>NC_090936.1:931864817-932489817 GCF_040938575.1 Ambystoma mexicanum
AAGCTGTCTCTTTCCCCGCAGTGATTTTGAAAGTGTCTTAGTTCATGGCCACCCATGCTTGGAGGTCTGACCTGCATTTTTCCCTTTACCGCGCCTCCTCACCTCCCGGCTCTTCCTCTCCGCTCTCCTCCCTGTTTTCGAATAAGCTCTGCATCAGTGAGTTCCATGCCATTATTTTTTGTCCTGTTTCCCCTTCACCTTTCTGTACTGCCCTCATCCACACTGCCGTTTCAGTCATCGCCCATTTCTGAAAATCTGCCCACCATGAGTGTATCCTCGGGCCCTCTCTCGATTTCCAAGCCATTGCTATCCGCCGTTTGGCTAGTATGCATATCAAGTCTTTCATTTCTGCGAGGTGCGACCTATTCTTGCCTCCTCTTGGGAAGAGGCCCAGCAGGTAGATTTCAGGATTTCCCGCTTGTATTTGGAGTCCACTTCCTGCCACTTTGTTTCTGATTCCATCCCAAAAGACCTGTCCGCGTCCTCCTCTGGGCAGCGGGGGCATATGCGGGGATCTCCCAGCTTCATCATATTCATTCTCTTAGGTGTGAGGTACGCCCTATGTGTAGTGTATAATTGTGCTTGCTTGAACCTTGCATTCCTTGATACTTTTTTGTGGTATCTCAGCGCCCTAGCCCATTCATGATTACTGAGGGGTCTTCCTAGTTCGTCCTCCCATCTCCCCCTTGTTTGTAGGACTTGTGAATTCTTGGATTTTAGCAACTGTTCGTATAGCCTGGAGGTTGTGTGTCCCCCTCCCGATATATCGTACCATGCATCTAGTTCTCCTCGTGTGTCCTCTTGTTCTGGCCATTCCGGCCACCTCTTCTTGATTGTCAGCATCATTCTATTATATAGGAGGAATTGGCCTTCCTGTATGTCATATTCTTCCACCATATCTCGGAACTCCGCCCATTGTTCTTCCTTCCTCAAATCTCCAAAGCACAACTCACAGCACTCATATACAAATTCACGCGAGAACGGAGTGGTTTCTCAATATGGGCGGCACGACAGTTGTATATAGGCCCCGAATCTCACCTATGGGCTTGATCCCCTCTACAATATGAACATGGGATGGCTACAGTTGGTTGAGGGTAATTTCTGGAGGAAAATCCTCGGCCTCCCCCAGTGTATACCCATGGCCTTGATCAGACTGGAACTAGGAATTAGTTCTCTCAGGGCCATGGTTTTGAAAAAACGGATGGAATTATACATCCATCTTAAGAACAACCCTGTGAACGGCCTTCTAATTAGTATCAGCAGGGAGATGGAGGCAGGCAAACTGAAAAACTTTGAAACCCAGCTGAAAAAACTATGTGAGGAAACCTGCTGGCAGCCGGAGTGGGGTCGAGAAAACAAGTGCCTGTTCAACAATTTTGAGTACTGTCTCAAGTTATGGGACTGGCAATGTAATTATATTCACCTTGAAGGGCTGAAAAGTTACAGTTTTGTCTCACATGTTCTCTACACTTTTATGAAGGCGCAGCCTTATTTAAACCTCTGTCCGTCGGATCAATTGAGGCGCTTCCTTCTACTCCTTCGTATTAACCATCTCCCAATATTGGCGGCCAGGGGTCAGGAGATGGGCCTAGATAAAACGGAGAGGTATTGTAGAATTTGTGATCTGCCCAATGAACTTGAAACTGCTCGACATGTTCTAACATCGTATAATGGGATGAGAGCTAGTTATATTAAACATCTAGGTAGATTTGTGCACAACTCTGAATTTATAGAGCAAGCAGAATTTTGGATACAATGTGTCAATACCCTTAACTCTAAACTACATATGGCACTATACCAGGTGTGGCGGGATGCTTTTGCTTGTGCACAACTAAACCGCAGAGGGAGCCTTGGAATATAAATTATGTAATGGGAAATGTGCATGCATGCTTGTCTGTTCCTTCTCTTATCTATACTTGTTCAAGGAGCATAGTTAAACAAAGATGTTCATGTATTTTATTCAGGTATTTATAGGAGGCTGTATAGCTGCAAATCTTGTACATTTTGAAATATTATATGATTATAGGATTCTATGAGGATGAATATCTAATTATTATCTATTTTTTAATTTCTTTTACGTTCTTTTATGTGGAATATGTGTAAAGTTTGTACGTATGTACTAAACTATATCACATTAATAAATAAACAAATAAACAAATCTCCTATTTGCGCTATTCCTTTGGCTTCCCAGTGGGATCTATACATTGCAAGTGTATTTGTGTCCATGCCTATTATTCCCGCTAGTGGAGCAAGGGTCTCTGGTCCACTAGAGTCTCCATGCCCTCGACCAGAGCTCTGTTGCTAACCTAAGCATGTTGGGTAGGGGCTTGAGCAGAGGTTTGTCTATCGATGGGATTTCCCGTAGGTAAAAGGATCTCAGAGCTGGTTGGAAGAGTATTTTGTCTATTGCTTCATCTTCTCCCAGCCATTTAACTACGTATTGGAGTTGCCCTGCCAGGTAGTATCTTTCGAAGTCCGGTACTCTGATGCCCCCCTCCTCGTGGTCCCTCTGCAATGTTGTCATGGCAATTTTACACCTGTTTGGGAAATAGTATAATAGCCATGGGAATAATACCATTTTCAGGTTGGCCGCTCTCCCTATCATCCCCAATGGGAGTGTCTCCCAGAAACCCATGGCCTTTTGTATTCTATCTAGGGCTGCCTGTGTATTATATTCGTGTGACTCTGCAGTGTTGTGATGTATCTCTATTCCCAGATATCGGAAGGAGCCCTGAGCCCAAGCTAGCCCCATATCTGGGAGTCTGTCTCGGGGGACCTGTTTTAAGTCAGCCAACGGGAATAAGACCGATTTCTCTCTATTATTGGCTATCCCTGAAAGTCTGGCGTATGCGTCTGCCGCCTCCAGTAGGCAGGCTAGGTTGGTGCACGGATTTTCTACGAAAAGAAGGATGTCATCCGCGTACAGCGAGATCTGATGGACCACCCCGTCTATGTCTATACCTATGTCCCCATACTCTGCCCGGAGGAAGACCGCCCACAGCTCCAAAGCCAATATGTACAACATCGGTGGCAGTGGGCAGCCTTGTTTGGCTCCCCTGTGTATCCTCCAAGCTTTTGAAATGTGCCTTCCCGTTTTTACTCTTGCTCTAGGGTCCCTGTACAGCAGTCTAATCCATCTGAGAAATCCCTCCCCCAAACCAAAGTGGGTGAGGACGCTCAGCAACCACTTCCAACTCACAGAATCAAAGGCCTTAACGGCGTCTGATGACACTACTGCGCATTCCCCTCACCTCTGATTCATGTGTTCTATCACATAGTGTAATCTGCGGAGGTTCCATGACGTAGCCCGTATGGTCTGAGTGGATCAACATGGCTATAACCGATTTCAGACGGTCGCTAGAACCGTTGTAAGTATTTTGGTGTCCTGGTTGATCAGGGAGATCGGCCTATATGATGTGCATTCTACTGGGGATTTCCCTGGCTTTAGGATCGGGACTATTATTGTTTCCGACATGCTATTTGGCAATTGTGCTTCCTTGTATGCCTCCTGATATGTTTCTAGCAGTTTTGGGGCAATGGTACTTTTGTATGTCTTATAGAACTCCCCTGGGAGCCCATCCGGGCCCGGGGTTTTACCCGAGGGGAGCTCAGAGATCACCATTTCAATTTCCTCTACGGTAATCGGGGCGTCCAATAGTTGGGCCTGGTCTGCTGTCAGCTTCGGTAACCTAATCTCTGCTAGAGTGTCTGGAATGTCTTCCGGCTCCACTTCCGGATTAGGAGCATAAAGCCGCTCATAGAAGCCAGAGAGCAGGTTATTTATATCTTCCTGATTCCTGACCTCTGTTCCTGTATCATCATGTAATACTGCTATGGGGTCCCTCTTGTTTTCCTGTTTGGTAAGCCACGCTAGTAGTCTACTGGGTTTATCCCCTTCTGCGTGCAATCTCGGACAAGCATATTACATACAGGGATTCTTGGGTGGAGAGGCATGCAAATGAGAATGAGCGGAGCTAGGGATTGGTCAGTAAAGTTTTGTGGGTGTGTTGTGTAAGGAGAGATTTTGTGAGAACGTCTTTTTCCTGAGAGAAGAACAGATAGCTATGGCTGTGTGTTTTCGAAAACAGATTATCTGGACTTTGGGAGACTCATGGATACATTGGTTGGAGGTACATGCAGAACGTTGTGGAGTAGCTGCAGATCTTGGATTCCCTCATGTGGAAGTGCACTGGCATGGAGTGCGTGGAATGAAGTGGCTGGACGTGGTACCTCTCTGTACTACTTTAGAGACAGAGCATCATCCAGACATAATTATAATTCATTGTGGAGGGAACAGTTTAGGACATGTGTCTGTAATTTCTTTGCAATTTGCAATGAAAGAAGGACTTGAGAAGATCATGGACATGTTTCCTAATTCCCAAGTAATTGTTTCTCGTATTGCGCAAAGACAAATGCGGCTGCGTTCTTCTTAATTTGGTCCACAAATGGAGAAAGCGAGGTGCAATGTCAATAAGGCTGTTTGTGCCTTTCTGAGAGATGTTGGCATGTCCTCTTTTCACAATGAAAATATTATGTTTCGTAGCACTTACATTTTTCGCAGAGATGGAGTCCTTCTTACATATGCTGGCAATCAGATTTTTCTGAGAAATGTACAAAATGCATTGCAACCTTTTTTTGAATTATAGGGCCTCATTACAAATCAGGCGGTCCGGAAATAACGGTGGCGGTAAACCCGCCGCCACCGTTGTTTCCGGACCGCCTGATCCCAACTCCTGCAGGCGGGAGGTGATGTTCCCGCCAGGTTTGACCTGGCGGGTTTAACACCGCCAGCCTGCAGGCGGACGAGGAAACACTGGCATTACGAGATGCTGCCGGTGTTTCCATGATCCCCATTCCCATTTAGTCCCATAGGACTCAATGGGAATGGGGATTAACACCATTCCGCCTCCGTGATTCCCGGAAAACCGGGGTTGTAATACCCCGGTAATTCCGGGAATCACGGAGGCGGAATGGTAATACGAGTCTGGCAGTAACCAGGTAGTTTTACCGCCTCGGTTACCGCCGGATTCGTAATGAGGCCCATAGTCATCTATTTTGCAGTAGATGTTGATGATTCCAAGTTTTTCCAACACACAAAAACACCTCCAAAAGGCTCTTTTCAGAGCCACCACTTCCTCCCAGAGAAAAGGGCATTGGTTTTGCTAGGACAGCACCCCAAAATTTTATCTGTCCTTCCACGGACTTTCAAAAAATACGCGGTGCCCTGCACTGTTTATTTGACACTTCTATTTTTAACCTCTGAAAGGCAGCTCTGAAAACAGCCTTTTTTTTTTTGTTGTTTTATATTCTTTTTGCTTTTTTACACAAAACACACTAGTAGAGGAGGGGAAAGGAGGGTAAGGAAGGGACACCACCCACGGGGATAAGAAAGGGCAGGTGGAGAGAGGAAGATGTAGGGTGGGCCTTATTTAGGTAGGTAGCAGGTCTTCTGGTGGTCCGTGACCGTAGTCTCGAAAGCACTTCGAAGACTCTTCCCCCCTGCAGAATACTGCATCGCAGTACATACACAATATTGTGACCCTTGAAAGGTAAGGGTCAACAGCATCGCGAATAGCCTGTGAAGCAGCTGGAGGGATGCGCTCTCCCACAGGAGTGTCTCATGTGGTGAGAGGAGCGGAAACGGAGGATGTTGTAGAGGAACTCAACCTACTACGTTTACCAGAAGGTACAACCTTGCAAATGTCCTCACTGTGGAACGAAGTTAGGTGTCGCTTCATGGATGTCGTACCAAAGCTGTACGGACCACGTCTCCCACGACTCAGCACCAATTTGCACTGGTTACAGGTGACCTTGTTCGCACGTGCTTTTGGTACGTTACCATAAACGGTAAACAAGCGCCACACCCAAGACTCCCGGCGAGTGCTGTCAGTAGGGAGTTCCTCGACCTCATTCTCTTCATCCTCGTCCTCTACATCCTCACGCGTGTTCCACTCTGCAGGCCCTTGGGGAGGTGGTGGCGGTGGAGGGTTTGGGGGTGGTGCTGAGGCAGATGTAGCAACAGCAGCCATGGATGCCATTAGGGTTGATGAAATAATCTCAGCAACAGCAGCAAAGGCCGCAAAAGTCAATCTGCAATAGCCAGAAGTACAATGAAGATCAGCTCTGGGGTGTGGCCTTTTATAGGGGTGGAGGGGTGCGCCTCGCAACCATATCGAACACTCAAAAGCATTCAAAAAGTTACAAAAAGTGTGTGGAAAGCCAGGGCCATTGTCTGGGACATGTGAAATGGTGAATTTTTACTGTAAAATAATTTGGATTGTCTGAATAATTTCTTTTAAAATGTTGGGGAACCGGACAGAGTCGCAAATTAGGACACGCGCTCAGCTTGGGTGCGGTCACATGATGACGTTGGGAACATGTCCGCAAAGGGAACGGGTGTCCACAGGACACCAAATGCACAGAAACGGTTGTGCGCATGCACGTGGGTGTTCTACGGACAGTGTTCGGGTCCTGAAACTAATTAAAAGTGTGACACAAGTTAGATGGACAGTTATGGACAGGTGCGATGTCCGCAGGACTTACTGGTGTGGTGCGCATGTGTGTAGATGTTCTGCAGACTGTACGGCCAGATATAGTGTCCTTAGGACACCTCCATTTTGTTTGACTAAAGACATCCCAGACACCCCGCGTGTTCTACGAACAGTTCCATCTTGGTTGCGAACTGTACGGACAGGTATAGTGTCCTTAGGGCACTGCCATTTTGTTCTTTTACGGACATCCCAGACACCTAGTGTGTTCTTAGAACAGTTCCATCTTGGTTGCGAACGGTACGGAGAGGTATAGTGTCCTTAGGATACCCCCATTTTGTTCATTACGGACAGGCCAGACAGGTGCGCTGTCTGCGGAAATTTTAACTGCTTTTAAAAAAAAATAAGACACACAGAATTTCATTAAAAGAAACGTAAATCTTTTTTTATAATATACATATACACAATTTATGAAAGAGAGGGGGATTCAGAAACTAATACAAATACAGGGGAATTAGGGGTTTGGAAAGGATGGATGGGAGGGGATGAAGGGATGGAAGTCTCGTCAAACCGTTTATCTTGGTGTTGTGGGTTTGGGGATAGTTCACTGGGACATGCAGAGGGGGCACAGGTACTGGTGGGACAATGGTACTTAATTTTTTCTTTAATGTGGTCCTCCACTAACTGTTTCAAACCATTGAAATGTTCCTTGAACATATCTATTTTCTGTTCAATGCGTTCCAGAGTCTTTTCCAATTTGTCTTTTGGTGTAATATTTTCAATGTTTGTATGGTCTGTTAAAAATAAATATATATATGTTAAGTACACATAAAGTAATGATTATTAATTTGCTTATATAGAGAAGTGTCTACCATTATTATCACTGTCTTCAGACATTTCCTCAGGTGGAAAATTGTCCTCAAGCCACTCCAAAATACTGCACATTTCTGTGTGAAAAACAAAAATATATTAATTGTAGTGTACCTCATACAAAAAGTTTAGAAATATATAAGAAAAATGAAGTTTACTTACTAGTTTCTGGTATGTTGTATTCGTAGTGTCTACTATTGCTTCTAGCTCTGCAGTTTCTGTGAGGGAATTATGTTGGAGGCATATCTCTTTTGTTATGGTATAATCCATTTTATTACATATGGTATTTAAATGGAAGGTTGATGTGTTAAATATATAGGTTCCACTGCTTATTTATTGTTATATATAATGTGTTCATGTGCTGCTTTTTGAACTTGTGCAGTGTTTATATGGTATGATAGAATAATTTTAGATACCCCCTGAGTGTTTGGGTAGTTTTGATGTCGTCCGTGACCGTCTGCGGACATCAAAATCATTAGCGGGGTGTTCGGTATGTTCTATGTTACATTTATATAAAGTAAGGGAATCGTAGTAAACATCCATCAAATTCACACTATGAAAATATATATTCAGTAAAAAAAAACTTTGCTAAAGGGACGTTATGGCTAAGTTGTGCTACTAAAAACCTATGAAATTCAGTAAAAAAACTTTGTTAAAGGGACATTATGGTTAAGTTGCGCTACTAAAAACCTATGAAATTCATTAAAAAAACTTTGTTAAAGGTACGTTTTGGTTCCAAGTAAAACCGAAAAACCCCTGAAATTCGCTAGTTATGGTAAGCTAAGCAACCATAACTCGCGCCCCCACCGTGCACTGCTAAGACTAACACCCAGGACATCAAAGATGACATCACAAATGTCATTGATGACATCACTGATGACATCACATGTGCATTTACTTTTCATGAAAAGTGTGTACAAGGGATTGTTATTATAATGTTGACAAAAAAAGTGTCATGGGTCATTGGAATAGATATCATGAGCTAATTAGTGCATTAAGCAATGCATTGATATAAATAGCATTCTATTATGACGTTCTATCCAGTATACTAAGCTACTCATGTAGAAACATAGGCATTGTGTGCAGCATACATGATGGAGGTGGAATATTCATAATCTTGCCATGTTGAACAGTGAAATGATAACTGCTTTCTAATTGCAGTTTTGCATACTGTGAAACATGTAATAAGTAGCTAATAAAACCCACTTACTACATAATTGCTTTATTACAGACAAAACACAAAGAGACAACAACACATACAAATATAAGTATATACGGGATAAGTGAAGTAAGAAAAAAGCGGCAGTAGTAGCAGAAAGTGTTCATAGCCTAACTGATTATCTTAATGCAGAGAAATGATTGCTCTGTTTCAAAGCTACCCTAAGGAAAATAGTGTGAGTACAATGTATACAAATATGAGCATATACAGGGAAAGTACAGTAATAAAAAAACAACAGAACTATCAGAAAGTGATGATAACCCTACTGATTATCGTCATGCACAGAAAGCATTGCTGTCTTTCAAGCTTGTGTCTTCCCCTATGTATATGTTTCATATGATGTGACTGGACCCTAAGGGAACTACTGTAAGAACATACTTGAAGGATAAGTCTACAAATATAGTACCTTTTAAATTTTTTCAATTTTTAGTTCCTGACTGTTACTGAAGAAAACCATGTGGCCTAGATATGTCAATAAAGGAAAAAGGGGTAGCCAGACATGTGATGTCATCAGTGATGTCATCAATGACATTTGTGATGTCATCTTTGATGTCCTGGGTGTTAGTCTTAGCAGTGCACGGTGGTGGCGCAAATTATGGTCGCTTAGCTTACCATAACTAGCAAATTTCAGGGGTTTTTCAGTTATACTTCGAACCATAACGTCCCTTTAACAAAGATTTTTTACTGAATTTCATAGGTTTTTAGTAGCGCAACTTAACCATAATGTCCCTTTAACAACATTTTTTTACTGATATATATATATTATATATATATATTAGTTTTAGTGTACCTAATACAGAAAGTTTATAAACATATACAATAAATGTAGTGTCCCACTAGTTTCTTGCTAGGTTTTGCTGTTACTGCTATGTAGGTGTCCTGTTGATTTTTGCTGTGCAATTTCTGTGAGGTAATTCTGTTGGAGGCATATTTATTGTGTTTTCGTATATTCCACTATGTTGCATATGCTATGTAATTGGACTGTAGGTGTCTTACATACAGTTTCACTTCTTATTTATTTATCCGGCACTTCCCACCTAGGAAGCTTGCTGGCAGAACCTAGCAGGGCACACTGTGTCCTGGCTAGGTACCGGTTCTGGACCTGCTAGATGGGTCCTCTGAGTCTGGTATCTCCCTTTGTTCCCTGGGCTATGTTTAGGGGAGGGATCTTGCTTCCCTATTGGAAATCCTGGCCTTCCTTCACTGGCGGAAGATGTAAGGTAGACTGTACCTTCAGCCCGGGTTCAACTGGGCCTTTCTTACTCCTTTCGAAGTTGTCAGATGATCTGCTAAGTGAGGGCGTTAAACTGAGCCCCAGTGATTGGTGCAAACTAAGCCTACCTTTAATGAACCAATCCTTGGTCCCCACCAACAATCTTCTGTTATGCATGTGGTCAGGACCAGAGTGCTCTGCAACAGGAAAGGTAAGTCCCACCCTTCTTCCTGTCTGTTGTAGATCAGTGTCTCTTCGGTTAACTGAGTCCTCTGTGACTCTTAATTAAAGCCAGGTCTCCTTGAAGTTTGTGATGAGAGCAGACTTCCTGTCTCTCTCAAATCAGATACTTATCCCCTCTGAAAGGGTTCTGCTCTGCAGGGGTACCTACGGTATCTGATGGACCCAGACATGCCATTCACTGCCTTTCATACAGAGGGATGGGAACTAGCTTCAAGTTGACATATTGCATACCAAAGGGGCTTTCCTGTTGTCTGTCCGGCAGCCAGGCCCATTCGACTGGCTTGCCTCAATTATCTCTCATTGGTATGCACTGCCGAACTAATAGGAAAGCAGATCCATGGAGCCTTTAATATTTTAGTTAGGCTGCCCATGGCCAGAGGAAGGTGTGCCTTCCCCCTTCTTGAGATGCTTTCATGTACCTGTGGCTGTCACATTCCAGCTGAACATGACCGGCGCCTGTAGGCTGTGTGCTCCCAGAGTACACGTGACTATGCGTTTCTTGCGGTGAGCAGAGAAAATGTGTGGGGAATGGACTCACATATTTTCAGAGGTTGATCTTCCATCATTCATTATCGAAAAAGCATTTGCAGAAGTGATTTGCCTAAGTGCTGATTGTTAGGCAGAATTATATGCAGTACCCTTTGGGAACACCAAGACTACAAGTGATAGTACAAATTCACCTTTGGTACACGCCTGTACTACACAGTTGAAGTGGTAGCAGTGGCTGAGCAGCCAGATTTATCTCAAGAGTAAGTGAGCAGTATCAAATAGTTATACAAAGGACAGCAATTACTATGATTAAAAAAACACTGACTCAAGGTTTTCAAGTAAAAGAATATACATTTATTTTACTCTTCAGTTGTATAACATTTCACTATTATAAACAGTTTAGAAGTCACACTCTTAATACACCACACAACCCCCAATAAGTTCCAGACAAGTTAAGCTCACAAAATGAAGTGGGAGCAAAATGGCACTCCAGCAATTTAAAAGGGAGTGAAATGCAAAGGTAATAAAAATTGAACCACACCAACAGGTAAGTACTCAGGGCAATTAAACAAGAGGAACTTCAATGATAGAATCAGATAAAAAGGCTTAGGGCCAAAGTCACTAGGTCAAAAGTCTTTTGCTCAAGATCACAAGGTTCAGGGTAGCTTGCGGTAAAGTTCGTGCCACGGGTTCGGGGCGAGGATGGTTGGCAGAAAAGTTAGTTCAAAGAGAAGGACAAGCCCTCGGATTGGAGAAAGATTTCAAACACTTTCACTGCGGTTGAACGGAACGAACAACCAGATTTGCACAGTACATTAAAACGGAGAGGAAGCTGTAGCTGAGGCGGACGTTCCTGGTAGTTCCTGCAGGCTCACAGTTCCTGAAGTGACTGTCGGACTGACAAGAAGTAGGAAGACTGGAGGGTCCTGCACTACCCAGGGAAGAAACCAGCAGCACGGCAAAGCAACGAATAAAAGGTGCGCTCCTTAAAACCCAAGCAGGGTCAGACCTTCCTGGCTATCCGGCCCACTGTAGCTCTGTACAGTGAATTCGAACAGAGGAGGGGTCCTGGCTTGAAGTTTGGGCAAACTGGTTGGTCCCACCAGCTCAAGGGAAGAAGTTTCCTGGAGGATCTCTTCTGACGTCGGATTCTGAAGATTCAGACCTGCAGCAGGGCTTCACTGGGCAGTTCAGTCGTTGTAGAGGTCCTCTTCCATCAGCTCCTCGTTGGTTCTTTTGTTCCAGTGGCAACTCTGCTCTTCCAGTCCCAGAGACCTGCTTTTTATGCAGTTTTCCCCAATTCATACAGCCTGGCTGTCAATCACACAGCAGGGTGGCTGTCATGGCAAGGACAGTCACCCAGCCAATCCAACAGGAGTGCGACTTGGGTTACCAAGGGAACCCATGGCAGGGGTCCTAAGACCCCTCCCTCACATCCTGCCTACCCAGACTTTCAGGATCCTTAATGAGGGCTTCTGTGCAGAAGCCCGCGAAAAGACGGCGAACAAAGGGACCAAATCAGGTTTGGTGCGCATAGTAAAACACGAGAAAGATATTTACATTAAAAAAATGGTGAAAAAACCCAGCCGGAACCGTAATAAAATATATATGGTCAAGCGGGTATATGTTTGAGGCTAATATAAAAGCCTAAAACAATACCATGGTTATTTAAGATAACCGCGGTATAAAAAATAGGGTAGTTACCAATGCCGCCATCCAAGTCTTACTGTAAAGGGAGCAAAACAAGGCTCCAAGAGACACAGACAAAAAGGGATAGGAATTAACCCTTTCCAATATTCCATGTAAGATGCGGTGTACTGGGTCTGTGGTTTAAAGTGACTAACATAAAGTTAATGGCAACTTTATCTTTTCTGGGGGACAGTAGTCTGCCCCAGAAAATGGAGTCAATGGGAAGTCTCAAAGACAACCCTGTATCACTGCACTGAAGGTGCTGTGTAACACACATGAAAAAATGATGCTATGGAGTAGGTGAGGCTCCATTGCCCAAGATCACACAAAAAGTAGAAACACACACGTGAGAGTGGGAAAAAGGCTCACACTTTTACCAGGTGAAAAAATAAACCTTAGAAATCCAGCAAAGCTGCTAAGGGACTCATTAGGTAAGGGAAATCAGCCATTTATGAGAATTCTCACTAACACTGATCGCTGACCTGACCCAGAGACTCTGCTCTGCTGCCCTGCACTTGGTACTAATTCCCTGTAGGACACTGTTATAATAAAGGACCTATTAACTTTTTACCTAAAACTAATTTTCATTCCGTTCCTTTCCTCTTAGGCTCCTTTAAACTGGTGACTCCACCCACTCCCTCCCCGCCCCCCCCCCCCTATCCCAGCAGCACCTTTTCTATATTGTGGAGCGTGCTCTTTTACAGAAGTGCTGATCGCGTGGAGCGAGCAGCAAACCACGAAAGCCACGGTACGTTGCACTGATGAAATTCTTCCTGTGTATAAACTAATAAGCGTCAACTCCAGGAGGCGGGCATATCCGTATCCCCACTAATTGAAGTTTCAACGTGGGTTGCGGTTATATTGCTCGGAAAAGGAGCTTTAGACGTACCGTGCCGTTAGTGTTGTATTGCACAGTAAATGTTGTTGTAATCTATGCTTTAATCTGGTTAGCCATTAGTGTTACACAACGCTGTACGCGCCATGGTTGTTTACAGCTTCTCCATATATGCTGATAAACTCGGATTAAGTGCACGTTCGTGTGTAATGTCTGAGTATATAGTTAGATGACTGCGTGCGGTACTATATTTTGAAATGCAACTGTGCTTAAGGAGTTAATGATATAAACGCACAGAGTGAGACTATAGCCAATCGTGCACATGAAACTTCAAGTGGCATCCTCATAACGAATCGGCGTGCCCTACCACGCCGCTAAAACCTATGCTAATTAATTGACATATATACGCCCCACTCACTGCATCGGGAATCTGCGCTGAATAGTGGCGAGCTGTGCAACCTGAGTCTGTGAGCGACGAAAATATTGTCGCCACAGGAACAGTCGAGTTTTACTCTCGATATTGTGATACGAAAACAAATGTAGGTCCGTCTCGCCGCAATCCCAGTAAATCCCACCTACTCGAGAGTTTTGCTCTGACTCACAATACAAAGGGTATAGTATAACTAAGACCAGACTGCCCTCTATTGAAGTAAAGCGGAAGTGCAGCCGTCTGAAAATGCTAAGTGATAATACCATGCTCAGTAATAGTTCCAACGTTGTAACAGATATTGTTAACCCTGCTTCAGCAAAAAATTCACACTGTGCCTACTTTTACTGTGTTACCCACTGAAATGGAGAAACCAAATGGAATTCAAACACGTAGTTCTAGACGCACTTGCCCCCCTAAAGTCATCTCAAATTCTAAACCAACTGTTAATACTGAAAAGCTGACATCGTGTTAAGCAAGATTGATGAAGAAAATGCGACAAAAGAAATAGCTTCTGAACTAAATATATCATTTAGCTGTTTGAGATCTATATTCATTGATGATTTAATTCAGGTAAATGGTGCCGTCGGAAAAATTTTAAACTTGCATGAATACACAAAGTTGGGAATTTAATCACCTAGAGAAGAAATACTGAAGCCATTGGACGATATGAAAGGCGAAGTATATGTAGCAATTGTCAAAACGTCTACTATATCAGATGATATGTTGGGTGACCAAATTAACTCTGATACTGCAGTAGAGCAAACTGTGATAACCAAAGCAATGTTCCAGTGTGATGTAAACAGTTTGCTTATAGCTATAGAAACAAACATCGACATGCCGTGCATAAATTAAGAGGTGGAATATCTAGGCGATGCAAGAGATCACACCAACCCTCTTGTGATGTCAATTGACCTTCTTTGAAACCACACCACAGGACAATATTCTTAAGAGTCCAGTGATTGGAAACAAAGGAAATATTGATGGAAATACTGGCACCTGTCACGAAGACGACACTTCCACTAATATTGAGGAATTAAAAAATAGCACAGAGATACCAGCACTAGCTCCTTCAGAAAGCAGCCAAGACAGTATGACTTGTGATGAGATGTTTCGTGCCTTTGAATGTCTTCTAACTACGTTGGTAAATACTTGTAGCCAGAGACGTCTTTATGGGAATGCAAAAGGGGCCTTTGCCCCGGGCCCCCACCTTGGAGGGGGCCCCAAGAAGGAATCTTATTAAAAAAAAAAAAAAAAAGTCAGTTTCCCTAAATCAACTAAATTAAAATCACACCTGAGGATTTTCTATGGTGTGCTGCTAAGGCTAACCCTAATTTCTGTCTATTGTTGATAAATACATTTTGTTCTGATCTTTTCATCCTGTAATGCTATGTTCACTGTGGTATACATAGTTTGCGTGGCACAACACCTGTAGCATTCTCACCTTTCTGTGGGGATTATATTGATCATGTGCAATAATAGCCAAAGTTAAAATACATATTGATACATTTGAGTGTCCCGATGGTTCAGAGGATAGCTCAGTGTGTTAAGCACTCATTGCAGAGATATGCGTTGACGTGCAAGATTACAACACCAAATTCCAGCTAGGCCGACTTAGCATTTCCAATGTATGAAGTTGTTAAGCCTACATGCATATGTACTTTGGTGATAACACCTGGAGTGCTATAGAACAATGTACCTGCACTAGATAGTGGTTGCAATAGAAACTAACATAGCGTCAGTATGGTAATGGTCTAGAAATGGTTGTGTTTAGCTGGGGAGTTGTAAAACCTAGGCAGGCACCTCCAATTATGACAATAAAGTGTTATAGGTGTTTATGTATCCAAATTCCAGACTGGATCCAAAGCGTTAATGCTTGGATCCTGGCTTTGACAGCAGACGATACGGTGATCCTGGACAAATCTTAGATCAGTGACAGTATTGTACTGCCTTCTATGAAAAGGTTTTCTTCTCACATACTGGTGGCATTGTGTGGCCAATTACCTGATCTTTCCTATCATGTAGGCCATTTGAGTGTAAGGAGTTCTAGATAGAAGAGAGCAGACCAGATATTGCAGGCTTCTTACCAGCATATGTTAAGGTCTGCTTATGTGACAACCACATGGTTTGCTTTTTTGTACAATTCAAAGTTTTGTTTGCATGTTTTTAAATACCATTGCACAAGCCTATGTTAGGGGTGTATTTAAAGCTTTACAAATAGAAACCTATCTGAAATCTTTTAAGATCACATCCATTAGTATGCTGGTATTTATATACTTAGCTTGATGGATGGAGACAATGGTCCTCATTGCATGTTTGTCAGTCCGGTACCAACGGGGCCGGTAAGCTACCGGCACCGTTGTTACCAGACTGGCACACTACAAGGTCTGCAAGCAGGTGCCTTTCTGCCCACCAGGTACAGGTATGACCTGGCGGGTGGACTGGCACCAGCTCGCAGACACTGACAGTAGCACCAGCACCATTCTGATTGGTGCCGGTGCTACCGTCCTCCCCTTTCCCATTGAGCCCTACAGGGCTCAATGGGAATGGGGACTAATAATTACTGGCAATGGGCAATTACTGGGTCCGCTGGGGCTGGAATGCCCCCTGGGTGCTGGTAAAATCATGACTCTGGCGGCAGCCGTGCTGGTATTTAGCGGCACGGCTACCGCCAGGGTCAAAGTGAGGCCCAATGAAGCTAGAATCATTCCCATTTTTAATAATATGTTTCTATAACGTTTTGTTTTTTAAAATGTTTATATTGGGCTATGTGATTTTCATATTTTCCAAGTCAGTTCTGTAAAATGGGATTATTTTAGCTCAAGGTAAAAACTAGAAAATAAATTGGTAAAGAGCAGAAATTGTGAGTACGAATCCCAGCTTCACCTTTTGATCAATGTGTGATCCTGGGTATCTCATTTAATCTTGTATTTCTTCACCTGTCAAAATTGCAAGTCCCTAAACCTTTCAAAATTGTCAGCCCTTCAGAGTGATTTCGTTCTTAGGATATGACCTTTGACTCATTCATGGTTTCCCTGGCTATATATAGTGTTGCTTCCTCTATAATATAGTGAGCATTGATATATTGCACACCACAGCCACCTGTTTCTTTGCTCTCAAATGGCAACACTGCTTGAAAACCATGTCCCGATTCTAATCTAAGTCTGTCTGGATACAGACACCTTCATGGTATCTTCAAATCATTATCTACTCTCTATGCTATGGTATGTGTAGTTTTATCCTTGCGTCCCATTGGTCCTCTGTATCCATGCTTCAGCACTTTTGCTGTCTCGGAGGCAGCTAATCTCAGACTATTCTGGATTATGTGTACCTGTGTCATAGAATCTGTGTCCTGCAGTTATACTATGTCCAGTATAGCTTCCACGTGGCTGCTATTGATGACATGTTTGCTGTATCTATGCTTGAACACCAGTACCCTCGCGTAGAGTGCTAATGTTGCCCTTGAAATGCTACTTGTTTATCACTCTGATTACAACATGAATGAAGAGTATAAGGTATCTGAAAGGAAGTTTGCCATGCTTATTTTGATCTCTGCGAGGCAGGATATCAAGCCATGGGTTGTTATCGTGACACTGGGTGCGGCGCACTAGATATTCTATATCCCTTAATTCCTTTGGTCTGTTGGAGGGGGGCCCCAGAGGTGTCCGGGCCCCCAAAGTGCTTAAGATGGCCCTGCTTGTAGCAAATTAGAAAATAAACTAGATATCCAGTCTGTGCTTCTCCATAAATGTATTGACAGAATTCGGAAAACTGTGTGACCAGAGTAACAACACTGAAATTACTGGAAGCCTAGTGAGTGCGAATTTTACATTTAAGAGAGCTAACTCCACCCAGTTGATCAAAAGCCCTCAGCTGATCAACCCAGTGAGAGGCAAACCTCCTGTCATCTCAAAAAATACATCCAGTGGGAAAAGACGGAAAAAAAAACTGCCTCACAGGCGTTCATGTATGCTCGTCAGACATAAAATGCAAAAAATCTCTGTAGTACCAACTCGAAACAAAACCTGGGTTACAAGATAATAATCCCTGCAATCGCACCCAATGGGAATCCCCAAAAAATAATTCACAATGCCTCCCTGGCAGTTGTAAAGATAATTTGATAACAGCAATCCCGCTTAAAGAACCACGTATACCGGACTGCCGGTTGATAGGAAACATAACATCTTAAGACCAACCATCAGGCTTCCCTCTGATCACCGAATTCCTAGTGTTGGTTAATCAAAGCTTACTCACGCACATAACTCGACAAAAGAAGTTAAATGAATATGGCCTACAAATAAGAATAAGAACACCCTAGCTCCTCGTAGAGGAGACGCAAACAAAGCCCTACAACTAAAACCAACGGTAGCCGATACAAACTATCCACCATTAAATAGAGCAGCAGTTCTAAATATATTCCACTCTATAATTGGCCTACGCTCTGAAGACATAAAGATTGTAGACCTAATGGACCACTGTCGTACAAGCATTGCAAATATATGGTTTGAATCTGCTTCTACATTGGAATATATCCTAAAATTCAAGAATGAACTATTTTGCCATGGATTTATATGCCAGATAGTAGATATTTACACCGAAAAAAATCAGAACTCCAGTAATAACTAGTGAGGGAAATAATAAAACTAGCAATATAGCCAATATTAAAAGCAAAAGTAATATTATGAAGAGTGATGGAGAAAAAAGCTCTAGCATAGCCAATACAGGTGGGGGTATTGCCAAAACCAATATAATCCAACCTACAATAAAGACACAGTGCTCCTCTGAAGTCATGAAACATCTGACTGGAAGTGGGGACGTAAATATTGAAAAGAACGACCAAAAAAGTGATGATGCTGGATACTGGCAGTGGCTCTCATTTAGCCTTCAAGTCTCACCTATCTCAATTAAGTTTATGACACTGACTTATTGTATTCGTGGAATACCCGAGGATTTGCCCACTTGTTTGGGGGAAAAAGGGCTATGGACCAATATGGAGCAATTTAGTATCATCGTATTACAAGAAACATGGTTGTTAGATAACTTGTTGCTTGATGGGTGAACCACTATTCAACAAATTGCGACTAAAGGAAGACTTGGTCGCCTAAAAAGTGGTCTGTTGATCACCATCATGACTCCATGGTCTATTACCGAAATTCCTTGTGGCTCGCCTTTGGTATTAGTCAGGATGATCTCTAGGTCTGGCTTTTCGGCCATCACCAATGTTTGACCCTCCATCTAGAGCTGCTAAAAAAAAAAAGAAAATGCAGGCCGTAGGTTCCATGATAAAAACAGAAAGTACTGCAAAATATCTCCTATATATCATGGGTGACTTTAATGCTAATATAGTTCCTGTAGATGTCGAAATGCAATAAAATAATCTCCAAGGAAGTCCCATCTCAAAAAGTAATAATAAGAAAAACTCAACTTTGTTGTCAAATATGGCTGCCAAATATGACCTGACGATCCTAAATGGGAACTATCCAGGTGATGCCCAAAGAGAGTCACACGTGCAAAAAAAGGAGAACAAGCAATAGGAATATGTTACCGATTAATTGCAAACCAGAAGTATGGGCGGATTGCATATCAAAAACCCTAGGAACTAGTGATGATCACGAAATAGAAATTCCTGATGCACCCTGGATCTGTAAATTTACTAGAATAGAAATTAGAGTAATCATTTACAAATTGAAAAAATCAAGGGCATGTGGTCCTGATAGGATAAACCATGGCCTGTTGCAAATGTCTGCAGAGTTGTGGGCAGAAGCACTGTTGCTACTGTTTAACGAAATCAGGAAATCGGGCACACTCCCAGCAGCCTGGACATAGAGCCAGATTTTGCCAGTATATAAAAAAAGGCCAACAAAGTGATCCTTGGAACTATAGATTTTTGTCCATGTTGGATATACCGGCAAAAGTCTTTGCATGCTTACTCCTAGCCGATCTAAACCCCTGTATAGATGTACACGACACCCTAAGTAAGTATCAAACAGGATTCAGAGCCAAATACAGAATATCGCACAACATCCTCGTATTAGTCTCTGCAGTTGAATACGCCTGGATATGTTTGTCATGCGCACCAGACCCGAGGGTATCGGGGCGCGAAAAGCAAGAATATGTTCAGCTTGGTTACATCTAAGAATAAGTACATAACATATATACAAAATATACAAAGCAGAGATATACAGGCACCCTAGGGTATCAAGGCGCAAGAGGTCAGAGTATGATCAAATTGATTAGGAATAACACCATAGCAAATATACAGAATATACATATGCAGAGATATATAAGCATCAAGAAGGTACAAGTGTCTAAGGTGCAAATATAAAGGGCAGGTAACTCAGACAGATGTCAAGTACAGATTACTGTCGTTGTGGACAGAATTGTTGGCGAATGTGTCACTGGACAGGAGTGGTTACTTGTCATTCTCTATGAACCAGTTGGTCAGGTTCTGTCTAAATTTGGTAAATGTTTGATCCACTCTCAATGGAGGTGGCAGAGAGTTTCATAGTTGTGCTGACTTAAATGGGAAACTAGAGCCCCCTGTCGTGGAGAGTTTAAATCGTGGTACAAGGAGACAGAGTTGGCTGATCTTGTGGGTCTATTAGTCATTTTTCTAGTGATACTTTCTGTTAAATAGCAAGGTGCTTTATTGTTTAGGCATTTGTGGATAAGAGATGCCATTTTTAGGCGTATTTTATTGTGCGTGCATAGCCATTTGTGTTGTCTCCTGTATTGCTCGCCAAGAGTGCACAAACAATTATTTATCACCAGTACATTTGCAGAGCAAAGAAAATATTTTGAACGCAGGCAGAGGGAGCAATAACTCACAACCAGATACGCAGTTAGCAAAATAATGAGCCCTTATACGGCTATTTATTCATAGCTAAGAAGCAACATGTGATAAAACAGAAATAAATCACAGAGAAGATAGCGAATTCAAAAGAAAATGCATCACTGTGGGCGTAACTGAATCCCTCATCTCGCCAGAAGCGGCTGGAAGACCCCAGTAACAGCCAGGCAGAGAGCACAACAGCCCACAGGAAGGTCGGAACAGGGCGTCCCCCCTCCGACTGAGGTCTTTGTGTTTCTTCCATCTGACCTTTCCAGAGCCTCCCATTTATACATGCCCTCCTCAAAAAAGGGGTGGCAATTTCTAGAACCTGCAGCCATTAGCAATCATAGCAAGATATAACAAAACCAGCTTTCCCAGCACAATTTCCTTAACGAAGGTCTGCATACCAGGCTCAGCAACGGATAACATTGAAAGCATGTCTTTTAGCAAAGCAAGTGCAGTTTTCACTGAGGCATGGAATAAATATCCATTATAGCTCTGAGTGCCCCCAGAATGCACTGCGCATCAGCGCCATGTTTTAGCTCAAGCATTACATCTCCTAGTTTACGGAAATGTGTTCTTTACTTGTTATGCTTAGTGCCGCTCTCGAGGTGTTATTTTGGAGTAACTGTATTTTTTTAATGATGCGTTTGTTCGTGCCAATGTAGAGGGTGTTACAATAGTCCAGTTTGGATAGTATGAGTGCTCTGGCGAGAATTAGCCACTGTTAGAGGAAAGAAATGGTGTGCCAGCTCTAATTAATTTGCAAGTGTATACAGTAAAGGAAGCCAGGAAGTTTACCTGTTTAGTGAATGTTAAGATGGCATCTAAGTAAGGGGTTTCCATCAATAGTAAAAGATGAGTAGTCCAGACTTCATTTGGTCAAGTGGACAGTAGTGCAGAGGATGACGAGTTCTGTTTTATCATCGGCAAAGTCCATCGGTGGCCATCCATGCCTGAAAGATGCTGTAGATGTCATTCACCAAGGCCGAGTCTTTTACATAATCTCCAGTAAGTGATAGGAGGATCTGAGTATTGTCTGCATAGTTCGTGTAGGCGATACCCAGATGGTCCAGATCATCAAAGAGGGGCTTGGTGAATACATTATACAGGGTCGGCGAGACACATGATCCCTGGGGCACACTGCAGGTGATGGGGATAGGGTCTGCTGCTGCAGAAGGGGAGAAGACCCTCATAGTCCTATTGCTATCCATACTATAGTGCCCTTGGGAAAATGGGCTGCTGAGTCCAGGTCGAATGCAGCCGACAGGTTGAGGAGGAGTGCTAGATTTCCATTGTCTCTAAAGTCATCTATTTGGGACTTAAGGTCAATTAGTGCTGTTTCTGTGCCATGTTGAGGCCTGAAACCGGATTGGCGGGCTCCTAATAGAAGGTTAGATTCCAGGAAGTTCTGAATTTGGATGTATGCTACCTTATCTAAGATTTTTCGAAGGAAAGGCACTGTGGTGATGGGCCTGTAGTTTGTTGCTATGGTTGGGTCTAAGGTTTGCTTCGTGAGAAGGGTGGGGGTGGGGTGGGGAGTACCCAAGATTCTTTCAGGTTACTGGGGACGGTGCCTGATGCAAATAAAGCATTAATATAGAAATAAAGGGTGCTAGGTCTCTAGCAGCGTCCTTGATTAGTTGTGCAAGTCTATGGGGCCTCCATAGATTTTAGCGTCGCATTTGATACGGTCGTACGAAACAACCCGTGGTGCAAACTCAAAGCATGGAACATCCCAGAGGGATTGCTAAGGATGCTCATGTTATTACATAGAGAAACAAAGGTGAAAGTTAGGATAAATGTCAACGACAAATTGTCAGTTTCCATACCCACTGCGATGGGTGTAAAACGGGGATGTATAGTGGCCGCCACTTTATTTAATTTGTATTTGGCAGATCTCTTCTAGTCATTTAATCCAGCTAATTTGTCCCGTGTAAAAGTAGGCACTGAGTGTATAAATTGGCTGGGTTATGCAGATTTGTTGATAATTGAATACTCCCGTAAGGGGCTACAAAGCTTACTTGATGGCCTGGGAATCTTTGCCAAACAGAATGGCCTTCGAGTAAATGTAGAAAAAAAGTAAAGTGATGATGTTCAGTGGGAAGAATAAAAAGTAGGCGAACACGAGCTGGTTTCTTGAAGGGGGAAAAAACTATAGCGGGTAAATTCATATACTTATCTTGGTCTTCTAGTTGACAAGACCCTAAACTGGAAACTTCATTGGGCAAAAATTAAACTGAATTGCTGGAGAACGGTAGGCGCTGTGAGTGCCTTTATAGGATGAAATGGCACTCTATCGGCGAAGACTGTGCTCCTTCTATATACAATGAAAATAGTTCTGATGTTATATGGAATAGGAATATGGGGGGCACAGTTTCCATGTAGAGTTAAAACAGTTTGCATGCCGCCTTCCTTATCTGAGTTTTTACCTTGAATGTGACCTGACATGTATTCTATCTTGTTTAACAATCAGGCCTTTTATGTGTCCGGTTGACTTAATGACCCTGAATAACAAGACGATAATGGTTGAATATGCCAAGGTTTTTCTGAGCTTAGATAAATATGAATGGATAGGCACATGGGGATCAATATTTACTACTTACAATACATGGAAGGGCGGATGTGATGTTGCTATATCCCCGAGTAATGTACAAATGATAAAATATTGGCTGAAAAAGAAAATCACATTATTTGATTGTGAGAACAACACAGTATAACTTGCGTGTAACTCTCTCAGGGCATCTTGTATCCAGTACATTGACCCAAGAACTAGTGTACCATCCTTTTATTGTGGCCTTCCCAGAATATTGGATGATGCGCCAGTACCTCCTCCTAAAATGTAATAAAAGTAAAGCCCTAGAAACTGAAGGAACAAAGAAAAGTCTGGCACGAAATGAACGTGAATGGCGAAAATAATATTGAATCGCTGGAACACATTCTGACAAGATGTGAAAGTCTGATTCACATTAGAGAACAGACGATGAAAGCCTCCAATAACTGTTTTAGCTCACAGGACCCAACCATGTTATGGCAAAAGTTTGACCGGCAACGATCTTAAGTTTATTTATCATATGACCAAATACTATATGAAATTGTAAATTGATTGAGATTGGTTTTAACATTTTAGTAGACACATCTTCTATGCTTGCATTTTAGGTATACAATTCAGCAATTTTATGTGTTTTATGTTTGTAATGTGCATTTTATTTTTAAAAAAGGGTCTTTTTATGTTGTATATACAAAGAAATATTGCTGTAAGTATATTAATAAATTCAAATTATCGAAAAAATAAAACAGGCGAGCGCTTACTCCCTGTGTAGATGGTCGGATTCCTCACACATTGCCACACTGAATTTGCAAGGGCACTTTGTAATACAACATAATCTGATCTAACAATTTACACGGTAATTCATGGAATAAATGTGCGCCGAAAAGGGGAGCGCAAGCGTGAAAATCGCAGTACACGCGTGGTAAAGCCGCACACGCAGCCGTTCATTGATTCATGAAATGCGCTGCGCTTGTAAAACCTGGGATGTGCGCCAAATCCGTGGGTGGCACACGCGGGCGCACACGTCACTAAACGGCATGCGCGATGAGCACAGGGAAAGCGCACATCGTGTAGCGCACACAAGAAAAGGGGGTGGAACACGGGGCGTACAACGCAGAATGGGGAACAACATGTGAAAATGTAGGTGTTATGGGGGAAGTACGGGAGGTAAATGCTCGTAACGCCGAGGTAAATGCTCGTAACGCCCACACGCGAGCTAACAACACGTATTCATGGAATCGAACAGGGGAAACCCATGCGCCAAAAAAGACGTGCTAATCCGGAAACACGTAAACCAGCAGGAAGTGGGCGTAAGCGCCCCCGCGCAGCATAAAAGTGCGCGCAAACAACAAACAAGCTCATACGCAACGATGAATATACGGTTTCTCGCAGCAGTGGTCGTGCGACACCGCAGGAGGAGGATAGCCAGGCCCCGCATTTTTTTTACCCGGGACCAGCCTTTTTGGGATGCCTGATGACCACGTGTAGGTGAGGTACAGGTTTCCACCGCTAATAATCCTAGAACTGGTCAGGGAATGGGAGGATGACCTCACATCACCCACCCTGTGCTCCCAAGCACTGAGCCCCGTTGGAAAAGGTGGTCAACTGCACTTCTTGGCTACTGGTTCGTTTCAGCGGACAAGTGCCATAGTTGGGGGGGGGGGGGGGGTGTGGGGGGTTGTCTCACAGGCCTCGCAGACACGCTGCCTACACCAGGTGTTGGCCATCAGGACTGCATGCCCCTCAGTCCGCAGGCACACATACATGCCCAGAACACCTGCAGAAAGGCAGGCTGTCGTCCAGGACTTTTACGGGGTGGCACACTTCCCCAAAGTGCTAGATGCCATTGATTGCACCCATGTGGCTCTACGTCCTCACAGGGCCACTGAGCACATCGATCGAAACAGCAAGCACTGGAATTCCATCAACGTGCAGGTTGTATGTGATGCCAAGGCAATCATCACCTCAGTATATGCCAACTATCCAGGGTCCAGCCATGATACTTTCATATTCAGAATGTCACCCCTAAACCGGGACTTGGAAGCTGGGCAGCATGGCGACACATGGCTAATTAGTGAATATAAATGCCTCTGCACATGCATGCATGTCAGACACTGAGAAATGTGAAAACCCCTCTAATGACAACTATTATCACCTCCCCAGGGGACAGTGGCTACCCTCTGAGCACCTTCATGATGCCGCCAATTCGGAACCCCACCACACCACCCGAGGTAAGATGCAACACAGCCCATATTGCAACCCGGGGCATAGTGGAGCACACATTCGGAGTGCTCAAGTCACGCTTACGCTCCCTTGACCTTTCTGGTGGGCAGCTGCTATATGCGCCCCCAGTATCATAGTGGCAGCATGTGTCCTGCACAACGTTGCAACCTGGCGGGGTGTGCCGGTGGACATGGTGGTGCCCCCACATCCCCAACCATATGCACGGCCGCTGCGCATGGGAGGTCAAAGGGCACGTGGTGAGGCAGCCCGTACCCAGCTTGTGGCAAATTACTTCACCTAAAATCCCACCCCTGCGGAGTGCACACAGGCCTGGCACATACCAGCTGACAATCTAGGATGACAAAAGGGACAGTCAGCTGTCACAACCATACCACCCTGAGATTGTTCACCTGGAAGTGCTACTTTGTGTGCACCCCTAGCTACTTAAACACACCCAATGCTGTGTCAGTAAAAGGCACACATTAATGCAGCATGAAGGACTACCCCCTTGCAAAATACTACATCCAAATAGTGGCTTGTCACCCAACCCCTCCCCCATCTCAGCTACCCAACACACCATGGCATGGCATGAAATGTGAAAGCAACCAAATGAATGCACAACCCATGACCCAAGTGTCACAAAGTGGACTGTCCCAAATGCAAACAGGCCAGAGACAATTTCCTCTCAGTAATGAATAAAAAAGCACACATTAACAAATACTTACCAGCAAGACAAAACATCAGTACAGGATCCAACAGTGGCAACCTATGACAGTAAAAAATGAAAGTAGTGCAAGTGTCACAACCTGACTAAGGCAGCACATCGACCCCTTCCAATTGCAGTGTGTTGCTGGTAGGAAAATGTGGCAGTGTACTGCATATAACATGAACTGCATCTGCAAAGGAGAAGAGCTTGTTAAGACATGTATATAAGGAAAAAGTCCTGGATGTAAAACCATATATAAATCCACCATGCAGTGGAGAAATGAACAACAATCCCCACTAGGGATGTATACACAGTTTGGACTACAGACAGCCCACACGACTTATGGGATCCCAATGTCCCTGTGTAAGTTACTGTCACTTGGTCACACCCTTTGCGAGCCCATGGAAAGGGGAAGCAGGAGGGGTGTGTGTGTCAGGAACCCAAGTTTCTAACCCAAAGACAGGACAAGCCTGCATGTGCCCAGCTGGAATACACAGTGGATGCCTATGGGAGCCACACAAAGCAACACTGTAACATTCATTCAAAATCTTAAAGAATATGGTTATGAACAAAAATGCAAATGAAACATAGAAAAAGCAAAAATAAATGTAAAGTAAAACAAACAAACTAAAATAAGAAAGTAAAAATCAGAAGCATAACAAAATAAATGTATGAAAATAAGAAATCAAGATAGAAAAGAAAATAAATTGAAAAAATAAGAAGAAGAAATAAAGATAACAAATAAATTGAATACTATTATCATTTAGCAATCGGAATATGTGAAAAAATCAACCAAAAAAAAAACAATAATGGCCATGTGTGGACCCGGGGGGGAGAGCAGGGAGGGGGAGCCACCCAGGTGGGACGAGGTACAGGGTGCACCCCAACATGAGTGGATGTTGAGAAAAAAAAACCTCCATGTCCTCACGGCCTGCACGGCTACGCTACAGTGGGAGAACTGCCGTCGCTGTCATCACCCTCTGGTGCTACATTAGAAGGTCGGCGTGATATGGGAGGCAGACCACGCGAAGCCCTGGCATGCTCCTCCATGGCAGCAAGCCTGCGGGTCTGAAAGGTTTGGTTCTGTAGGATGATGGAACGGAGATCCCCATGCAGCACCTCACAGGTAGCACGCATTTCTGCCTGCATGGCCTGGTGTGATGCCTGGATCTTCTGACGGGTTGCCTGGAGCTCAGCTGAGAGTGTGCGTGTCGGCTGCTCCAGCTGCTGTTCTGACCTTGTACTCCGAGACACCTCAAGTTCACACAGAGTATCTCTGAGGGACCTGTGTTCTAACCTCAGGGCATCCCTGTGGGCCTGTGACTCTGCAGATATGGCTGTGCGCAGAGTCTCCAGTCCAGCCCATGGGTCCCTGTCGGACGCCAACATGTCCTCCCTGTGTGAGTGGCAAATGGACTCTGTTGCCTGCTGCTGGAGCGCCACCTGCCTTTCAGGGGGAGAGTGGAAGTGGCCACCCTATCCACGGCCTGAGCCATCATCTCGCACGATGCCCGCTGTTGTGTTGCTATAGTGTACATGGAGTTCTCCCACACAGTATTGCCTGGTGGCGCACGGCCACTGTGTTGGCGGGCATCACACCTGTTTTCGGCAAGGTGATGTGCACCTTGCTGTGCTGGCACTGCCTCAGGCTGCAGGACTGAATTCCTCCTTTGATCTGCTGGCCCAGGGACAGGAGCAAATGTTGTGGAGTGTGACCCTGCATCCGTAACCACCACAGGCAGACTTTCCAACACTGAATGCCCCATAGAGGGGTTTACCCCCAGTGCAGGTGGGCTGGACAGAACAGCATCCCTGCCAGAAACCCTCACCTGCAACGGGACATATGTCTCAATGTCCGATTCAGCACCTGATTCATAGAGGTCTCCGAAGTTGTACCCAGAGACACCCGTGGACAGTATGGTCTGTAGGAGTAATGGGTTTTTACCCACCACCACCCCACGTCCTCCACTGGTGTCCGGTTGTGGCTGTGAGTACTCCTGCCTCTGCGCCATCTCCTCCTCCTGAACAGCATCAAGTGCCTCATCACCTGCAACAACATAAAATAAAAGTAATTAAAACCGGCATGAGCACCATAGCCCACACACATCGGCATGACGAGGCACAGATACAGTACATAAATAACACATGTCACACATGACAATAACTCTGGCATGCATGCACTGGCAATGAGTTGGAAGGGGAGGCAAAAAGCAGACGCTGAGGATTCGAAGATGGAAAAGCAACACATGTGCTGCATGCTGGATAGCACTAGCATCGCACATGAGCCTGTGAGTGTCATGGACAATCCACATACATGACACATGCCAGCACACAGATGTCACGTAGCATAGCCATGGCAGATTTCACAAGGGCACCAGATGGTAGCAAATCATTACCGTCACCCATCCATGTGAGATGGACATCATGAAATTGAACATGCAAAATAGTGTGATAAAACATGCATGTGCCACACACTGCAACAAAGCCAGTGTTCATTGATGCAGTGAGGGCAGGCACATGGATACATCAATGGTTGGTCACTTTGACATGACGGTAGACAATTGTCATGTTGAACATTCAAAAAGGGCCCCAAAGTGATTGTGTACAGGCCATGTGTAGGTGCACATTACTCAATCAGCCTGAATGGTGAAATCATTCCCATAATAAGGTAACAAATGTGGGCCATTGTGGGGTGTAATCTATGTCTGTAGTATGTTACATTTGGGGCAGAACGGCACAAGAATGTGTGGTAAAAATGCTGAGGATTTCATCAATCAGGCAGAATGGACAGGAAAACAGTATGAACAATGTTGTGGCAAGATGGGAGTTGAAGGGCAAGTGCATTAATCTGGTGCAAATTGTCTACTGCGGTCAGAAGGTATACTTGAAAACCCAAGGCCGTGGTATGGTTTGGAGGCACCACATGGGTGACCCATAGCAGTCATGACTACACAGCCTCACCTTGCCCTTAATCAGAACACATCACCCAAGCAACATACACATGGTTTGCACACACATGCATGGCCACTCACCGGACATTGCCTCAAGATCTGGTAGGTCTCCCACGCCTTGGATCTAATCCTCTGTGAAGCCTCCAGCGATAGACTCATGTTCTGTGAGTACTTCCTCCTCTGGTGGAGACCCACTGCCAGTCACCAGAGTAGAGGCATGATTGGAAGCCAGCTTGTTCTTTGCTCTGCGTTTGAGGTCATTCCACCTCTTAGAGCAATCATCAGCTGTGTGCCTCACAAATCCAAGAGAACTAAACTGGTCCGCGATGCACTGCCAGTGAGCCCTACGTTGAGCAGTCGTAGTCTTGCACCCTGCAGTCACCAGCATTTCGCGGCCATGGGCCGACACGTAGCCCACAAGTGCGTCTAGTTCTGCATCATTGAAACTACGCTTCCTTGATGTGCCGGAGTGGGTAGCCATGTCTGGGGTCCCAGCCTATACAGCAAGAGCACCCTTCTTCCTCTTGGAAGCTGGTGTGGACCCTGAGTGGCTTACGCCGCTCTGGTTGGTAGGGGCTGAAGAGCAGGTGGACTGGGCACGATGACCAAAGGTCTCGCTGCAGGCATTGGCTGCTGGGTGATGTTGGAAGGACCAACCTCGGTGTGATGGACTTGGACCAACACTGTCCCGGCTGGGAGACTCGGAGCTGGGGTGGATTGAGCTGCAGCTGCCCCTGCAGCCTCCTCACCCTGGCTACTTGGGGCAGCAGATGACATTGCTGCCCCAGATCCATGTGGCCTGGTGACAGCAACTTTCACCGCCACACGTGGCTTTGACTTGGTGACACTGAAGTCCGCCTGGGAGTCATCCTGTGCCGATTCGGTTGACAATATGGGGCGGGTTAACAAGGCCTGAGCTGGCCTGGTGTCAGCTGCATCTCCCCAACCCATTGGGGGGGGTGCATAGGTGTCCCTGATTGGTCCTCCACACACTGGCCTCTTGACCCAATCTGCACATCCTGGCCACGTCCCCTACCGCGCCCCCCCTCTTGGAGGTCAGCCACCTTTGCCTCCCTTACTGCTTGGTCGCCTCCCAACTATGGTACCTGATGTTGTTGTGTGAATGGTAGGTGCAGTAAACAATTGTCCTGGGCAATTGGGGTGAAAGGGGTAGGGTACTAGATGGAATACCTACCCTAGTGCTTTAGCAAAGCTGTCTGTGACCCCTGGGGGAAGATGACGGGTCACGCAACGCTCAGGCACTCCGAAAACAAAATTTTATGTGCACGCAACCCCTGGTAGCCCACGTGCGTGGAATAGAGAACCCGCACTACGCAGTTGCACCCAGAAACACAAAAATAAGCGTATGCGTGGTACACGCAGGCTACAAGGACCTCTGAATGGTTATGTGACACACTTGGGCAACCACAGTTGAAAAATACGTGCGCGACTCACCGTCTGCCTGGAAAAAGAACGTCAAAAAGACACACGTGTGCGCGTTGGCAACACCCCCGCCAAAAGAAGAATTGAACGCCGTTCAAGTATACAAGGAGTACGAACTGGAACCGTTGTGAAGTAATGTCGTGTGAAACGACGAAGTACAAGAATTACCTGCTCGGTCTCCACAAAAAAGCACGTACAAGAAAATGGCATCCTACGCTTACCTTTTAACCCAGCCCACACTTGCGACGTCACTTACGTGCTAAGGGCCTTTCCTCCAATTACCCGCAGTGACACCCGGACGTGCAGTTTTTGCACGTGTACAATGAACATGCACCCGTGTTGAGGGAAACGCCCTTGAGCGTTACGTCAGACGCGCTTACATGCTAAGGGCCTTTCCTCGATTTACACACTGACCTGCAGTTTTTTCACGTGCCAAATCACTCCGTATCAAGCTGGTCACGCAAAAACACACGGAAGACCACGCTCCTGCCCAGAAGGCCAATTTCCTGCCCCCTAGAGCCCCGAGCACGCTCCCACCTGCCATCTGCTGCTGCCTGCCTTCCTGCTGGCCGCGTGCCCTGCTATTTGGTGCCTGCACGTCAGCCATCTGCAGGGGTCCAGTTGCTGTGACCACCCCTGCTGGAACAGAAGACTCCCGACTGGTATTCCATCGCCCCACAGCCCAGCCCCAGGACTCAGTTACCCACCCACACCTGCCTCGGGGGTTGCCATGTCCGGCCCAACACCATCTGGCACCAGTGGCAACCCCCCAGCAGAGAGGCAGAGGGCTGCCAGCTTCTCTGCCAATGAAGTTGGCATCCTGGTGGAGCAAGTCCTGGGGCATTATGATGTCCTCTTTGGAAGTTGACGCGCCGACAATGAAGGACGGAAGAGGATCTGGATGGACATCGTGGCTGCCATCAACGTGGAGGGGGTGGCAGCCCGCGACATTCAACACGTCCGGAAGCGCTGGAAGGACTTCAGGTTCAGGACCCTCAGCAAAGCCCGGCACCTCTTGAAGGCAGTGGATGCTGAGGGGTGCCTTACCAACAAACGGATGATGGTCCTGGAACGTAAACGCCCAGCGCTCCACCTCCAGGTCCTTGAGAGGCAGACCCATCTGGAGTCTAGCGGTAAGTGTACATGCGTACTGATTGGAAGCTGTGCATATTGAGGTGTTCCAGGAGTGTGCAGGTTTGACATATGTCTTGGTACATCCATGTATGGATGTGTATGTACAGGGCATGAGCCTGCCGCCTGTGAGTCCAGTCATGTGTGAGGCACATCAATGGCATATGTGTTGAAATGCATGGTGCCCAAATGCATGTGTGGGTGCACACATGTTTAAATTTCTGTGTATGTACTGTGGCCTGGTTGTGGTGTGACACATGGATGCTGGTTCCACCTTCATGTATGTGCACAATGTACATGTGCGTGTGTGTGTGAGACACGTGTGCGACTGTTACACCATGGATGCATGTGACAGCGACATGTAGGAGGCTGATTAGCAGTTGTGACATGGATGCTGATGATTTCACTGCGACAGGTGCGGTAGATGTACAGATGCATATAGGTCTGGCCTGTGTGCATGTGTTCGGCACTCCCCCTGTTGCATGTGACCTCAGGCTATTATTTGGATGCTCATGCTGTTGTATGTGTATGGATGGTGTTGCTTGCTACAACATTCCTGTTTGCGCATGTGTGTGGCTTCAAATGATGTGTGTTGGGAGTGTGATGCCATGTGGGAAGTTTGACACTGCCACTCATGTGCAACTGTCATGTGTGTATCAGACCATTGTACAGTGCCCTGATGCCTGTGTTCTATCTCTCCCTGTCTGCAGTGTCAACTGATGAAGAGGGCGGAGACGGCACTGTGGAGCACAGCGGCAGGGATCCCACTGCTAGCCGGAGACGCAAGGCCCAGCTCCCCTCCCATGTTGTCATCTCGTCGGGGAGTGAGGAGGCTGATGCCGCGTCTGTGGCCGCAGCTGCCGGGGGTCAGTCCAAGAGGCGGAATTCGGAGGTGGACTCCATGGCAGCCGAAAGGGCAGCTGAGACCCCACAGGTGCCTATGGAGGAAGATGGCACGGAGTCATCCAGGTTGGTGGGGGCTTTGGTTGAGGAGGAGGCCGTGGAAGGCCCACGCATGGGGTCTGGAGGGGGAGGGATTCCACTGGTGCTGGTGGTGCAGTCCAGCGGCAGGGACAGGAGGCAGCACAGGCGGCTGCGGAGGTGCCTGTGTGTAATCCTGTCCCCGATCCTATGACTCATCCCGCACCAGCAGGGATGCCTACGTCCAGACCCGTTCTCAGGGAGGGAATGCGCACACCACAACTGGCCTTCCTCTCCCTGCGGACGTGGCAATCCGGGACCATGTTGAGCCTGTCCTGGCTGGGGTGGCGTTGCGTGACATTCAGAATGACGTGCAGGGTTCTCGTGAGGACAATGCACGTTATTTCGGATGCCTGGCAGACCGCGTCGACCTACTATGACTAGTAACCAGTGCTGGGTTCCTCCGTGTGCTGGACCTTCTACCAACCCGCTCCTCAACTGAACCCCCTATGCACCAGTCATCCTCCATGCCATCTTCCTGCCCAAGTATCACCTGGGAACCCTGTGGGGCTGCCCCTGACCCAGCGGCCAGTCATGTGGAGGATACATCCCTGCCACAGTCAGGAGTCGGAGGTCCAGCAGGGGTGGCCACCCCAACAACTGAACCCCAGCAGGAGGAGGACGTGCAGGCAACAGGCAGGGCACATGCACGGCAGAAGCAGGCACAAGGTGGGAGCGATGATGGCTCGGGGCCATCAACCTCAGTGGGGCAGCCAACGGCCGGAAGGCAGGAGGACCCTGGATTGGGAGTGTCTTCCATGTGGCATCGGTTGGGCCAACAGATGGATGCGGAGTGGCGGCGGGCGGAAGAGGCACGGCTCACTATGGTCAGGGCGTAGAACTCCATGCGCAGGGCGCTGAGGCGGGCTGAGTGCCTCGAGGCAATTCGCAGGGAGTTGGAGGAAGACATGGCATTATCCCTGCGAAACCTCGGGGCCATGGAACAGGCCCACCTCCAGGACGTAGAACAGTGATGATGCCCTGGCCCGGGAAATCAACAAGTGAGCCGTTGGACTTGCCCGCCGCCATTGTATATGGTTAATTTGTGTTAGGTTTCCTTTCTTTTTTTTCTTTCATTTGGGGCGCTTGGAATATGCCCCACATTTTTGTATATACTTGTTTATTAGGTAAGGTTTTCTGTAGGTTTCCTTTGAATTGTTGCGCTCATGCACCCTGGATTTGTACATTGTATATAGTTGAAGACTGGACTTTACTTCATTATTTTATTTTTCCCATGGAGCAATGGATTTCTCTTTTTTTTTTCTCCTTTGGATTTGATTTGATGGACGAACACTTTGGAGCCATTTTCATTTGGATTTATTTGGATTCTGCATTAATATATTTTGTTTTCATTTTTTTGGACATCCAGCCTTTTGTTTCTTATTGTGTGATTTTATTTTATTCCATTGATTTTGTATTTAATACATTTTGGTTTCATACTTCAATTGTGTGGTATTCTCTCTTTGGTTTCATGCATGTCACGATGTGGGTTTTCTCATTCACTTGCACCCATTGTGTGTGTGTGACGGACATGTATTGATGTGCATACTTGCCATCTGGGATGTATCATGTAATGGGTATTTCAATGTGGAGTGGATGGAATACTTGGTTGGGTGTTTGGACTGGGGTGGCGTGGGGTGGGATTTGGGTGTCCATAAGGGCCATGATTGTGGATCGTGTTGGGGGGGGGGGGAGAGACATGAGTCGCGGCCTGCTGGCAGGTGCCCGTCTATGCTGGGTGGGTGGGACATGTGTTGGGGCTCACAAGTGCATGGTGCCATGTGAGCTGCCTGCGGTGCATGGCCAGGGTGAATGGGCTGCCTGCAGGGCATGGCCAAGGGTGTAGGGTAGGCCCCTGTGGTGTGGGCTGCCTGCAGGGCCTGGGTAGGAGGGAGGGGGCACACCCGGGAGGACCCACACTGACAAATTGCATGTAAAACTCCTGCACACCCCTCAGAATACACGTACCCCGCTCACACAATGCCTATCACGTGTGAAACTTCCCGCGCACCCCCGAAATACATGCAGCCACCCCACACACCCTCCCCATGCCCCACAGGCAGCCCACACACCCTCCCCATGCCCCACAGGCAGACCATCCACCCTGGGCATGCCCCACAGGCAGCCCACGCCACAGGGGGGGTGCTTTTTCTACGCAATTTATCTGGCGCGAGTGGAGTACGTGTATTCCGAGGGGTGCCCCAGTCCATTTTCACGCTTTTGGCTGCCGTGAGCGGGGTACGTGTAGTATTTTCACCCGATTACAGTGTACCGGGCCTGTAAACTGGTGCAGGGTTAGCGCGGCTCTTTGCACTGCATTGCGGATTTCAATGCCTTTTCCTTGCGCAAGGGGCGTTCTTGGGGGCGTAACTGGCGCTGCGGGATGTTCTCTGCGCCAGCGCTCAAAATGGCTTGGAAATTCCATGAATACGCGGTGCGCCACAATGCTGTTTAGCGCACACGGCTGGCGCACGCAGCCTCTCTGCGCTGAAATCTAGGAATTACCCCCTTAATGGTGTTCAGTTGTGTAGCTCTTACATGGAGCACCATCAGATATCCACACTGTGTCCACCATGCATACTGACAAACTTTACTGATTGGGAGAGTCCCGATATAATCAAATCTGCCAGATTTGACCCAGCAACTTGCCTCTTCGTCAAGTGCCCTGGACAAAACGGGGCATGGGTCTGTGCTGCTGATGTTGACCCACAGGACATTGCAGAATGATTGTTTTCATTACCTCTAAAGGGATATTAATCCCCTAGAGCTTGTGCCCACCGGCAAGTAGCCTTCTCTCCCATGTTTCCAAATTTCTGGTGAGCCCACTTGGCCAAACCCTCCAAATTTCCCTCCTGAGCCTCTGTCCACAGAGGAAATCTTGGTGTGTTCGTCTGCTACAGAATTTAACCAGCGTTCTAATGAGTCAGTAGTACAATGCACATCCACGTGATACTGTTACTTCACTTTGTGATAGCGTTTCCCAAATATCTTGCCACAGTTATTTTCTCCACAATTCTTTGGAGTGAATCTTCCACCCATTCTTCTGCCATGTCGGCAGCCATGTAGCTAGCCCATTGGCCACTGACCATGAATCAGTGTACTAGTGACATTGACCAGGTACTTCTTGTTTGAAAGCTTTTTTTTTTTTTTGTTGTAATACTTTGTTTTTGTCTGGTTGTTAAAATACAAAAATAAACACAAAGTCCAATATTTTTTTGGGTTGTTTTTTTGTTTTCCTCACACCGCCCACCAAGCATGAGTAAACATTGGTAAAACCCAAGACTAGGGCATCATCAGTACTGCATGTAACATTGTTAGTCGACTGTTGAAATCAGGTATTGGACATATGGGCCTCGCACCTCCGGGGGATGGGCATGCAGTGGAAAAGTTTGTATGAAGAGCCTCACCATCATGACAGTAAGCAATATCCTGCAGCCACCCCAGCACTCTGGCAGGGCAACCCCTGGCCATGGCCACCCTCCTACGCGCCACCCCTAGCAATATTCATGCCAAGCGCCTCCTTGTGGGCTGCATAGCCCTTGTACATCCTAGCAGAGCCAAAGTAGGATCCGATTCCAGTGGTTCGCCTCTAATCGGAGAGCTTTTGGCTAACGCCTCTGACCAAACTTCGTGGATCTATGGGCATTCCCATGCCAAGTGGAGAAACCCTGCCGGGATGAAACTACAAGTTCCACATGCAGCTGGGGTAGCGGGCTAGTGCTTATGGAGCCTGGTGGGGGTGTCGTAGACCTGGTGTAGGAAATTAAAATGTATTTGCTTGTACTTGGAATTCAGGGACACTTCCTGGGTCTGTTTCAGCACGTACCCCCAGTCTCGAACAATGGTTTCCACCAGAGCGATCTCCCACCGCCTCCGCAGGCTGCTTCCCTCCCATGGCAGCTCTGACATCAAGCCCTTGTAAATCCGTGAGACTAGGCGACCCTCTCCCTGTAATTGAATCACCCCCTTGCAATAGTGGCCAGACCGACAGCAGCCCAAGGAATGATGTGAGGAGTCCCCTGAGAATGTCTTGCAATCGGAAATATCTGAAAATGTCCAGCGCAGAGTTGCTCCCTCTCCCCCCTCCCAGTTCTCTTGCCTGTTGGACTGTGAGGAACTCCCCGTCCATGAATAAATCCCTGAAGATCTCGATTCCTTACTTGCCCATTGGAGGTACACACGTTTACCGGTTAGAGGCAAACTGGGGATGTGGCATGCAGGAAGAAGAGGTGAATACAGAATGGTGAGGCCGATCCTCCCCACCATCTTTTAGCAACTCGCGCAGGTATTTTTGACCATATTCAGAGTGTTGGGCGTTACCCAAGTCTTCCAAGGATCATCGCCCGCAGCAGATTAGGGGCCCCTAGTGCCCTCTCTACCTGTATGTGTGGCCTCATTAAATGCGTGGCATGCCAGTGCCCGAGAAAGTGCGCCTGCCTTGCCCAATAGTAGCACTCAAGATCGAGTAAAGCCAGGCCCCCCATCCTTGTTGGCTGTCAACATCGTGTAGGCCACCCTCGCTGTCCTCCCAGCCCACACCAGATCAAGGAAAAGCCTGCGCAGTTGCTGAAAAAAGCTGCCCAACAGTAGGGGCACATTGAGGAAGAGGGAGAAACCTGGGAAGAATGATCGTTTAAAAAAAAAAAAAAAACAATTATTACCATTGTTTGGCTAACACATGTAAACCTTTCAACGTAAAGACATTTTTTATAAAAACGACTCATTGTTTAACATTAAATTACAAAAACAGTTCATGATCAAAATAAAAACACTTACATAATATACATACATCTTTGTTGATACATATCACTAATCTTGATTCATTACATTGGTATTTCCTTAAAACTCATATACTTCTTTTGCGTTATCTGTGTTCAATCACTTCACCATCATCAATGCTATTAAGTACAAGTTTGCATAAGAAATTTGTGATTGCGTATCTAACCGTGTGCTTATCAGTATGATACAAGGCCTCCTATAGTTGTGTAGCATCCAAGTTAACCTGATTCTCAAAATGACATTTAAAATAAAAACCTCTTTGAGGCAATAATACTTGGCAATTGACTACTAGATGTTGTAATGTTTCACATTCCAAATTACAAAATCTACACTATGTCTCCAGGATGTAACATTATCCATTTTATCGTTAGGTCCTTAGTATACCATAAATTCAACCTGAATCGTAAGAAACCTGATCGATGCTGCGGGTTAAGTGATTGTAGCAAATAAGTGACTGTTTCACCAAGTTTTTTCAAGTAAAATGGATTTTGTTTAAATTTCACATATGTTATGCAACAATCGCGTGTTAAACGCCAATCCAGCTCAAATAGTTTTTGTTTGGCTTTTTCTGGATTATTCACCAAAATCTCAGTGTAAATATCCGAATGAAACAGAATTTTCATGGCTCTATGTCGCCATGATTTTGCAATTACATCATTAGATATTTTTATATATTTGGCAATTAATGTCAATAAACCATTGGCATGTTCATTCATAACAAATTTCCTGTACAGGCAACAGATCTTCCATTTGTATATAGCATGCATGGAGATTAAACCTAATTCATGTTGAATCAACGCAAGAGGCTCTGAACTCGATAACATTAGAGCCTTCTTCCAATATCTGCTCTCGATTTTAGCCCAATAAGAATAGGGCTTCCATGAGCTCCATAGAGAACAAAAGGTATCATCTTTTGTTTGTAATAGGCAATTAGTGGAATAAGCAAACATTTACAATACATGGATCTAATTATGTATGATTGAGAGATAGCAGTTCTTTAGTTCCTATTGAATCTTTGTAATGGGTATCTCGAGGATGATTATTAATAAAGACCCCTAAATATTTATAACTTGACACCACTTGCAAGGACGTTCTCTGTAGGATCCACTCATTTTTTATATTCCTTTGCTTGTGATTCCCAAATTGTATGATCTGCATTTTGTCAGTATTGTAATGTAATTAGTTGCGTACCTCTCTAACGCCATCAATGGTGATTTTTAGGCCTTGAGGTGTCTTATATAATAATACCATATCGTATGCATACATTAATATGTGTATAGGTTGTCCACTTATCCTCGGTGCATCAATGTTCAAATCTGTGAAGCAGTTATTGATATCTGCTATGCAGTAATTGAATAGAGCGGAGGCCAGTAGGCAGCCCTGATTTAGGCCACGGTCGGTTTGGATGGAATCCGTTAATTATCCTTCTTGGCTCAGGCGAATCTGAATGGAGGTACCAGTATGTAATTCGATTATCCACTTCAGTATATTCCATGGGCATTTATTGTCTAGTAATTTCTTGACTAAAAGGTATTGCATCGAACACTGTTTTAAAGTCAACAAATGCCACAAACAAAGGTGGATTCTGACATTTCTCATGCAATATAATAGCGTGTAGGGTAATCAAGTTAACACCAGTGCCAAGACCTGGTAAGAAACCTGTCTGAAAAGGGCCACTCAAATATTTATTCGTTAACCATTTATTGAATTCTGCGAGTACAAGACGGGCAAATAGCTTCCCGGGACAATCTGATAAAGCTATGGGTCGATATGAATTAGGATCCATTCTATTGCCTTTTTTCAGGATCTGGAGAATATAAGATTTTTTCCATGATTAGGGAATCTGACCACTTTGCATAATTTGATTGAATATTTGAAATAAAATAGAAGCCCAAGCTTGAGGATTCTCCTTCATTGTGCTTTTATGCGGCCCGTTAGGACCTGCAGCTCTTGAATTGCTGAGCTTGTGTATACAATGAAATATATCATCCAAATCAAACAATAATCTGTGATCTAAATGAATCAAGTCAAAATTAATATGACAATTCGGAAAAGGAGATTGATAAATTGACTTAAAGTGACTGTGCCACATTCTCTCTGGGATTGGATTGATTTGAATGGCCATTTGGGATTTATCTAATGTGTTGTTAAGTATTGCCCAAATACCCCCTGTTGATTTTTGGATAATCTGTTGCATCAGATCTTCCCCATCATTTTGATACATGAGTGGTGATCTTCCTCTTATCCATCTGTGATGGATCATTTTCAAAGTTTTAATGTGTATCAATCTTAGTTCTATAGGAACATCACGTAGAGACTTCATAGTTTGCCTCAAATCCCTTTTTTTTCTGTTTCACTTCCATATCTGGTGCATGCAGGTGCTTATGTTGATAAAGCCCAGTTTGTGATCGTGGTTTGTACGAATACCTGCATTGCCTGAGTGCAACAGAAATTGTACCTTGTACATTCTTTTACAAGCAGTTTATCAAACTTTATCAATTTGGAATTTGTCCAATTGATACGATTTCCTGCATTGTTTATGCGCATAGCCACTAAATTGGAGTTTTTCAATTTAGTTTGATCTTTCCCAGGCCAAAGCCATTGAAGATGTAGTTGTTTGTGGTCACTATGAACATTTGGTTTAACACATAATGTTTGTGCTAAATTCAAAGATTTAACATTACAATACATGTAATCTAATGTTGCCTCCGAAGTACCTCTGTTCCAAGTGGTATTTGCCGGGATATCTTCCGCAATGGATCCATTTAACTTTTTAAAGTTCCTAGATTTCATCAGTTTCGACCATCGCGATTCGCACAAACTTAAAGGAACTGAAACTCCTAAAATTAAACGAAGATTCAGATCGCCCAGGATTATGGTATGATTGTCACATCTAGTGCAATTAAGTCCAACGCCATGTTTCTATTTTTAAAGAATGTATTTGGAGTCAATTGCCAACAACTCCAACATATGTTTAGAATTACCATTTGAAGATCCATCTTTTGTTAATTTCATCATCTGTATGTAAGGGATGATGTGTTATCTCAATTTCAAAGCCCTTGGATTTTTTAATTGCTATTAGAAGGCCTGCCATAGAGCGTCCTCTTTCATTCTTTAAAGCAGGAACTGTGTGAATGTCAAAGGAATCCCATATTGGGTTATTGGTCAGCCAGGTCTCCTGTAACACGATAATATCAGAGACATAAAGCTCATTATTCCTATTGTTTATAAAATGTCTTTTGCCTCTTGTGTTCCAGGATAGCAAGGTGATACACTCATCATATTCGAATGGTTATACATTTCTCGATTGAGTCTGTTGGTTCCAATATTCTGGCTTTCCGCTTGAGGCAAGAACAAAGTCTTGGTGATATGCGATGTTTGTATATGTTCTCATTGCTGGTGCAGAATATTGACATTTATCCAAATCATGTGAAGTCATGTCTTCGGAGAGGATAAAACCCAAATTATATAATGCCACTCTCGCTTGCCATAAAGAATTAGCAATAAGTCCAGATTTGATAAATAATATAGCTTCTGTTAGGTCCTTATTTGTAAACTCTACCAATTCGATGTCGGTTGAAGATGAATCAGCCAAGTCTGAAACATCTCGGCATATATATTCGACATACAAGCTCTATTCAGATCGTATTGAGCACATGGTTGTTCTCGACATCTTATTAGAAATTTATGATAGTTCTTGTATTTACAATTGGAAGCATTCAATTGAATATCTGCTTTGGATCCTATATTAGCTAGTTCTACAGACTTTTGGATCACACTTCGCCCTTGGGTCAATTTAGATGGTTCAGTGACTTTTTGAATCTGGTTCACCTCTCTCTGAAGGCATGAGGGACCCTTCAAGAGATGCATATATAGTGTCTGGGGTATATGTGAAGTTGGGTCAATATTTTTGTCATTGATCTTTTCAAAATTCTTCAATATATTGCCCAATTGAATTGCAAATTTCTTCTCTTAATTGTTGAATACTCGGCATTTCCGATTCTTTTAGCTTTTTTTGTTCAATGTTTGGGAACATAGTATTGCTTGGCAGACTTGTGGGATCACTGTGAACCTTATTCATGTTTACAAGAGCTACAATGTCACTTAGAGGTTGATAGTCTAAGGGCTTTTGGCTCTTCATGTTTTTAGGACATTCAGCTTGACACGCCTCTTAACAGAGTGTCACGGGTTCAGATGTCTTACAATCTGAAAGGGACGGCAACAGTTTGACGAAATGTCTCGTTTTCATTCTGTGTGCTCTATACAGGGATGGTTTCTCTATCAACCCTTTCCTCTTTATTTCTCTTGATGATTTTTTCACTAATTTTGCTAGAGCATGTTGTTTCTTAGCAAAAATATTGAAAGGGTTTTGTTGTTGCTTAAAAGCAACGACCGGGTTAGGACGATCTATTTCTGCTGTTGATGTTTCTAACTCAGTCAAGCTCGGAACTTTACTAGATTCGCCCACATCACAAGTGATGACATCAAGCACTACGTTCGATACAGGGATACTTTTTGTGGCACAAACATCATTCACGCTTTTTTTTACTTCTCTCCTGATCAAATGGTATGCTAACATCTGTATCAGGAGTGAGTTTATCATTCACACATGTCAACGAGATCAGTAATAGCTTTTGTTGTTGCCATAAAGCTTTTGTTTGATCATTTTCGGACATTACATTAACAACTCAGTTTGCTTTGCAATTTTTAAATCCAGAGTTTCATATCATTTTGCAACTGTCAATAATGCTGTATTCATGGCGCATAGTGTTTAGCGCCAGTGCCTCTGGAAAAGAGAAGCGCTTGGATTGTCAGTCATGCAATGGAAACTGTTGAACGCCCGGTACATCACTGAATCTAGGTCTTCTTCGGGTTGGCGCTATAAAAGACAGTTAGTTATTAAGTGAGTGATTATCAGATTTGTCAAATAAAATTGGCGATCTGGATAATTCATGCACAGATATCACTTTTTCTGAACTATCTGATGTAACTTCATGGTTGACTATACTTGGAAGAGGGGAATTAGAGCCCTCATGTAATTGAATGAGGTCACCCGTGTTAGAGCATATATATTGCACTTAAGAAGGTTCAGGACTTTTGAGGCTTGTAGTGTTCAAGAATGCTATTGCCTCTTCGTCTATCTCACCTGCTATAGTTAATTCGTCATATGCTGCACGCAAAGCGTGTTGCAATTCAACCGAGCAGAGGGGAGGGGATTTTAATAACACTGTGCCAAATGTGTGATTGGATTGAAGAGGCTGCTCATTGGTGCAGATTTCAGGTTGTGTAGATAAAATATTGTCATGCTGACACGCGGTTTCTAGGATTGAATCGGATATTTCTACTGAAACCCACGGGCATGCTTCGTTTACTGTTGGTGTATTACTAGAGGATGTTGGACATTCCACTATAACGAGTGGAAAGCTTTCTGGCAAATCTGTAACAGAGGGATTAACATTTACATTTTGAAACCTACAGTTGGATGGAATATGTTGCAATTCCGGGCGACAAAAAAACCTTATCAGCTGATAGCGAGATCGCTCGTTAGTGTTTTTTGCTTGGGCCACGTGATTTACAAATTCCTACTGCTGGCATTTTCGTGTGGTTATAGGAATTTGTAGAGACACCTTTTTCAAAATCAGTATTCGGCGGCATGCCCGCTTTCAATGGATAACTAAGGACTGACATAGTTTATGCTTTGAAGTTCACTTATTTAGATTACACAAGGTAAAAACAAATAAATAAACATTATAAAATAAGTTACTGTGTCCCAAAGATAGACTGTCTCCCCAGTCTCCTGCTCGCCAGCTAGACAGCGATCGCAGATTCACTTCAGCAAATTCACTTGTGCAAATGTGGAGTTCTGGGTAGGTAGGCGGAACAAATGCTAAAAACAAAAAAGGAACAAAGTAAGAGTAGTTACTAGGTGAGTCTCTATAGGGCTCATATTGGGCTTCCAAAGATCAACAATCAATACTGCTGACTTGTATTGGAGGAAGCACGTCGAGCAGCGGTCACGTGATTTTTGCCACAGATGCAATGCTGCTACAGCACTGGATACAAGAGTCCTGGCAGACACTAAAAGCGGTCCACAGCGAGACAGCGATCGCAAATTCGCTTCAGCAAATGTGCGCGCGCGCGCTTTGCTTATATGGAGTTCTGGGTAGGTAGGCGGAACAAATGCGCTGACTCGTATTGGAGGAGGCATGTCAAGCAGCGGTCACGTGATTTTTGCCACAGATGCAACACTGCTACGGCACTGGATATAGGAGTCCTGGCAGACACTAAAAGCGGTCCACAGCGAGACATCGATCGCAAATTCACTTCAGTAAATTCACTTGTGCAAATGATGATTTTAACAATTGAAATTCACCCAGTCAGCGTTGGTGGAAGCATCCGCCATCTACCCAACATCTCCTGAAGCTTCTCGGTCGCCCTCCCATAATTATCACGGAATAGCTTCTCCTGGCTGCAAGACACCAGCACCCCCAAATATCAGACTCCTGTGGTCTCCCACCTGAGGCCGAACTCACCTCTGAACTCTACAGTTCATGCCGTGAGCGGGAACATCAGACTTACTGTGGTTAATTCTCGGGCCTGAAAATTCCCTGAAGCATAGAACTTCTCTCATCACTGGGCTTAAATTGTCCTCTGGGTTACTGATGTAGAGGTCCACGTCATCCGCGTACAGAGATCAATCTGTGTGGGCCGAGACTGAGCCTCTTCTGAATGTGTCGCACTCTGAGGATCACCACCAACAATTCCATCGCCAAAGCGAACAAGAGCGGGGAGAGGGGGCATCCTTGTTGGGTCGCCTTTCCCATCTCGAAGCCAGCCGATCTCGCTCACCCGACTACAATTTTTGCCGATAGATTAGTGTATAATAGAGAAACCAGTTTAGTAAAGTGAAGGCCAAGTCCCAGTTTTCGGAGTACCGCGAACAAGAAGGGCCAGTCGACAGTCGAAGGCCCTCTCGGCATCTAAATACACAGCAATCGCATTGGACGTGCTGTTGAGTGCCTCCATTACCTCAAAGAGACGACGGAGAGCAAATGTCATATTCCTCCCCGGGAATGAATCCCGCCTGATCCGCTTACACCAATCCAGACATGGGGAGCAACCGGTTTGCAAGGATTTTGGCAAATATTTTGTCAACATTAATCAGGGAAATAGGACTATATTAGCCACAGTCCTCGGGAGGTTTCCCCTGTTTAGGTATCGGCTCTATATTGGCCTCGAGTAACGTGGGTGGGAGTGATCACATCACGAGTGATTTCTCATATACTCTTAGGAGTATCGGGCCCAGAATATGGGCATAAGCCTTGTGACTTCGACCCAGAGAGCTACTTGATTACCCTTAGAATATCTTCCAGGGATATTGTCTGCTCAAGAAGTTTGCAGAGGTGTGCCTCCACCCAATATAGCTCCACCTCATCGAAGTAGTGCTGCAGTGGCCCAAACTTCTGCAAATTCCTGGACCTATTTAATTCCCCATAGAAGGACTAACACCACTGCAATACCCTCCTCGGAGCCCACTAGTTTGCCCTGTGGGTCTTCCACATATACCACATGTGGAGGCTGTCTATCCACCACGATTAATCGTGCTAGCAGTGCCCCCGGCTTCTGTCCCTTGCCATATTATCTTATTTGATGGCTGCGGGCCTGGAACCAAACCTCCCGGTCAGCGCTGGCTCTAAATCTAGCAGCGCAAGAGTATGGGAGATTGAATATTCAGTTTCTAGCTCCTTGATCATCGACTATTGATCATCGACCCAAATCTTTATAGCCCCCTCTCTGAAAGGCAATCTGAGTCTCATCAGCCCAGATCTCTCCGGTCACCCCGGTCCCGTTCTCGATCATAAGCTCAGGGTCTTGGGGTATTGCGGGGGGGGGGCCGGAGTGTCTGCCAATCTCATCCAGAAACGAACTCTCTGCATCTGGCGATGTGAAGAACTGTATTCTTCCCCTGTGCTGGATCCGGAGTTTTGCAGAGAACAACCTAGAGTATTGGATGCTGTGGTCTCTCAGTCATCTCTTGACACCTGCAAAGGATTGCTGCAAGGCCAGCACCGCCGCAGAGAAGCATGGATCTATATGAATTTTGCTCCTGTTGTACTGCAGATCACCTTTCGTTCGGCCAGACGCAGAATCATGTCCTCGTCCGTGTAGTTAAGGAGGCGTGTGATGATGGGGCGGAGGGCTGCTTCGGGTATCGGCTGAGCCGCAGGTGGGCCCTTTCCACCACGAACAGCAGGGACAGCTCGGGCCCTCCGAAGAGCTCCTTTCATAGGGCCTCCACGAATTCCTCCATATTGAGCTGGCTGTGCCTTTCTCTGACCCCCCCCACCAGGACAATATTATTTCACTTCCAGCCACCAACTTGACCTGCACTTCAAAGGATGAGACTGTGGCAACCAGGGAGGCCGACCTATCGTCCAGTCTGGATGCTCTACCTCGTCCAATCGGTTATCGTGTTTGTCCAGTCGATGTTGAAGCAGGAGGGGTGTCGGCAGGGAACACTTCGGCAGTGGATCTGATGAAGCTGTGGATCCTCGCTGGGGCTGTTGGAACAGGTGGTCGAGTCCAGATTGACTGCCACTACACCCGCTCTGTGCTTTACTGGTGTTTCGCACCCCCTGGTGAGGCTCGAGCAGTGTCTTTTCGGTGGGGCTCACAGGGTACAAGGGTCACTTACTGGAACTGCAGTGCAGCCTTAGGTGTCCGGGGAGGGGAGCAGCCAGACCACCCTCCCGTTCCATGAGGGGGGCAGCTCTGCACCCCGATTTGTACAGCGCAAGCTTACAGCAGAGTCTTATTCAGCGGGGGCCTGCTGGATCCAAGAGCCCACCAGTATGGCCCTGAGTAGGAGTGGAACAGCCAGGTAAACTCTAGGAGAAGAGGCCACACGTTGCGCCGTTAGACTGGGAATATTGCTGAAGGCCCCATGCTTATTGGCCAAGTATCTGGGAGGGTCCTTTACCCAGGTAGTGCTGCCTTCTGAGACCAACCACTAGTCCCAGTGTCGCCTCTGCACCCTCTGCTGGACCCACCTGCGTTCCAGTTCACTCAGGTTTGCCCTGTCCACTGATGCCAGCACAAGGTCATTTCCCCGCTGTCTTTCACGTCAACGCCTCCCACTGCGGCCAGTCACAGGGAGGTATTGCTGGTCTAGAGTCCCCACCACCGGGGCCTTCTTCTGACTCTATGCCACACTGTTGTCGAGTCTGAAATTGCTGCATGGCGGGAGCAGGCCCCAGACTGCCTCTGCTCCCTAAGTGTGGAACATGTCAGTTCTGTCCTCCGGTAGGTCAAAGGCCCTGGAGCGATACAACTCAACCAATATTTCGCCCACTATCTGGGCCTTCCTCCGGTCTGTCTGGGGATCTCGGCTAGGATGTCGGGCTCTGGAGGCGGGCTCCTAACTGCATCTGCCCCTGGGCTGTCTCTCACTGCTTCCTGGGTCTCCAGGCCAGCCACAGGGGGAGGGGGGTGTGGGCTTTGCTTTAAGTATCTCTAGGGTGGGGTGAAGATGGGGCCCCTATGCCACCAGGTGCCCCTCCCTCAGGTCGAATTCAGGTCTCCGTGGCCGGCCTCATTGATGAGCTCTCAACTGCCTCCGCTCCCGGACCGGTCCGGAATCACAGGTGCTCTGCTCCTACAACGCCCCCATCCCCCGCTCCCTCCTGCCACTTCAGCTTCTGGCTCTCCGCCACACCGGCTCCAATCGGTCCCACAGGAGAGGGCACTGCGACTCTTCCCATGCCATCACACTGGGCGGGTCCAGAGCGCCTTCCAATGACCGTTGGCCCCTCCTCATGCTGGTGGGTCGGTCAGGTCTGCTACACGGGCACGGCAGGGGTCACCGCCGCACTGGGCTGCCAGGTGCAGGAAGGGACCTCCAGGGCATTCAGTTGCACCGTATTGAAGGTTATGCTGCCTCAAGCACCTATTTCATCAGGATTTTTCGGAGCCCTGCACAGAGCTCAGAGAGACCGCTATCTTGGTCGGGCTCTCTAGCGCCACCCTCTCTTGTTTTAAAGCTTGATATACTGCTTAAAGTTCTGCAAACTGGCTGCTCTTTCCTTTACCTGATGTGGTTAGGATCTTTTTTTGTCTTGGTATTATACGACACTGCTTTCCAATAACGCTCAGTTCCGACATAACAGGCTGAGCCCAGGAATGTTCTGTCTGTTCTACCATCAAATCAACATAAGGTACTCCCCATTTTACATCGATCATTTCCTGCGGTGTGTATATAGTCTACAGGTGGTACACTTGCCACTTGCTCATGTAGTCTTGTAATCCCACCTTTTCCTGATTTTGCTCTTGCTCTATCTTGAATAAACCATTTCCACTTGATTATACTGGCTTCTTGAGCGTGTCCTGTCCCCTGTGTATTTTAGAAGAACTCAAAACCCACTGCATAATCGGGATTTTGGGCCTGATCAGTACATCATGACCCACTGTAATTTGCTCGATATCATCTAGAGCCCAAGAGCATGCTAGCAATTGCTTCTCAAATGGAGGGTATCTATCACCAGTCTCGAGTAATTTGTGACTCCAAAATCCTAAGGGAACTCGTTTTCGGCCTTGCTTTTGCCACACGCTCCAGTTAGCATAATTTTATTCTATTGAAACATTCAACTCTACTTCTCCTAACTTCAAAGGCCATGAATCAAGTACACACTGCAGTGTCTTTTGCCAAGTTAAACACTCTTTGTTCCTCTCCCCATTCAAACTCGTACTTCTCTTGCGTCACTTTGTAGAGTGGAGCCAATATTTGCCCTAAATGAGGTATTGCTGTCTCCAAAACCCAAACAGCCCTATGAACTGCTGGGCTTGCTTGTTGTTCACAGGTGTGGTAAACTAGAGTATCTTTTGCCAGGCTTTCGGCTCTATCTGGAAATGCCCATTATGCCTCTGAATTCCCAAAAATAACAGTCTCAACTTGCCCTTGTATTTTGTTAGGGTTAATCTCCCACCCTTCATTCTTCAACCCATCAATGATTACTTCTAACTGATTTCGCACACTTTGCTCACCTTTGACATTTTGATTCAGGGAAATGTAATGCGAAATCTGCATATCGGGTTTGTATGGTATTTTGTCCAAATGTTCTGACAAATGGTTAGGCTGTGGAAGCACCTCCATAGGCAACCTAGTGAAGGTATACTGATGCCCATTCCAAGAAAATGAGAACTGCTCCTGGCACTCCTCAACAATCAGCACAGAGAAAAGGGCATTGCTTATGTCTGACACAGCATACCAGGTTCCCTCAAACCATTGTACGTTCTCAATCAAGATGATGGTGTCTGGGACTGCAGGGACTAAAGGGGAGTGTATTTGTTCAATTCTATATAATCTACCATCATTCTCCAGTTCCCATCCCCCTTTTTCACAGGCCAGACCAGATTATTCCAAGCAGTAGTAACAGGGCGCAACACTCCTGCTTCTGCACATCCCTCCATCGTGTCTGAAATGTCCTTCTGTCCCCCGGGAATGCAGTATTGCTTCATGCATAAATGCTTTATAGCCAAAGGCACGTGCACCAGAGGGATTTTCAATTTGCCTACAATAACTGGTGTTCAAGTCAATGCGCTGACTCCAAATCAATGATTTAACTCCTAGTCCCAAAGTCGCCCCCTCCAGAATGTGTAAACCAATTCTATACTCTGGTATCGGAAAAAATCAACACTTGATATTTCTGCTTTGACAAATTGCCTGTCTTCGTCTCCACTCCTGTCTGTATTGCTGTTGTTTCTTTTCCACCCATTAATGGTAGTGTCGACCTTTCAATCTTGAAGTGTTTCCATAAATCAATGAGGCCTCTGCCTCGGTATCTACCAAAGCTCTGACCTCTTGTGTGTGTTTCCAGGCTTCCAAAATATCTTAACATTAACAAGAGGTTGTCCTCAATTTGATCGAGGTCGCAAAAGTTAGATTCACAGAAATTAGCCGTGCTAGCCCTGGACTCAACCAAGGCCTTTGATAAAGTGGATTGGTCGTTCCTCCGACTCACCTTGGAATCCTTCCATTTCGGGCCCTCCTTCTAAAGACTCATCCTAGCAAACTACCAAGCTACGAAAACCCTTCTTCGGGTCAATGGCCTACTATCGAGTCCAATCCCTCTAACATGTGGAACCAGGCAGGGATGCCCCCTCTTCCCCATCCTCTTCGCCCTAGTTATGGAACACCTAACCCAACGAATCCGCCTCAACCCTAGAATTAAAGGCCTCCATGTAGGCCCCTCTCAACACAAGATATGCGAACAAAGTGTTGCTAACCATAACGGACACCGCTCAGTCACTGAGGTCTTCCCTAGCAGAAATTCATATATTCGGAAGGGTATCAGGATTTTCTAGCAACTTTGTGAAATCATCAACCCTGGGGGTGGGGCTGGATCCAGAAGACAGTCCTTCAGATCCCACTGCAGGATCCAGCTGAGCGAAAAGTCGATTCCTTACCTAGGGGTCCAGATCCCCACTCGCCCGGAAGACACCTTTCAGACAAACCTCCCTCCATTATTCAAGAACTTAGAGAGAGACCTCGATTGCTGGCTCTCACAGGAGATTTTGCTGCTGGGTCGTATTGTGGCCTGTAAAATGAACCTCCTCCCACGGTTCCTTTATTCTTGCTCAGCCCTTCCCATTATTATCCCACGCCCCCTGCTCCAGCGCCTCCAAAGGAAGGTATTTTGCTTTATCTGGAGAGGCAAAAAGTTGCGTATCCCACAGAGCACCATGTTGAGCAGCCCAAACCTAGGAGGCCTGGGGGTCCCCGATCTCCATAAGTACCAGATAGCAGCGCAGATAGCTCACACTCAAGCTTGGACCATCACCTTGAGGCGCCTAAAATGGGCAGGGATTGGACAATCTCGCTTACCCCTTCCCCTCCACTTCCTCCTGCATCTTCCAGCCACCTTGTCCTCCACCAAACACACCCTAAAAGCATGGGATTGGGCGCATAAGTATAGAGGCATCCCGAAAGACTTGAGCCCACCCGCCCTAGTGTTTTATAACCCGGCCTTCTTACCGGGAGCCTGCCCCTCGAACTTCAAAAATTGGATCGCCGGTGGTCTTAGCTCCTTGGGTCAGCTCTTTGAGGGGAACCAACCGCTCACCTTCGAACAATGCAAGAGCGCTTTTCGCCTAGCGAAAACCGATAGGTTCTCATATGCGCAATTATGACATTGGTGCTGACACCCACTTACCCGCTTAGCGGCCACACGATAGCTAGACCCCATCGAGCTGACAGCGGCAGATCCACCGAACCGGGGATGAATCTCGACGCTTTATAGACTATTGCAGACACACTTTCTCGTCGTTAAAGCTTCCTATATGCCACAGTGGGAAGCAGACTTGGGACACCCGATACAGGACCAGTCCTGGGCAGACATTTGGTCAAGGACTCATTTGTCCTCCTTCTGCATCACCAACCGGGAGTGTGCGCATAAATTACTTCTAAGGTGGTACTACCCGCCGCTCCAACTACATCACTTCAACCAGGCCCTGGATCCCCTATGTTGGCGCAGCTGTGGTCTCCCTGACTCTTACCTGCATATGTGGTGGTCATGTCCGGTGGTTGCAAACTTCTGGTCCCAATGCATAGCCACCATAGCGGGCATCACCCAGATAACACTGCTGTTGGAGCCAGAACCTATTTAGCTAGGAGTCCCAATCCCGGGTATATATCCACGATCTGGCTAGAAGGCGACCCTCATATCATAACTCATCTTCTCCTGGCCGCTAAGATCACAGTGGCACGCACCTGGAAATACCCGGTGGGCCCCCTAATGATCCTGTGGTGGCTAAAACTCTGGGACATCTTCATAGAGGAAAAGATCACGGCAGCAAATGGGGGGACTCCTTCCCCGCTTCACAAACATCTGGTCACCCGTGATGGACAGAGCTATCCAGCACTAACATATAAACCATGCTTAGTGGCTAGAGCCCTGCTGGCTGAGGACAAGGAGCCGATCCAAAGATCGGCGGAGCGAGAACTTGATAGTGATCAATGGGTAGAGGGTGGAGGGAGAGGTTAAGGGAATTTGAATATCTGGCTTAAGTTACCTGAACCTGAACATCTGTAATGCATTGTTCTCCTGTGTGCTGATCAAGATTAAAAAATTTTTTTTTTAAAAAAAAGAGGTTGTCTGTCAACTTTTATCTGAGTGGACGCTGCCGGTGCTTGGCCATACATTTAATCCTAGTCAAAATTGGAGTGAGTGAACCCGGACTCTGACTCTAAAATTGCACTCGCCACTTTTCTCAAATCTGCGTATGTTGGCTGGTAGTGGAAGGGGTCCCCATAGACACTTCTTCCTGTTTCTCCTTAAGAAGTGTCCCTTTTCGGCTTAGTCACCACCTGCCTCTTAATTGGTTTATAGCGCTCCTTCCCAGCAAGCCCTCTTTTTTTTTTTTTTTTTTTTTTGTATAGCTCATACATCTCCCTAGTTTCAATACCGTCAATCTCCTCCCGTGGTGCACCATCTTTCAACAATGCCAAAAACATGTCCTTTCTTAACACCCAGGAGTCTCTACTATCCTGTCTCCTACCCTCCATTCTTCTCTCACTGCAGTCCTTCTCGCACTGCGGCCCTATCGCTCTCTCTTGGTCTATCCTCACATTTGTCCCCGTCACACAGGTATGACAGTTGCCGAATTGCATCAACCTCCTCATCAGTTGGTTTTCCAGTCATACCTACTAACAAGGTCATAATGACACTCTTATATGATTAGAACTTCCCCCACCTGCATATTTCTGATTGACACTGACAATGGCTCCACCCCGATATGTACCGGTTCATCTACAGAAATTGCTTCCTTCATAGCATGTTTCCTGATTTTCTGAATTGTCTCTTTTAACATGTACCACTTTTGAGCCCCTCCTTGGTAATGGGATATTTGTGGTTGCACCTAGCGGCCTAAGGGTGTAACAGACACCTGCGAAGCTTGGCCATTTACTTCTGGAGGAGGCCCTGCCCGCAATACATCTTGTATTTTTGTGTCATTGGACAGAGGTGGAAGGATAATGATGCAGGCAAAGAGGCTCTTTCCCTCGAACAAACATAAAAAAAAAAATTGAAGTTGTTGTACACAACAGTGAACCCACACACTTAAGTTAACATTTTGGATTGGGTTGCGTCTAGGAATTTGCAGGTTAACTAAGTACCGACCCCTGTGTCTGGTCCGATCACTCTATAATTCACTTTCAAGTCACCTTGCCACGAAACCTGCTCTGCAAGGCAATCCACAGATTTATGAGCAGGAATAAAAATTATATATATATCAAGCAGGAAGACCTTGACAGCTGTCTATGTAAAATTATGGGTGGTACTACAGGTCTTGCCCTTCCTGACATTCTGGCAACACGGTATGATCAAGATTTGTCAGAAATGTTGAATAATGTGGCACTGCTGGAAACTAAGATCGTCAGGGATCAGCAGAACCATCGTAGTTGGTTCTCTCCTGAACTCATAAAGTTGAAACAAGAAAGGAGGATAGCTGAGCGTAGCTGGAATAAGATGGAAAAAAAACAGTTACTTGGAAGAATATAGAAAAATGGTATATAGATAATATACTTGAGGCAAATAAAAATGTCTTTAATGATGAAATTGAGTGCTACACAAATAATACAAGAAAGCTCTTTGAGATATTAAAAATCTTGGCAAATTCTCATTTAAAGTATGCTTCCTCTTCTCCTACAGTACAAGACTTTAAATATACAACACATCTTTGCCGATTAAAATTACTGCAGCATGAGCAAGGATTGCTGCAGAATCTGCCTCGGTTCTGACACTGGAAAAAGATTTGATCATCCCTCCGAGAACTGTTCTCTTCAATATTTTGCCAATTGCAATGCCAGAGATGGAGAAAATGAGCCCCACATCCTGTAAGGATGATATCCTTGCTGCTACAATTGTCCTGAACAAAATTGGTTCCTTCACACCATTTTTAACACGGTTTACTAATGCCTCTTTCCTTCATGGAACTATTTGTGATGGTGTTCAAAAAGATGTGGTAACTCCCCTATTGAAAAGGGCAGGATTAGATCCCAAAAATTTGAATAATTTTAGACCTATGACTAATGTTCTGTTACTTTTGAAGGTTGTAGATCGGGTTGCTACTACACAGTAATTAGAACGTCTGGATAGGGCTAATATCATGCATCTTGGGCAGTATGGATTCAGATCGCACCATGGGACAGAAAATGTGTTGCTAGATCTGCAGACTCTGATGCTGTATACCATGGACATGAGTAACACAGGGCTGCAGATGTTGCTAGACCTATTGGCAGCTTTTCATCTCCTGGACCATGGGAAGCTCCTAGCCACATTAGCTTCTGTGGGGCAGTGCTCGTCATCAGATATGGATTGGGTCTTTCCACTTTGACAGGATGTCCAGAACATGCTGGGGACAGGCTTCCTCCACCAAAAGAACATCAAACTGTGGAGTCCCTCAAGGAGCATGCTTCTCTCCTGCACTCTTTAATGTTCATTTACGCCCTCTGTGTAACTTCCTAGACGGAGTGGGAGACAGATTCACTAACTGCTCATGATACATAGCTACTGATTGAATTAAGTGGGGACTATGCTGAAGATGTAAGGAAAATATATCAATTGGTCAAAAAACTATTGGATGGCAGCCAACTGGCTTTACCTGAACAGTGCAAAGACAGAGATTCTGATTTTTGGGTCGCCCCAAGCGAGAATGAAGCTGGACCCAGGTTATTTAAACGTTCTCATTGATGGCCATTGCATCAAAACATTGGATACAGTTAAAAGCCTGGGTGTGGTGGTGGTGGGCTGTTCACTAGGTGCTGATGCACATGTGGAGAGTGTCATAAAAAAAAAAATCACAATATCATCAGATTACTTCGGTTGGTGAAACCTTATGTTACGAGCAAGAACTGTGAAACCTTAGTTTGGGCCATAATTATGCCCCAAATGGATTACTGTAACGCTCTGTTGGGTGGAACAAGCAAAAACAGTATACATAAACTACAAATCCTTCAGAATGATGCAGTACTAATCCTTAAAAACATACCGAAGATTAATCAAATAGCGCCTGTTAGGAGGGAACTCCATTGGTTACCTGTTGCATCTAGGATCATTTTTAAGATTCTTAGTCTGACGCATAAATGTGTGCATGCATCCACACCTGCGTATCTTAAAGAAAGCCTCCCCTTGAAACCACAGGGGAGCATAACCAGATCCAACAACACATTTAGGCTAATATGCCCAAAGGTTAAGGGCCAGGGGGACGGGGGGTGGGGTGGGGGTGTTCTTTCCCATTATTTGCACCACTGGCCTGGAATGGACTATCGGCTGAGTTGCATGGAGCAAAGAGTTTTTTATACATTTCACAAGTGGCTCAAAACTGTTTAATTAGGACCTCTATTTGCCCATGCTATACCACAAGTCAATTGCCTCTCCTTGTTGTCAGTCGTCTTATGTGCGCCCTGAGGCCTACGAGCTGCGGCACGGTGTAAGCTAATAATAATAAAAGTGGGGAAATCTGTGGGGTCCCCCATCAAACATTCGCAGCATCCATGTAAGCTAGGGCTCTCCGGGTTCTCTGACTCAAGTGATTATACACAAGAGGTTGGGGAGGTTATTGATCTTCTAGCATAGTCAAATCCACAACTCTCCCACCCCCCAACCCGGGTTATGGCGATGGGGAGCCAGCCCTACGCCTCGTTACTGGTTTGGCAGTTACTGTCGTCAGGTTTCAATTTAGATTCTGCATCCACCTCCTGGCTACACTCTTGAGTCGGTGGAATTCCAAATATCACCATCCCACTGATCCGGTCCCAATCCACCCCTGCCGTGGTACAGCTGCCACCTTTAGCTTATTTATGCTACCTGGACTTTTTCTGTATTTATATTGAGCCACCCTGTTACCTGCCCGCTCAACTACTGCCTGGTATTTATATGCTTTGTCGTGCCAAGTTTCATTTGTAATTGCTGCATTCATGAGATGTGCCTTTCAAGAGGTAATTCTTTCTCTAAACGCAAAATATCTTCAGTCAATTCAACATTTATCTGCTGCATTTTTCTATATGCATGCATTGGGATCCACGCACGCCTGCCTAGCAGGGTGAATTCCCTTCTCTTCTCCACTTAAACCTGATGTAAACAAGACCCAACCTCTGCAGGTCCTGCTTCACCTAGACTTTCATCCACTGTTCGCTCATGCCAGTGCTGCATGCCCATTCTTTAGCCAATTTATCATATGGGCTCTTGGCCCACCCTGGAATCATAACACCAGGGTATTCTCTGGCAGCAGAGAACTTCTTTATCTTTTGTCTTGAACAATGCATTAATATTTACAATAAATCATAAAATGCCTTTTTCATTGGAGTGTGGTAACAGACGGTGTGTACTGCTGTTGCCCATTCTCATTTGCCACCTGGCGCAAGTTGTTTTTTTCTTCTTTCCCCTCCACCCCCCTGAAAAAACTGATGTGACCAGTGACCCTTTTCTCAAGATAGTGTTGGATCTTATTTTGAAAGCATTTCCTTCACTTCGACAATATGGATACGATATCTCTTCTGTGGATCAATGTGAAGGATCAGGCTCTAGTTATAGGCATGATTCTAATGGGGGAGCAATGTTATTGAGCTGGGATCCTAATGATTCTCGTAAAGTGCTACTGAAAAGAGTGAAAAGGAGGTAGCTGAATGAGTCTGAAGATTGCTCCTGGGTAGACCGTTCCCTTAAGGGGCAACAATCCTCTCCCTACCATGGTGATCAAGCCATACTGCGGGTTCGATCTTGGAACTCCACATGTATACAAACCAGACACTGGGGAGAATTCTGCAAAAGTATCCAATAATTGTTATTCAGGAAACTTGGCTCAATGAAGCTCCGGTCTTTGATGTGTATGTCACACTATTCCAGTCAGCTGAAAAAGGTTTTTGAGGAGCCTTCTGGTGGTCTTGTAACTTTGACTGATACCACATCAGGAATTGCTATAGATCATCAAACGCATGTTGGGAAGGGAATTTTAGCTGTTCAGGCCTCTGTTAGTCTCAACAGAGTTACAAGGAAGATGCTGTTATTTTTTTGTTTGTGTGTTACAGTTTACATTGAAACTTTTCACACTAACATATTAAAACCCATTTCAATAGACAGTACAATATAAATATAAACTGTTCCATACACACACTTCATAAAATTCCTCAATCTACAAATACAAAATGTATATAAATTCATAATAAAAGAATTCCCCACCCACGACCACTTTACTCTCTGAATACAGCAAGAAGAAAGGAGGGAAGGAGGAGAATAAGAAGGTACAACCTTGAATACATTTCATTCAATTACCAGACTTAGGAATCATTATGCTAATTATAAATCATAAATCCCATACCAAACTCGGGTCGTGTTAACCTTGCTGCCTTGCCTTACCTTACTTGGATCCAAAAAGATTGTTCATCAAAAATGTAGTCCAAGCTAAAATGAGGGCAAGCTTAGAAGTAGACAGAAGTCTACACCAAAGGCTATTAGTCTATACCTGAGCAGTAGAGTGTGTGAAAGAGCCCAGGTTTGCAATCCTATGATTAGTATCATTGTCTAATTTTTCTTTTTTAGCACATAATCCGTTTCACTAATATGATTACGCTTATTGGGACTGATGTTAGGATGCCCAGTGTCTGCTTTCATATTTTCCTTTCAAGGGTGTCCAGAATGTCCTGTTAAGTTTCATTAGTTCGGAACCATATAAGACTATAGCAGTTACTTGTAATCTATAAAATTCAATTAAAGGGACCAGAGAGAAAGCACATAGTTTACTTCTCACTGATTTCATCAAAGAGATGCATGAGTGAACCTTTTCTTGTATCCTAAATTTGTATCTCTTGAACTGCATTTTTGAGACTACAAACCCCAGATACCACAACAAATCTACTCTTGTAATTGCATTATCTCTCAACTTCCATACATAACGATATATATATATTTTTTTTGGGAGCTACAAATTATAGCATATGATTTCACTGGATTAATATCCAGATGATATTTTTACTGAAGTAGGACTTGATGCCAATTAAAAGGTGTTGCAAACCAGCTGGGGTATAATCCAGTCATAATAGATCATCAGGGTAAGCAATGCAGTTCACAGTAAGGTCAGACCATTTTAGTGAATAACCACTCCAGCTAATTCTTTCCTCCCACAAATGCGCTAGATATAAATTGAAAAGACTGGGGGCGAGAACGCATCCCTGATGAACACCTTTCTCCAAGGGGATGCTCATAGACAGATCTCCCATTGAGTAAGTCTCACCTTCACTTGGTTACTAGTATACAATTGCAGTATGATACTCTGCAGGCTCAGGTCAGTCCCCCAGCTGGTTAATTTCCGCTATAGTAATGCTATATTTACATTATCAAAGGCGGATCTGTCCCAGCCACTTATAATGATTGTCCAAAGTTACCACCAAAATCAGAGATACAGAGAGGGTCAGGCCACTCTTGTGTTCCCACCCCTTTCCTAAAACCTATTGGTTTTTTCAGCCCATGGTTTTTTCAGCCCAGTTATTTGGCTCCCCTAGGATCAAAGTTGAAAAAATCTTAGAATGATGAATCAATCGAAGAGATAGGTTGGTAGCTCGATGGGTCCTCTCTGTCTTACCCTTTTTAAAGATAGGGACTAAAGTTGATTGGGTCCAAGATCTAGGACTGTACTCTCCAGCAGCAGTATGTGGAAACAATTTGTAATTAATCCCTGCCCATGTTACTGGATCGTTCTTGAAAATTCCATTGACTACCCCATCAGGGCCACTAGCTCTAGAATTATTCAACTTTCTAATTGCAGATTCAATATCGGCTCTCTCAAACATGAAGTCCCAGGTAGAGGTATTTTCTATACTGTGATGCGCTCTGATCAATATTATCCTTGCATTTATTTGTAAAGCAAATCTACCAAGGCCTCTTCAGAGACAAAGCATGATTGGGCTTTTAGTGGACTCGCTTTTAATGTTTAATATCCACCGGATTGAGCGGGTGTCTTTACAATTTACCTTTTCAAACATATTTTGATTCTTACCAATATATTTTTGGATTCTATGGTTCTTAATCCAATTTGTTTGCTTTAGAATCTTCTTTGCTTATTGAATGCTGTTATTGAATAACTATTGGCATCATTTACTGTGCAGACTAGAATACATTTTGAAACTAGTGACTGCATTTTTCTCTGGTTGGGTTTTGGAAACTGAGGAAGAATAATTCTCCTGGAAGGGATTTAAACTGCAATTGCATCAACCAAGGAAGTGTTGGTGAAAGCTTAAAGGGTAGGAACAACATTATTAAAATAAAGCATGGAGCTAGATGGCAAAAGAGTCTTAGGCCCTGGCTCTACACTGACCTAACAGAGCAATTAGTGGTGATATACCAAGTCAGCCAACGTGGTCAAGAGGGCAGAGGCTATCCACCTTGGATATGTGTTTGTGACTAACAGCATGCACTACAGCTGAAAACTATTCAAGGTGATTGCCTGAGAATGGAGCGATCACGAGATGATCTATGCTGAATTTGACTTCCCTTTGGCAAAAAAGACAGCTAAGGTTGTGTCTGGGTTATTGATTAGCCAGGGTAGCAACTGGGTCAACTGGAATACATCTAAAGTGGCTGTTCTAAATAAGAGGGTGGCAGTAGTTATGGACTCCAATTGAATGGAAGCTGAACCCATTCAACATTAGCAGCTATGAGCATTTCTTAGAGGATATTCTTATGTGGTGGAGTCAAAGCCTCTATCCCATCCTGTTAAACATTGCCACCAATATGGTGATAAGGTTAAGTTGGAAAATAGTTTCTTAAGGGCTAAAATTTGGGCCATTTATAACCAACATAATGACGACCAGAGCTCGAGAAAGATAGAAATTAAAAAGGTAAGGCAAGCATATTGCAACTGGAGTCTACTACACTGTGCCCAATTACTACAAAATGACACGGAAATAATGCTGGAAGCATTATGTAAAAGCAATGCAGCATCTTTCTGGTGAATTATTAATGATTTAGGACAATCTGCTTTACACTTGAACCCCTCTGTAGGAACATCAATGGGTCAGTTACTTTGAAGTTGTTTTTGGGTAGGTGTTAACTGTGGAGAGCCGAGAAGATGATTGGCATTTTGATGAGTAAACCATTTTTGATATCCTCCAGGGTATAAGTAGGTCGAGGGCTCCTGGACCCAATAGGTTGCCCAATGTAATTTTTAAGGATGGCCCCCTGTTGCCTGGGCTTCGATTCTGGCAATGTATTTTAGGCAAGTTGTGGACTCCGGTGCATGTCTGCATCTTGGCATACTGCCTTTGTCATTCCCAAATTTAAGAAGGGGAATTGAAATGATCAAACAAATTACAGGCCGATCTCCATCTTAGATGCTGACAGCAAGATCTTTGTGGCATTGTTGTTACAGCATCTTGTTGCCTGGGCGGGTAAGACAGGACGAATACAAAAGTGACATCCTGGGTTTTGAAAATATCATACATGGCACCAACGTGAACTGTCTACTACTAGGTTGTGTCCAAAAGCTTGCCTGGTGTGGTAGGTTGAATGCAATTCATGTAGCAACTATCAATTTTAATCTCTGCGTTTGATAAGGTCAATGGAAACCTGTGGCGAAAATTGGCCAGATGGAATATCCCAGGAGGTCTGCTGAGGTTAATGGTTGCCCTTCGCTCAGAATCGAACATCAAGGTCAGAATGAACCACAATGTCAGGAAAAATCTCAACATGGACACGGATGCATTCATTCTTTCTACCTGCCATTTTCCGACGTGGGAGAGTCACCAGCCAAATCGGCATTTGCCTCCCCTTAACATATCACCCAATGGCTTACATGGTTCTCCTATGCAGATGACTTCTTCTCAAGTCAAACAACATCTTTGGGGCTACAAACACTAATTGAAGCCTTTTGTCCTTTACGCACAAGAAAACAAGTCTTATCGATTAACACTGATAAAACAAAGGTGAAGTAATTTGTGTGGTACAGTGGAACTCAATAACTGGAGACAGTGAATAATTCAATTTATCTAGGCTTTCCTATTTTTAGTAGATCAAATAAAGCCGATATTGGAGAGGCTCTGTTAAACAAGACCTCATGATTGACAAACTAGATTAGCAAGGTGGATGAAAGTATGAGACTTTTTCCATTTTACCAGACTTAAAATGTTATGAAGGTAAGATGGTGCAAAAACTAATCTATGGTATTGAGCTACATAATCTTTTCGCTTTTAAATCTCTTGCTAGTGATGCTGGCGCTAATCTCGAGAAGAGAATCCCTTGCAACTCTAGGCTGCGTGTGACCCATCGCAACCTAGGACACGTGCGCTCTCTCGCATTTCTTTTGGCCGTGTGCGCTCTCTTGCAATTTAGGGCGTGTAGGCTACCTCACAACCTAGGCCGTGTGCGTTCCCTCTCTACTTGGCTGCATGCACCCTCTCCTACTCTTAGTCGCTGCATTCCCTCACATCATAGGTCCCAGGATTCCCTACGGTTCCTTCCCTCTCATCTTAGCTCCCTCCATCCCTTGATCTATTGTCTACTGTTCTTAACGTTTTTGTTACTCCACGGTTGCTGGTTTACATTGCATTGCCTGCATTCCTATTGTGTTAATTCTTTACTTCTAGGTTCCTTTTGTGATTGACCTTGTGTGTCCTCCTTTACTCTGATTTTGTGCTGTTTTCCTTGTTTATTTGCTAATATAGCTTCTATAGCGCAGAAGTATCTGAATGCTTTTACTTGGTGAACTCCTTACATCAGGACACAAATATACAGAAGTAGATATCATTTTATACAGGATATATACATTTTGTGAAGGATATAGCTTACGACGGTCTTGAGGTATGACCTGAGGTGACCTGGCAGAGTGTGTCTAAGCGATAGGCATGGTCAGGTCACAAAGCTTGGCTCAAAATCATGAGAGTACATTGTGGCAGTTAATTTGATTGAGAGAACAGCCAAGTTTTAACCTTATTCCGGAACGAGAGGAACCCTGGGTCTGTCCTTAAGGCAGGTGGTAGGGCGTTCCAGGACTTGCCTGCTGATATTGTGCTGTTCCCCACCGTTCTTGGTGTCACACTATATGCCTGCTTCTTCCAATCTAGCTCCCCTGCTGCGCTCTGTGTTTTGTTGGTTATTTGCATCTTCTGCATACTTTTTCTTCTATTTTCCCTATTGCGTGCTGTACTTTGCTGTTGACTATGTGTTGCACCTGATTCTTCTGGTCTGTTGCTTCTTGTCCATTATTTGCCCCCCTACCTTTGTGTGCCCTTCCTGGCGTCACCCTCCCCCACCCCCCTGCCTGCTCCCCTGCGCTAGACCCCCCTCCCCTGCTTGGGCTTCCCTCCTCACATCCCCCTGCCTGCTCACTCCTATGGTTCTCGCTGTCTCACCTATCTTCTCAAACTGCCTTTTCTTTTTACTATCCTACCCCTCAAAGTCTGTCAGGATGAAGCTCAAAAAGGACATCCTGGGCTCCAACCCAGACCTCCCCATCTCTGATACCTACACCAGTGCTTCCTCCAGACAGACCCTTACTGACATCCTCTTTGTCGTTCCCTCTACAGGCCTCTGGACTCCCCCCTCCCATGGTCTCTGTTATCTATCTCTCTCTCTCTCCGTTTTCCTCTTCTCCCATTAATGGTGGGATGCCCTTGCAGCCCCCTTCCACTCCTCCAAGACCATCATTAATGTCTACTTAAATGGCACTGTCTTGGTCCAGGGCCCTCAGGCCAACCTCCTACTTTTTGATAGACACTTCCTGCGCCTTATCAACTTCCTTTCCTCTCCTGCTATTCCTTTGTTTCCATATCTGGCTCCTCTGCCGCCTCCATCCTCTGCCACCTCTATGGTATCCTCTGCTGATTATCTGGTCTGGCCACCCTGTTGCCTCCTTCCGCCACCACCCCTCTAGCACCCTCTTCCTCCTCCCTTGCTACCTTGCCTTCTTCTCATTCCTCCTCTGCCACCTACAAAACCTCTGCAGGGCGTACCTCGGACCTGTACCCCTCCATGGAAGTCCTTCAAAGGGGGCAACCTGCTCCACATCGTTACTCTCAACTCTCGCTAAGCTGTCAAACATTCCACTGACATCTGCCATCGCCTGCAAGAACTTGATTTGGATGTACTATGTCTCTCCGAGACTTGTTTCACGGCCAGCTCGGTCACGAGCTTTGACACTCTCCTTTCTGATGGGTACAGGATCCTTTCCAAACCCAGAACCAACCATCCTGGTGGGGGTGTAGCCTTGATCTTCCTGCAGTGGATCCCTGGTTGTATCATTCCTATGCAGGACTCCTCCTCCTTTGAATACCTGGCCTGCAGGCTTTCTATCCTTCCTGGCATCTCTCTCTCTCTCTCTCTCACTGTGGCCACTATCTACAGGCCACCTGGCAAGTTTCCCATCTTTCTTTGAGTGGGCTGTCGCCTCTACAGCTCAACATCTCCTCCTCAGAGACCTGAACATCCACCCGGATGCTACTTTCTCTTCTTCAGGACTCAGTCGCAAATTCTGCGACTCTCTCTCTATTATTCCCTCTGACCCGACTCACTATGCAGGGAACACCCTAGATGTTCTGATCACCTCAGACCTCCCCTTCTCTAACCCTCTCACCACTCCTCTCTCCTGGAGTGATCACTTTCTCATTTAGTCCCACCTTTCTCTCTCTACCCCTCAGGCCAAGCCGACTGTAGCACTGCCACCTATCTTGTCACTCATCCAAACCATGAAGTATGTCCGTTGAGGCTTTCGCTGCTACTTTCGCTCCTCCTTCTGCACCTCTGGCTGACTCGCAACCCTCCCACCCCGGCACAGCCCTATCTTTACTTTACTTTTAAAATATTTATAATGCGCAGCCATGGACCCTGAGGCTTGAGGGTGCAACAAGACACAAACAACAATAATTAAGCGTCATGAGCATATGCAGGTTGTAGTTTCATGATGAGGTCAAGGGTTGTTGTTGCTTAGGTAAATGGATAACCTTCATCTCTGTATCTCGAACACTCGTGCTGTCCTTGCCCCCGTCATGAGGATCCGTTTGAAGCCCAGATCCAAGTGCAACTCTTGGTACGATTCCGAACTCATCACCCTTGAACGCAAGTGTAGGGTGTCGCGGAGGAAGTAGAGGGTATTGAGCGCCCCCGCCCCCTGACAAACTGGCCTGCTGCCTGCTCCAAAGGCAATACAGACTCTGTCTTCACTAAGAAGAGAGCCCACATACAAGCTTGCGTCTCTGCCATATCTAATGACTCAGCTGTACTCTTCAAAATCTGCAAGGAGCTGGCCAATCCTGCTGCAGTCACTATCTCTCCTGTTTCCTCCCAGGTCCTCTGCATGGCCCTGGCTTCTCATTTCATCACTAAAACTCGTCCTCACTTCCTCTACCTCCACCCCTCCTGGCCCACCTGTGGCATTCTTTTCTCCTCTCCCTTGTTCACCCCAGACAATGTTTCTAGAACAGTCCGATCTATGACCCTCTTGTCAAAGGTTCTCCCCTGCTCATCCAGAACCATCAAGGACCACATTGACACCCTTGCTCCAGCCTTGGCTGATTTTACGCAATCACGCCTTTGCCACTGGAACCTCCCCCCACACCCCTTGGCACTCCCTTGTACACCCCCTTCTAAAGAAGCCCTCTGCTGATCCTTCCTCTCTGGCTATCACCCAATCTCCATCACTCCTTTCCTGGGCAAACTCTTGGAAAAGCTTGCCATCTCTCAGCTTAATCTGCACACTGAATCTGTCTGTTGTCTCCACGGCCACCAGTCTGGCTTCAGAGCTGCCAGAAGCACAGAAACTGCTCTCCTGAACATCTGTGAAGATCTGCTCTCTAACCTTCCTTCTGTCCTCATTCTCCTCAATCTTTCTTCTGCTTTTGATACCATCAACCATGTCATCTTGCTCAATTGCCTCTGTGATAACGTGGGTATCACTGATCGGGCCCTGGCCTGGCTGACCTCCTTCCTCACTGACCTACCCTCTCTGGTCCAACTGGGGTCTTTCCTCTTTTCTATCTTTCTCTACATGTGGTGTTCGCCGGGGGTCTAACCTTTTTAAGTGACGTTTCAACCACTACCTGGCACCTCTTGCCCACCGCATCGCTTCTTTCTGTTCCAACTTTCAGTGTTATTCAGATGACACCCAGCTCTCTTTCAGGCACCCCTCTGGCGCCTCTTCCCCTTCTATCATACCACACTGTCTGGGCGCAATTCAGGAATGGTGTCCCGCTAATGATCTCTGCCTTAATGCCAGTAAGACTGAGATCCTCCTCATCGGAACACCAGCTCTCTCCTTTCCACACTCTCTCTGGCCACCCACTCTGGTCCCTCTTCTGCTCCTACCTATGAGGCTAAGAACCTTGGTGTCCTCTTCGACTCCACCCTCTCCTTCTCTCCTCACATCTCTGATGCCTCTTGGAAGTCAAACTATCAGCTGCACCTCCTCAGAGGTAGTCTTCCTTCCCTCACTTTCCCCCAGAAGCTCGCGGTCTCCAGAGCTCTGGTCCTCTCTAGGCTGGGTTACTGCAACAGCCTCTTTCTAAATCTGCCTGCCTCGACTCTCCGATCTCAACAACCTATCCAGAACAGGACTGCAAAACTTGTCCTTGGCCTCAAGCCCAGGGATCGAATCTCGCCAGCTCTGAAATCTCTTTGCTGGCTCCCTGTGGCGACAAGGATCAAATTCAAGACCCTTTGCATCATCCACAAGGCTTTCTGGGGGCTGGGACTGCACTACCTCCAACACTCTCTTCCTGAGCATCTCCCTTCTCAAGCTCTCTGCTCATCCACTTCAAACTCTCTGAGGGTGAGATGCTTTTCCAAGCAGAGAGGTGGGGGTAAATCTCTATCTTTGGCTGTGGCCTCCCTCTGGAACAGCCTCACTGCCTTTCTCAAACTTGAACATCTGGTTTCGGAAGCAACTCAATACCCTCCTTTTCGCTTCCGCTTTCTCTTTTCCTCTTCCCCTGCTGATGTGCCGACTGCTCCACGCACTGGTCACCTGGGTACCGTCTGAACTCTGGCCCAGTCTCCTGCATGTCCAGTTGTCCTTGCACTGCCTCCCGTCTCCCCCAGCACTTATGGTCTGTATCTGCAACCTTACAGTCTCTTCTCTCTGCACTTATGAGCCACCCGCTGGCTGCACTTATTGAGTTACCTGCACTTCTCCCTGCCCCCGGCTCCTCAGCCCTTCTCCACTTCCCTGCACTTGCGCGATCTGAATGACACAAGGCCTAGCAATACTGCAGTTTTTGTCCTCCCTCTTGTTTCCCCCTCTTGTCGCGCCTTGAAACACTTGTGTAGAAGTGCTTTAAGAATGCCATATATCATATCAAGAGTGCGAAAACGTCCAAATTTGCTGCCGGGAGCAGCATTAAGATTCAAATTGGGCATTTGATCACTTGGAAGTAGTGGGATGTGGAATTATCTAAATCTATTTTGAAGAATGCTGTATCGGATACTCTCTACGAGGACATAAATGAACTGATGAACCTCGAGCAGAATAGAGGCACTATGTGCGCTATGAAATCCTTCAGGAAACCTTTGTGATGGTCTGTTACTAGATATTGGGTCCAACCGAGGGGAGTTCCAGTTTAGACCAGAAAGTACAAAAAAAAGCCTGGGAATATGGGACTGGATTAAAACAACTGAACAAATGCACGCATATTCCTCACTAACCTAGCAAGAGCCCACAAGAAACTGGGAACTCTAGCTCCATTTCTTTCTATCTATGCCAGTCAGTTGGTAAGGAGTGAATTTCTGAGATTCAATCTAAATCCAACTAGAAATGTTCCCTAGACGTAATAAAATAGGACCCGACGAGACCAATTTTAGATGTGTGTTGTCATCTTTTAGCAGGCCTCATGCAGTGCACACTGGCTCTACCTGGTCTTCCAGTGGCAGCACATCCAGCATACTCGTCTGCTGCTATTACTCTTTTACCATCTTTGTGCTCACACCATTGTTCCTCCTTTTTTCTTTTATTCTTCCTTTCTTTATAGCAATGCTATGCCACCTGCATCTTCTGCTTATTTTGCTGGCAGTTCTTATTCTGCCTCTTCTCGAAACTACTCTAATATTTATCCTCCTTGCACCCCTCACATTCCTTCCATTGACCTGGCTCTATGGAATGCCAGATTTTGTAATAAGTCTGCTTCTGATTTAGATGTATTCTTCTGATTACATTTGCATTTTCTTTGTATTACTGAAACCAGGATCACATCTTTTAATGCTGCTATCCCTTCTTCTTTCTCTGTCTCTTACTTATTTTTGTCATACTCTGCGCTGTGAGAAACCTGAGGGTATTCTCCCAAGTGGACCTTAGGAATCCCTTATTCAGGTGGCGAGGAAGGGCTGGCGCTCTCATATCCTGTCCCTGGGGGTGGACGAGCGAGGGAGGATCACCTGGGTAGGGGAGGCTGGGGTTATGCTCGGGGGAATTCCCCAGGTGAGACGCGGTACTATACCGGAGAAGGGGACGAGCAAGATGAGGTCCTCAAAGTTTTTGTTGGGCTGTGTCAACGCAACCTCCCTTCCTTCCAATGAACCTCCTTTTCGAGAAAACCGCCATCCCCTCCGCATCTGGTGAATCCATTAGACTAGAGTTGTACTTCGAAACCACATTCCTCAGAATCCCTGTTTCCTACCTGAATACTCTGTCATTTGTCTTCAAGTCCCTTTTGATTATTATTTTCTGAAAACCCAGTATACTGCATGAACAACACACTACCATTCCCACAATCCTCCCTGTTGAGATTACGATAAAAACGATGGTAATTTTCGTTCATTCCACAACCCCTACCAATCTCACTCTTCCGAATGTACCCAAACCCCTAGGACGAGAACTATAATCCCATACAACACCTCTTCCTCTCTATCTCCTGTAGGATACTCCTAACACTCTAATCCCCCTCCCCCTTTCCGACACAAACACTTTTCTGCACCAATAAACAACTGACTAATTCCAGAGCTGTTCACCTGACCTGTCACAACCTAGGGGTCAGGCAACTGACCAAAATCACACACACTTGACCGCCATTTCCCCAAAGGGATAAAAGGTGGAGCAAGAAAGCACAATACGAGCAAGGCAGATCGCACGACGTGAGAGTTAACGCAGCACGGCAGTTCAAGAGGAGGAGAAAGACTGCGCATACCGAGAGGGTAACGTGGAGAAAAGTGACTGTCCTTTCTGGTCAAGGCCTGTGAAACCTCTGCAGAAGGAACCATAAAACCGCAAACGATAGCCAGCATGTGTTGCAGCAGATGTCTACTGGGGAGAGCCGCTGGTCTCCGTGGTACCAACCTTGACTCGAAGGTGAAAAAAAGCCAAGCGGTTCATCACTGCCGGTGAGTCGAGGGGGGGGTGGGGGGGAGTGTCATGATCTCTGCTTCCAAAAGGTCAGGGTTTTCCCAACTCCCTTGGAAGCAGATCCATAACCCAGGTTCCGAGTGCCAACCAGTCCCAATTGGGACCTTTTGGACCCAGTCCTGGCGCCAGTGGCACCAGGCTCATAAATATGCCCAGTCCCAGCGCTGGAAGCGCCAGGCTCATAATGCTTGGGTGGACTTACCTGCAGCAGACCATGCTGCTTACTTGCCTGCCAGTTGAGCCTCTGATCCTCTTCTGTTTGGAACTACTTTTCCTGTTGGGTGGGGCAGGAGCCACTCCCTAGATTCAGAACACTGGAACTCTTCTGGAAAGCAGGAACTCTTTTCTTACCTAGGCGTGGCTGTGGAAGGAGACATCTAAGCACTACAGGAGGCTATTTAAACCACACCCGATGGATGAATCTTGCTTTGCGTTATTCTGCATCCTCAGCAGCAGAACGCTCATCGTGTCTTCTGCATCTGATCCTGGGCCTAAGGAAAAAGGCTTACCATCCTGAATCCAGTCTTCAGCAACACCTATAAAGACAAGAAAGAACAGGTTAGCATTACGGTCTTCAGTGACAGCTCTTCACTTACCTGGTCCATCGGCTGTCACCAACGCCTCGCGCGGCATTCCGGCATCTGAGAGACAAAGGCTTACCGACTCTTCGTGCGCTCCGGAGGTCTTCACACTGCATTCCGGCATCTGAAAGACAAAAGCTTACCAACTCTTTGCACGCTCCGGAGGCCTTCGGCGCTGCATCCCGCATCTGATAGACAAAACAAGGTGCGTTTAAAGACATTGGGGAACTTTAATACTCACGTGCCGATACTCCTTTCCACATCTAACCCAGTGGGTATTCCGGCACCCTGCAGCCGCTCCGAACTTGTACCTGCAAACCTGCAAAATAAAAAGACAGTTAGAGCCCATCGTGAAGCAGGCAACAAGCGCTTACTTACGTGCTTCCAGGCGCTTCTATTCATCACACGGGCTCCATCTTCAACTCACTTCAGCCCGCCATCCGCCATCGCCGGAACCCTGCAAAACAAGAGACATCATTACTAAAGACTTTAAAGACATTAGAATTACTCGAAACTTACCGTTCGTGCAGTAAACGACGGACAGCAGTCCTCTGAAGTCAAGAGGCCTGCTCCCCTTATCCAGTGAAGAAACTGGTTACAGCACCCTGCCTCGAGGCAGATGGAGAGCACGGTGTTCACTTACCTAAGGTGAGAGCGTTAACCTTTGGGGTTCTACAGGAGAAGAGAAAGGGAAGAAGAGAGAGACATTCAATAACCCAGTTCATTAATCCCACATTTTCTATCTGCAGACATCTTACCCTTCGAGCCAGACATACAGTGCACAGAGGTCCAGCCCAAAGAGCCAGCCGTGTGTTACACATCACCTTTGAAGATACGGTATACGCCCAGTCAAGACCGGCGCCTCTACGGGAATCAGGTGAGCGTTACAGGGAGTCGATAAGAAACCGAACTGTGTTGAACAAAAAATAGCCAACGGCTAATTTGAACTTTAAAAAGCTTGGATATTATTGATGGAAAAGTGGGAAAACCAGCAACTGAGAAGTCGGGCACCACGTGGGTGCTCACTTAAGAACCTCAGGTGATTACCTGATTTTTGAAGCAACGATGACCAGAAGGCCTTGGAAGAAGACACAAAGGGGGGTAAACGTGGTCATACAGGGGTTCTGCAAAATTCTCTGTACAATCAAGTCTTTGACCGGCAGATGATTGTGAAGTGAAGGGAAATGAATCCCGCTTGGTGAAATTAGCAAATGAACAATGTGTTGCAAAGGTGGGCAGGAGTGAACCTGGCGGAGGTATGCTGACAAAAAGGGACAAAACCTGATGTTCCTATGAACAATGTGTTGACAGGAGTGAACTCGACCAAGGGATGTCCACAGTGCATTGTTTGAAAAGACATTAGGCTTGTGAAAGTAAGAACAGCCATAGTGAACCCAAAGGAGGGAGGCTGGCATTTGAAAGGGGTCCGAATCCGAAAGATGGAGATCCCGGGGTGGAAAGTCATCATCCAACGTTTATTGAGAAAGGAAATGTTTTGAACACCACTTGTGAGTCGGTCTGCGGCCAAAAGATGGAGACCCAGGGTTGAAGCCATCGGCCTAAGTATACGTGGAACAGAACAGTTTTTGTTGAAAACATCAGGCACTCGAAGGCAGGAGACTTTTGTTAAGAGACTTTCGAAGAACCTAATAGCTGGTACAGACTTGTTGGCTTGTGCTTGGAAAGCTCGAGCGTGTGCTGTGCTGAAAACGTGGGGAAGGGAGACCTCGAGGCAATCGCATCCTGACTTATTATTTTTGAACACTTCTCTCTTTATTGAAATCCCCATCCCACACTCTTTCTATAATTGGTTGTAAGGATTTGGCAATAGTTTTTTTTTTTTTTTTGTTTAAATTCTTTTTTTGTATAGTCCTTTAACTTTGACAAGACACTACAAGTATGGCCTTATTTTTAATTTGATGGTCGAAGCTTTCTCCCATCTTAGATTTAGGTTAGGCGTTTTTCCACCCTGCATTTACAGTTTAATAAACACCCTTGAACTGTGATCACTTGTGTCTGTCTTTACTGTTGCCACCATGAGTTCCTTACAGCGCCCATCTGCCCATGGGGGGTGGGGGTTTACGGTATTGTTTACTGTTCTTCCTTTGTACTTTCTCCTAATATTTTCTCTTCCAGTTTTCTCTTCATTCGAATTTTCATTTACTTCCTTTTCTAAGCCTCATCTCTTATCCTTTTTACTTGTCTACCATCCTCCTAGCTTTGTTGGATCATTCTGTGAAGATATTGATGAATTGCTTTTTTTTATGCTCCCCCTATCCTACTCCATTTATTCTTTTGGGAGATTTTAATCTCCATCTGTCTAATGTTCATGTAACCCTCTTGTGTTCTTGACTCTCATTTCCTCTCCTCTTTCTACTACTTCCTCTCATGAATTGGGCTCCGGCTTAAAACGTATTTTTACTTTTTCTTTCTGTGTCATCTGTCTCTGCGATTTCGGTCTGACCATCTTCTTTCCTTCTCAATTGTTCCATCTTCTTCTGTATCTTATTCTTTCTCTCCAGTGACATCGCCCTATCGCCAGTGTGCTTTATGTGCTTTTAACACCCTTCTGTTTGTTTCATCATGTATTGCTGCTCTTCCATCTCGTTCCTCCTTTGCTGCCTTATCAGCGGATGATGCTGATCTGTATCCAATTCAGCGAGACAGAGGTCACAAAAATCAGGGATCGAGGCCAGGTATTTATTTGGGGCAGTCCGACTCCCACCAAAGGCACCAATTTACCCAGGTCCTCATATAGAGTGTTGCAGACAGGATCTATCGGGTTACGGAACAGGGCCAGAAGACATCAATGGGACCTCGCTTTCAATGATAATAAACACAATTCATAGCCGATAGCAGCCATTGGGTTCTTATTTGGCAGTTTAAATGTTTTCCTCCAAATAATTCCCTCACGGATTTCCCAGGAATTCTGCATTTGGTGGTAATGTAATTCTATCCCAATTATTAATTCTGGGACTAATTCCCCCTCATAAAAGGAAACCGTGGGTTTTGCAGAAAAGCATCAAATCTATGGTCTAGTTTCATCATTCGAGATGATAAAAGGCAGCGAATTCTGTTTCAGAAAGGCACAAAGTCCAGATCTCGACAGCTGTGCCGTTATCGGGAAGCCTAGCTATAGAATCTTTGGGGTAGTCTCTATGGTTAGACCCCTGAAATTCCAGCCCAGCATTTTCCTTCTCTTCCCTTTTTACACAACTAGAACTTGAGTCTTCCTTGGATTGACCGTCAGCCCATTGTTTTCTGCAAATTCTGTAAATGTATTAATTAACCGCTCGAGACCCACCCTGGTGCGGTCTAAGAGCAGAAAATCATCTGCATAGGACAACCATGGTTTCTGCAAGTCCCCCAATTGTGGAACCACTAGACCCACTTCTTCTAGGAACTCGCCAATATCCGACACATATAGATTAAACAGAAAGGGAGCCCGGGAGCATCCCTGTCATAGTCCCATGTGAGTTTTGATCCGACAGGGCAAATCTTCCTCTAAATTCAGTTGAACTCGGATTCCCAAGTTCTCATACATAGCCATTATTAAATTCAACAGACCTCCAGGAATGCCCCATTTTGCCAGTTTAGCCCAGAGACGAGAGCGGATTACACTGTCAAAATCTGTCGCTAAATCAATGGAGGCTACATATAATTCCCTTCCAAATTTTACCCAAGCCGAGTCCCGGAGGGCTCACGTTACCAGCCCATTTAAGTTTGTAGAGTGCCCTACTCTGAAGCCTGTTTGAAGTTTATTTAGTAAATGAGAGCTAGTTGCCCATTCACTTGCATGCAATAGCAAAGACACAAACACCTACAGTCCACGTCTATTAATGCTATCAGTCTGTAATTCCTCGCTTGGTTTTTGTCCACCTGCTTAAAAATGGGGACTACATAAGCCATTAGCCAGCTACTTGGGATAGTTCCACTTTTATAATACTCCCAAACACAACATGGTAAGAATCTGGGCACAAGCGGCAATATTACCTTTTAGTGTGTTGTTGGTCAGTCCATTAGGGCCTGCTGCACCTGAAATTTTAGCTGTCTTAATTAGTTCTAAAACTTCAGCATACTCAATATTAGGGGCCCAAGCTAACGTTCCCTCTACATTGGCACCATTATAGTTCTCCTGCCAGGCCTCCATATGGTTCCCATACAGGTCAGAAAAGAAGGAAACCCATTGGGCCTCCATAGACCCCATTCAGCTGTCCAACTATTACCGGGAGGTTTTGACGGTTAATCGGTTCCCAAAATGCCCTTAAATCTCTTTTTACCAGTATACGCAGCATCGATTGTGTGTTCTTGCAACATTCTGAGACCTCTGTTAATCCAAGCTCCCCCTACTGCTTCCCCTCTTGATCCTATCCCCTACTTGCTCATTTATGAAGTCTATCCCTCCCTCGTTTCTTATCTTCCTTCTTTAATATTGGTCTTTTTACTTGTTTTTCCCTGCTCTTTCAAGACTGCCCCTATTCTTCCTATTCTAAAAAAAAAATCTTCCTTAGACCGTCTCTTCCTTCCAATGTACGTCCTATTTCTCTTCTGCTGCATCTTTCTAAATTACTTGAACGTTTAGTTTATTCTCAAGTTTATACTTTTGTCTCGGATAACTCTATTCTTCCTCATTTTCATTTGGGTTTCCAGCCTTTTCATTGTACCAAAACTGCTCTTCTTTCTGTTTGACTCGTTACTCTCTGCACGTTAATCTAAACACTCCTCTGTTCTTATTTGTTTATATTTGTCTGCAGCTTTTCACACTGTATCACCCTCTTCTACTTTTTTCTCTTGCTTCATTTGGGTTCTCTGGTTCTGTTCTCTCCTGGTTTAGTTCATACTTATCTCAATGTACATTCTCTGTGTCCTGGGGCTGGGTCCTCTTCTGATAACTCCCAGGCGTTCATGGTGTCTGTCTCCCAAGGGTCTGTTCTCATCCCTTTTCTCTTCTCTCTCTATCCTTCTCCATTGGCCAAAGTCATCTCATCTTTTGGTCTATCTCATGCAGAAATCGCCCAACTCTTTCTTGTCTTTTTCTTCTTTTACGCCTGCAGATCACAATTAACTTTCGGCTTGCTTTTTAGCCAACGACTCTTGGATGTCAGAACACTATCTTGCCTTAAATACTGCCAAAACGGAGGCCCTCTTCTTTCCTGCAAACGCAATGCCATCTCCTCTTCCTCCTTCCTTTATTTCATTTTCCTCCCTCCCAGTTTCCTATTTGTCCCCCAGCTCGTAACCTGGGGCTTTATATTGACTCTGATTTATCTCTCACTCACCATATTTCTGTCTCCTCACATGCCTGCCACTACCATTTGTATAATATACGAAAAGCTAGCCCTTAACTTTTGATGCTACAAAACTTCTGATTTCACCACTCATTCTTTCACGACTCATTGCTCCGTTTCTCTCTTTGGCCTTCCTGTTTCTCATTTCGGACCTTTTTGAGGTCTGTTTTCAATGCCCGTATTCGACTTCTCTATCTTCTTTCTCCTCGCGATTCTATCGCTTCCTCTCTTTCTGCTCTTGGTTGGCTCTCATTTCACTCTTGACTTAAATTCAATTTTCTCTGTATTGTCTTTAAATCTCTTTATGCCTTGCACCTGTATATCTCTCTTATCTTGTATCATTCTACACTCCCTCTAGTTATCTATGCTCCAAATCTTAGTTTCTTCTCTCGGTCATGTTTCCGCTCATTTACCTTGCTAGCTCCTTTGCACTTTCTATCCGTTTTACCTCTTCATATTCTTCATTTTGTGTTTCTTTGAAGACTTCCTTTCTCCAATCTGACGTACACCGCTGATTACTCTTATGCTGCTACTGGCATTTTTCATTTTATTGTACCGTGTTATGATTCTATGTTAAGCGCTTTGGCTTAAAGCGCTTTATAAATCCCAAATAAAGTATAAAATGCAAAAAGAAAAGTACAGCATTTTGATGGAACATTTAAAATACATGATGGCATTTTAATTTAGTGATTGCAATACCCAACGATACACAGATGTCCTGCAGATGTTTATAAATAATATAATGCGAAGTGCCACAGATGTATCAAAATGTCTCCTATGAATTTGACTGACGATAATGCGTTCATTGTGTGGCAAAACCTTTGCGCATCAACGTTTTATTAAAAACGGGTTATCACATGAGGATCTCCAAATAGAGGAGTGTCTTTACAAAGGGATATGAACAAACGCATACTATGAAGCAGTTTATAATAGATGAGACTAGTGTCAAGGAAGTGTGGCAAGCCAGAGCAAAGTCTCGGAACAAAGGACATGGCATTGACGGGTTTCATTTAACTTAACAAAGAAAAAAAACACCTCAGTATCCTATTGCTGTCATACGCCCCTTTTTTCTCAAACATTGGGACCGATTCAAACTTGGCCGCCATAGATTGTCCCACCACGTTGGGAACGTCTTTCAGGCTGCGGTCTAGTCTTTTTCAAGATGGCCGCTCCCAGCAATATTAGCGTTCAGTTGCAGCCGGCTCTCCGCGTTGTAACTGTTTGAATCGCTATCCTGCTGTTGTTGCGCTTCTCATAATTTCGCTTGGCTCTGCTGAGCCCATCCTTTCTCTTTGGACTCCATTCGCCCCCTTCTTTGTTCCTTCTTTTTCTCCCTTCTCCTGCTCGGGTCTCCGGACTCCGCTCGGTCGCCCTCCTGCTGCTGAGCCTTCTCTTATCTCTCCCTCCTCGCTCCTCTTTCCTTCCTGTTTGCCGTGTTCCCTCGGCTCCCCTGCTTTGCTGGCTTCTCCCTCCCACGACGCTTACTTCGCGTCCCACTCGAGAATCTCTGAGTTTGCTCCGAAGCATTACCCTTCTGCACATTGGTTTCCTGGTACACCAACACTTACCTGTGATTGGAACTTCGTGTTTCTACCGATCTTACGAGACTTCCCGACAGAGGACCATTTTTATTTTAATTCTACTACTCTCAAACACATTTAATACAGGTAGGAAGGGAACTCGCCTTGGTTTGTGACAATTGCTAAAAGGCGAGTTCCCTTCTACCTGTAATAAAAGTGTTTCTGAATAGTAGAAATAAAAATAAAATGGTCTTCTGTCCAGCCCTATCATGGGTTTCTCCCCACTATGTTCATGTCTTGGTTGTCTGTGTTCCCCTTGAATTTGTTCTCCACCACTTGTCTTATTGGGCTCCTTTTAGCTCCCTTTTGGTTTCACTCTCCAAATGTCTTGCTTATATCCCAGGCGTATTGGTGACACCTCTTCACATTTGCCTCTCTTGGTTCTCGAGAGCTTCTGTGAGCTGTCTCCACCCATGTGATCCTCCGTCATATAGCTGCCCCCAGGGTCAGGATCAGCTAGCGGCTTCCGTCCCCTGGCCACATGGGAGGAGGTTACCACCAGGGATCTGTGATAAATTGGATTCACATCTCTCGCTCTTTCCAACAACCACTGCACTCTCACACATGGTACCACTCTGACTCACACACAATACCTCAAGTTCACTCTTCTCTTCAATCTCCAACAAGTCTTCAGCACCCCGCTGTTCTGGACGGTGACTGTAGCCCCACCATCTCGCTCTCCCTGCCTCTTAGGTAAGGCCAGGTTGGGGCGGGTCGTCCTTCCACGCCAGCCTTATCCGGGTCAAGCACCTGAGCCTGTCGCACCAGAGACATTGAAAAAAGCAGGGGTTTATCAAAGGTAAAAAATACCACTGGGCCACTCTAGTAGTCCCCCTCACCTGAATTCATCTGGGGATGCAGCAGATGTTTGTTCTTAATGTAGCTGCCTCATACGCCGGGGACAAGTGGGAGCTCTGTAAATGGTCATAAGGGTGAGGCGGGAAGCTGTGAGGGGAAGATGTCTTCAAGAGTGGTTAAAGCGGCGTTCTGACTGTGTGGGACTTAAGGGGTTCCGACATGGACAGGCAGGAAAGGTCCTGCTTGGTGGATTAGGTTCAGAGTCTGCTTGAGGTTAAGGTGAGTACATCTGCTAGATGTAAGGAAGACTTTCCGTTTTTTATTTTTTTAACAGAAGTTTGAAGGCCTATTGTGCACCGAATCTGAATGCTTTAATCCTCGCTTCACGTTTCGATAATGTAAGAATCATGCCCCGACAGGCATAGTGAGAACAGCACTAACAGTTGGCTGTGAGGGAAGTTCATACCAGTGAATGAGATTACCAACTGACGCTCTGAAATTTAAGAGAAAAGCTTGATTCTTGAGGCCTTGTTTTATCCAGGAGAGAACTGCACTAAAAACCATACCACTGCAAAACTGGTACATTGAATTGTGGCATCAAAAACTAGAGCGGTCGTTGAAGCACCAGAGAGGTCATTGAAACACCTTTAAGACCAGTGTGATCAATCCATAACCCATGTTTGTTCATTGCACACTCCATTTAAACTAAGCTCACCCCCATCCTCCACCTTGTAAATCCAAATAATTGTTTGCTGATGTAATAAGAATTCATGTTTTTAATGATTTTATTATTGTAAGGAATTATGTTGACTGGATGTTCTCTGGCGTTGTTTATACGAGTTACTGCTGAGCGAAAAAAGAATGTTAGAAAAATGATTTTGTCCAGAGCATGTAAGCACTTGATAAACCTGCATACGCCCCATTTTAATTTTTTAAATAGGCCGGTTTAGGGAGCTGCAGAAAAATGTGTCACCGAATATAGGCAAATAATCTGAGCAGTCACAAAAGCTCAAGTGTACTGTACAGGTTTGATATGGTTGCTTGGAATTTCTGGTCAGTATGCAAATGTTCCATCTAACCCTTAAAATATGTGCCATCATTAATCATATTTAGCCTATTAACTATGCTACGTTTCTTTTTTGTGAAGAGTCATGCAGGAAAGCACCAGATTTGCCTCTGCTGGCGAGGATATTAAAATATGGGACTATTCTTCTATGAGCTTGTTAGATCAGTTCAATCCACACAAATCGCTCAATGGAATCTCTTCTCTGTGCTGGAGTGCCAAGAGTATCCTTTATTGAGAAAGTTTAACAGTACAGAGTATTTGAACTTTGCAGTAATGGCTTTAATACACATTGGGCATTTTTCTCTATCAAAGTATTCAAATTTCTATGCCACTTTTTTTCTTAGTTTGAACATGTTTTTAATAATCCTATATGTATTCTGTTTGAATAGTAATGTCATGGCCTAATTTAACACAGCCAGTAGCTTGCAGGCATAGTTTTATTTAGTCAACTCAGCTGCGTTTGATGGTTTACACACAACAGGATGTCTTTCTTCTCTTTCCCAATAACACCATGCATGGGACTTATTATGGGATGGTATGGTGCATAGCTGGCCATTCTGTCAGTAAAGCCTTCATCTTTTCAATTGGATGATCACTTCTTTTCGCAGCCCTGTTTGAATGATTGCCAGTACCAAACACCTCTAAAATCAACAGATCTGGTACTACGGTTGGTCTTCTGGTTGACAATAAAGGATGTGTTCTCTTTCAACTAATCATTGTTCCCTGGTTTCTTGTTGCATGCCAGGTCTGCTATAGTTTTCTCCCAACATTGTTAGAAGGTTGCTGAGCAGTACACATAGCGGGGCTAACCCCTACTATGGCCCCCCTACATAGTAACAGTAATGCATTATATCTCATACTTTGTTCACACCCAATGAGATGAGACGGAGACCTTCTGAAAGTTGGAAACATATTATTGGAAACATATGGTTGCTTTATTAGAGTCATCCTATCGAGCGTCCCCAGCCCTGCTCAGGTCTTGCAACTGCCTGGCCCAAAAACATCGTCCTTTCCCGGGTGGCTCTGCCAATCCTGTTTTAAAAGTCCAATGTCCAAAACCTGTGAGCCTTCTCGCAACCATTTCTGCTCTTGCAAGAACGGCCCGCCCTGGTATCCGGCTGCCAGTTCAGTCGCTCCCATTTAGACAAAGGAGCGATCAAGGACACTGCATCAGTTATTGAGGAGTCCTAACGGTCCCTACTGGTATCAGTGACCGCGTCACCCCATCCTGGCTGATGCAGCTAGTGGTTCTAGCTCGAGGAATAGACTGCAGCGTGCCTCCTTCTCTGGAACCGCCCTTGTAACTCAGCCACGCTTTGGGGGTGGCCCCCCTGCTAACCCCACTGCCCCCACTAAGTAGCAATCATCCTACTCCCTTAGGCATAATGAGCCTTCCTGCCTTTTCAGTGCTCTGAACCTACCCCTCAGAAACCCCTAGTTGTCTTCGTCATACTGGTGAAACACCCACCTTAGTGAGATCTAAGGGATCTTCATTGCCCAATCTCCTATTCCTGAAGCAAACCAATGCTCCAAGCGCATCACCCTCTCCATCCCACCGCCAGGGAACCACTGAGTGGCTCATTGATATTTCTGGGAAGTAACTCTCAAACCCTTCGTTGAGCCTAGCTCCAGACTTTTTGCCCTTTGAGTGGTCTGCCAGTACTTAAATATTCTCCCGTACTTACTTCCGGGTGACCCACAACCTTCCTTAACCGCTCATACACACAAGCAGCCCATTGCTGGTCGCTACCGGCCATTTGCCTTTAGGCACCTCTTCACAGAACATCCTGTATCTCCAGCTGCCACGTGGACCTGCTCCTGGCCCACATGTCTGCTTGCCGTAGACCCAGAGCGTTGGGTCCAGGCACCACAACTGCTTCCCTGTGCCTGACACTACGGACACCCTTTCCGGGAGGTTCCCTCAGTGTGTCTTGCCTCACATGTGCGAGCCCATCAGACCAGTGCGGTACTCGCCAACCACTCTGAGCTGTTGCCACACTGAATCACTTTCCCCGCTACCTTCTGCCACGTCCTTTGATCCTGTGACACACCTCAAAATTAGTAGTTTAGACAAAGGTGCCCCCACAAAATCTCTGGCCGCCTGGCGCCCGGGAGCAGTAAAGCGTCGGTAAATGCCGCTCCCTTGTCACTTAGTTCTTCTATAGAACCCTCCCATTGTACTAGTCCATGTTCACATATAATTATGCAAATCCAACCTCCACATGACGCCAACACCCCACTTTGTCCACCATTTATAACCTCTTGCCCTTTATAATAGTGTAGATCTATGCATATTGGAAACTTTAATGACCTCTTTCTGCACCCTTTACAACCGTGCTGACGTCCCTTGTGCCCCCCACTTAAAATGTGCACCAATGTCAGTGTGTTATTCATCAAAGCTAGTCTGGTTTCACGTATCAGTCCTCCAGTGACAGGGTAGACTACTGGGGAACTTGGCGCTTGTACATAGCATTCCGTACCTCCAACTTTCCCATAGGGCGCAAACCTATGAACGTGTCCACCATTTCTTTTCCCCATTTAAATATTATATAACTGTCCTAACGTTCTGTTTGACCCCCATTGGTGTAGGGAGACCAAAGCGGCTCAAGGTCGCTATTGTCATGAAGTAAACCAGGCTCATCTAGTCTTCCAGCAAGAGCTAACTGCTCCCGTCTACCTATAATTCCGCAACCCGCCCACTCATGTCTGCAGTTACTTTTAGGGTGAATCCTCATTTTATGGTCCAACCCGGGCAACAGTGAGCCGGTAGCTTTAGACAGACGTGCAGTGTATAAACCCTTGCACCCTCTTTCCATGCATTCCTGTAAACTATCCCTTCTCCCTTTCAAGGCCAGTTCCTATTCCTGCAAAGTTGCATTGCACACCCATTTCGCCTCAGCGTGCGAGCCCATAAGTCCTTATGCTATGCCAAAGAACATCCATGTATGTTAGTTGTAAACCACCTGAGGGAACACCGCACTCCAACTGGAAGGCGTAATAAAGCAATGCCATGATTAATAAATTAGTACCATTAAACTCAGTAGTGTAATACTGCCAATAAATTCCTGTTAAGTCTTTCTTCCACACATACTGGGACACACCCTCCTAGCTCCTGGAAGCAGGTTGGGCCAGCCCATTCGGGCACCTGGCTGTCGCATACAAGCAACAGTGCGGCAATAGGCAAACACCAACATCCGTGCAATGTAGCCTACTACCCTGCCGTCAACGTACGATAAGAACTGCTATGATGGAAGCTGACTTTCCCTTCGACCTGCCCCACAACACCTGAGCGAGTTGCCACACACCCTTTAGCAAATCAAAGTTATCACTGTATCCTTTAGTTCTAGCCTTCAAGTGTTGAAAGTACCTATTCAAAATACAACGGCACTGCATCGGGCTTGCATAATTATCTAGATTTCTTTACTTTTTCACCCTTCTCTCCGCAAATGTATGTTGCTGTTTAGTTGCACGGAAAGGTTAGCTACACCACGTTACTTTTTGTAGGGCCCATTAGTAATACTGTACTCCTAATTACTAAACATAAATACGAGCATCTCCCCGTACCCCTCAAAGGAAATGCAGTTAAATGCCCAAGTTGCACAATGGTCCCCAATCTCCTGTACATTAATACCATAACGGTAGCTGTTTTAACCCTGTGAAAAGGACTGCTGTTAGCCTGACTTCCATATTCTTATCCCCAGAACCGTGTTTTATTTCATAAACCTGCCACGTTTCGACTGCTGTTAAATTATCTGCCAACTGGAGTTACAGCTCATCTATCGCCTCAGAAGAAGTGTAGGCTGAGCCGGCCTTCCCGACTGCCGATCACTTTAAGTCAGCCACTGCCAGCGGTCAACCTGCTGGACACGTACGTCCACATTTCTATCGTGAATGCTTGTGGTTCCACGTGCACCACGCTAATCACCTTAAACGCAACTGTATCTCATGTGGCACGCCTATGGCAGCTATAAAAACTAAATATAGACGTCTTTTTGCAGCCAGCACGGCTTTGCCCAGCCCTTTCCTTGAAAACTTGCAACGCGAAAAGCAGGGTCAGTTATCCCCATTTAACCAGCTTTGCCAGCACTTTGTCAAAAGGATCTTCCTAGCCCACCAATATCAACAAAATTGTGGACTGCGACCGCCAGCGCTCAACCCACTGAACTGACAAGCGAGCAAAATGCCTTCTGAATACCCAATAAAAAACAACATCCAGTGAACAGGGTGTCCTCCACCCTGTGTATTGCACATTATACATCTCTATGAACTTATTATTCAGTCCGGTACCCGACGTGAAAGGGCTGCATAATATAATTGCCAGCCAGTCTATCACCATAGTAAATTGAAATGCTCACAGGTTAAAGCTTCCAAGCCTCCCTGTCCCCTTTGCCAACTCTGCAATTAACCTTTGCTGACCACCTAACGAAACTCACTTTGACATAGTGTTTGTCCGGCTGCGCCATTTCCGTTTTATATTGCCCACAACCGACACACGTGTGTGCTTCCCAACATTACTTGCTTCTCTAAATGCCGAGACTGGGCAAAACATTCCCACAATATAAAAAAGGAAATGCTACATCTTCAAAGGTGCACCTGGCGGCAGAAACGCTGTAAACTGTTTGTGTCCACACCTCGGACACCATCTCATTCAATCCTTTGCGCACCCATTGGAAACCTACTCCCCCCCCCCCACCTAACAACTCATGACATAAGGCCCTTTATTCCTCCCATTCCCTTTCTGAATTGCACACAAAGCGATGGTATCGATTACAATGTGCAGTAAATTGTGCTCCCTAACATAGTGCGTCTCATTTGGGGTCTGTTTCGCCATAGAAATGACAACTTGTTCACCGAGCTTCTTCGTTCAGGTGAAATGTACTGCTACCTGTCCACTGTTAGCTGACCCACGGTACTCTGTCGTTCCCAACACCTATTATCTAATGTGGGCACCAAACTGCACTTGGAGCTTGCCACTGTTAATTTCTTAACCTTCCCCGATAACCTTGCAGCTCATACAACCTTTGTCTAATTTCCATTTGCACATCTGTAAAAATAAAGTGCCCCCATTGGCGGGGGTATGTTTCTTGCTAACGTGCGGTCCTGAAATGAAATTAATGTAAAATAGCAACACTTTCTTTACATGTGCAGTGTTTGGGCGTTACCTTTTCTCCACTAAAACATGCGCATTTGCCGAAAAAGAAATTCCGAATGGTTCCTTCCGCTGTAAATAACAATTTCCCGGATGCATGTGCTCCTTACAAATGCCCACTAACTCAAAATTCTATGTCAAGACGGAGGCGAGCATTAAGCTTTCTCTTCTCTTTAATTTACTCTCCAGCAGTTTCAACAAATAGATCATATTTCGTGAAAACATTTTTTTTTTCAAAAAACTTAAAGTCCCATCATTCCCTGTAGTCTCAGTCTCTAGTCTCTATGCTTGGTCCTTCCTGTTCCTTTACTCCTCCTCCTCTTTTCCTGCTCGCCAGATAAGTACACGTTATTACCAGAGCTCCGTGAATTGTATACTTATAGAAGTAGGATTGCATAGAGTTTAATGTTTATGACGAGATCTAAAGTTATGGGGTTCATTGGGGGACCCAGTGAGAGCGCAGCGCAGCGTGCAGAGTAAAAGTAATTTGTATTCACTGAGGAGAATCTGAGGCCCCGTGCCGCACTACCCGGCACATCAGGGGCCTGCCGATCCCCTCATTTAAGTCCACAGCGCGTCTCAGCGCGAGCAGCCCCCACCCTTGGGGGGGGGGTGAAGCAAACGGCGCGAGCGAGAAACTTTTTCCTTTCCCGCTCGCGCTAGGCATAGAATAGCCCCCACCCTTGTGGAGGTGGAGCGGAGCGCAAGCATGCACGGAAGCTCGCGCTCCCAATGGGAGAGGGCCCCCTCCTTTGCGAGGGAGGGCCACTGCTCCCAAGCGATTAAGCCAGTAAGAGCGCGAGCGCTCGGCTTGAGAAGCCCCCCCACCCTTGGGGGGGGCGGAGCCAATTCACACGGCACGAGAAATCTTCAATTTGAAGGGATTTCGCCACGCGGTGTGTTACGGAGCGTTAATAAGCTCAGTGGATTAACGTTACGTGGCTGACACGAATATTGTCTCATAAAGCATATAGCTTAACACACAGGGCAGAGAGCCTAGCCCTAAAGAACCCTGCACAGCAAGAAATAGTGCAGGCAGGTGCAGCCTCATAGAGTGGAGCAGTGGACGTGCCCCTACACCTGGAAAGGTATTTGAAAGGCACCTATACAGCACAACTATGTCTAACTTTGAGTGGAGTGATGAGGAGCAAGAGGCGATCTATCCAGAGGATTTAGCCTACAGCTTTAAGGACGTGCTGGGAGACTCGCTCACAGAGGCAGTAGCGCAGGGTGTGAGACCCCTGCAAGACAGGCTACACACCATAGAATTATACCCGAGCACAAATGGTAAATGCACCGAAGATGGCACGTCCACCAGGGTCGCAGCAAAGGACCCCAAGGGGTGTACCAAGGCCCGGAAGAGCAAGGACTCTTCTGACCCCCCGGGCCAAACTGAGGGGGCAAGTACTGAGGCCCCGGAGGCTTTAGACGCTTTTAGTAAAGTAAGAGAAGCGTTCATAAAAAAAATCGCAGGTGCCGAGCCTCGAGACCCCCTACCCAGAGGAGGATAATATGGGCAACATAGAAGGAGGTTTCCCCGAAGAGGAAATTCCAGAATCCCCTACCTCCTCACAAGAAGAGGCAGACAACGAAGGGGACGAGAGCAGCCAACCTCCGCCGAGGAAGAGGCTCAGAAAGCTCAACAATTTAGAGCAGGAAGAGACCTCCGATATGTTTAATCCGGAAGATATCAGGAACCCAAGATCATCAGAATGGGTACCATCGCCAAGAGTGCGAAATACATGACGCAGAGATTGCGAAAAGCGTTAGAGAAAGAGGTCAGGCAGAGTTACCAGGCAAGGTAGCAAAGGCTCCGGAGCTTGACCCGAAAATGTTATCATTTGTCTCAAAATCGAACAAGGATCCAAGAAGAGGCATTGATCGCTCTAGGAAAAGCTGTCGGGAGAAACTTCTTGACATTGCGGGACCATTAGCGAAGATCATGGATCTGGCCAAACGTGCGAAGGACACGGGGGAAGAAGTGGACCCGGGAGTCCTAGCAAACTGGGCCCAGAGGGCAGAGTGCCTTTTAGGCAATGCGAACTGCGCAATTTCTTCTGAGCGCAGGAAAGGACTTCTACTTAAGATTGATCAGAAGTTAGGAGACACATCATCCTATGAAGCGGGCAAAGCCGCTCATGGTCTTCTATTTGGAGAAACCTTCGGCAAAGAAATGGGGAGGTTTGTAGGAACATACACCTCCCTGGAAAAGGCCCAAGCATCCATGAAAAAGATTTTTCCGGGACAAATTTTTGGAGGGAACGGTCGGTCTAGAGGCCGAGCGGCCGGTCGATACCAGGCATTCAGGAGGCCTCAAGGAAACAGAAGTAATTACTGGGAAAACAGACAGCCAGACGCATTCTTCCCACCCAGAGGTCGCTTCCCGAGAGGAAGACGTGGCAGAGGACAAGGGAGAGGACACAACTTCCCAACAGGTGAGAGTCCAAAATTATCCACCAGTTGGGGGGAGAACAGCAATATTCTGGGAGAACTGGCATGCGCTTTCCAGCGATGCCTGTGTTTTACAGACAGCAAAAGGCATGTACATAGATTTTATAGAGACTCCTACTCAAAGTCAGGGACCACGTCCTCTAACAAAAACACGAATAGAGATAGATCTTTTACACGCAGAGCTACAGAAGTTAATGGAGAAGCAGGCGATGGAGCCTTGTGAGACCTCTCCCAAATTTGTGAGCAACATGTTCTTAGTCCATCGAAAGGACAAAGTGAGACCCGTAATAAACCTGAAAGACATGAATAGATGGGTAACGTACAACCATTTCAAAATGGAAGGAACTCATCATCTCAGAGACACACTCAGACAAGACGATTGGTTAGTGAGGATAGACCTCAAAGATGCTTATTTGACAATACCAGTTCAAAAAGATTTTCGTCCATTCCTAGCATTTTACTGGGGCGAGCAGTTATGGCAGTTTGCTACCATGTCGTTTGGCCTGGCGTCAGCGCCGTGGGCTTTCACGAAGATTATGAAACCAGTAGCAGCAGCGATCAGGGAGTAGGGGATCCGTATGATTATATACCTAGATGATATCCTTCTGATGGCCGGCTGCAGGGAGACTCTCCGCTACCAGTCCAGCTGGGTAGTGAATCTCCTGACGTCACTGGGATTCCTAGTGAACCGAGAAAAATCGGAAATGAAACCAGCCAAGAAAATAGAATTTCTAGGTTTCATTATAGACACCAGGTCAGCGACTCTAGAACTTCCAAACAGGAAAATAAGAGACATAAAAAGGGAGATAAGAGCATGTCTCAGCAAAGCAGTCATATCGCTACGCACAATAGCACGAGTGGTGGGCCTCCTGGCAGCCTCCATACAAGCAATATTCCCAGGGCTGCTACACTATCGAGCCCTACAAAGGCTAAAGATAAGACACCTGCAGCAGGGTCTGCAATATCAGCAGCTAGTCAACATCAACCAGGAAGCCAGAACAGAACTGGAGTGGCGGCTAGCAAACATGGAAGCATGGAACGGGGGAGCCATTTTCGGCGATCGTCCAGACCTGGTTATAGAGTCTGACGCCAGCAGAGCAGGCTGGGGAGCCCGTTGCGGAGACCTTCAGACAGGAGGGAAGTGGAGTTCGGAAGAACTTAAACTTCACATCAACTGTCTAGAATTACTAGCCGGATCATTTGAGATCAAGGCATTTACGAAAGGGAAAGTGAACTCCTGTATTCTGTTTGTTAGGGAGAATTCTCTGTTTAGGCTGAATTTCCTAACCTAGTGAGTCCCCCAGCAGCTTTGCTGGATTTTTGGGGTTTATTTTTTTTCCCCTGCCAAGAGTGAGACTCTTTTACCCTCACTCTTGGACGGACATGATTTGAGTGTGTTTCTTTGAATCTAGATGTGTTTAATGGGCTATGGGGTCTTTTACTCCATAGGGTTTCATGTGTTTTTGTGATGTGTGTTACACAGCACCCTCCGTGCAGTAACACAGGGGTGTCATAGGGACCCCCCCCCCCCCAGTATAGACTCCATACCCTGGGACTGACTACTGTCTCCCAGGGCATGTAAAGTCACCATTGACTTTACTAGTCTTAAATTCTGAACAGAACCAGTACAAACCATCATATTGTGGGCGTACTGGCTGGGGCAATTCGATTGCCCCAGGGTCTGTTAGTCAAGGGGGCCACAGAAGCCCTCCAAACTGGTGCCACTATGTCTGGGGTACTTAGGAGGGGTGGAGGGGAATTTAGGCACCCTGGACTGAGTTGTCTAGGCAACTCAAGTCGCACTCCGTCCTGATTGGCCGTCGGCTCACCACTTAGCATGTTTGAGTGACAGCTAGGCTGAGTGAATGGGGGTTTGCTACATAAAAGCAGGGCTTTGGGGACTGGAACTTCAGAAGTCGCCACAGGACCAAAGAGTCCGACGAGGGAGAAGCTGAGCCGACCTGCCACGACACCACGACCGGTGGAGCCCTGCTGGACCGTCTCACCACTTTTCCCAACGACAGAGGAGATCTCCCGCCAGAGAGTCTTCTTCCTTTGACTGGTGGGGATAACCAGTTTCACCGTCTTTTCGCTTTCCCGACGTATCTCGTGGCCGCCTTGCCCGTGCTAAGCACCCCGGCAACTGGGATACCACGTTTTACCACGACCGCGAGATAAAGGTACCACCTTTTACCAGAAAACTCCGCGGCTGGTTTCTGCCCTGGTAGTGCAACGACCTGCATTTTTCCTCCACGTCGAGATCTTCTCTTCCCCTGGACGACGACGCAACTTGCAACCACTACCAAGAACAACTGCCACCGCTGGAGGATCCTTCCCACTTAAGGTACCGTGTCCCGCCTGGCTTCCCTTGCAACCGACTGTACGGGGTAGATTTAGCCCCCGGCTTTCGAACCTGGGTTAGCCTGGGACACCTTGGCTAAACTTTTCTAAGCCTCTCTAAACTCTTTTCTGAACCCTCTGCAAGACTTTCTAAGCCTAGTGTAACTGTGTGATCTTGGGCGCATTTGTGCTCTGCTCTCTCCAAGAGTAGGCCCAGCCTTTGGACTTTGGCTCACCAGTGACTTTTTGCTCTCTGCCTTGCTAATAGTGTTCCTGAATCGTAGAGTGGTGTAACCCTGCATATTCTGTCTTTTTCCCTCCCTTTTTCACAACCTTAGTAGAGTGCAATCTAGTTAAGCGCTCACCTCTGTATGAAAATAAGTGGTGTCTTACTGTGATTGTTTCAACTGTGTGTTTATAAATAAATAATTATATACTTTGAAACCAAAGCTCTGGTCAGTGTTTGCTTGTATTATTGTATCTGAGTGCCTATTGAGTATACTTTGCATACTGCCTAACTCTTCTTGAGGGAAGTCTGACTGCTCAGCCACAGCTACCAGGTAAATCTGGGTGGTACAGACTGCTACCAAGTGGGTTTACTGCTAACACCTGTAGTCTTAAATCTTTTGCAGTGGTCCCTAACGGAACTGCACAGGTTTCTGCCTAACACTGTTGAAAATGGACAACATTTCAGCAGTAAAATACATCAATCACCTAGGAGGGACGAGATCCAAACTCCTAGCGGAAATTGCCAAATATTTCTGGCACTCCTGCCTGGAATCAGGGATCTCGGTAGGAGCAGAATACCTGCCAGGATCACAGAACGTGATAGCAGACTGGAACTCCAGGTACCTTTCGGACTCCAGCGACTGGAAGCTGGACCGGCAGGTTTTCCGACAGCTGGAAGAACGTTGGGGTCCGGTCCATACAGATCTGTTTGCGTCCAGACTGAACGCACAGAAGGAGAGGTTCTTCAGCTGGAGGTTAGACCCAGCAGCTGCTGGAGTGGATGCTTTCCTGCAGGACTGGAGAGAAGAGATTCTGTACGCCTTCCCGCCCTTCCTAATGCCGAGCGGAGTCCTGGCGAAAGCTCGCAGAGAAGCAGCAAATCTGATATTAATAGTTCCAATATGGAAGTCACAAGTTTGGTTTCCAGCACTCATAGAAATGTTAGTAGACTATCCGAGAAGGTTACCCCAAGGAGTGAGCCTGCTCACAGACCCAGTTGGGGCCATTTCACCCTCTGAGAGTGAAGGGGGCGCTGCCATTGATGGCGTGCAGGATAGCAGGAGACCTCCCAGGCATTTCGGCGCAGGCTGCAAGTCTTATCGCCGAGTCATGGGCACCTTCAACCAGAAGGAGCTACGACGCAGCTTGGAATAAGTGGTCGTCATGGTGCAGAAGGAGAGATATTCATCCCGTTTCTGCACCTTTAGTCGAAGTACTGAATTTTCTGGCAGAACTTCTGCAGGATGGCAAAGCATATAGAACCATAGGAGTCTACAGATCTGCGATTTCAGCAGGTCATAAACCACTTGATGGTACACCAGTGGGGGAGAACATAGCAGTGATTAGACTCCTGAAAGGAATAAGATTTAGGAAACCGCCACAGCCTAAGTACAAAGTGCTATGGGACGTATCAGTGGTGCTGAAACTGCTAGCAGACTGGCCTAGCAACAGATACCTGTCTCTAGAACAACTATCAGGGAAACTAGCCATGTTACTGTGTATGGTATCATGCAGTAGAGTGGCAGACGTGAAGGCACTGGAGATAGATAGAAAGACATATGGACCGGAAGGAGTAACTTTTAACCGGGCAAAGAGAACTAAAACAGATTTGTCTACAATCACATACCCATACATGCAGGACCATCCGAAATGGTGCGTGGCCTCATGTATTAAAGAGTACGAGAGTAGGACAGCGGAAATGAGACCAGTAGGAACTACCCAACTACTTATAGCGCGTAGAAAACCACACAAAGGCGTAGCATCAGCCACGATAGCGAGATGAGTCAGAGACATCATGGGCCTAGCGGGCATTGATTTATCTACATTTGGAGCGCACTCAGTCAGAGGAGCGATGGCCTCAAAGGCATTGGGGCAAGGCACAGCCTTACAGGATATCATGAAAGCAGCAGATTGGGCTAGTGATAAAACATTTAGGATGTTTTATTTTAGGCCAATCAGCACGATAGCAGTAGCGAGAAGCTTTGAACAAGCTTAATGCCCGCCTCCGTCTTGACATTGAATGAAGATTCCCCCTGCTAATAGCGCAGGGAGCTCTTGATTCTATTAAAGACAAGGAGGCGAGCATTAAATTCCCGACCCAGATACACAGGAAATAGGAAAGGTTAATGTAATGAATCAAGTATTGCATTGTAAGTAACCATGATGACTCTTTCCTCACAAAATAGGGTGTGTATTCCCAGCCCTAGCGTATATCTTTTATTATTTGCCGATATTAGGAGATGACCAGAAGAACAGCTGAATTCATAATCGAGGAAGCTGGATTGATCAGATCAAATTGCAAGTTCTGAAGCAAGAGATCGATTCCGCAGAAAGCAAGGAATGCGAAGCAGTTGGGCCCGTTGGCAAGTTAAGGTTACAGAGGATTGGAGTTTAAAGCAGTCAAAGAAGAGTAGGAGTACAGGAACCGGAAGGACTAAGCATAGAGACTAGAGACTGAGACTACAGGGAATGATGGGACTTGAAGTTTTTTGAAAAAAAAAATAAATAAATTTCACAAAATATGATCCATTTGTTGAAACTGCTGGAGAGTAAATTGAAGAGAAGAGAAAGCTTAATGCTCGCCTCCTTGTCTTTAATAGAATCAAGAGCTCCCTGCGCTATTAGCAGGGGGAATCTTCATTACTTTGCGACATTGTTGCAGTGATTAGGACGACCTTTGTACAAACGTGCTGCACCAGCTGGCCACCTCTAATGACATAGACTGCACTGAAATAAGAGATTGCCCAGCTGTAGTTCCCCTTAGCCGCGACTCCCCATTTACTTAATGTAGGCGCACCTTATCAATGCACCTAAGAAAATGTAATCGCAATATACCTGCCGTATACCCTCCTCACACATACACTATAAACAAATGAAATTAAGGTGACACTGTTACCATCCCTGTGGCACTTGCCAGCCTGTGTCCGGTGCACAAGACACCTCCGTCTGTCCCACAGACAGACTCGACAAACTGGCAAATCCGGTTACTTGTGCCAGCGGCCAGAGGCCTTAAACTAACTGGCCCACCTTACTCGCCGCAGAATCCCCCTCGCTGCCACTCGGAATGCTGGCCATCTGATCAGCTTCCTGTGGCTTCAGTTTGAAAGGAGACAAAAATCGGACACATGCCTGTGGCGATTTCCTGAGAGAGCCTGAAACCCATATAAAATCCCGTACAGAGAGGCCCCCCCCCTTCCAAACATTATAACCAGGCCCTTCAGACAATGCAAGCCCTAATCCGCGCAATTCTGAAATCTCTGCGCTGCACATGACAAATGAGACTTAATGAAACAACATGCCATCCTGTAACCAACCTACTCTAAAATGTGCGCTCACTCGCATATACTGAACAATCCAATCACTGACTCAGCCAAAACGAAATTATGGGTCAATGCGCTCTACCACATAGCTACATTCCCTGATCAGTGGCCTGCCGGCATACCTTGTTCCCGTACTGGTCCAATACATGCAAAGAACGTGGTCGTTCAACCAGTCAGCACCGTTACTTTCCCAAAAACGCTTTCATACCTTCTTCAACCCATCTCTTCCCACGAGATCACAAGGGGCAATAAAAGTGAAAAGACAAAACCTTGCGAACCACCCGAGGTTATCTGAAACTAAGAATGAGAATCCATGTGGACCTAAAATACACTGATCCTTGCGGTATACCAGTCGGGAAATTCACCGTGCTCCATAAACCCTCCTGAGCAGGCGCGGCTCAGTCCACCGTATAAATCACCCCTCGCCGAGACAGGAACAAACCCTTTCTGTTACTAAAATGCTAACGGGTAGCAGCAGCAGAAATGCTCTGAAACAGATCCTGCCCCGAAACAGATCACGCAGGCCTCTCCCCAACGACACCTTTGTGACCAGGCACAGGATAGAAGAAACACATGCTTCCTTTCAAGGGGCTCAACAAGCTAACAGCGACCCAATGCGTGATGGGGGAAAAACACGTTCGATTGCCGCCAAAACCGACATCAATCTGACCTTTAAATATCTGAAATATGCAGCACGGAGACCGCTCTGTTCCTTAATCCGACAATTACAACATCCAAACAAACCCCTGGCTATAAATTCAACCATACTATACCCACATGGCATGGAGGCTGCCCTGGGAAAAGAAAGTGGAAAAAATAGCGACCCCTATTTCCTTGCGGCCCGACAACCGACCTAGGCGCCAAGCGCCCACTTAGTGCAGAAAACCGTTACCACACACCACCCCATACTTACGCTCTCTGTGAGCCCTGCATTCACCTTGCCCAAAGAGCCTTTACTTTACATCCCAATTGATGCATTCATGAATGGGCATCAGATTTCGTAAACCTTAACAGGGTTACTCGACAAACCATGCACCCAATGAAGCTGCGAGGCGCCCCCAATACTGCTAACGACCTGTAACCACCACGGCGTGGTGACCGCGCCCTCATAAGCTGGTTACCATTGCGTGCACATCACCCCTGTGGCTCGGCGACCGCCTGCAACCCTGCTCTGCTTACAATTTACAACTGCGTCGGCCTGGCGACTGTGCAGATATTAAATGCACCTTTCAGGAAAACATACCTCATGCGGTTTCAGTATCTGAGATACGCGGCACAGAGACCGCTCAGGCAATTACCCTGATGACTAAATGTAGAAGCACTCAGCACGTAGGTCGCACAGTACAGCACTCTGACCTATCTTGTAGAAACACGTAGCATGAAGACCGCTTTGCCCTTCAATCCGACATATATTTAAGACACTACGATGCCCGGCGACATAACACTGTATGAAACATGCGGCACAGAGCCCACCTTGTTCAAAACCCATTGCGGCACCTATTTGCTCAAAAAACCTAAACCAAGCAGATTGACGGAACAAAGGGGCACGGCGACCGCCCCCATTCCTCAGCAAAACATTTACTTGAATAGCTAAATGTATAGCGGCACATTGACCTCATCTTCCTGAAGTGCTCTGCAGACCCCCCAGCAACAAAGCAGAACAACGGCTGCGCCTTTCTCACCAAACCTTGAACATTCCACCCAACATACAGCGGCGCAGAGACCGCGCCTCACATGTACAAATCCCAGTACTCGAAATACGCAGCACGACGACCGCACGCATAGCCATGATACATTTTAATATCACCTAATGCTGACCATACCGCGTGGCACAGTCAACAAAAGTCCTGCTGCACTGCAGCCCGCAACTTTTTAAAAACATTATAAGCCTTAAAGGCCACAAAGCAGTTCATCCAGCCATCAATTGGTTCCCAACAACAGTATTGTGGAGGATATGCCATAAGCCAGCAGACCGGCCTGGCAAAGGCGGGCGCTCGAAGATGCGCACGCCCCACAACTCAACTCATACCTTGTTACTAGCATTACTGCACGACCCTGTGAACTGCTGCTACTGCTACTGCTACTGCTGATGCTGCTGTCTGGGCTGGAATAGAGACTTGGCTCTCTCAGCCCAGGCTATTTAGGTGCCCCCGAGGGGCCAGCCGTTTCCGGCCGGACCCAAGGGGAAAACCCGCACTCTGCCCCCCACAGAGGGGAGGCGAGTTCACAGAGGATGTGGCCAGAGGGGTGGCCCGCTATATCAGCTTCACCTCTAGTGCTCCCTGCGTGGGCTGGTGCACCTGCTAAACACTTGGCCGCTGCTTCAACTTTTAAATCACCTGGGTAAAAGTAGTGAGGATATTTCAGCAAGATGGTGGAATTAAATAAAAGGAGCCACACCGGATCAGTCAGTCTTGCACTGTATTTCGCCACCACAAGTGTCGGCAAAGGCTATACTTATCTTCTATAAAAGACATGCATACGGTGGCCAACCAGACGTTTCCAGACTTAAAGGGATAGTTCACTCCAAAATATGATTGGTTACAAAGATGGCCCATAATCAAAAATATGTATAAAACATATTTTTAAACTGAGTCCATATGTAAAGTTTTGAGCAAATGAGGGTTAAACTCAAAAATTTCAAGCACTAGGAGGCATCCATTTTGTGAAATGGATAAGTCTCCTGTGCTTCTGTTAAGCTCTGCCCTTGCGGCACTAATGAAGCAAAAGCCAGCCAGCTGTAATAAACCAAAGCTACCACTGGGTGGCTTTTGCTTCATTATTGCCGGAGACCAGAGAATGCAGGCAGGAAGGCTGCATGTAGGTAAGTGCTTTTTTTCTTTTTTCTTAACCAAGCACTGCACATATAAATACAACCTTGTTGTATATATAAAAGCTGCAGTTTTATAGGGCTGGAGGAGCCCAGGAAACTTAGAGAAAACTGCAGCATTTATAACATTTTTTTTATGTATTCGGTAGCTTCAGCTTTGAGTCTCCTGGGCTCCCCCGGAGATGCACCCTACTACACCCCTTTGCCAATGGGGAGAGAACTGCTATAAATGGAGGCAATAATCCTGTACACGCCAAATGTGCAAGACTGCGCATGGTTCATAAACCACTAAAGAGCTGCACACCCAGCCACACAGGCAAAGTTGGTGTAAAAACAGGATTCAGGAATCACCGGTCACCTATCACCTGTCACAAGGCCACAGAAGAGCTAAAAATCCGAAAATACCCTTAAACACAGCTCTCTAATCATGAATGGCATCCTTCAAAGTGCTGTTTTGGTGCTAAATTCTGTCATCTTTCCAATGAATTTTTGGAACGAAAAGTGTGCTGAAATCAAAGAGTCTCAAGGCAGTCAGAGGAATCCAGGAATCACTGCCTGACAGCTGCCTAAGGAAATTGTCTGTCAAACCCAGTTTAAATTTGTTTTCTTTTTCGAGAGGAAGTGAAAAATCTGCCTGTTTAAAGCATTTTTCCAGGAAGGGCTTAATTCCTTTAAAATGTCAAAATCCATTATAAACTCTTTTCATTTTATATCTTTTAAATAGAAGATTGTAGGTGAATCTTACAGCAACCCAGTCTGGAGCTAATCAACTATTTAATTCTGATCTGACAGTCCAGCCTGGGAAAGGTTCACATTTCAGCTTGACACTCAACTGCTACAGGAAGGCTAATTGCTGCTTAATGGTTCCTGCATAATGAAAACAAAGAGAGCCTCAGGCATTCGTCTTGGGCTGCGCCGAGGACAGTGGCAATCTGCCCAACTGATCTCTACAGGGGAGCTTCCCTCCAGGAAGGGGACAGACCTTCCTAATCAAAGGACTGGACAGCTGCTGCCTCGGAAGGGGAGGTTATAAAGGAGAACTTTGATGTTAAATCCTTATGTGTGATTAAAAGTTAAAACTCTTTAACTGAGCAACCTAAAGAGGCATACATCTGAAAATTGATAGGCATTAACAGAATTTCAGGCCCTTGATTTTAAGACATTGATGAAATCTGTACCATTTAAGGAACCAAAGTTATGAACAAAGTCTCATTATAGCAGAAGGATTAATGTTGCAAACCCAAGAGTGTATGCACATGGTCCACTGATAAGCACCCAGAGATGTAACGAGTTAGAAATGATTAATCCAAACTGTGATGTTTAAATTTGATAAAAATCCATAGAATGAGAGACAGCTCACACAAAGATGGGGATTGAATGTGAATGTAGACAATTAAATAGGAAATACATGGGTCCAATTTTTTCAGGGTGCATAATGTTAGAAATGTACATTTGTGCAAAAGTTATGTTTGGTAAAAATCACAGTGGGAGTTCCTAAATCGCATCATAAAGTTGACCGCTCTGTTCAGACTGCCAACCAGGAAAAAGCATGCGCCTGCAGCCACTCACAGCCGTGGGGGCATGTTTTGAAATTCTGCCCACACCATAAATTTAGGTGATGGCATTTGACAGTATAAATATAAGAACTGCACAACACATAGGACACACTGCTTCCAGAACTCTTTGAAGATCCAGATTTCTTCGCAGAATCCAGACTTTAGCATTGCTGAACTATTGCTAGCTTGACCCAATTTCAAAACCTCCAAAACTTAAGACTAATTCTGCTTCAGCTTGGCTGGCTTGCCTGCTGAAACCGGCATCCTGCCATGTGCCGTGTCCAGTGACCAGAAGGGCCCATCCTAATACAGTCTGAGGCGCAGTTCAAAATTGACCATAACTGCGCCGCGGATCCAATCCCTCCAGAGGTGCCCCGTTGCCAGTAGACCTGCCGATCCAATGACCAGAGCTGACGGTCCAGTTTAATTACAAAGGACTGTAAGTATTAACAGGAAGAACCGTGACCCATAGTATATCTGCATTGTATTATCCCAATCTCAAACCATCCCATCTTTAAATTCAGAACCCTAGTATTGTTAGAATCCTTCTTGCGCTGATTTTATTTTTCTCTACTGTATTACAATACCATAACTCCTTAGTGATTTCGAATAACTAAAGTAAATCCCAGAAATCGAGTATCCACCATGGACTGATTGCGCTGGCCATGTATCTGTGAAGTTTCATGTGTGGCATCCTCTTTTTCATAGTCCTTAATATAGTATAAGAACATCTGTCATTTTTAAAATCGAATTTCTGTTTTTCATTTTTGCGCCTATTTTGCAAAAATGCCTCTCACTAAAACCTCTAACTTCATTTTTAAAGATGGAAAAGAAATTTCAACTCTCCCTGATACCCAAGACCCTTAGCTACACCGGCGACTAAAAGCTGCATCGCGGAACAGTGTATTTGACCCTTTTTTCCTCCAATATCCAATCTTGCATAGTAAAAGTCTGCCGCAAAGTTCAAAAGTTTACACTTGTCTTTGTCCCACTTCAAAGTGCTTCTTCCATCCCATCCTGATTTAAAGTGTGTACTGTTGTTTATATTATAGCTCATGTGTGTTAGGACCTTTTTGCATTTTTGCACTGTTTGCATTATTTCACAAAGCTGTTTTTCACCTGCCATTTTTAAAAGTCTATTTCCAAAAACGGTTTTCTCTCTTGTTTGGGGAGGGAAGATTGCCTGTAACTCTAGACATTCTTTCATTCCTGAATACCTGCTGATTACTCACATTTGTGTAGGTATGCTCATTTGTACTTCAGTACTTTGCAGGGGGAACTTATAACCTAAATGCTGTCTGTGCCCAAAACAAAAACTGTTCTTTTTCCTGTGTTTTTTTATGCTGCATCATTATAAGTGAATTCAATTGCTTTGCTTATTTTCTGAATTGCATTGTCACCGGTAGGTGATTGCTGTCCCATATCTATATATATATATTAAACTTATGTGTGATGTGAATATTAAATAAATACAATATTTACCTTTACAAAATAGCCTGATTCATAGTTCATTGTGACCTGGGGGGTATTTTGAGAAGGGTGTGATATGAGTGGTATATCATTCAGAATATTGAACTTATAGACAAAAATAAATAAGGGTTTCATTGCGCACTACATGATAGGCGAGACCTGGGTGTGTGCCTGATTAAAATCCGTTACAAAATAAAGTGGTGCATTTTGCAATATTAAGGTGCTGCGGTCAAAGTCTGCCCTGTCCAAGCTAGATCTCTAAAGGGAGGCTCAAAGCAATGTATTTGACTGCCCGCAGAAAAAAGTCTTTAGTAAATCGCTGCCCTCTCTGCCAGAAGCACAGTGTAACGGCACCATAAGGAGATTCTCTGCACAGTTAATGTGTGGATTGCGGGTTTCAAGGATTGGAGCTTAACGCAGTGATCCTGCTTGTCTTTTTCTCGACTCTTCACCCCCCGCCGGAGCTTTCAGGAGTACATTTCTAGGGCATATCTTGCATTTCTCATGCAAGGCATTTGCACTGAAAGAGGACGACCTATGGTTAAGTGCAGTGCACAATATACACCCAAATTACTGTGTAAAGTAGCCCACCGAGTTAAGTGGTTGCCATGGTTATCTGCCTGGTTTGAATCCAGACAGGTCTGACTCTTAGCCCTTTTATCTTTGCAGGGCCCATACACTAATCACCAACTTAATGGCATCAATGATCTTAGATGCTGGAGGAATCTGGCATGCATAGCTAAATGAAATCAGAATTATTACAATTTTAAAGGGGGGGACGTGGAAGTGGCTGGATCATGACTTCAATGAATAATGTGCAGTTAGATTGAATTCGATATGAAACCACAGCAAACACTGGATTAAACCAAATGTATCGGCAACTATGGACTTTCGAGGATCATCTTTTTCTTTTGTACATGGCAAAAGAAAGAACATGAGCATGCCTTTTAATCTTCCATCTTTCCATGAGGCACAGGCCGGAGTGGTAGATCTAGCACCTTCCAGACAGATTAGGTACAATGTTGCAGCTCGTTTGCAAGATCAGAAAGAGTAAGGTGCAGAATGAGTTTGGTGCATTTGCATAAGTGTGCAATCATTGGTCTGTTAACGGCGAGCTTATCCTAACGAGAGCACATGTCTCAAAAGCATTCAAGTTTGTCTTTGAGACAGCCCATACTGAACCACAAACGCTTGTGGTTAGAGCACTGGAGGAGCTGCTTGCACTTCTAACTGATGGGAACTGAGAGAGCAGTGTTCTTGGGGTGTTGTATCCCTGCTGTACCGAGTCTGGAGATTGCATTTCTCAGGGGACTCACATTTCGAGCTTTAGTATCTAGCATTTTGATTAGTGAATCACTGAGTGTGGACCCACTAGCTATAAAATGCTCCAAAAATGCAAAAGCTTCGACTAGAGTAGAACGGGGGAGTGTTCAACACAGTGAATGCAATCCATCCCATTTTGAATCGATGAGCTAATTCCTGAAATGGACGTGGGTGTAGTACTTTATTGTGTAAAGGCATTGCATTCCTTGTTTACTCCTTTTATAGACTAGTAAATTCAGTGAAAATCTGGATGCAGTCATTGAGTGCTTCCTCACTAAGGGGTTGGGGAAGAGTTCCAGGTTCCCACGAGGTAGAACAAATGCTGCTTAATTGCTAGGCCTAGGCAAACTCGCCCTAAAATGACCCATAATTATTCATGGCTGACCTACATTGAGCATGGGCCAGGGAGGGTTTACAAATAAAAACAAATTCACAGGGATTAAAAGCTTAAAATTCCAATATGGCTGCAGAGGCATCAGCACCTTGAGGAGAGGGCTCCTCCCTGCTGCCTTTGTTTATCGGTGAAATAGACTTGCCATCAAACTAAATAAGGCTAGGAGAGATGACTCTGACCCCTGGGAGGAGGTGAGAGTATTTTCCAACACTGATGCTAGTGGATTTCAATGGAATTTGACCATGACTGCATCAAGGCATCGCCAGGGCCGTGGAATCTTTCACGTGCAACCCGCTTTTGCTGAGAGCGACGAGAAGTGTACGGCACCCCAAAGAACTATCGGGATATAGCAAAATCAGATGTAGAGCAGATGGGAAGCTCAAGTAGAGAAGTAGAGGTGACGTCCGCCCAACTGTGAAAGACGGCGTGTGTGCACCAATATTGTAAGGGCGAAGTTAAACTAAGAGGTGGATTGGTCTCCCTACTCAGGTATCCCTGGCTCAGGTCACTTACAATCACCAAAGAAGGTGGAACCTTTTAGCTATCGTACAAAAGCAGTGATCTGGTTACCCCCTCCCTTCGTCCACTCGATTGGTTTCGGCCAACAACTTTATACTGTGTGAGATTATATTTTTTCACTGTATAACAAGCACATTTATTACAAACACGTTATTATTCAATACTTAAAACAAATGGGTAAAAAAACAGATTATTTGATTGTAAATTATAAACCAACAAAGTACTGTTTAACTTCTTTACATCCTGTGGGGTTTTGACGCGGGTCCCCTAACCGCGTAATAAGGCAAACGGGAGCCGGGGAGTCGTGCGACCTTCTTTTATTCTTCCCTAACATGAACTGCCCTTTTCTGTCCCGCCCCCTCCCTAGCCCAACGTCACTTCCCTATCGGGAACAGAGACCGCAACGGCGGTCTGCCCACACAACGATGTGGGCGGGCTGCATAGCCCGGCTTAACAATCCGACACATCCCAAAAAATATATTTTTGGTGGGCTTAGTAAGTTACTAAAATTGTTGTACTACGTATGTGGTGTTTCTTAATTGGTCATACAGAACAGAAAGACAGGCGAAATCCTTGTTTTTCAGGACACTTCTGATTTGTAAATAGTGGCATTAGAAAACAGTCGTACAAAAGTCATAGAAGAACATTTCAAGGGAGACCCCTAAAGTCTGGCCTCCAAGATGAATAAGGCTCTTGAGTCAGGCCTCAAAGATGGGCTACATATGTTTCGGCGCCTATGTCTGTTAGGCGTTCTCTAACGCTTTCTGACTGTGCTTTATTGGTCTTCCTCAGGGCGGAAGTATTTCTTTGTCGTGACTGTATCACAGGGCCCCATTAGAATTCTTTGTATCTTTAGATTACAATTCAAACAGCCATTGTTATTTTAAAAACACATAAAAACTGTGTTGTGCTTGTTTTTAGAAATATTATCTCGCTGTGTTGGACACCAACCTGATTTTCGATACATTTGGGCTTGGGCTATTGTCTCAAGACTGATTGCTTCTGTCTTGACTCTGCAGATATTCTTCTTACTATTAGCTGCTAAATGAAGAATGTTGCTTTTTTACTACCTCATGTAACACATTGACGGTTTATTTCTCATTTGTATATTTAGGGCTGATACTGACCTGCTCCTGGTGGTTATATTTGAACCAGTTATATTGGAATTATTCATATTGATCTGCTCTCCATATGGCACAGCTCTGAAACAACACTCTGGTTCATCAGCCGGTTAAACGCTTAAGTAGATCGATTTCCCTTTCACTTCCTGGGGCAAGTGAAGGAGCCTAGGAAGGTCTAAATATAACTGCCTCGAAAACTAAAAAAACAAACGCCAGACTAATTAAGTAGTCTAACTTAAAATGTTTAGCATAGATTCCTTATTTTGATAAAGCATTAATGCACTGCGTGCCTTTCAAACAAAAACATAAACAAATGGCTAACACGTGCTCATTTGTTTCAGAACAGTACCATATGGAGAGCAGCTCAATTTGAATAATTCAAATATAACTGGTTAAAATATTGTATAAATAAAGGGGTTAATATGTACGATAGTAAAATTACAGCTTTGATGGTGCAGGTATGGGATGCTGTGGTCAATCGGGCAAGTATTACCTCGTTTCCCTATCCCTTTACACCTCTTTTTCACAATCCCAGTTTACTCCGGGATTAGAACAGAGTGCATTCAAGACATGGGGAAGAAGCTGGATGTTTAACGATGGGTGATATGATGTAGGGTGTAGCAATAAGGTCCTTTCAACAAAGTAAACAAGCATTCTCCCTGAATAAAAGGAAAGATTGAGGTATGCTCAGCTTCGACACTGGCTAATGGGAATTAAACACTTTATAATAAGGGATCTTACCCCCTTCGAGAAGTACATTATCACAAACCCAGGCGGACAAACATGTGGTTGGTGCATTGTATAAAATCATTGGAGAGAATCCAGGTCAAGTGGAATGGGGGTATATGAAGCTATGGGAGAAAGACATGGGTACACGGTTTGAAAGGGAATCCCGAAATTGATGCAGGCACTTCAGATACATAAAATGTGGGTCCAGATAATGTGCAATGGCATCTCACTCCGGAGAAATTGGATACATTTTATACAAACGTTTCAGGGGAATGTTGGCGGGGATGGGAACATGGAGTCCTATATGGTGGAAGTGCCCAAAGTGAAGGTATACTGGGGAAGTGTTAATAAGGCAATGAAAGAGGTTTTGGTCTCCCAATATGTAGAGACATGGGGGAAGCAAGCAATGTTGGGTTTGGGGGACATAATGGAGGTTCTCACTGTAAAGAGTCAAAGGAAAGCTTATATGATTCTAAGTTTAGCGCTGTGTCACTAATTGCTCAATTTGAAACAACCTATGGCCCTTACAGAACAGGATTGGTTAATGAAAATTTGGCATTATGTCACTTTGGAATGGGTTACATATGTGGTGCAAAGGGAAAAAAAGAGGTTTAAGAAGGATTGGGATTTGGTGTTGGACTATATGATAAAGACTGATGAGAGAACTGGTGCCCACAAAGAATTTGTGTATTGGATTTATTCTGCTGAAGGTACGAGCGGACTGGATTCAAAAGACTGATATTGACAATGGTGGCAGCTGTCCGGGGTGGGAGGGACGGGTAGGGTAAAAAGGGAGGTTGAGGGTGGGGTAAGGATTTTGTATGTGAACAAAATAAAAAATACATTAAAAAAAAACAATTAAGCTAACCCTGATTGAGAAGCCCACAGGATAGTCCGACAGTTCCTTACTTCTTTTCTCTTAACCCACACTAGAGGTGGTTTTCTTTGTCTACGGTCGGCAGGAAGGGCTTTAAAAAAAAAAAGTCCCCTGTCCTACAGGGGCCTGATTCTTTTGCTGTTTTTGGTTCTTTTGCCATCTGATCCTGTCATGCAGATAGCAATGAGGAATTCTGTGAAGTTGGTTATCGCTTATCTCTGAGGCAGCCTGCATTCTGTGTCAAGACAGGAGGTGAGCATAATGCTTCAACTTCTGTTTAATTCTGGTCTTCTGCATTTCAACAAATTAAAAACATTTCCAAACTTTCAAAATGTTTTTTGAACTACATTTCCCTTTCAACTATGTCCTTTCTGCAGTCCTTTCCATGCCCTGTCATGTGACATAGTCCTTCCTGTTCCTTTGCTCCGCCTCTTTTCCTGCTCTTCAGCAAGATATGTACCCTTTTCTCTTAGCTGAGAGCGTGAGAATTAACATTGAGTGTAAATGTTTATGAATGGGCGCTAAGCGTGTATAATAAAGTGGCAACACAACATTAGGGACACTAGAGCGTTAGGAACGCAGATCGCTAGAGCGTAACCAAGATATTCATAGGAAGCAAATTTGTAGTCATACACACAATGGTTGAGACAGAGGTAGCGCGGTCCCGTGCCGCACTATCGGCACTTTCGTGGACCCGCCAAACCCTCCGCGTATAGCAGGACCAACGGCCCATCCGTTGGAGAGGCAGAGTTTAGGAAAACAGCGGCCCCCACCAATGGGGGGGGGTGGAGCCGCATGCACATCGCTCAGCACCTGGCGTCCTGGGAAGAGCAACAGCACAGCACTCAAAATAGTCTATTGGCAAAGCCTAGGGAGCGCGGCGGCCCCTGACTCTTGCTTGGACCAGGACCTGCCACTCTGGACCAGAATCTCTGAAGGCTGGTAGAGCAGACACTAGAAGGACTCATCCTGTCCCCCTGAGATGGGTCTCACAGCATCTGGAGGACCAGATCAGCTAAATCTCCCTGTTCTGCTACCTCTATGCTGGTTTAAACCGTTGAAACAGAGAGGGACACTATTGACGAATAGAGATCCCTCTGCTACTACTTTCTGGCACTCCTCCGAAAAGTCACAGTGCCTGCATCACAAGCCCACTCAACACTGCATCATGCCCTTGCCGAGACCATCAACCGCTCGAAACCAGGACCTGACTCAGACTGCTGGAGAGTCCCTTGACGACTGAAACCAGGGGATACGGCATGACTCGACCCAATTCGCCATCGAACTGCTGCTTTGCCAAAATGCACATCTGAGCAACAGGATCACTGTTTGGACAACCGCCGACTGCCAGCTTGAACCCTTTTGGGGTGGGGCCAAGCCTGATTTGCATATGGTCTTTCCCCTTCTGTATTGGCTTGGGAGGTGAAGAACGATGGTCTGGAGGGTTGCCCCGTGCAATGCCAGTGGTTAAGATTCAGTCTAAACCTTCCAGCCATCACCTCTTTGTTTTAGCTTGAACCGTTGGAGCATTACTCCTCGACCCTTCCCAGCAGTTACCTTGCTTTGCCTGGTTCAACCTCCCACAGATCCTGGTGAGAGCATTGACCTGGTTTGGCAAAAGCCACCTTTGAACAGCACAGAACTACCGCATTCGAACCTGTTTGATGACCAGTTTCCGCTTGGGCACAAACAATTTAACGTACCCAAACTGCGCTTGATCTGCTTGCATCACTGTTTGAAGCGGAGTTTGGCACTGTCGAACCACCAAGAACTGCAAGAAGATAATACTATGACATGCTGACTTGACCCAGTTTGGGATTCTAGAGACTTGTTAGGTCACTAATTCCCTTTTTGCATACAAGAAACATAATTTTTAAAGAACATAGTGAAGTTTACTTGTCTTGCACCCCAGATTCATTACTCAGAGTGCTGCATTGTGCTATTCTTTTCTTATTCTCTGTTCTTTCCTCAGGGGTGGGTTTTGTTTAGTGTTTTTCTATTTATTTTGTTATTTTGCAGATGGTGTGTTTAATTAAAGTATATCTATTTGGTATAAGACCTTGATTGGACATTCCTTTTATTTTGAACTGTTATGCTTGCTGTTTGGGTCGCTAAAGAATCACATTTGCACATCTCAAAGTGCCAAGGATGAGTATGCTCATCCTTTTTGTATAGACTTGCATAATAGCCTAGCAGTTAAGTGGTTAAGAGCATAGCCTTCCCTCAGTCCACGTTACCACAAAAGGTGTAGGAGGTATATCTCTGATCTGTGACCGTTTTGCCTTTGTGTTGGCGCATTGGTGAGTATTTTAGTATTTACTCATCCTTGTACTCCTGCAAGGCAAAATCCAATTTGTCACACATATACAGACTGTGAAAAAGAAACCCTAATTGGTACTATAGTAAAAAAGATTACAACTCATGAGACAATGCTGGGTTGCTGTTAATGGAGACGATTTCGCTATGTATGGGTTTGACGGATGTCTCCTCAATTGTGACATCGGCTTGTAGTGTATGCCCATTTGCTATGAAATAAATTGGTGCATTGGATGATACTGTTCCTAATTTGGGGGTGTTCATTGAATTGCTTGCACCGTGATAAAGAGTTAATCTGTTAATTGCAAAATCTAAATATAATTTTTAAATAAATGTTTATTTATAATTCAGCACAAAGGAGAGCATACACAGTAACATAGTTTATAGCCTCTCACAAGATGTAAGACACAATATACCCTCCTCCCGCCCCTTGTGTTCCCCAGTGGGCATTGTTCTCGGGCCTCATTCGGCCTGATCAGGTGGCGCGAGATCGCTCATAGAGTGGAGGGCTCTCGCGATCAGGCGTGGCTTATATGTAAGGGCCGGGTAGTTCTGATCATAATCTAGCACTGGTGCCCAAATGTCAGTAAATCGGTGGAGCAGTCATGACCTTTTCGGCTATCAGAATGTCCCAGAGTTTAACCCAGCAGAGGGTCATCAAGGGCCCTTCCGCAGATTTCCAGGTGTGGGCCACCGTGATTTTGGCTGCCAACAAAAATTGGGATACTAACGTTGCCCTCCTCCATGTTCTTGTGTATGAGTCTGGGAACGGGTGTGATGCTGGAAATGCATCGGAGGGACAGGGCCTCCGTATCCGTATCCTTGTCCTTTACTGCTTTTTATCGTGTGTTCTGTCGTGTTTTCCGCGCAGGAGTTCATGTGAGACTCCTGGCGGTGCAGCTCTCTCTCTTTTGGTTTGGTGAACGGACCCGTGGGATACCCTTATGGCACCCATGGGTGGGGGTACAACCCTGTGCCCCTAGTGTATGTTTTTGGGCACCTGTGGGTGGCCCGCAGAGCAGGGTATGGGCTGGTGGCAGCTCCATGCTGAATTTGACAGGTGCGCGGAGTATCCTCCATTTTGGGATACCCCGGCCCTGCCATTGGAATCAGTTGATTCCTGATGGAAAACAAAATGGCCCCTGCGGCCTCTTGCTTTCTATTACCTATTACCTTGTTTCCCCAAAGTCCTGGGAAGCCCTGACTCTGTCCCTTCCCCCTGACTGGCTGTTGGGTGGAAGTGCCATATATGGTGTTGTTGTGAAGGCCCAGCCAGGCTAGCTGGAGCCTTCCCAGTGACTGTATGTTGTGGGTACCTCCTGTCGGTGGGACCTGGGTGAATGGAGTGTGTGACCAATATGCACTTCTTGTTGTGGTTGTCTGGTTTCTGGCATGAGAGACAAAGACTGAGACAGCCCTGCCCGAAACTGGCCTGAATGCAGTGTGTAGTGTTGAATGTCTGGGTACTTATCCCAATCACACATTCCTTGTTGTGAGTGTCTGAGCGGGAGAAGGATGGCCTGAATGCACTGTGGGCCTGATTGGCTGACTGACTGCATGAATGCCCTTCTGGATGATTGGCTGCTGAGTGTGACCTAGCAGTGTGGATGAGAGACCGAATAGTATATCTGGGGACCTCTCACCACTGGAAAAGGTTCACAAGCTGAAGTCCACTACGACGAGTAACTGGAGTAACTGAAGCTTGACCTTGAAGCCCTGCTGGAAGAGAAGAATTGCTGTTGCTCTCCTTCACAATCTGAAAGCTGCTATGCCTCCAAGGACTGACCCAGAGAGGACCTGGTAAGGCGCCCTCTTACCGAGCTAAGAGGGACTATCATGCACAGCTGATCTTTGCCAAAGCTCCCTGGTAGACAGACCTATGACAGGCTGCCGACCGGAGACGGGGACTGCCGCGGAATCCCAAAGGGAAGCACCCGGACTGTTGTCCTCCACTGTCGACGACCGCCGTCGCTGACCAGAGCCGCCGTGCTCCCCTTTGCCTAAGAACTTCATTTGATCATCGGACGCTCTCGTCTGCATCGTCGCCCGCTTTATCCCGCTGGAGAAGGCCCGACCGTCGACGCGCGAGGAGCATCCGCCGGTGGGTTTCCCGCCACCTAAAAGACCACAGATGCCGAGGACTCGACGCCCTTGCTGGGCCACAGTTCTTCATCCTCTTTGCGGTCCAGAACTATCGTCACTGAGGTGCCCCGCACGCCTCTTCCCTGCAGGACGTCAACGCTCTGCCGTCGACGAGCACCACTAGGAACGAAGCTGCCACTTCACCGCCGTAGTTCAACCTGTTCTCCGTCGGACGTTCGACGACCCGTGACTCCTGCCTTAAAGAGAGGGCACTCAAGAAGGGCTGTCGATTCCCTGACACCGAGTGCCGAGTTCCTCGACTCCTCTCGACGATCCGTGGCTCCTGCTGTAAAGGGAGTCATTCAAGAAGGATCGGTCAATGCATCTTCGAAGAACTCTACTCCACCAGATACATTGGGGGGGGTAAAACCTTAGTAGGAGGAAATAAGACTATTGAACCATATATGGACTGGGCTTGTGCTATATATCTTTATTTACAGGTTGCCCAGGTGGGGGATCCCCACACAGAACTGTGCCGAAGGGTAGGGGTCAGAAATCTGCCTATTGTTTCAACCATCTTGCGTTCCTTCCTATCTCTATTGCTGGTTTCCTCGTTATTGATCTGTGTGACATTTTAACCGTATAGTTGATGCACTTTAATGAGATTTGATAACATTGGTGGTACCACTTTAGAATTGTATATATTTATCATTGTTGATTTCCGAGTACAAAGTGCGCTATTGTGATCGTCTACATACCTTCAAAAATCTGCGCTTTCTTGCCCTTCCAGATAAAGACGACCATTTTCCTTTGGAGCCACTGTTAAGGGGGAAGAGGCATTAAGGTTGGGAGGGAGGCGCAGGCGTAAAGAAAGGGAGGGAGGAGGTTCATTTTGCATGTTGTGTTGTGACCCAACAGAGAGATCTCCTGCGTCTGCCAATGGGTAAGGTCATTTTCCAATTCCTCGAAGAATGAGGGAAAGTTAGCTTGGTACACTTTCGTTGGGTGAGCGGAGATCTGCACCCCCAAGTATGGGATTGATCGGGTGCTCCATTGAAACAGGCTTTGCTTCTCCAGGGTCTCCCTCTCGGCCGGACTCGGGCCCACTCCGAGAGACGTAGATTTTTTGAAGTTAATGGCGAATCCCGCTACCCTCCCGAAGCTGTGGATTTCGCTCCAGGCCATCCTCATGGAAGCTTTAATGTTTGTGATGGTTAGCAGCACATCGTCCGCGTAGAGAGCAATTTTGTGTTGCGCAGAGCCGATCCTCGGGCCGTTGTTCCGAGTGTTTTTGCGAACTCGCTGGGCCAACAGTTCCTTGGCCAAAGCGAAGAGCAAGGGGGATAGTGGGCATCCCTGTCTCGTCCCGCATGTGAGAGGGATTGGGTCCGATAGGCGGCCGTTAACTCTCAGCCTGGTCTTAGGGGCCTGATAGTTCGCTAGAATCATCTTCCTGAAGGTCGGGCCAAAGCTGAAAGTCTCAACAGTGAGGCGCAGGTAGGACCAGTCCACCTTGTCGAAAGCTTTGGTTGCATCCAGTGCCAGCAGCGCCAGCTGTTGGGAGTCCTGACTGGTGACCTCTATTAGGTCCAGTGCCCTGCAAATGTTGTCTTTTGTTGACCTGTGATTTATAAACCCTGTTTGATCCGGGTCTATGATGCTCGGAAGGATAGGTGCGAGGCGATTGGCCAGGATCTTGGAGTATATATTGGCATCCGAGTTCAACAGAGAGATGGGTCTATACAAACTATTTTCTTGGGGATCCTTTCCAGGCTTGAGGATGAGGACTGTGGTGGATTCCTCCATCATTGAGGTAACCGTTCCAGTGGTCGCAAATGAGTTGAAGAGGGAGGCCACTAGTTGGGGGTGGAAGAGTTTATAGAAGCGGGTGGAAAATCCATCCAGACCTGGGGCTCTAGGCTTCAAGCTTTTAATGGCTACCTCCACTTTCTCATTTGTAATAGGTGCTTCAAGTTCTTCACTCGCCGTCGGAGTCAGGAGTGGGAGAGCCGCCTCTTGGATGTACGAGCGCTGCTCGTCCAGGTCCCTCGGGACTGCCGTCATTATTTCTGACTGGTGTGCGACCGCCAGATGTAGTTTCTTGTAATCTGCATATTGGACCGCCCGCCGTGAGTCGCGGAGGCCCAGGATGGTATTTCTGCTCTTCTCCTTAGCCAGTTTATTAACCAGCAGCTTGTTAGCCTTGTTATGGACGTAGTACCATTGTTTGGTTCTGGTCAGTAAGTTTGCTGTGGCGTCGGCGTAGTACGCCTCGAGCCTCTTCCTTGCCATTTGTAAAACTCTGTAAGATTTCGGGGACCAGCCCTTTTGTTTATGAGTTGTTTTGGCTTCACGAACTTCGGCTTCCAGAATATCTCGGGTCGCCTGCTTTTTTTTGTGGAATGCGCGCCTTGGGCGATCAATTCCCCTCTAAGCACTGCTTTCATGGCATCCCAGGTATCAGCCGGGGAGGTGTCCTTGTTGCGGTTTTCAGCGAAGAGGTTTTTTATTGTTCTGGCGATCGAGTCTCTTACTGCCATGTCCCCCAAAATAGGGTCATATAGGCTCCACTGGCGGTGAGGAGGAGGATCTGGGTCATGGGACCACAGGGTGAGCGTGACTGGAGCGTGGTCCGAGAGGATCGGGGGGCCAATCATCACTTCGTCTGTGAAGGCCAGGATCTGGGGGAAGGCCAGCAGCAGGTCGATCCTAGAGAAGGTACGGTGTACATACAAATAGAAGGTGGTCTTTCTCCTCGGGAGACAACACCCTCCACTTGATTCTACAGTAAAACCCAGCACCCAAGTGAACTTGACTATGCAGCATCACTTGCTGCACCATCGTTGACTCTTTTTCACTGCCCTCCACCTCCAGTTGACTCTTGCTTTCAGCCTCTCCACCTGCCATTGGACCCTACCCTCAGTGCCACAACAAGCATTCTCGACTTTGGCACATGTTCTTGCACGCCTTTCTTCTTTCTGTGAACCGATCCTCTACAGCAGGCTTGTCCAACCTTTTTGAATGTGGGGCTGAAGCATTAACTTTTTGTCACCATGTGGGCCAGCGAGCCAAAAGTCAACAACCTCACCCAAAGCAATATATCAAAAAGCGATATTGTGTGACCTTTGACACAATAGCATCACAGGCAGTGATGCGCCATGCAGTCCCAATGATAGCTTTTGGTGTCAGGGGCAGTGAGTATCTAAGGGAGGCCCTCCATCAAATGATTCGAGGTCAGTTACTTGTGATTTCTTTCAGTGTGTATGTGTTCATATTTTCCTGAAATAGTGGGGGCGGCCGAGCGTTTGGGGGGATCTAGGGAGGGTTTGGGGGGTTCTCCCTTCAAGAATTTTATTGCAAATATGGGGTTGAAATGGTGCATTTTACAGCAGAAAAACTGACCAAAAAGCCATACATTTATAATCCGTTCTAAAAGGGAACATGAAAATTCCATGTCAGCAGACAAGAACATTTTACAACACAACACATTTTAATTTTCTATGTGTCCACAGTGTAAGACAGCACTGTCACTGATGTAACACACATTAAGGCAGCCCACGCTGCTTTTGAGCCTCCGAGATACTGCTGGGCAGATGCATCTGGCCAGCAGTATCACGGAGGCTCAAAAGCACTGCATGCCGCAAACATATGTCGGAAAATATGGCAGGCAGTACTCCCCACTGCTGGAGGAGAACTAGGCCTCGGTGTGCACCACACGTACCACTTTGAACCTGGGCTGGGCTGAGCTGCTGGCTCACGCAGTCTCTGTCCTGGGCTTGGCAACGCAGATGTGTGAAGGTGGCGCTGTGTGCCCGTCACTCCACCCACACACATTACTTGATTATGATTTCCATTGGCTGAAAAACAGCCAATGGAAATACAGTCACCATGCAAGGCAGTTATTTATTTTATTTATTTCCACTACAACATGCCTTGCATGGTAACAGTATTTCCATTGGCTGTTTCTCAGCCAATGGAAATTGTAATGTGTGTGGACTACAATTCATACCCTGAAACTGCAGCCACAACGCTTGCTGCATATAAAATAAATACAAAATGTACAAAAGTAACCCTAATGTGCTCTTGGGCTTCGAGGGCCACATGAAATGGCTTGGAGGGCCGCATTGCCCTCCAAGCCTGATCTACAGTCTCTAATTCCACCTCAGTGGAATCTTGTAACTCATCATTGTTAAATACTGTTTGAAATTGTCTATGCACTTTATCATTCTATACCGCACTTCTGCCCTTCATGACATTGGGGGATTTACCTGTACCTCATGCATTTTTCACCCTTCCTCTAATCGAACGCACTACAAATGTTTGGTCCATGTATGCATGTTTCCACTGTTTGCATTCACTGTTTTTAACTTACCTTGAATTGCTACCTCTATATAACTTGTGCTTGTACACCTGTTCTGATCCATCTACATCCCCCCCCTTTTTTTGCCTCTTTCCCTCTCCCCTCTGGTCGTCTGCCACCCTTCTTCTCATCTCAATCCTTTAAGTTTGTAAGCGTGCCCTCCTCTGCCGAGACTTGGTCCCGCTACTGCCTGGCAATACCAATTACATTTCCACGTCTGCCCCTGCCACCACACCTTACGTGACCCTCCGCCCCCTGCTCCGCGCTGACCCTACTCGCGCTTCTTGAGGTGCTTACCCTGAGGCGCTTCCCCTGTTCTATGTGCTGGGTACCTCAAACCCACCCTCTTCTACTTCCCACACTACTTCCTACTCTCTCTTGCCTGCATCTCCCCCCTCCTCTGGGGACCTAGACACTCCCTCGAGGTCTTTCCCCTCCTAGCACTTACTCCTATCATCTGTTCCTTGACCGTTGATAGTAGCTTGCCTGTCTCCCCTCCTACCCTTTTTTTCTCCATTCCCCCTCCCCTGCTTTTAAATTTATCTCTGATAAAATTTGCTCAGCAGCGTGTCCTGTTCCTCCTCTCCCCTCTATCCCTCCTGTCCCCCCTCCCAACCCTCCTCTTGTATTCCTCCTGCACTGCGTAAATTGTCGTCAGACATAGTAATGTTACTGCTTGCTTTGTTCTCCTTTTCCATTACCTCCTGCCTTACTTGTTTTTTGCACTTGCGCTATCAGAAATGTCGACAGGCCTATGACGATAGTTTTTTTTTCACATTCTGTATTGCTTCAAGGACTTTAACTGGATGTACTGTATTTTCCTATGTTCCCTCCCTCCTTGAAGCGCTTTGAAACACTTTTGTGTATAGGCGCTATATAAATAAACAATCATATCATATCAGGTGTCAACAATGTTCAGCGAGCAGAACAAATGGAGAAGGACTGTAGCCAACTTCAGATCCCTGGATGGTGAGGAATTGGCTGTTGTGGGCTCTCCTATGGCTGAAAGTTTTAGTGATAGTCTCCAACGGGAGATATGAACTTCCAACATCGGCCTCCAACGGGAGGTCCAAACTGTGACCAGGGGGGCCGATTTTGAACTATTGGTACCTCGCCCTAGCCACCCAAGCTGTCATCCGACAGCGCAACCAACATGGTTGAAATTCTCTCCAAAGGTAATATGATGACATCCGCCCTGGAGGAGGATATGGACCGCATGGGGTCCGTGGCGAGCTTAAGGGGGTTTAGGTGGTTCCGACGCTATGTGTTCAAGAGAGTCCTCACTTGTCATTTGGGTTTGCGGCTTCTCTGCACTCTTGACCAGGGGGCCTGTTTCGGCTTGGGGGAGGTTGTCTTCAGAGCAGGGCTTGTTCGGCCCAGGAAGGGTGGCTCCGTGCGCCCAGGGGAGTCCGGATGCAGGATTGACGCTGCGTCGTCAAGGTGGCTGATGGTGCGGGGGGTGCCCTTGTACAAAAATTGTAGTGCCGTGGGAAACAGCCACCGGTAGCGGATCTGCTGGTCTCGGAGGAAGAGCGAGAGTGGACGTAGCATTCTGCACTTCTGGAGAGTTAAAGGGGAGAGGTCCTGGAAGATCTGAAGTGGGGAGCCCTGAAAAGAGAGTTCATCACTTGAGCGGCCTATCGCTGAAATGGCCTCCTTGGTCGTGTAAAAGTGAACTCTTGTAATTACATCCGGAGGGGGGTCTGTGTCAGTTCCCCGACGGGGGCGTAGTCTGTGGGTACAATCAAGTAGGAGCTAAGCCTCCTCCACATTCAGCAGCACAGACTGGAAGAAGTTGCTTACTTATTCTGGGAGCTCCTTGTCAGAGATTGATGAGGGCACCCCTCGGATGCGCAGTTTATTGCGTCGGGAGCGATTTTCCATATCTTCCTGTTTGAATTCAAGGATTTTGGTTCTCTACATTAATGTCTGGATGGTGCGTTGCATCTCCGTTAGTGAGTTAGAATGATCTACGGCTAAGTCCTTGGCCTCCCCCATCCTTTGCTCGATACTGCTGACCCGTTGTTCTGTTTGCTCCTAGTTTGGCGGTGAGTTCCGTCATACAGGATCTAAATTCCGATTTGTTATCGGACATGAAGGCCTGAAGGTCCTGTTTGGTTGCGAGCGTCCCTTTGTCTTCGGTGGCTTTATAAGGTGTGAGTTTAGGGGGACCTGTTTTCTTTCCCCTCTCCGGGGCCAGCAGCATAGTGGAGATGTCAGCAGATTTAGGGGGTTTCAATGCTTTGGGCATGGCTCCAAGGTGGGGGGGGCGACTCCTGGGGAATTGGCCCAGTGTCCGCATACAGCGATTCCGACAATAACTGTGGGTTCCAGAGCTGGTGGTGGCCGGGGAGATAGAGTGAGCCAGGGCGCCCAAGGAGGTTGCGTGGGCAGGAAGTGTTTCTACGCCTTCAGGGGGTAATGGAATTACCTTAGTGGAGAAGTCACACGGGGCAGGATGACTTCGGGCTCATGACTCGCCTTCTGTTGTAGGAACCCAGGGTGAGGGTGATGAAGGCAGGCTCTCTCCGGCTGGTGTAGATAGGAGGTGGGCCGGGGCGCAACAGGAGGCTGAGGGAGGCATCACTCCCACTGTTGGGGTGGGGGGGCAGCAGCTGAAGATTCAGGAGCTCCAGCGACCCCCAGGGGGGCGGCGTGGCTCAGTCAGCGGGGGGGGGGCGCGGAGAGGCCGGTTCACTCCCAGCAGTAGGGGCCCCCAGGTGGAGGCCGGTGGCGGATTGGGCCGCAGCAGGGAGCAGGGTGACCCTGCGCCAGAGAAAGGGGAAGGGAGCAGATCTTCAAAGCGCTCCGGGCCGGAATAAACGGGGCCTGTCACATACAATGGGGGGGCAACTGGGGTTCACCTGAGTGGTGTGTCCCCCCTCCTAGGCACCGGGGCCGGGTTGCAGGTGATGGCGAGGAGCCCCCCTCCAGGAGGGCTCCCAGGGGTCGCAGGATCGCCGCCCCCGCCTCCAGCAGGGAAGGCGCAGGAATCTCGCTGGTGGGGCCTGTCGGGTCTCAGGCTTCAGTGGGGTGACTGGCTCCAGAAAAGGTGGGGGGGCGGGAGCAGCCACAGCGGGATCCCTTGGGCTGAGAGTCCCCAGCGAGGACGAGAGCCGGAGCGTCCCGGCTCAAGGTGGCAGGCAAGTCCGGCTGGGGGGCGCTGATGGTGCGAGGCTCGTTCAGAGGCTCACGTGGCTCATGGGTTCAGGGCCAGCTGGGATTGCAGGCGGCCCCCAACCATGCCCCGGGATAAGCTTGCGGGCGGGAGAGAGCAGGCGGTGTTAGTGGCAGTTAGTGTCCGGAGGGGGTCCGATCCTCCATGCCGCACCAAGGCAGGCGAGGCAGAGCCGGCGGGCTGCGGGTGTGAGGACTCAGAGTTGCGGCCGCTATCTTCAGTTGTAGCGCGGGACACCGGAGGAACGTTCCCTCCCTGCGTTTTCTATGATCCTGAGGGCGTTAAGCTCCCAGGTTGCAGCCAGCAGTGTAGGGGATGTTCCGCTGCATTATCTCATGAAGCGCTGGCGGCGGGCATAGCGGGAACCAGCAAGGTTTGGGTTGTGGCTGCGGACCCACGCGGAGGCCATCAATGGAGCTGCCTCATCGCTTGCGCTCCAGGCCACGCTCCCTCTAAATATAATTTTTAAAGCATCTATCCCTCTGTGATTTTGTGTTTTCGCCTGCTTTAAATTGTATTACCCTTTTATGAGGTACAGTAACCCTCTGGCTCTGGGTGAAGGTGCCATTAATAAATACATATTTTAACTAAACTAAATGAATACCAATTCCATCATTCTATTAACACATTAGAATGTGTTTTTATTCGACATACCATTATGTGTTTGTTACTAGCTTGCATCTACTGGAGCTTTCTGCTGATCACCCCAAGAACTGTTTTCCATAACTGGTTACTCAGATGATGTTTTGGCTAGTGCAGCTGGCACTGGTGATAAAATAGTCATTTCAAGCTGCAAGTCCAAACGCATTCTGCTTTTTGAGCTTGCCGAACGGGTAAGTGTTATGTTTCTGTATTCTGCTCTTGTCTGTTTTCTGTTTACCTACTTTGCGGGTGTACATAGCATGTTTAGCCCTATTGCCTATGGTGATTCTAGATCTTTGAACAAAACTAAAAGTAACTTACTTTGTAATATAGGGATGCATACTCCTGCATCAAGGATGCAATCTTTCTCAGACTCTATTTTGCATGTTTCTTGACTGCTGGACTTGAAGAAACACATGGCAGTTTTCTTGTTGTAAGAAATCTCCACGAGGCCACGTATGGCAAAACGAACTCTAGAACTCCAGAAATCTTAATCACATAAGATCAACGAGCTGTATGCACAACAGACTGTTTAGTTTTAATTTTTGGTCAAAATGTTTGGAAAAAGAAGTTTTTATCATAAGAAAAGTAATAACAAAAGACAATTGAATCTGTTTGGGAACTGCTTGCTCTGTAAACCAAATTCTTCGGCATGGGAAGTAGTGAGAGCTGGACTTCCATTAAAGAACAAGAGGCGTATGAACCAAATTCACACCAGCCATTATATGGTTTGAAATAAACTGTATAACCCCCACCCTTAAATGATCATGAGATTCACTTGGATACCTGAAGGCATCATGTACATCGAGTCCAAATACTATGAAGGGTTTAATCCAATAATTGATGAAATTTCAGAAAACATCCTCAATTGTCTTTCCTCTTAGAGCTAGTAAGCTTTTCATTTGATTGAGACTAGGCTATGCCTGGCCACCATCCAGTTCTATATTTTGATACTGTGGTCTGGCTTCTAGCTTGGTGGGGCTCTTTTCTCCCATACATTGCACTTGACAGCAATATTTTCTGGGCTGGGGCAAAGGCTCAACCTCTGCAGTATGTTTGAAGAATGCACTTTTAGCATGCAGTTTGATTTCCTCTCCCCTTGTTGCATTTTCAACGCTTGCTCACCAGATCTCCATCAAGGGGCAATTCAAGATTAAATGCAAGAGGGTAGCACAAAGGCCTTTTGCATCTACCAACAGTGGTCAGATTGGAGAATGATGCATTCTGGTAATATTGTTTGTTATGTAAAAAAATGTAGGTTTTTACTCTACTTTCTATTACTGTAGAGGTACTGTGAACAGATAACGTTTGAGATGTTGATAACCAGTTAGGTTTCCCAATTTATTTTTAAGAAAAGAAACATCTGTTGATGCAGTTGGCTTGTATGTTGTTGAGGATGTGCACAAACTAATATTTGAGGTGTGGCTTAAAATGTTTTGCAAAGTTTGGTTGACCCTTTTTAATTCCATATTTGGTCTCGGGATAGGACGGAGCCCCCCCTAAGGATCCTATAGGGGTAGATTGAGTTTATGTAGTTCACTGAGGGATGAAGCCTAGGTATTGATATTCAACCTGTACACCCGGTGGAGATGGCAGAGTGGATTCAGCTGCCTGGGGTTGTTTGATTGTTTGCCTGATTAGGTATGGATTCGATATAGGAACTAGTAAAGGATATTGGTGGGGTTACCCCTTGAAGTGCTGGATCATGTCTGTTATAGCCTTCTCTGTTTTAAGGGACTTCCAGATTTGCTTGCTCTGCTTTCAACTCCTTCCTCTTGGAGCTTCTCTTCGGTAACTTTCAAAGCTCTGGTCTTTGATTCAGAGTGACTTTTTAATAGCTCCTGCTTACCAGTCAAAGAAAGCATGCTACTGTCTTCGATGGAATTTCCATCCCAGTGACTCTGGAGTTCCTCGTAGATGAACAATCTTATCAAAATCAAATGTGCCTTCATCATTTCATTTCTTTGTGATGTCACTATGAAAAATAGTACAATTGTATCCAGAAATGTTCAAGTCCTGGGCAAAAAAAATCTGTTTATATAAAAGGAGCTGGACTTGGCACTTGCTTCGACTGACCTATTCCCGTCGTCCTAGGGATAAGACGAGGTTTGTTTTCTGAGGAATTTTTGTGCTGCTCTTTGCAATACTCTACACTGTCGCCCTCAGACACCACTAGGCCTGATATGGCTCCTCAGTGCAGCTCAGTAGCTATGCCCCCAGTATTGCTTTGAGACCTGGTCTATGTTCACAGTGCTACAGTGACAGGGTACGAAAGACACACACACCACACACACAAGAAATGGAAAAGGGACCATCACAAGTCTCTCCTTAATCTAAGCCACTGGAACTGGAGTGACTTTCCCCATCACTAGTACTTCCATCAGTGAACACCAACATTGAGGCAACATAGGAGAAAGAAATAGTATTCACCAAAGCCACACATGCCAGAAAATTGAGTTTGTCTGCACAAATGAATGTGGTGTGGAACAGGTAAATGGTCAGACAAACTCTTTTGCATGCTCTCTTTTTGGCACCTATACAGTATTTCTTTTGCCAATGGCCTTAAAAGACAACCTATTTCTGGTTACAGCATCGGGAAGCATGTGACTGTTGGATGGTATTGAATTGTGCACAACCTTTTTTTTTTTAATTTTTTTTTTTCCTTCTCTTTCAACCAAGAACCTTTCATACAAGCATACTGAATTCATACAGTTAGGTTAAGCCCTTCTGACGTATTGTATGGATACAAGCTTCATACTACTTCCAGACGATTCCGCAGACCAGATGGAATTTCAGGGGTGCTCTTCCTGAAATAACATTTGCCAGAGACGGACCTAAAAAGACAATTACATTTTTTTTAATCTTAAAATTTACCGTACCAATCGCCGAACCGGCTTGTTGTTCAGTTGACCAAAGGCTCCATGACTGATGGCCATTTCTTCAGCAGAATCCCCTTAAAACAAAATGTCTTCCCTTCTCCGATGGGCCCGTGACATCGCTAAAGGGCTGGCCAATGAAATTCGAGGTCAAAGGCAACACAAGTGTTACAGAAAACAGATACAGAAATCGATCTCCAGAGGTGGGGGGCACACTGTACTAACCTGAGTCCAATGAGGCACCTGCTCAGGTGACAGTAAATTCTTTCTGTCTACTGGAACACCTGCAGACTAGTAATCACCAAGGGGTGGTTCAGTAAACTAAATAGTTGCGCAGAGTGTTTTAGACACCTACGGCTCTCTTCAGCAAGGCTGTAAGATAACAATGGCCCACAGTAGAATGGACAAAAATGCCCTGACCGCCTCTGTAATCCGCTCCCTCCACGTTCCTGCATGCCTGTAAGGGGGGATACACCCAACCGTTACAGCCAGTGAGAATACCTTACAGGCATGGAGAGCCAACAGGAGAAGATCCAAGAACATTGGGACGCTGAGTCGCGCACACCGAAGAGTCCGTAATCCACGGTATCCAGAGGAAAACGGACTCCAGAATCCAAGTCCCATTCACCAAATCGCCAACCACAGGGTAATCCACAAAAGATCCAAATCCAGGAGGCGGAGTTTCAGTGACGCAACTAAGGAGCTCCAAATCGGTCCTGGCAGGGAGAATCCAGATCAGCAAGAGTCCAAACTATCAAGAATCCAGAAAGTGAGTTTGAGAGCCAGGTCCAGAAACGGCCAGGAAAACAATCAGGAAGCGTCACTTTCACAGTAACAGTTGAGAAGCGCGGGGTCGCCCCATATGTATTGTTAAATTCATCACACTGCTGACTCCATATTGGGGCGTGGTGTCGTCACCGGGTGCATCTGCATCCCGTCCCACGTAGACCATGGGAAAGGTAGTCCAGGACCTGATGGACCAGTAGAGGTGCCATGCAACCCACCAGCTGCGCTGCCCAAGCCGCAGCAGGGACCAGGGCCTGACATGAGGTAAAGTTTGCAGTGTGAACACAGACAGGAATGACATACAATTCACATGCAATCCAAGAATGTGTTCCCACCTGCCCCCCCCCCACACACACTTTATCATCAGGTTTTTATAGATTTTTAGCACAGAGATTTAAATGTAATGAGTGGAAGGTGTCGGACCTCACCAAGGATTTCAGTCTCCCCAGTTGATACAATAGCTGACTCTGTGGAACCGAGCAAACTCTGACAGCCAAGGTCATTTTCAATTCTTCAGATTATAACCAATGCAGAGGTGTACCTCCTAATGCAATTAAGCCTTTACTGCTTTTAATAACATTCATTTGAAGCAAATTTATTAGTGTACCTGAATATATATTTTGGTAGCTTAAGCGTGTTTTCAAATCATTTATTTTAAGCCAGCAGTATACAAACGTGTCAGTAAATAGGTTAGTTGCCAACCTTCTTTTCTTTAATCTACCTACAGACACAAAGGGATTGCTTTCCTCAGCAACATTCATCCTAATACTGAATATAGAGGCAAAGTCTTTCTTGAATCCGCATGCTCTTTGCACATACATTTAGATTGATTTACGATTACATTTCTCATCTGCACTCTTTTAGCAGTCATTTACACATATTAACATTATTTCTCCCCAGAGGTCACCTGACATTACATTTGTGTGTACATAAATCACTTTGTTGTCTTTCGTCAGCACGATCAACAATGATTACTATCACTATTATCATGACTATAATACCTCCCGCATATATCAATTTGGTTGAACAAATGCCTGGGTGACCTGTCTAAATATCTCTTTTCAGGTGCGGGGGGTGGATACTCTAAGCTCTAACTTAAAGATTCTCTCTTCACAACTTTGGGAACTCTTCACAGCTTTATATGTAATTTGTAAAGCCTATATTTCCTTTATAATAATATCCTTTGTATTTTGCGCCTGGGTTAGCAAATCTAATAAATTATGAAATCATTGCAGCACTAAGGAAGATTGTGTATCAAAGATATTTTTGCATTTTCAGTTTAGCAGTCTAATGTATACGAATAAGCATCGAGAAGCTCTGTTGGAATGCAAAAAGAAAAATGACAAAAATGATAACATCGTTTTTGTGAGTACCTTAAATCATGTTTCTAATGAAGTTAACACTACTATTAAGATGAACTGGCATATTTTGCAAGGTGGTAAGGCACCATTAGATTGTGCTTTGCATGCATTTAAGAGGTAAACATTTGTAAGATCTAGGAACAATCTATATCTACCTTGCGAGACAACCCAGTATTAACGAGACATGGGATTACCAAAAACCCCAGGCCATGCTTCTTGTGGCCATTGCAGTTGCTGTGACCAAATGCGTAGATCGACAGAAGTGCATCAAGTGGCTCCAAAAATGATTTACCAATTGTAATACAAATATGGTGGTACACGCCATTTGGTGTTTATTTGGGAAGGTATATGTGGGTAAGACAGACAGAAAATTCAATCCAGATTTCCGAACACAAGAGTTGCATTAGAAAAGAAGTAATTCATGCTCTTCTTGTAGGACACTTCCTAGCAGTGGGCCACACCTGCAAATCATTGAAGTGGACTATTCTATAAAAAATACCTCTGAGTGGTTGTCCTGCCTATGACAAAGAAATTGTAAGAGAGTAAACAAAGCATTATATTTCTGACTAATAGTGTTGAGACAGGACTCAATGAGAATATTGATTGGCTGAGAGTTTGATTACAGCCTTTATGTATACTTCATTATATAAGAGATAATGTGTAAAATGACTACAACGTATTCCATCTACTTACAACAAAAGTTATTTATCTGGCTAGTCACCTGGTTACTGGCTAGCCTGCTAGACTAATTGTATGCTGGAAATTCTGACTATTTACTCTGAAGACTGTTTTCAATGTTGTTCCTTATACTCTATTTACTATTCTCATAGGGTGTCTCTACGCTAATTACAAAGTGAAACACAGAGTTATTAAGAATAACAGTATTTGTTATACTCGAAATAGCGCATATCCTGTTTTCCCCTAATATTATCACTTGCCGGCCTGTTGAGACATCTGTCCCTTGGTCGTCCATAATTTGAATATTTAACAAACCTGCACCTTCACCAAAAACATAATTTTTGCGAGCCACTCACGTTAAAAATGTGTTTCTCGCTACAGATGGAAGACATGCTACTTCTACACGTGATTATCATAATAGATTTTCTTATATGTGGTAATTATATAATGTTATGGAGAAATTTGTTGGAAGAAACTTTTAAATAATTCTATATCTATAATATTGATATACTTTGTGATTGACCCACCTACTGTATATCTGCATAACCTGAAGCTGCAAATGGTCATGTATCCTTCCTGCGCCCTGATACCCTTGGGTCTGGTGCGCATTACAAACAAACATTGTATGATACCTATTTGAGATGTATGCAATAATATCAGAATAGTAATCGCGATTCAGACATAACTGGGTATTTAACCTAGTATGTGTAACAGCCTCCTGGAGACAACTGCAAAATGGCCATCTAGTTAACTATCCTGGAAACTGAACTGGCGAATGTCTCATGTGATCTAGGAACTGCGGGTATTTACTCTAATCTATATCATAGCTCCCTGTTCCGAGTCGTTGCATGTTAGTGAAAATTCTCATTTCATGGCTAATTTCCCTTACCTAGTGAGTCCCTCAGCAGCTTTGCTGGATCTCTGGAGTTGTTTCTTTCCACTTGGTAAGAGAGTGAGCTTTTCACCACTCTTGCTTGTGTTTTGCTATGTGTTTTGACTTGTTTTTGTGATTGAGGTCTGGAGTACACCACTTCAGTAGCCCCCTTCTTTGTGTGTCACACAGCACCTTCTGTGCAGTGGCACAGGGTTGTCGTTCAGACTCCCGCTGACTCCATTTCTAAGGCGACTACCGTCCCCCAGAAAAGGGTAAAGATACCATTAACTTTACTTAGTCAAATTTAACCACAGATCCAGTACAACACCATCTTACATGGAGTGCTGGGAGGGTTAACTCTTAACTCTTTTTATCTGTACCTCCTAGAGCATTGTTTCGCTCTTTTAACATTTAGACATGGCTGGTGGCAGTGGTATCTATCCAAATTTTCTACCGCGGTTATCTTATATAACCGTGGTAATATTGTAGGCTATTGTGTTAGCCTCAAACTTAAATCCGCTCAACCAAATACTTTTTCTTTTGGCTCCGGTGTGGTGTATTCGCCATTTCTTTTTGTTAAAATCCTTCTTGTGCTTTACTTTGCGCAGCAAACCAGGTTTGCTTTCTTTGTTCACTGTCTTTTGGCGGGCTTCTGCCAAGAAGCCCTCCTCAAGGTGCCTGGGTGTCTAGGTGGGCTGAATGTGAGGGAGGGGTGTAGTCATCCCATGCACAAGGTATCCTAGGAAACCCAAGTCGCACTAGGTCATGATTGGGCAAGGTGGTTGTCCGGGCTGGACAACCCCCCCCCCCCTTTGCTGGGTGATTGACAGCCAGGCTGTGTGAATGGGGGTTTTGCGCATAAAAGGCAGGTCTCTTGGGCTTGAAGTCTGAGTCGCCACTGGAACTACAAGGAACCGACGAGAAGTGGAGGAGAGGTCGACTGCTGCAACTACCCCGTACCGGTGAAGCCCTGCTGCAGTCCAGAGCTATCTACCCTTCAACGACTAAGAGGAGATCCAGTCCGGAGTCTTCTTCCCTTGAGCCTGGTGGCGATAACCAGCTCATCTTCTTCAGCCAGAGGTCACCTTTGTGGTCGAAATCACTGCACACTGCTGTAGTGGTCCGGATAGCCACCTGAAGAGCCTATCCTGTTTTTAAGGAGCGCACCTTTATTCATTGTCGCTGCTGCCGGCCTCATCCCTGTGTGGTGCGGACCCCCTCATCGTCCTTCCTCGTGCTGAAGCTGCAGGAAAGCGTGGGTCTGTGGGAAACCAACAGGCACAACTGCCAAGGCACCAGCTTCTTCTTTGAAAAGGTACTGTGTCCTGCTTGAGGAATTTTGGGTGAAATCCCTATTTCTCGCTTATAAGGCTTGCCCTTATTGTCCCCTCCTTATAACTTTTGCTTCTGAACATTGACAATAGCAAAGTACTCTTGGCAACGTTGAATCTCGAACTGTCCGACTGTGTGATCTTGACAACAGGCACCCGGTGTCACTTGACTTTGGCTCCGGCCCCTTTACTCTTGAATTCCTGTCTGTGTGGTCTTCGATTCTGTCTGCCTAACCAACATATTGCCTGTGATTTTTGCCCCCAACTCTCTCTGGGTACTTCGAGTGCTAAGTGTGTTTTTACCCCGGTAGCACTTCTTGCCGCGGATACGTGTTTATCTAGTAGACCGAACTGTCAAAAAGTGATCGCAATTGTATTCACGGTAACGCGTTCTGTTTCATAACACCGGTCCATTCAAACACAGGGCACTTACCTCGAATAATACTGTACAAAGTGAATTGGTTAGTTGTAGTATATTTTACGTGTGGTTTTTGAATAGAAGTGTTGTGTTAATAACAAATGGTTTAAAAATAAATGTAATATTTTTTACCTGAAACCTTGAGCCAGTGTTTGCTTGAGTCACAGTTGGTCCCTTTGTGTAATCTCTGCTACTGCTCATATACTCTTGAGATAAGCCTGGCTGCTCCGCTACTGCTACCACTCTAACATAGTAGTACAGGCTTGTACCAAAGGTAAAACTTGTATTGCCACCTGTAGTCTTAATTGTGTGTAGTGGTCCCTAAGGGCACTGCACAGGATTCTGCCTAACATTGCAGATGCAGAAGAAAATGTACACAGGTGAATAAACCGCTTCTTTAACAAAGGTAAACATATTACAAACACACATCGCTCGTGTATAACAAGCAGGTTTCCTCTGCACGATATGCAGTCATCAGAATACCTTGCTTAATACTTAACTTTATAACTGCCCCCACGTCCCTGAACTTTTCTGAGCTTACCCCTTTTGAATTTTAGTAAGTGTTCTTTGTTATATAGAACTTAACTAAACTGATTGAAAAGAGAGTGGATATGGATAATGCGAGAAAATGTAACCACATTAGTAATACTAATATCAATATTTGCAGGTATTCGTCTAATTACCAGACGCTTGAATCACCACTACTATGAAGGATAGACTTAAGTGATTAGCACTCCTCATTATTTAATTTTTAGAGAAGTGCAATGTTATTTAACATTTTTGGAAATATAGAACAGCACTAATTGTTGCTGTTTCTGCATTGCATGTTTTCAGGTGGCTATTTCTATTGGAAGTAAAAGACTCCATCTCACTAGTATGTTACTAAGAAGCTGCTGACCCCCGAAAGAGCCTTTTATGAATACTATCCTGATACCAAGAAAACCTGTCACTTGAAGTTCCGCCAATAGTATAATTACATACATAAGAACGAAACATGTTTGGCACAATCGTACTGTACCTATAGGACAGACGGAATAATTAGACATTAGTTGTCAACATGAACTACAATCTAGTAGTTTAAGGATATATAGAAAATCTCATAAGTTAGGCACAATTTCTCCATCATGATGGGTCTCTAATCCAGTTATTGTGTGTAGGATAGTAGAGACTTTTGAGCAGTTGCTCTTGTTGTATTTTCCTTTTAACTATATAATGGTTTCCGAATCTGAAATTAGGTACAAAAAAGAAGGTGGGTGAGGTGCGCACTCCCGGTCCTGGTCAATTGAACCTGTTGCAAAAAATAAGTAGCTGGGTCACATCCCAAAATGGACAAATATTCACAGGGTTAGATCCCTTCTGCTGCAAATCGGGTACTCAGTATTAACAGGGTTAGATCCCTTGCTGCAAATCAGGTACTCAGTAATAACAGGGTTAGATCCCTCAGCTGCAGTTCTGTGGTCTGTAGTTGTTCTCCTCCTAGCGCTTTCTTATCTCAAATAATCATCAGGGAGGCTGTTGAGCAGGTGTGTCTAATTAGACTCAAAGGATTCTGGTAGCTGTAGTGAAAACGTTTTTTTCTGTTCAGGTGACCAGCAACCGACACCCCTCCAAAGCACAAGTCCTTCCCAAATTTGGGGGAGGGGAGAGAACCATCTTTATGATTCTCCAAAGTGGGGCACAGTCACCCCGTGGCGCTGCCTCTGGAGCCCGGGACTCCCATAGCATTCAGTACAAAAAAGAAGGTGGGTGAGGCGCGGACTCCCGGTCCTGGTCAATTGAACCTGTTGCAAAAAATAAGTAGCTGGGTCACATCCCAAAATGGACAAATATTCACAGGGTTAGATCCCTTCTGCTGCAAATCAGGTACTCGGTATTAACAGGGTTAGATCCCTTGCTGCAAATCAGGTACTCAGTAATAACAGGGTTAGATCCCTCAGCTGCAGTTCTGTGGTCTGTAGTTGTTCTCCTCCTAGCGCTTTCTTATCTCAAATAATCATCAGGGAGGCTGTTGAGCAGGTGTGTCTAATTGGACTCAAAGGATTCTGGTAGCTGTAGTGAAAACGTTTTTTTCTGTTCAGGTGACCAGCAACCGACACCCCTCCAAAGCACAAGTCCTTCCCAAATTTGGGGGAGGGGAGAGAACCATCTTTATGTTTCTCCAAAGTGGGGCACAGTCACCCTGTGGCGCTGCCTCTGGATCTAACCCTGTGAATATTTGTCCATTTTGGGATGTGACCCAGCTACTTATTTTTTGCAACAGGTTCAATTGACCAGGACCGGGAGTGCGCGCCTCACCCACCTTCTTTTTTGAACCGAATCTGAAATTATATTGCACAAGGTCACTTTTATGGGTTGCACAAGTCACTTTACGACATTTTAAGATTGTTGTAATTTCATTCAAATGTATACTTTTGTGTTTTTTAAAAGAACCTAATAAAATATTTCTATAAATATTTTGCTCTCTTGAGCATCATTATAACCATTGTATCACACGTGAATATGGATTTATATGTTAATTCATTCATGTGTTTTGTATGAGACATAAGCCATATACATAGTGCAGAGTAGTTTGGGTCTCTTCTTGAGTTTATATATTCCAGGCTGACCCTCTCTACCTTTTATCTTCCTGGTGTCTCCTCTTTATTTTGTAATGTATTTCATGTCTCTTGGTCAAGTTAACCAGCATAAAGTTCACATCATGCACCAGTCTTTCAGTAGTGTGGATGCAGCTATTGTTCACAGCAAATAGTCTTTCTGTTCAGAATCAGTCCTTCTGCTTCACTTCCCATTCAGATTCTTTCTCTAAAAGGTGTACCTGGTCCTGCCGGAGCTTGTCCACAAACTGATTTTGCAGCGCTCCCAGTCGACGTCTCAGGAGCATCTACAATGTAGCAATTCATTTATTTTATTAATTGGACATCTGTATGGCACCTATAGGCAGGTGTTTCCAGGCGCAACAAGACAAGATGGGGGGGGGTGGGGGGGAGAGGGTGACATGGGGAATCAAAAACGTAAAATAACATTCATATTGGCTCTGTGACAATCCTACTGTGCAAGTGCATGACAGGTGATAAGTGCAAGGGGCTAGGGGTGATTGAGAAGTGCAGGAGCGGGGTGGGCAAGTGCTGGGAGGGCCAAGGTGGCAAGTGCCATGGAAAAGGGGGGAATGGGAGGAGGAGTGCAGTGGACAGGGAGGGCCAAGTTGGGCTGGTCTGGGAAAGGGTGCCCAAGGGCAATTGCTGAGAAGGATGCTGAGGGGACTGGTAGGGGGTGGTCTGACCTCTGTATGACTCTGAAGGGGAACAGGCCCCAGTCGCAGTGGCAGATGGAGAGTTAGCACGGGAGGGGTGACGGAAGGAAGAGGAGAAAAGTCAGTCTCAAAATGTTTCCAGAACTTGATCAGATCCGGGTCAAGTTTCAGAGGGGGGAGGGAGGCTGTTCAGAGGGAGGAGCCAGCTGAGGAAAGGGATCTACCTCCCACTCTCTTCTTGGAGAAATGTTTAATCTGCAGAGTGTTGGAGCCAGAAGACCGAAACACTCTGGCTGGGAGGGATTTAGGGAGGGAAAGCTGGATGTAAAGAGGTCCCACACACCATACAGCCTTGTGGGTGATCCAAAGGGTCTCTGGTAAGTCTTTTCTCTCTGCCTCTTTGGATTACACAGTCCATTTTGCACCTGGCCCATGGCCTAGGCAGGATCCAGTAGATAGGTGCCCATGTCTCGGGAGGATAGCTCAGGGACAACGTGCTCACCTTGGAAACAAGACGACGCGGAGCAACACAGGTTCGATCCATGGTCCGTGCTTAGAATCCTCCGGATATTAAGCAAGTTATAAATAACCAATCATGATCATACTCCTCTGGTGAGCCTATAAGCACATAAGGAAGACTTTGTGATCTTGTGCTGCCAGCTGGAAAGCTTCCACAGGGTCCACCAGAGCCAAAGAGTAGATGGTAATCCAGATTCTTCATTCAGCACCTTAGGCCAGGATTGGTGAGCAATGTCCTCTCAGATGGATCTCAATTATTCACTTCATTAGCCTCAGCAAACTGTCGCAGATGGCAGAAAAATCACTCGGAGATGTAGAGCCAGTTCAAGGCATTTAATTTCTTATTAGTGGAGCCTATGACCATGCCCTTCCTTCTCTCTCATCTGTATTTGTCATTCTCCCTAACCTGGTTAGTGCGATAAAATATTGATCCTCTGTCTAATGACTGTCTTCTGCCACAGGTGGTACCCTAAAATGGTGGCTCTTTAATCTCCATCAGGGACTTTCAAACTGTCCCTACTCTATATATCCAAGGTTTGGTGTTCTACTGGAATACGGATAATACCTTGCACTTACTCTGGTTTGACTCAGGCTGTCCTTACATGTCCACACCAAACTGTCACTCGAGTCTGACTGCATCCCGCTCACTCATCCCCCTTCTTGATATCTCTTCAATCTTTCACTCCTCCTGATCTTACCTGTACCCTTGGATGTTCTCTTCTCTCCACTATCACTTTCCTTTCTTCACACTATTCTCAACCCTGCTTCCCACCACTTCCACACTGCTGCTGTCCTCCTCCTCACTACTTCTCTCCGCCTACCTACTACTACTCGCCACCTCCTCATTACTACTCTTTGCCCCCCACTACCACTCTTCACCTCCCATTCCTATTCTCTTCCCACTACTAGTCTCTTCCATCTATGTTCGGCCTCCCAATACTACGCACCATCTCCCACTGCTACTCCCCTCCTCCCAGTACTAATCTCCTATCACCCTGTACCATTCACTTCTCATTCACTCATTAGATTATCTTTTCTACTCACTTGTCACACAAATACGCACACTCACATTGCTGAACCTCCTTCCTCTCGCTGGTCTCTTGGTAATCCTATACCTTCACCTCTAACCGTACCTGAAAAACCTACTACTTCCTAAAGTCTGGGATTTAAATCCCTCTCCCTCTCCCAACATTGGGTAACTCTCCCTGGCCAGTCCAGTTCTGTCTTTCCCACCCAGGGTGTCTGCATCCAGAGAGAATGTATAAGTGCTGGGTTAAGCCACACCACCAGCGCAGGTCTGTCATGGAGTACCAATGACGGTATGGACAAATTGTTCAGTTCCCCGAGATCTGTGCCCAACATCCTCATGGGAAGTACAAGTGGTCTACGGATGGTTTAAGTCCTTATTCTTGTTTGCCTGTCTCTTGGTTGATGCTGTGCAATCCTGATGCCAGCCATGTCCGACTGTGGTTTTCTCTTCTTGCTCTCTGTCACAACACCGGGCAGCTTAGGTGGTGTGGTCTCTCTATCTCTCTCTGTCTGTCTGTCTGTCTGTCTGGGTGATGCTATAGACTTTTCTTCATGAGTAGAGGGCACTGGGACAGGGCTACAACTGGGATGCTTCTTAATGGTACCGGCCTAGCAGAATGCATTCCTGGAAAGAATAAAGAATGATTAGTGAATATATTGTAATGGAGATCATATAATGGTCGGCATAGAAGCATTTCATCACAGGGGGGCAGCACTTGGGGCCAACTCACGACATCCTGACCAAGGAGCTGACTTTGGATCCCTTCCCGCTACTTCAGCCCCTGGTGGAAATCGGCTATTACCCCTTCCTGACAAGGTCAGGATACTGGTGTTGCCACATGCAATAGCCCATTAATCCTGTTGACCTGTGGAGGTGATGTTAAATTTGGGTTCAATATGACACTTCTTAACATACCTTCCATTACACTGCTTGATTCTGTGCAGATCTCAGATACTATCTTCATGTATCTGGTTCCTTTTCATTATGCTTGCTGATGCCATAGTATTTCCATCATCCCAGCTACATCCTTCCAAGTCTCTCTTCATCATGCCAAAGAGCATGTCATTTTGCTGTGCCAAATGAATAACTGCTTTTGCAGAACAATTAGAAAAATAGGAAGTTACTAGAAAGTTCAATAACGGCAAAAGGAATTGCATTGAGCCTAATGTTGCATTCACCACTGTCTACCTGTCTGGACATGTCCCATATAGGGCTGTAGACCCTGAAGAAAATCCAAACGACGATGAGAGGGCCTGAATTGTAAAAACACAACTTTATAGCAAATGCAAAAAGTAACGGCCGGGAGAGTCTGTCAGTCTTGCAAGACCGAAAAACTGAACTTGCCACACCAACATCAGACCATAGTATTTAAAGACAAAAACCACAAAATGTCCATACATTTGCATATAATCTAGACATTATTTGGAAACGCACCGACTGGCTAGTACCATTCTGTCCCATTGACTGTCCCGCTCTACCTGTTCGTATGATTGTCTAATTGTGTTGCTCTGATGCCAAATACCCCATTTTAACTCGTTAGTGAAACCACAAGTTACATTCAGATGTGCATCCTCCCTGCAGGTGACCTAATCATGTGCAGTCAGCAAGGCAAGCGAAATCTGCCATCCCAGCAATCAACTAAATACAAGGCAATTCTCCTCTGAGACCGGAAAGCTTGGCATCTCATGCAACTCCCTGCACCTGCAACTTCTCCAATGGGAAAGTCTGTCCTCTTTACTATCGAATACTTGTCTGGCTATGCCAAGGACGAAAACTATAATTGCAAAGTGTGTTGGACTCCCTTGGGAAAGATTTCATGAGAATGCGTACCAAAGGCATAACTCTTAAATCAACTAGCTAATATTTGTGCTGCCATCTCATCCAGCCATATACTTGCCAACCAGGATTCTCCCTTGAATGCAGCAGAAACGAAATCTAATTCAAAATGGCTGAGACATTAAAATAAAATGGCTGACCAGTCAGAGGCCTACTTCTTGATACAATGGTTAATATTGTGCTGCTGGTTCACTCCGCCGCATACTTGGCAGCTCGAAAGCTCTCGAGTGATGCAATAAACTGGCAACAACATTTATGTTGATAGACGTTCCTCATTTTGTATTTTCTTTTGCATTTTGGACGTTACACCATCATATTAGAAGTGCTTTAAATGTTCTTTTTTTTGGGGGGGGGCATGAAATGATGTGCATTTAAACTATGTGCATCTCGCGCAATCATCAACAAATGTTTGCATATTATTTTCCTCTCTGGGATGCATATTTTCTCCACAGTACAAATTGTTTACTAGGTGTGTACCCACAGAACTTCCCTCCTCCTTGCTTTGTTACCTTGTCCTGTGGTATACACAACCCTAGTGCTATTAACGTGTGGTTAGTTATTTACTTGATCAGGATAAAACTACCCTCACTTTCGATAGCCTCACCAATTATTTTTCTGTCAGTTCTCACTGCGCCATTTGTCACCTATCAAATTATAGTTTTCCTTGCAATGTTCAATGAAGATAAATCTAACAATAAGAGGACAGATTGGTTCTCTGTGTAGGCCTTGACCACCCTGTGTCCTTTATTGAATTAACAATTACCTTTGGGAATAATTACTACATTTACAGACACTATTTCCAGGCCTTTCTCTAATGTGGCTGTTGCTTTAGAAAGAGTTGGCAGCTTTAGGGCACTTGTTTAAATGTACATTTGCTTGCCCCTGTGAACAGTCCCAATAGTAAATTGTCTCTCATTCCCATAAAGCGGTTTCACATGTGCTCCTCGTCACATCACCCATCTTGGCTGGCTCGCGGCTGCCTGGATCCCTCCTCGTCATCCCCGGCCGTCTCCATCCCGGATCCCGACTGGGCTGTGGCTGTCCGCAACCATCTTGATTCCTCCACGCCGCCAGCTACCACCATCCTGATTCCTCTGCGACCCCCTCATCTGAGTGCGGACTCCACTACTTACACCTGTCGGTGTCTGCCTGGCTCCTCCGGTGCTCGGTGGGCCTGTGGCGGGTCCGTCCTGGTGCTCGAACTCTAGTTCGGTCCCTGCCTTGCCACAGGGTTGGGTCTGCTGGGGATCCTCCATCTCGGCATTGGTCGTCGCTGGCCACCTTCAGCCGACATTGGCCACCAGCAGCACCCGGTCTCCTCTGGCACTCCGAGGACTTGCAGGCTGCTTATACAGGCGTGTCCACCACCTGTGCTTTAACCGTCGGCCGACACCAGCCACCTTCAGCTGACATCACCCACTAGCGGCAGCCTGACTCCTCCGGTGCTCCGTGGTGCCACAGTGAGCCATAACTGATGCCTGCATTCTACCCTGGTATCCTCAGTCTGCGTATGCTGGAGAGTCCACATTCTTAGCCGTAGCAGTCATCTGCCGACTGCAACTGACACCTACCCAGCTCCTCCGACCACCAGTGTGCTCTCCCTAACGCCTGTGCTCGACCTTGCGCCAACCTCGCCACTGAATTGCATCCACCCGGGGTGTCACCATCTCGACTCCACCCCACTGCCTGTGGTCCACATTCAATTTGGTACGTCCTCAACTGCATTTTCGTCTGAGTATCTGAGTCCACTCTTGGTGCCTACTGGCAGTCCTCATCCATCGGAGACGAGCGTGACTGTTCTGGGTCTCTGTAGAGTGGATTGCCTAGACTCCCTCCGCTCTATCTCCGCACCATCCTCTCTCTACACTGTCTCTCTGGACTCTGGCAGGGCCACGGCTGCTCGGAGTACCTCATTGCAGCCCTTGACCATTGGTACTGGACCTCCACGCCTAAGTCTGAACATTACAGTGCGTGATCGCCTTCACCAGCCCTGACCCCCCCAGCTGACCGCTCGCAATCTCAGCACAGCCTCACTGCCTCTACTTCCCTGAGACCTACCTGTGTGTCTGCTTATAACCCTTCCATCAGTCCCTGCCCACCACCTGCAACTCTCTCCACTCTAGTCCGGACCTCCTACAGATAACTGCTGATCCCCCTTTGGCACCTCACTGCCTCTGCTGCTTGAATTCCTGCCTGTGTACCTGCACAAAATCCTAGCTGCAGCCCCTCCCCACAGACTGCAACCCTCTCCTCTTCTGCACCGGTCCTCCCTCAGAACATTGTGGACTCAGCCAGCTACCTACAGCCCACCCACGGAATGCTGCAGGCCCAGCCCATGCTTCTTGACTGTCCTTGTTCCTCACCTTGTGTCCACATTTTCTTGGTTAATTTACTTTGTCTCAATTCCTTTACTGTCACCTTCCCGTCGCATCTGTAACCACCTGCCCCTGCTTCCCACGATTCTATGATCCCCTCCTCTCAGTAGAGAGAGCAACTGTTCAATATTACCTTTCCGGCCCATTTTCCTTAATTACCCCCATACTTCCTATCCGACCTCTACACTGCCCCTGATAGCTCTGCCCAGCCCTCTATTTACTATCCCATCTCGTTACTACTTCACTGGTCTGTCCTCTCCATAACAAGCCTCCTCAGCCACTCCCCCTCCTAACTCGTCCTACTTCTTAGCCCTGTTATGCAACCCTCCAAACCTTCTTTTCACCGCCCTTTCTCCCCTCCCCCCCTTTCACCACTCCCAACTTCTCCTTTCCCTCCTCCTCTCCTTTTCCCTCCTAATGCCCAGTCCTCTCCCTTATCCCCCCACCACTCCTCTTGCTGCATTCCTTCCCTCTCTCACCGCCCTTATCTTCTTTACCCCCCTACCGCCCATCATTCCAGTCACATGAACATGGCACTCTGGAACACCAGATCCATCTGCAACAAAACAGCAGCAGTTATTGACCTATTCTTTCACCTCAACCTCCACTTTCTATGCCTAACTGAAACCTGGATCCCCCCCCACAACACTTCTGTCCCTGCTTCCTTAACCACCTCCTCCTCCTCCTTTTCTCATACCCCCCGCACTACCGGCAGTGGTGGAGGAGTTGGTGTCCTCTTCCACCCCAAGTTCATTTCCTCTGCCTCCTCTCCATCGCTCCCTTCTTTCCCTTCCTTTGAATTCCTCTATAAATCTTTCTCCTCTCCCTACCCTATCTCTCTCCTGATTATCTACCGACCCCCTGGCCCTCTTTCCTCCTTCTACAAAGACTTGGATCACCTCTTCTCGCTCATCTCTCCTTCCCCCTCTCCTTTCTGTCCTTGGCGATTTTAATCTTCATCTTCCTTCACCCCCTCAATCCTCTCCCCTCTTCTCTATCCTTGATTCCTACCTCCTTTCCCCTCTCCCCTCCTCTGCTACACACTCCTCTGGCTCCATCCTTGACCTCATCTTCAACTCTTCCTACTCCCCTTCCGCTGTCTCTACCCTTCCTGTCTATCTCTCTGATCATGCATTACTCTCCTTCTCCCTTTCTCCTCTCCCGCACTCCACCCTTCCTAACCCCTCCCCTACAATCTACTCACGGCGAGACTTCCACAACTTTGACCCCCTCGTCTTTACTGACACCTGCTCTTCTCGTCTCCCATCGCTCCATGACTTTTCCTCATTATCGGCGAATGATGCTCTTTCCTCCCTTTCCTCTATTTCCTCCTCTCTTGATCAACTCTATCCCCTTACTTTCTTCCGCCCAACCCGGAAACCCTCTCAACCTTGGCTCACTCCTCAACTCCTCTCTATGAGGTGCCTACTCAGACGTCTCGAGAGACTATGGCTCAAAACTCCCTCGCTTTCTAACAAAACCTCCTACTTCTCTTACCACACCATCTACGACTTCTCTGACCTCAGCTAAATCCTTCTACTGCTCTAATCTACTCCAATCTCAAACCACTCATCCCGCCGTATCTTCCAAACTCTCTCTCGACTCCTCTCTCCCCCTACTCCTAATCCCGCCTCCAATTCTTCTCTCTCTCCCTCTGACTTCTCTTACTTCTTCCCTTCTAAGATTGTTTCCCTTTGGCAAAAAATACACACCCCTCCCTCTGATCCCCCTTCTTCTCCCCCCCCCCTTCCTGCTTGTCCATCTTCTCTCCCGTCTTCCCATCTGAAGTTTCCACCCTCTTATCCAAAGCCCACCCAACGTCTGCCCCTACTGACCCTCTCCCTTCCCTTCTCATCCCGAAGATTTACCCTCTTCTTATCCCCTCCCTCACCTCCTTCTTCAACATCTGTCTCTCTTCAGCTACCTTTCCCACTGCCTTTAAACATGCCACTATCATCCCCATTCTAAAGAAACCTTCTGCTGACCCTCGTCTCACCTCCAATTTCAGACCTATCTCTCTTCTCCCATACCTCTCCAAACTTCTCGAACGCCTTGCCTACTCTCAACTTTCATCCTTTGTCACGAATTCCTCTCTTGCCACCCTTCCAATCGGGCTTTCATCCTAAACACTCAACTGAAACTGCTCTCACTTCTATTCTTAACTCCCTTCTTACTGCTCGCCATGCCAAACAATCCTCTATCCTTATTGTCCTTGATCTCTCTGTAGCCTTTGACACTGTCGATCACCCCCTTCTCCTTCATACTCTCTCCTCCTTTGGCTTCAAAGGCACCATACTCAACTGGTTATCCTCCTATCTCTCTTCCCGCTCCTTCACTGTCTCCTGGGGTGGCCGGTCCTCTCCCAACTATCCTCTTGAATATGGCGTACCCCAAGGCTCTATACTAGGCCGTTTCCTCTTCTCTCGCTACACCTCCCTCTTTGCTCCTATTATCTCCTCGTTTGGCATCTCCCACCACTTCTACGCTGACGACACTCAACTCTTCCTCTCTTTCTCCTCCTTCTCTACTGACCTCCACCTACAACTCTCTGTCTGCCTTACTGCCATTAAGAACTGGATGTCTTCTTGTTTTCTCTCCCTCAATACAGACAAGCCAGTGCTATTCTTTCCCTCTAACTCTCTTCCCCCTCCCTCTCCTCCCCCTTTCATTCACTTCCCTCCCTCCAACCTTCCCATCTCTCCTCATGCTCGTAACTTAGGCGTCCTCTTCGACTCCTCTCTCTCCTTCTCCCAGCACATCTCCCTCACTTCTCAAACCTGTTGTTAACACCTTTTCAACATTCGCAAAATCCGCCCCTCTCTCACTTTCCACGGCACTAAACTCTTAATCACCTCCCTCATCTTCTCCCACCTCTTCTACTGCTCTTCCTTGTTATTCGGACTTCCTACTTCTCACCTCACCCCTCTTAAATCCATCTACCACCCTGCTGTTCGCACCCTCTGTCTCCTCACCTCCCGTGACTCCATCTCTACCTCTCTCTCCTACCTTGGCTGGCTTCCCTTCCACTCCCAACTTAAATTCCAATTTCTCTGCCTTGTCTTCAAATCTCTCCATGGTCTTGCCCCCACCTTATCTCTCCTCCCTTCTACCCCCCTCCCGTTCCCTTCGATCCGCTGACCATTTCCTCCGCACTTCGCCCCCACCCCCCTGTGCCTCCTCCCGTTTTCGCTCCTTACAACTCTTAGCACCTCTACACTGGAACTCCCTTCCTCTTGATATCTGTTCTTCTCTGACCTTTACTTCATTCCGCACTTCCCTTAAATCTCTCCTTCTCCAGTCTCCGCCTTGAAACCCCTTCCCCCCTTCTACTTCTCCCCCCCTTCCTCACTCTTTTCCCCAACTTTCTCCCCTCCCTTCTCCTACCTTCCCTCCTCCACCCTCCCCCTTCCTCCTCCTTCCCTCTTCCACTCCCCCATTCCCTGTCCCTCTCCCCGTCCTCCCTATCCCTCTGTTAATTGCTCTTCTCACTGTTTTATTGCTTGATCGATTCATATTGTAATTGCTTCACTGTTATTTTGTTCATGTTTTATGTATTGTTGTTCCATATACAGCGCTTTGGCGTAAGGCACTTTATAAATAAACAAATACAAATCACACAGTTAGTCTCAGCCACCAGAGCCAGTTCTTAACTTATTCAGTCTTGTGCTTGTTCAGGTAACATGCTTTTGAGCCGCTCCCAATTGCATATTCACATTTTGCTGGACAAAGTTCAGCTCACCTGTATGCAAGTTACACCATAGCAGGGCCAATCAACTAGCTAAAGTAATAGACGTAACTTCATCCTGGGACGGCTCGGCTCTCCTTAGGAAGATAGCCTAAACCCATGATGATGGATCTTTACAGCGCACTGCTGGATTTGTCCTCAACAATGAGACAGTATTCTCAATGAGTCACAAGACACTGGCATACATTTTCAGTTATTATAAAAATAGCCTTACAAAAACAAGCACTTGGATTTTGTAGGCTAGAGGCGATCATCTACTCTTCCACTCTTCTTTTGAGGGGCCCCCCAACTCCCTAACCGAGTCTGCCTACTCAAACATGTCTAGTGAGACTCTTCCTGCTCCCTCGCCCTCTTTCCTCCTTTCTCCCCATCTTTCTCACTGTGAATCCCCCTCTTGCCCATCAGTCATCCTCTCCTTCTCTCTCCTCTTTCACTCCCTTTTTCCCTCTCCCTCCCTACTTTCTCTCATGCTTTGTCTTCCTCTCTGCCCTTTCCCTCTCCCTCTCTACATTCTCTCACTCTCTGCACTTTCTCGCTTTCCACGTTCTCTCCCTCTTTCTTGCTCTCCTCTTTCGCTCGCACTCACTGTTCACTTTCTCTCACGCTTTCTCTCTCTTTCTCCCCACTTTATCTCCCGGTCTTCACTTTCTCTTGCTCACTCTCCACTTTCACATTAACTCTTGCTTGTGCTCCTTCTTTACTTACTCTCTCTCCTACTTTCAAGCACCCTCCTGCTTTCCCTTCAATCACTCTCACACATACTAAGAGCGACAAGAAACCACGCAAGTGGCAACAGTGCATGGTATAAGACCTTTTAACGTAACATAACATACTGCCAAATTGGCACCACCCTCTCAATCCAATACCTCACATTCACTGTTTTCAAACATGCCTAAAGTCTCCTCGAAGTCCTCCTCCACCTACTATACACTGTTATCGCATCTCTTGGTCTTACTCCAACCTGACCAAAGCACCTCTTGCTGATAACTGATTCTACTGGCTTGTTGAACCACGCCGCCCCCCCCCTCCTGCCTGTAAGGTTCTCTGCTCCAATTGGCTTCCCGGATCAACTGCATTCCTGGGTCAATCTTTAGCTAAACTACTATCCCCCTGTGGAGTGGAATTTCCCCAGGAAGTCCTGCCCCCTTTTCAGTCTTTATTTCCTTCCAGCCTACCATGCAGTCTTCTGAACAGTTTGCTTTCTGCTCCCCTCTTGGTATAAAAAGTTGATATCCATGAACTCTTTGGGGGCTGGTCCCCTGTTCTCCTCTAAGACTGTGTCATGCTCTCCTGAGTCAAGCTCTAGCGCTGCTGCTCCCCTACTGCCATGTAGCATGCCTGAGCAGACTGTGTAGTAGGGATATCCCATTCCCATTTTGGTAACCAGTCCATTTATTCTGTTCGTGACTGGGGCCTAGTCTGTTGGGTGGGCCCAGGCACATTGTGGTACTTGTAGTTTTCTTTCCAGATGGTGCTGCCTCCAAGGAATCCTTTTCCATACCGGAGGTCTGAGGAGTCTTGGTGCATGCTGGTAATAGTAGTGTCTTGGGAAGGCTGACTGGCATCTGGTCTGGATAAGAGATACCAATGTACATGCACGGCTCCATACAGGGAGTCCCACCTCAGTTTCCCCACACCACTCTGGGGTCCTTCACCGGGATAAACCCATGGCACTGTTACAACAATACCTACAACAGTACCACAGTCAATGCCAAAGAGGTGCCGGGTGATAGTTACGTTTGTGACCTTTGATGTACACCTGATTTCCTCCCTCCCCCCCGAGGCTTCAACTGAGATGAAGGTGTCTCTGGTTACTTTCAGAAATGTCTTCTGAACCTGCAAATACCAGGTTGTGCGAATACTGCAGTACTGCATCATTTAACACGTTTATGATGACTAGATCCCTAGTGGACTTCAAAAACTGCTAACGGCCCTAGAGACATATGCAGCAGACAATATGTTACAACTTAAATAATATTGAGAAAACTAAAATCTTATGCAGCTCGAACAAGAAACTACCAAAACCATCTAAATTTGAATGGTATCTAGGCAACTCACGGCTCCAAATCATAGAGGAGTATAAATATCTTGGAGTAAATATCAACAACCATCCAAAAGACAAACCTTATCTTACAGATTTACAGGCCAAAGCCACCTCTAGTACATCCCAAGCTTTAATAATTCAAAGAAACTACAGCAAATTCTCCTACCAAACCGCAATCACCTTTTTACATGCAGAAAGTCACTGCAATCCTCTACGGAACTGAAACTAAACCATTAAAAACCGAACAGTTTTGGACTAAAATTGAGAATTTACTGGAAGCGTGTGCTTAATCTACCAAAAAGCCAGCCAATTTGTATTGTGAGATATGAACTAGCGTTTCCCTCCCTATGCATCATGAGCACATGGAAATTCATAGCACTATACAGAAAGCTCTGCCTGGCAAGTGACTAACCTTTAAACTGGCAAATTACATGCTTGATTCTAATCACCTTTACCCACAACAATGGAGAAAACATATAACATCTGTACTGGTTACAGCAAATATCTCAGAGAAGCTCCTAATAGCAAACCGAACAAGAGCTAAAACTAAATTATAGCAATCCGATTGGATCAGTACGATGGCCTTGTGTCAATCTTAGTGTGTGTAAAGAAAACCCTATTATGGAAAATAAGTTAAGATCTACTGAACTCTATCTTCTTAAATTCCCAAACCACAAATTACGCGGTACTTTCCTACAATTCCGTCTAAGTCTTTGCAAAACCCAAGATTTGAAAGCTCGACAAAACCAACTATCTGCACAGGAAAACTGTACATTTTTGCTGCAACAAAAAGCTTTGTGAAATGCTCCAAAATCTGCTGACTGAGTGCTCTGCGCTGCTTAATCAGCGAATTATGTCATTCAAGACATATTTTAATCAGCATGAGATACTGACTTAAAATGACTTTTGGAAAAGACTTCACAACGCTAAATTGATTTCTGTTCAAATTGCAAAATGTATAACCTCTCTTAAAATAGATCTCAAGTTAACTCTGAGAAATCATAACAATGATACCATCTCCTCTGTATAATTATGAGTATGTTCATATATTGTCAAATGTCCTAGACCCTGGATAGAAGTACTATGATTATATTATCGTTCTTTTCTACTTTTTTTAAATTATTTGTTGTTACCTCTTTTGTGGATCTTGTGGAACTTTGAAGTGTAGTGTATGAAAATATTCTTTTAACATGGCTTACTTTTCCTTTATTTTTTATTCTATTTTTCTTTTTTAGGACTTTCAAATGATTGTTTTAAGATAATACATGAATTAAACCTATTTTAACTTCTGTAAATTGTGTTAACTATTTATTGAAAAGTTGTTTTACAACTATAACAATATAAAAATACAAGCTTTTTGTTTGCTTTGGTTGGCAGAACTGGATGTCACTGGCATGCACATTGGTTTGCCAATGACAATTTCACGAGGGCTCAAACACATTGCCTATTACTGGTGCTCTGCCTGCTAATTGTAACAAGGGATTATCTATCTGGTAATGTCAGACCAGTTCCAGAGCAGATTTCTTTAGACTGTTTTCCAGGATCCCATTTTGTCTTTCCACCTCCCCCGCTAATTATTGGTAATGCGGACAATGCAGCCTAAGCTGGATTTTCAGCACCCTTCAGAGTTCTTGTAAAACTTCACTGTAAAATGTGTTCCATGATCACTATTAATACTCACTGGCAATAGATGCTGGGCTCATTTATCAGCAATTTGGCTACTTCATGTATGTCAGCTTGACACAGGTACACGTCTATCCAGTCAAGTGTCTACAGTTACCAGCCCAACTTCCCACCCTCCAGTCTTTGGCATTTTAATGAAGTATCACTGTATACTATAAAAAAGCTAACCAGTGTGTGGGATGGACTCAATTAACACTCTCCAATTAGCAACTCTGGAGAAACATGGTGCAAACTATTAATGCCGAACGGGAGACACTGCCCCCCCTCTCTTTGCCAACATGTGCAACACTGTCATGCACAGGGGAAAAATAGTGGAGAGATTGGTGCACTACTATCAACCCATCAGCTGAATGCCACAATTCATCACACTGTAATATACAATCTGTTCTACTCGAGGCATCCTTTTTACGTCTTTTGAGCAATGTCCTGTATCAAAGGAAGTATAAAGGGGTGACTGTGCCTAGGTTTGGGGGAACATTTTCACAGCTGAGGAACAAGGGGAAAGGGCAGCCTCCCTCTTTATCAGTGAGGGCATTCAATTTTATGATGTCTCTTAGAACCTGATGGGTGACACATTTCACTACCACCAGATCCAGAGGTACAATCAGGGCTTTGGGAATGACATCTACATTTAAAGCGTTCTCAAATGGTGTACCCACTGCAGTTATAAACTCCCTTTTTGCCCCAAGTGACCATAATCATGTACCATGCAAAGGCATAGCTAGAAACCATGTACATTGGAACTCTTACCTTGTGATAGACTGCATGCTGGCTAATGTGATCAGTTTACCAATTTATTCAGAACATTTGAATTGTATGCACTATCAATCACCTTATATGTAATAGAAACAGAATGCCATCCTGCCAACTCCCCCGTTAGTTATTTAAACAATAATAATCTACAAAGTATATTGGGACTGCTCTCTGAAGTGGTATATCATAGAGGTCTTTCTGGGGACCTGTAAGGGTAGCAGTATAACAGTGACGTAATCATGGCAAGAGTGAAGTAGGACTCCGAACTGGGCATCAGATTAAAGTTACATTTTCAGAATTCAAGAACTTATACTAATATTTTGTGACCCGGGAAGCGGATACATGTTTTTGTTTTCAATAGTACAGCTGTTACTGCATGGGGCACTGCTACAAGGAGAGATGAAACTAAAGCCATTTTTTCATAGGAATTAACCACCACAGTGACCGACTGCAAACAACGTGATAAACCCGCTGCAACCGGGTCCAGTGTGATATTGTAATTGGCTGTTGGATAGTGCTTATCACCATGCTTTTGTGCCAAAACAGCTTGAACATACCAATGTTGTCATTCTAAAACAACGTAAAAGGCTTTTTATAGTTTGGAAGACCATGGGCTGGAGCACTGGCGAGTGTACACTTTACCTCACCAAATGCCTGCTTTGCTCCCTCAGACCATTACATTGGTTTGTCACTTCCTGAGACTGTTAAAAGTAGTTTTGGGGTGGTGTTGTGCGTCATTACCTGTAAAGGACTTACCATAGCAACATATTCCAATACCCATTGTCAGCAATAACCAATTGCACTTAGGAAATATCTAACTTGTCTGATTGCTCTGAGTTTAGGTAATTTCAGACAGATTTCTGCTCTGAGTGAGGCTATGAACATCTGCAGGGATATCATAAACCAAGTAAGAGAGACCCCATGGTTAAACAAAGGTGGTTACCCCTGAATTCTAGTAATCTGTAGGCAACAAACCCAGTTGCAAGTAATACCACATTGTTGGTAAAAAAAAAAACGTTATTATTCAATACGTAATATAAAAAATACAGTTTAGCAGAAATAGAAAACCCCAAATGAACATCCATAGGTTCATATCTTAATTTGGCATTCCTATCTGTTGTCTTGTGATGGGGTTTAACCCAGAGTTTTAGTAGTTTCTTCACAAAAAAATGTTCGCATCTAAAGTCAATTTTTGTGTCACTGTATGTTGCTGTAAATTTCTAGTATTAGTTACCAAGTAGGCAGCCTTGGTAAGAAAATCTCGCTATCCTTCTGTCTTTCTGACAACCTAAGCCGCCGAAGGCCACTTTGTGACTGAGAAGTCTTTGTTGCAGATAAACCACACACAGATGTGTTTTGCCTATTTTTGTGTTAAATTACTGATGAGTTAGGGCAAAACCCTGTTCATTCATAGCCTGTGCCCTTCAGTTTTTTTGGTCACTTTCAGCTTCACCTCCTCAGAGGCATTCTTCCTTTCCTCACCTTCCTCCATAAATTCAATGTCTCCAGAGCTCTGGTCCTCTCCAGGCTGGGCTAGTGTAACAACTGCTTCCTCAACCTACCTAACTTCTCCCTTTGCCCCCTTGAACTAATCCAGAATAGGGCTGCAAGACTTATCCTTGGCCACAAGCCCAGGGAATGCATCTCTCCAGCCCTAAAATCTCTCCACTGGCTCTCAGTTGCTGCAAGAATCAAGTTCAAAACTCTCTGCATTATCCACATGGGTTTCTGGGTTCTGGGACCCTGCTATATCCAACCTTCTCTCCCTAAATACCTTCCTTCTAGAGCCCTTCAGTCTTCTAGCTCCAACTCTCTGCAGATCAGACACTTCTCCAAAGAGAGAGTGGGGGTTAGATCCCTCTCCCCCTCGGGTGCCTCCCTCTGGAATGGCCTCCCGGCCCCTCTAAGAATTAAGCCAGATAACCTTTAGTTCTGGAAGCTTCTCAATACCCTCCTTTTCTCTTCCTCCTTCCCTCTCCCCTGCTAATTCTCCCACTTGTGCCTCTTGACTGGGGGCTGGTTCCCTCAGATTCTTACAGGACACCAGGCCCTCCCCTACCAGTTTACCCCTGCACTTGGTCTCCCCTTCCCTCCTCCCCCCAGCCTGCACTTGCCTTTCTTGGCTCCCTCCCCTTCACTAGCCTGGCTGGGCCTGCACTCCCCTATTCCTTCGTGCCCATTCCTCGCACTTAGCATGTGGACCTTCTGCCCCTGCACTCTTCTCCCTGTGCTCTGTCTACCTGGCCTCCACTGGCACTCGCGTAGCCTTCTGGAACTTCCCCCACCCCACCTCCCCTCTACTTCTATTACTGCACTTGCACAATCCGAATGTCACAAGGCCTAGTAGGACAGTTTGTTTTTGTCATCCCTGCCCCCCCCTTTGTCTTGTTGCACCTTGAAACGCATTGTGTATGGACACATTATAAAAACCCACTAAATGAATAAACCTTTCCTTCTGTATGTTTGAAATATAGCAGCTCCCATATAATTTCCAAACTCGCCTCTTGAGGAACCCTAATGTGGAGAGATTTAACATCTATGCCTAGTAGCAGCTCTTCTTGGGGGTCAAAAGGAAAACCTTCAATCAAATTGATAATGGCTGTACTGTCTTGCAGGTAAGGTTGCATCTCACATACAAATGGGAGTAAGTACGCAGACGCATATTGCGATAAATGTTCTAGCACCAGGTCTATTCCGGAGACAGTCTGTCTTCCTGGAGGATCTATTTGTGCACTTTGGGCAGAATGTAGAGTTTTGAGAGTCTGAGATTCTCTTTCACTAGGAACTCTGATTCCTGCTCGCTAATCCAGCCTCTGTGTCTTTGACTTTCTCTTTAATGATCCCTTTAAGATAATTAGTGGAAACTTCCTCCAATCTTAAATAACACATGGTATCCTGCAATTGTCTAAGGCACTCTTTGATGTAATCTGTCTCATTAAGTAATACTATAGCTCTGCCTTTATCTGCTGTGTGTATAACAATATCAGTTATTTTTTAAGGATTCAATAGCTTCCTTTTTTGTTTATAGAGATGTTAACGTAGCCCTTGGGTCCTACTTGCTCTTCCAATCTTGTGACATCTGCTAGCACTTTTTCTCTCAAACTTGTGCCTCTGCCGTATGTGAACTGGCAGGGGGCGTGAAGGTAGATCTACTACAGAGGCCAGATTCCCTTTTCTCACCAGTGAAGTTGTTGTTCTCAAAAATTTGTTTAAGATGGATCTTTCTCATGAACTGTTTCAATTGTGTCCTGAAACCAAATGTATCATGTACATTTGTCATCACGAAACCTAGACCTTTGTTTAGTATTCCTTTTTTCTTGCATGTCCGGTTTGTAACTGGAGAGATTGATCCTATTACTCTTCTGCTTCTCGTTATCCGCGGTTCCAGCTCCCAATCTCCTGGGTCCTGATCTCGCCCTAAAAAAGGTCTATTGTTACATGGTCTATGGCCTCTTCCTCTGTTCCTACAGCTTTCTGTTCTATTCCTTAAATTGCCCTGCTGAAGGCCTCCTCTCATTTGTTGTTCAAAATCCTGAGGTTTCGATTCTTCTCAAGAAGTCTCATTGCTGGAGATGTAAGTATTACCAAACCTGACTCGTCTACCTCCACCTTGTCTAACTTGATCTGTGTTCTATTTGAAAATATACCCTGCTTTGGTATAAAGCAATGCTTTCTCATGGCTAAAACTTGCCAAATCTTTTCATTCTACAAATTCGTTCTCTTACAGTGTAGTCCTTAAATTCGTTCATCTCGTTGATTATTTCTTCTAACCTTTTTTTAAAGGTGTCCAGGTGGACTAGTTGTTTGAATTAACAAAATTAGAAGATGAAATCAATTTTTTGGAGATACCTTTGGCGGTGTCTATAATCAATATCATCCAGTCCCTCCCGCATTTGTTAGCTATATAGCTCCGCTGCGAGATACATTCTTTGTTATCCAGGAACACCCTGGGTCCGTTCCTCGCCACTAGTCCTTTAGGTTAGGTTCCATTCCTCAAGTATTCTCAAAGTAGATGTTGGGCAGAATCATATGCAGTACGCTTTGGGAACACCACACACAATTAAGACTACAAGTGACAGTACAAATGCACCTTTGGTACAAGCCTGTACTACACAGTAAAGTGGTAGCGATGGCTGAGCAGCCAGACTCATCTCAAGAGTGAAGTGAGCAGTATCAATAGTTACACAAAGGACAGCAATTTACTATGCTTCAAGCAAACACTGACTCAAGGTTTCTGAGTAAAAGAATATACATTTATTTACACATCAATTATAAAACAATTCACTAAAGTAAAATATCAGAAAAATCACACTCTTAATATACTAAACACCACCCAATAGATTCTGGACAAGTTAAGCTCAAAATGAAGTGTGAGCAAAATGGCACTCCAGTAATTTAAAAGGGAGGGAAAGGCAAGGTTAGGCAAAAAATTAAGCAGCAGCAACAAGCAAGTAAGCAGGACAATCTAGAAACAGCAACAACGGTGAGGAAATCAAATCAAGGGGCCTGAGCCAAAGTCATTGGACCAGAGTCTTTGCAGAGGATCACACAGTTCAGAGTAGTTTGCGGTTAAGTCTTTGCCAAGAGTTCGAAACGAAGTTGGTCGGAAGAAAAGTTACTTTAAAGAGTAGGGAAGAACAAGCCCTCGGATTGGTAAAATATTTCAAACACTTTCACCACAGTCGGACGAAACGAACAACCGGGTTAGCACAGTAGCTTTAGAGCAGAAGAATGCTCTAGCTGAGGCAGACGTTCCTGGCAGATCCTGCAGGCTCACGGTTCCTGAAGCGACTGTTGGACTGCCAAGGAGGAATACTGGAGGGTCCTGCACTGCTCAGGGAAGAAACCAGCAGCGGAGCAAAGCGACGAATAAAAGGTGCGCTCCTTAAAACCCAAGCAGGGTCCGATCCACCTGGCTATCCGGTTCACTGTATGTTAATGTTAAAGGACATTTGTACCGCGTACTATCACCACCGGAGTGGTCCCCTGGCGCTCTGGCGGCTCTGAAAGAGGAGGGGAGGTTGAGTTAGTGGGAGGAAGCAGGAAAAGTGCAAGACAGCAGTGATGTGCTGTTGGCGGCCTCAGCCCAGTGGGTCCGTTGGCTGGGCCGGGAGTGTTTGCGGCCGGTAGTCGTCGTGTACTGTAGTGCAAGACTGTGTTTTTTTTTTGTTGTTGTAATGTAGTGAAGTTTGTGTGGTTTGTTGTGCTGTAGGTTTTGGTTGTGTTTGGTTTGGAGTTTGAGAGGTGTAAGCAGAAAGGGAAATTGTTAGTAGGGTTGGTTAGTTTGCGTCTCTATCCTGAATTGAGGTGCTCGGCTTGTGTAGTCTCCTCTGATGTGGCTCTGTCCTGATCTGGGTCTGACTGGCAGGTTCCTTACTCCTCTGGCCCCCACCTCTAACATGTTCTCTTATAGCTCCCCTGTGCTGTGCATTAGCTGTGCACAGCAAATTCGACCAGAGCAGGGAGGCCTGGCTTGTAGTTTGGCAAACTGGTCGGTCCCACCAGCTCAAGGGGAGAAGATTCCTTGCAGATTGCAGCAGGGCTTTACCGGGAGGTTCAGTTGTGGCAGAGGTCCTCTTCTGTCAGCTTCTCTACGGTTCTCTCGATCCAGTGGCGACTCTGCCTCCCTAGTCCCAGAGACCTGCTTTTTATGCAGTTTTCCCCCATTCACATAGCTTGGCTGTCAATCACACATCAGGGTGGCTGTCCTGGCGGGACAGTCACCACAGCCAATCATACCAGAGTGTGACATGGGTCTCCTGTGCAGGGAGTCTCAAACCCCTCCCTCACATCCTGTCCCCCTCAGACATTCAGGCGCCTAAGGGGGGCTTCTGTGCAGAAGCCCACCAAAGGACGGCGAACAAAGGAATCAAACCTGGTTTGGCGCGAGTAAAACATGAGAAAGACCTTTACAAAAATAAATGACGAATAAACCCAGCCGGACCCGAAATAAAATAAAAGGGGTCTAGCGGATTACTAATACTAACTTAGCCTAAAACAGTTCCAAGGCTATTTAACTAGACCGCAGTAGGAAAAATAGGGTAGCTACCACTGCCACCAGCCAAATCTTAAAGAAAGGGGAACAAACGAATGCTCCATGAGAGACAGACAAAAAGGGATGCCTATTAACCCTTTCCAGTACTCTATGGAAGATAGTTTGTACTGGGTCTGTGAATTTAAAAGGACTAAAGTCAATGGCAAGTTTACATGTTCTGGGAGACAGTATTCCGTCCCAGAAAATGACGTCTGAGTGGAAAGCCTGAAAAAGACAACCCTGTGTCACTGCACTAAAGGTGCTGTGTGACACACAGTAAAAAGATGCCTATGGAGTAGGTGAGGCTCCACAGTTTATGAACACATAAACAAATTTACAACACATAGCCAAAAACACATGTAAGAATGGGAAAAAAGGCTGACACTTATCAGGTGAAATAATAAATCCCAGAAGTCTAGCAAAGCTGCTGAGGGACTGAGTAGTTAAGGGAAATTAGCCATTCTGGAGAATTCTCCCTAACCGTAGCGTTCCATGTAATTCTGTCCTGATCAGCCTTTTCTTAACCCGTGTCAATTCGTCCCAATTGCTTAAATTCATAATGGTGGTAGGGTTCAAAGCCTTCCCCAAATAACAATGTTTCTGCTAACAATTCTGTGACATATCTGTCGTCATAACTAAGGCACTTGCCTGCCACCATGTCGGCTAAGTGGAGGAAACAACCATTATATGATTTATGGTGCTGGTCTTCACTTTATCTGGTCTCACGACCAAAGGCTGTATTAAACAAATCACCACACACAAAAAGAGAGACTCCAGGATTCTAGTAATCTGTAGACAACAAACCCACTTGCGTGTATAATACCATATTGTTGGTTAATATTTATTCAACATAGAATGTAATATGTAATGTAAAAAATACAGTTTAGCAGAAATAGGAAACCCAAAATGAACATCAACCGGTGTAATCACAAAGATACATATCAAAACATATACATTTACAAAACTGTAATTTGTGTTGAATGCTTTATGCCCTTTTTTCACTAGCTAAGTGTAATAGTATGAAGGAGCTTTGAGTTGTGAATTCCTGTAGCACCATACCCACTAACCATCCTTCCTTGCATTCCAATTTCTTCAAAATGTTTTAATGTTGTAGGTTCATGTTCGGATTTCTTCTCTATCCCAGTACACCCAGTACACCCAGACAGTCCCAACTGGTTCACCTTTACACATTCTGGTTTACAGTGTACCTGAACAAGGCTTACAAAATGGCATACTGAGAGTACTACAAACTTCACAGATCCTGAAAACTACCATGCCCTTTAAATCACTCATTGCCCGATTTTCTCATGTGGGTGTTAAGTACTGAAAAGGTCGGAAAAAGCGTTAACCTTTTCGGTACTTAAGACCTATTCTGAAGGTGGCGTATTCTTCTGAGGTCGGCATGAATGCACCACTTTCGGGAACCACCCTAGCAACCGCCACATTAATTACCTGCCATTTAGGACTGGTATTCTTGTGGCACTCCTCCACTTTTTAATGTGCGTTAAAGTGGCACACATATACAGTACCATTTTGGGGCTGGTATTGTGGAGAAGTGCCACAGGAAGCCAGTCGCAATGCAGATGGGTGGGCAAAGATCAATGGTTGGGGGGTGGCATTGGTGGGTAATTTGTAATGTAATATGTGGGTAATTGTGAATATTGGCATACAGCTAGCACGTTGTTTTATAGCATGGTGTTATTTAAGGTATTCTCTCTGCAACACTTTTGTAAAATAACAATTATGTAGTTATTTAAGGAAAGTGCTGCTGAGAATGTCCATTGCTCCCGTTGTCGCCAGAAACCAGGACCACGGTGCAATGAAGGCAGTGCACTGTTGTGCACTACAAGGATGCCCAGGACCACTTCATAATAGTGGTGGAGCCTGGTCGTCCAGATTTGACACAGCAATTCGTGCTTTTTAGAACGCTCACTGCACAAACATCAAAATTGGGCCCTGGGTCTTTCGTCTCAGGAGTTAAAGGGTATGAAGCATAAGCTCCACACTTATGCCTAAGAATGGAGGTAATCTTCATTGTACTCTAATAGTGATCTCAACTGGTAATGGTGAAGATTCCTGCCTTTCTCAAAGGCGTATAGAGGACCTTCACTGATGATAAATATATATAATGCTTGGGTATGTTTCCGCACTCAGCTGATGCAGTTTATCAGTGTTGGGTTGCCCTCTGCTGTCAAAATGGCAAAATGTACCTGTGTGTGCCCTTCCACTTCAACAACAGCTATAATTTTAAGAAACAGAATGAGCATGGTTCCATGTGGTCACCTCCACTTTCTGCTATTGCAAACATTCAGAATAATGGCAAGGTACTTTTTTCCACCCCCGCTACTTTTCACACAGGGCATGGCGGTTGCAGTGTCAATGAACAGTTAATTACTGGCTCAATGTTTTAGTCTCTAAAGAGCGAAACGATGTAGGGCAAATGCCTCCTCACAAGCTAAAACTGAAAGTTTGTGCTGTAATTATGCTACTACGCAATCTTATGCCGTCACAGGGACTCTGTAGACGTGTAATTGTCAACCTTGTTCCAGAGCAAAGACACATTAAAGAGGCCTGTATAATCGATGAATTGAACTTTGATACTGTTCTTATACCGCACACACTCTCATTCCATCTAATACAAATATGCCTTTCAAAATCAAAAGAAGACCGTTTCCTAAATGTTTTAGCCTTTTCAACATTTAGCCTTTTCAATGACTATTAATAAGTCACAGGGACCCACGCCCCCTTCCTGGAAACGATCAGTGGTAATTCTGATATTTAAGAAGGGCGACAGAAGTGACCCTATGAATTAAAGACCGATACTGACCTTTAAGAACTGCTAAAACAGCGTATTTTACGCTGGGAACACCTAGTTGGAATTAATTAGCTTTTTCATAACACTACTAGCTGAGCAAAATGTAATAACACAGCGTATGTTTAGGATATCCCCTATCTATTAATTGTTGTATCCGATTGGATTGTGAATTAATCGGAAGCAGTGCAATTTCTCCACAGTAGTAAACATTGACCAAAAGGAATGTCAAAACATAAACTCTGGGTGTCTGAAAATTCTCAAAAATGAAGGAGAGGATTCCAGTAAGTCAGTTTCACAAAAAAAGACCAAATATGTGTTTCCTATGATTGGACTTTAATGATCAAATCAAGAAATCTGTTTACAATGGTGATTTGTAGAAAAGTTTTAATTTGGGGTACATCTATTCATTTGTTTGAAAACTAAGGCAATTCTGATACAGGTCTGTGCCATATGAAAATAACATCATCTATGCGTCTACTTTTTAAATTTAATTGACTTTTGAAAAGATTTGTGTCTGCATAAAAGAAATGATTCCCCTAAATAGGGGTAGCAAAAGGGATAGGACATTGTAAGAAAGATCGCTATGTTCACATATTCCAGAGACCCGCGGCCAGAAGGCCTGGTCAATGTGGTATAAAGTTAGGAATGGGCACATATCCTTAATATTCTTTTTGAAGAAGATTCAAGGATTATATCCACGTTTCCAGGATAGTGCTCTGTGGTAGGCCAGACATAGGATGTGGTCAACTAGACACTGTTCAAACTTTCTAAGCTTTATTAAAATAAAAAGCCTTATCTAGCCCTACTGCTATTGTTGAAGTTCCATATTCTAAATAAAATAACAAAAATGTGCTTGTCTGGAAGTCATACACAACTTGACTTTGTCCTCTGTTCAAACCTATGCTTTCTTTCTAACTGACCCTACTACTTAAGGAGAAAACAAAACTTAGCCCAGATAAGTGTTCTTACTCCCCCTTGCTTGGCTTATGCAGGCTGGTGCATGACCCCTCCCAAAAAGGTCTCTGAAAATGTTTCTTCAATTTCCAGCCTTCTCGTACGTTTCAAAACAAGTTCCTTGCATTTCAACAAAGACAAAAAAGGTGAATTCGGTACGCCTCCACCAAGTTTTGGTTCATATAAAAGTTCATCCCTTAAATGCACCAACTAGATTTGTAAATCTTGCATTTGTTCAACTACTGTCTCTCACTCGCCCCTACAGGCCTGCTTAATATCGTACAGGTAATAACTGTTTGTTGCACTTGGACCGGCAGACTATCCTTCAGGTAAATGAGTGTGATTCTCCACCCTTTCTATGTGGCTTTGATTCACAGTCCAGACTGGGCTCTTGCCTCTCGGCCAGGTATTCCTTTCTTGAGAAATCCTTCCTTCAAATACACCCCTCAAGGATGCCTTATGTCTTTCTAGCTTCTGGTAATCTCTCATAGGGTATTGGCTTTCGGTTCACCCCCTTTTGGTTGGGTCGCTTATTTTCTGGTCTCTAGTAGCCCCCTTTTTGGGTATTTTGTTTCTCTTTCCCCTTCTTTGGGGTTATCTCTGTTATTCTATAGGCCCACCTTGCCCTGCGATACGTGATCTGCTGTATCGCTGCAGAGCTTAACCACCCTCCTCTCTCTCCTTACCAAGAACCACGTACCTACTTTTTCACTGTGGCCTTAGTTGGGGTAGGTGGTCGCTCCTTCCACAGTGAAACCGGTCTTCACTGGTTATCAGTTCCATTCTCCTTCTACCGGGCACTGCTTTTCAGGCACGCGATCTTATGCGTCAGTTGAGGTTCGGTCTCTCTCCTCCCTCCAGGGACCTGGGATCTTGGGACTTCCTACACTGTTGGGCTCAGCAGTATTCCATGAGTTCTTCGCCCAACCTGTATACATTGTGGTCCTGCCTCGAGGGTGCGTCGGTTCCATGTTGCAGTGCCAGTTTCCGCTCTGCGTGGCCTCTCTGGCTGGCTTGTTTTCCAGCAGTCTTGTTCTGCATTGATATTGATATTTTATTACTATCGCACTCATACATAAGTGTTTGACTTCTCTACACCAACTAAGGATCGGGTCATCTAAATATCTTTCCCTACAGTGAGAGACCGCTCTCCAATGGTCCTGGGATTCTAGGTTCAAGGAGGTGTCAGCAGCCAAGCATATTTAAAGGTTCCTTTTCAGTAACAATGTGATGAGTTCCCATGAATGCAACACCAATTTAGACATTAGTCTTAAGCACAATGTCTTAGATTTGCTCATTTGGGAGTTCTTGCCCCCTAAAGGGTGGGGTCATCCCCAGTGAGATCCTGCTTGCCCAATTCCCTAGGGATTGTTTTGCATAGCAGGCTCACCTGCCTAGACTCAAAGGGTGTGACTCCCTCTTGGGGAGAAGGGACAATTTTCTCTGAGTTCTTCACAGTTCATACTTAAAAAGGGTAAGAGAGAAGATCCCAGATCTTACTGATTAATTACATTCTTAGATATCTCTAGTGTGAAAAACCAGAGTGTGTTTCACAACCTAGTACCTGGGAACCCGTACTCAGGTGGCCAGGGGAAGGCCACGGGGAAGGCCACTGATTTTGGATCCCGACCCTGGGGGTGGACAAGTGAAGGAGGATCACCTGGGTATGGGGGTCCTCTGGGAGTGGGGGGAGAAGCACCCAATGGTGAGACAGGGTATGCCGTTTTTCCAAAACCCATATAACCGCTATTCCCATTTATGTTATGATAAACTACAATTCCCATAATTCCTCCCCACTTCTCCCTGACAACCGTACAGCACCAAAAAAGATGAGGAATGAGATTGGAAGGATTGCCTCCCCTGACTTGCATTGGCCCTGTCCTTGTGATCAGGCTAGGCAGAGTGAGCCATTTAACTCCAACCATGCACACCTGCCACTTATCAGCACTCCCTGTGAAGATAAAGCACACTTTGAGCGAGGCTGGGTACGAGAAGGAATAGCTCCTGCAAGGCTGTTGCGAACAGCAGCCGCCGACCCTCCCGGGTGAACGGTAGAGTTGGGGAGGAGTTGAAGAGGCGTTGGTAACGGCTTTGAGCTGCAGAAATTGGATGAAAGAAACCCAATTAGCATAGCCGGTGAGTTATTAAGGGAAACGAGTCTGGTTGATGTTAAAGAGAAAGTGAGTGTAATTTGTAAAGTTGAAGGTTGCGCGTGTGACGATAAAACACAAATGAAGAGGACAATTGTTAAAAGACAAAGATACAAAGTAGAAGAGTGGTCCTGCGAGAGAAAGTCGCACAGTCGAAAGACTGTGAAATGTTCATGGAATTTGCTAGATATTGCAAGCAGAGAGGAGACAGCAATAAGAAAAGAAGATTGAATAAGATATTTGTGAACTGTGAAATATGCCAAGGGGGCAAAAGTAGAATATAAGAAACTTGGGGGAAGGCCAAGAAGGCGAGTGAAAGAGAATAAGAACTAAGAACTGCAAAGTAACCAGAGGCAATTGGTGTTGAATAGGACTTTGAAATTAGAAAAGAACTACAAATACCAAGAGGTATTGGTATTACATACAAACTTTTGAAAATGCCAATGGGGGGGAAATTAAAGAGTGAGAATCAATAGGACCAAGAGGTATTGGGGCCATAAGATGTTGATTACAAACTGAAGGATTGATGAAAGAGAAGTCCAAGTGGTCATGCAGAGGTTTGTCAATTCCTTGCAGTCTCGAAAGTGTTCGACAGTGAAAAGGATCTATGATATAAAAACTTGAGGAAGGGAACCCCCACTTTGAAAGAGAGACAGGTTCAAGCCCGGTAGAGGGAAGCCTGTGCAGAATTGTGAGAAATTGAGAATATATGAACCGAGTATTGATGGCAAGGCGGGTGAAGCCTCAAGAAGTGATTGAGCTGCCTGAAGTTGAAAGCCTAAGAGTGAACTGTTCAATCGTACCAGTAAGCCAAAGTGTGCAAGACTGACAGAATTGTGCCATCCACCAATCCTTTGTTTTAAGAAACTCTCTAGACCCCATGGGGTGGAACCGGGGGAAGAGAGTTGGTGCTGAAGCCTTTCTGATAGTTCCTTTTGAGACACTATTTTCATTTTGTATTCCCATAACACATTTGTTATTCTAAGAAGGAGGGAAAGGTTAGGTTTTCTTAGTATAGGTCTTTTTATTTTGACCAGACTGACTTGGACGTGTTTTGTTATTGTTTGATGGTTGAGATTACTCCCATTTTAGAGTTGGGGCCAGCTCTGAATTCTACCGTCACTATCAAAAGTGTAAATAAAGGTTTTCAAAACTTGTATCCATTGTGTCTTTGTCTACTATTGATACCATGCCTTCCTCACACTAGGACGATCTTTGCTGGTTTACTATAGGAGGAGGTAAGTAACTTATTGTGGAAAAATATATTCTTTTGCGATTTCAGACTGGCTTTAGACGAGGATTGGGCACTAATGTTAACATTCTGTTTATGAAAGCGTTGATGGGAAAATATGGAAATATAGGAAAACCTTTGCTGAAAGTCACTTTTTAAGACTTCTCAGCTGCATATGAAATGGCAGACAGGAATCTGGTATGACAAAATTGCCACATTCGGCCAGGGATATTGGGCTGCTACAATGTGTCTCTTACACACAGATACCAGTGTATGTAGAAGATGCAATGCAAGGGGACTTTCGGACAAAATAAGTACTAATTCAGGCCTAAAAGAGGTCAGTGTCCTGGCCCCTGCTTATTTAACAGACTTGGAAGTGACCATATTACATACTGTTGTCTAGGTTAGGCTCTCTTCATTGGTACATTGTTGGCCAATGCCGATGTGGCTATATTTGTTGCTGGGGTTGACCCCAAAGGAATCTGAATATCCTCTATAAATATGTAAATGAGGTGTTAATGTATCTTGTCAAGAGTAAACAAAAAAATAAACAATACAATTAGCCACATCAGTTTTTGAAAAAGCCAATGTTGGAGGAAGTTACTGAATTATTACATTTTGGAATTTGGCTTGGTTATCTGAGATCAGAAAATCTGTGTAAAAGGAAAGCAGCGACTAAAGCCTCACCCCTTATGGTCTGTCTTGGGGGTTTTTCATCAAAATTGTGGTGGCTTTACGTTAACCCCTCTGCTGGTGGGCTACAAAATGAGGTGCTACCCATGATTCTATATGTAATGGGGACGGCTTGGAATATTTTAATAAATGGGTGGGAGCTCTGGATGGTTGTTGAGTCACCAAATTTAGTGACCTTGTAGTGAATTGGGAGTGAGTTGGGTCTGGTATTGGACGGCTTAGGTAGATGCTCCTTGTGGTGTTTGATAGGGATGATGTTAAATGCATCAGCCTACTTGGTTGAATACATTGAACGCTGTTCGAAATATTTAATAGAGATTGATTTCATGTGGCATGAAGACAGTCTAATAATCATACAGGCACAATACTTGAAGCAGTTATAGAGAAAGCCTTGAGATTGAATGATATAAAATGTTTTCAAAATGTATCGAGTGAAAAACACTCTAAAAACTGTTTGGAAGTCATTCCTCAAAGAGGATGTCCTTCGTATTTTACACATGTTTTCCCTCGAGGCACTCAAGACTTACCTTAAAAGTATTAGGGCTGCGACCTGATATTAAGAAATATCGCCTCCACTATTACTTTTATAATGGCAGTTTTGAATCCCTGCAACATTTACATTTGACATGTCTGCCAACAAAAATCATCAGAGAAGAGATGTTGGGCTAATATATCTACACTATGGATTTTATTGAGACCGACGGCTTTTGAAAATGTGTAATGCAAAGTACTGTAATCTCTCTGATTTTGTCAGTGGTTTGTTTTTACAATAAAATATCTCGGCACCTGTTGGAGTGAAGGACGGAAATATTATGAGGAAATACTATAATGTAATTTTATAATGATTTTGGTACTTTTTGATCAAGGAAATATGTTTTTATAGATTTATAGGAATGCACTTTTCTACCCATTGATAGTGATGTACTATTTTATACGTATTATGTATGTGGAAAGTTTCTTTGAAATCTATAACACATTAATTTTAAAAAGTGTATTACTTGGCTGGCCCCTTATAAGTGAACACATTTCAGTTATTGACAACGTTAGAGAGAAGTTAAAAAGTGGGATTTCTTTATTCAATATTCTCCCATTTGTTGTTGCCCTCACCCTCGCCACCGTGCCTCTATACTACTTGGTGGGAGGCTGCCCCATCTTCTATCCTTGTAGCCTTATCGGGGCAAGGAGGGATGTTAGCCACCTCTGTTGTTGCCCCCCTTTTGTCAGCAATTTACCTGCCGCTTGTTCATTTTATTTGGTTATTATTACTAGGGTATTTATTGAATGCAGACCTAGCTTCGGAAAGCAACAGAGGGCTTTACAATCATAAGGGGAAAACATGGTAAAGGGTGCAGAGAAACAAGCTAGTAGGGTGCTAACAGGGGGGGCGGGAAGGTCGGCAATTTGTCATTGAGGTATCTACAAGCAACCAGGTGAGGAAACAGTAGGGATAAATTCACCCAGTCTCAGGTAGGGTTTGAAGTGGAGGATGTGTGAACCTAGGTGTTGGGGGGGGGGGGTTAAGGGGGAGGAGCCATTCTCTGAAGAGGAGAGTCTTGAGTTCCTTCTTGAACTGTAGAAGTGAGGGGGCTAGACTGATGTTGACAGGGTAGAGGGTTCCAGAGTCTTGGGGCATAAACAAAGAACCTACATTTATGCATTTGTGATTTGTGGCATATCCAGTCTTTGAGGCTTTTCTTTTTAAAGATGACTTCTCATAGAATTAATAGAGATCAGGATAGAAGAGCTCTATTTGCACCTAAGAGCAGTACTGCACATGCATTCTCTATTAAAAGGCAATTACATAAAGAAATTGCCAACTATTGGGAAATTGATAGACTTGAAGAATACCTTGAACACAGAATTATGCCTAGAGGCTTGCAGAACTCAATCTTCCCTTATTTTGATGAAGATGACGATGTAGAATTGGCAGAAAATTGGGATGAAACCTCACACACTCATCGATGACGATGCTACACTTACTTACAATTAAATTACATGCACCAAAAATACTGTTTGGGGCCAGCTACCTGCATTGCCCTTTTTCACGGTTACAGGAGCAAAACAGAGCAGCTTCCAACATGACAGTTAGTGATTGCAATGGTTACCAAGCGATCTAAGAAATTCCCATCTGAAGCCCAGAGAAAGATTACTTTGTTCTTTAATCCACCAAAAGCAAAGAAAACATTATATCATAAACAGAGATGACAAACAGCGTAAAGTGAAAGAGAGAATGAAATGAAGTAGCATACAAATGTCACACAGTCTCGCATTCCTTTTAGACATTTTGCAAGTTCGATCCCTCTGTTGCCCTACCTCTGCACTTCATTCAGCCTCGTGACCGCCTCAAAGAGTCACCCATCTAGGGCAAAGTAGCTTGCTTGCGGTACGAAGTGGCTGCTTGGGAGAGACTCTGAAAGTCTTGCTTCCAGGATCGGCTAATTCCCTTCGGCTGTTTCAAACTAATATGGCTTTCATGCCCTGCGAGAAGGGCGGACATGGACTTCAGCGGCCTGCCTGCCGAGCTAAGGTAGGCCCGAGGGGAAGGGCAAAGACCTCGGGTGGCTGGGACATTAGGGATTATGTATTCTCGACTACTGTTCCAGCCACCTGATTGTCTTAGCTCCCTTCCTCGGTGCGAAGAGTACATTATCATTCTCTACAATCACCTCCCAGCCCCCCCGACCCCACTTAGTCCACCTACACGCCCCCTACCCCACTCGGTACACCCCGCCACCCACCATACCCTGCTCTGTCTACCCCTAACCACCCGCTGCTCTGTCTTCCCCCACCGCTGCTCTCTACCTTTTGTCCCTCATATTTCCTCTTGCTGATCATCGATAGTACCCTCTCTCAATTGTTTCCCCCCTTGCTCTATTCTCCTTCTTTCTCGTCCTCTGGCAAATCCGGGACCCTTATCATATCTTCCTTTTGAAACGCTGCGCTCTCCTCCCTGCGCCCTGTTGCCTATAACTGCAAACTGCAAAGAACAGCAGTAAAAGCCAACACTATTGGCTTTGCCAATGCTTGTTTAGAATGAGGGACTGGAAAAGATAAACTTAGTGTCCCTTTCAGTTACATGTGATTTTATCGAATAGAAAATAACTAATGTAAACATTTACGAAAATGAAACGACGAATCAAATAAGATCGAATTCAATGGATGCCAATCTAACTGTAAGAAATAAAGAATATGAAACAATGATCAATAACGAACAGAAAACTTCAGCCAGTAGATTAAAGGAAAGCATGCTTAATTTTGCAACGTTGGAAGCAATGTGTTATCTACAAAGTGTGGCATTTAACTTAATGTAGTAAACCAAAAGAGAAGAAAAAACTACTGCAAAGTGGAAAAAGTAAGAAACTATACACCAAGAAGCATAAGATATAAGAACATAAATAAGACTTGCCAATGCAGACTTCAGCACTGAAAAAAATCTGTTGTAAACAGTTCGGTGAATTCGAGGGAATCCATTAAAACGAGCAAAAAATGAATCTAAAGACTAGTTGAAAAAAAACGAATCCAAACGAAAGTCCAATGAATATAATTCGGCAGAGTACAAAAAAATCGGGAAACATCCAAAAACAGTTAATCCAATCCAAGCGCAATAAATCCGAATTGCAGTCCAGGAAAGTAGAAAAAAACAGGACTGATTGCAAAATCCATTGATGCGAATCCAGGAGAGTACCGAAAAAACCCACAAATAATCTATCGGCATCCCAAAAAAAAAAAATCCGAACCAAAATAAACAAACGCATTAAAATCTAGGAAGATCCAACCACACGACCAATCGTATATGAAAAACAGAAGAGAATGGTGCATAACGGTTTCCAGTCAAATTACGTAGAAAATTGCCATAGATGCTAGTGATACTCAATGGCCAAAGAATATTGCAACTTAAGTTTGATTTTTAAAAATATCTATTATATATTTATTTCAAGTCATTTAAGTTCACATACAAAATGTGTTATTTCTTAAAGACAAAATATATTATTTAATAATTAGCTATTAAAGAAATTCGATGTTTGACATTTGTTAAAAACGTGTTGGTTGTTTTTTCATTTGACATTATCACTGCACACTGTCCCTTTCCTGATAGTCTCGCATCCAGAAAGAATGCCTGTTCAACCAGGTTGATACGTTAAGAGACTATATGTTGTACTGAGAGACGTTTGCCAGATTATCTTCTGTATTTAAGTGTGACATAGTTAAATTATAACTTTACATACAAACATTAAAGAAGTTTAACACACATCCATTCCTATAAAATCTTACTAAAAATCTATTCTAAAAAGCAAGTGGTTATCCCTGGTTTCCATTTTATTTCATTCCATTCACATAGTCACTTATGAACTATAAATCACATCTTCACAACAGCAACAATTAGTGGTATTTGGTTCCATGCCAGACAACGTACCCAATATTCACCTGTCAAAATGGTTTCATATCCATGTACATATTAATCAAATAAATTACATCACTCCACAAATCTATCACAGTAAATTAGTAGGTGTTTTACTGATTCATTTACACCACTTTTCTACACATGCAGCATACCTTCTTTTCCAATGGCACACCCCAACGGGCACCTAATACCAACAAATATGGTAACTGGTTAAGTCTAAGCAGCATGTATATGTTCCTAATATGCGGCGCCGGGAACTTCTTAATGTGCGGCTGTGCAGAGCATAAGAGGTATGTCCATGAAATCATCCCTTGAAGGCTTGTTGTCTTAATAGCGTTTTCAAGATTCTGTAAATCATCCCAGGTGCAAGCTTTAGTTACCAGCTTGTTTCTAAGAAAATTACCATCAATGCTTCAGTCTATATGATATTCAATCTTAAACAAAAAAGTGTTTACCATGGCAAGAAAATAATTTAGAAACTTAGATCGCTTAGTATGCATAAAATCATAAATTAGTTGATTTATCCTATTTTTGTTGTTTACAGATTTTAATTATAAAGATTACATTTACTTACTATGGACTGTGTAAATAGACGTCATTCCCAGTTCCAATCTTAGAAATTCTATCAGGACTGAATTGGATATTCCCAACCAATATCTCCTGTCTATTTTGGCTTCTAACTTATCAAGCCATACATCTTCATTGCCTAAGTAGGCATCATACCCCTACAATATGGAAGGCACTAGGCTCTGGCCATAGACAACAAGGAGACCACTAAGGCTATATCCACTGTGTTGATTTATATACTTCCTTATAGTTGCCCCCTTTGTCATTATCTTTAAAGAACGGGCTTCTCTCAACGCACCTTCAGTTAGTTAGTAAAACTCCCAACTAGTTATGAGGTCACTTGCATGACTTCTTGTTGTTCCATGTACCATCTTTGGGAAGATCCCTTTTTCCGATTACTAATGCGCGTAATATTAGATTTGGCAATATTTATGTTTAAGCCAAGGTGTCATGGTACGTGCTCCAAAACCCCTGGAGCTGTTGGGCCCATCCCAGTCCCCGCCAACCAGAAGGACTTGGCAGGCCCCAAGGAAGTGCCCCAGAGTCTCATGGACTCAGTCCTGGCGCCGTTGGCGCCAGGCCCATGAAATGGGCTGAATTTATGGAACTATTTAAACTGCCTGTGAGGCTGAGTCTTCTGTTTAATCGAGGGTGTGGCAGAGGGACTATTTTTTTCCTGAGAGACAGGGTGTGGTAAAGGGACTACTTTACCTGGAACTACTTACAAGACTATATAAGCCACACCCTGCAAGCAGAACACACTTCGCGTTATTCTGCACTCCTGCAGCGTAACGCTCACTGTGTCTGCTCTGCCCTCGAGCTTCTTCAGCCACGCCCGTTGGTGCTTTCCATCCATCGGTGCCTGGAACAAGATGAGGTGAAGAACAGGAGTTACTACAGCGACAAGCCCTTACCTGCAATTCCGGCCATCGGTCTCATCTCCGGCTGGTTCTCTGATCGCCGCCCCTGTTGGAAAAGGACTCCCACGCAGATTCCCAATACTCACCTCGGATTCTGCATCCTCCGGGTTTCTTCGGAGCGGTTCTTCCATTCTTCATCTTGGGGCCGCACCGCGCCTGCAAACGGGGAACAGAAAAAAGCAGGTTAGTCGTGCACCATACAAACGAACACTTACTCAGTCATCCGGCGCCACTCGTTTGCACCTGTACTCACCTGGAGGCAACCAGCTCAGCATCCGAGGAGGGCCGGATCTTCTCCCGGACGACGCACGAAACTGCATCTGCAAGAAAGACGAACACGTTTAAAGCCTTGGGACAATATAAGCATCTATACCAAGCTGTTATTGAGATAGACTCACCTGATTATCCAAGCATTCCGAAAAAGCAGCAACAGCACTCTGGAAAAGTAACTGCGCCCAGAGAAAGACTGAGCCTACCGCGCCCCTGCTGAAGGTCAAGCAGGACGGAGCGCCAACCTCACCAAACTCATAGGTGAGCAGGAGAGGAGTAGGGCACCAGGAGGTGGCAGGTAGTGGGCCAAATCAACCCACTCGTAGCTAACTTCTTGTTTCAACATTACAGGCTACCGCATTCTGGGGAGATAACAAGGGAGAGGACACCACTATACCATCAAAACTACACCAGTGCAGTTCCCGGTCATACGACTACGTGCTACGCCCCCGTGGAGACCAGGTGAGCGTGACACAAGGTTCCTTGAATATTGATGCACTGCCTGAATTTACCTACTCAGTCCAATAGGAGTGTGGTTTATTGTTGGTGTGGTCTAGAAGAACCAGGTCATTGGCATAACTAATCCAGGCCATATATTGATTACCCCAATTTCAGCAGAAAGTTATTTATGTTCTTCAATGCCATTTCTATATCTGCCATGTAAAGGTTAAATGGCACTGGCGCCAACACACAACCCTGCTTTAACACTTTATTGGTGCTGATGGAACAAGTGCACTGGCCTTCCTCATCCAGTTTGGCAGCAACGGTAGTGTAGCTGTACAATTAGACCACAAGATAAAGTATTCCTGCTGGTAATTCCCATTTTCCTGTTATCCCACAAAAGGGATCTGTTGACGTTATCAAAAGCAGCGCTGTAATCAATAAATGCTGCAGATATATGGAGGGCAGTAGCGCGATGGGTGGCAGCTATACGTGCCCTCATAATGAGAATATTTTGTGTTGTACCAAACCTTGCCTGAAGCCTGTTTCAAAAGGAGATAGTATGTCAGCTTGAGTTATCCATTTGCTGACCTCTTTAAGCAATATACTTGCAAACATTTTGCTCGTAACATCAAGGGGGTCCAAAAGCAGATAAGTTTGTTGATCTGCTCTATTACCATTTTCATCTGCGGGGACTAATATATAGTGCTTCCACAAGCTCAGGATAACGTACTTTCCAGCATCTTCTCGTATTATTGACATAGCTTAGACCAAATTCCGTGGTCTTTTTTTAATACTATATTTGCGAGTCCCTCGGACCAAACGCTCGCAAGCTTTTAAGTTTACATATGAGATTGGACAATTATGATGATGAAGACATTTACAAAGTGAACCTACTTGAAAAAGTGGCTGACTGTCCTTTCAGACTTTTATCTGCCTTAAAGTAAACCTCAGTTGTATGCCTGCACCATGTGACTTTGTTGATCACGTTAATCACAGTATTATTATTTTCTGACATCATTTTATTCATCACATGCCATTATTTCTTAGAAGCGTTTTTGACTAAAGTCCAAAACATGTTTTCCCACTTAACTCCTTTCAGGGACCTATTGTAGTTTTTCAGCCAAATCTGATATTTCCCTTTTTTGTTATTTATTTGGTGTACATTGTTTAAAAACAAACCTTTACAATTGAACACAATAGATGGTAAATGTTTTAAAATGTTCATAATATACACTGAAACCTTCCACAAAAGCATTATCATAAACCATCCCAATGAGCTAAAACCTCAAGGTCTGCTTAAAATATTCCAAACAAGTCCATAAATGATTTTCAGTCAAGTAAAACCATTACAATTTTTAAATGTTGGCATAATTGACATAACTTTAAAAACCTAACCATTGCAAGTATCAATACAATGGATTCCCCCCGCCCCTAACATAGTTAACCAGAGACTTTCCACATCAATCCAAGCCAAATTATTCACAAATTTGCCAAAAATTACAATCCGTTTTGCCATTAGTTCAGGACATTCTAACAACAAATGTCTCCTCTTCCTTTATCCTCAGATTTTTTCAAAATCTGCAATAAGCCAATGCCTTTGCTAGATTACTCCAAATTCATATAATTTTATTGGTTTCCAGCACATTGAAGCACAATCGCACTTAATTATTTTGATATTCCACACTAGGAAATGTTTACACATACAGTTCCGCAACCCCCGCTCTTTTGTGGATTGTGCTCAGCTAGGAATACAAAGTAAATTTACCAACTGTTTCTTGCGTATTAATCCAGTCCCCTAATCATACCACTGTTTTAACTTTGAAGGTCCGTATTCAAGACCTGTGTAAGATATAAAATTCTCAATTGTTCAATACAAAATAGCATAAATTCACCAATGGGGTACCCATCTCAGACATTACTTCTCTCCCTTGGTGCAAATACATAGATTCTGTTGATGTGCATTACAGTTCAGAAGAAGTGTCACACACTTCCAAACCAATCTTTTCTTTTTTCTTTTTCTTTTTTTAATTGGTTTATTACAAACCTTTTACCATATTTGAACATTCTTACATCATTACAATATTCCATATCATAGATTTAAAAAAAAAATGGAAGTGGATATTTCCATCCAAAATTGCAAGACTCTAAATATCGAAGACTTTTGTTCTCAAAGCGGTCCATCGTTGCTCTATGCTGAGACATCGCATCCAGTGGCAACATATCCCGATTTGATTTATTTCTTATGGGGGTTAAGGCCACACAGTCGATTAGAATGTGGTATACAGATTCTTGACAAGAGGAATCATCGCATAAGCAGCAGGAACTTGAGAGACATTCAATTGTTTCTGATGTGCTTACACCTCCCTGGTGGGTAGCAGGTTCAGCCTCAATCGCAGGAAAAGGTCTCTAAACTTTGGACAAGAACATTTCGTTGGGTAACTAGGAGTTGGTTCAAGGCTCGACTCTCAGCTGGACAATTGATGGAAAGTTTGTATCTTGCTTTAGTCTCTTGTGTTTCGATCCAGTCATTCCATTGGATTCTTTTCTTGATCAAGGTAGGATTGGACTTCAAGCTTTCTAATGAGCATCCAAGGGCTTCCAACCATTCACTACATTTAGCTTTCCAGCCATTGAGGACTACATTTTGGCATGTAATCAGAATTGATCTCAAGATATTCAATGGAGGGACATGGTCTTCTACAATAGTCTTACGATATCTATAGATTTCCACAATTGAGTGCATTGACTGGATGGCTAATTCATATCTTATCTGTGGTGGCGGAAAGGATTGTGGCATGACAAGACTTTCCTCCAAAAGTAGCCTTCTAGGAGATCACAAATGAGCCATGTTAGGTTAAGCGCTGCTTCCGCACCATATGACAAAATTGGAACAACTTTCTGCTGATAAAAGGCAATGGACTGGTTGTATAGAGCAGGTTCCGTATTTCTTGTGGAGAACAAGGGCTTGTCGAGCCATAGTCCGAACATTTGCTGTTAAAGCAGCCTGCCACTCATATTAATTTATGCTTGAATTTATCCAAACTCCTAAATATTTTATAGTATGGACCTGCGCTTGGTTAGCTACGCCCAAAAACAGGGAAAACTTTCCTTTAATTGGTCCTTATTGGTTGCAAAAGGACCTAATGTGTGTCTTTGCAGTATTTATGGTTCGGCCATTTTCCTGGAAATATAGAGCCAGGGCGTTTTAACATTCTTTGCAAGCCGGTTTGTGTTTTATCAAGGAGTACCAAGTACTCAGAGTAGATCATCCAAGGAACCAGCGCACCTTTTAAAATCAGAGGATGAGTTCTACTTCTTTTTGGGAGGCAGCCATGTCTGAAATATACAGATTAGACAAGACAGGCTTGCCGCTAGGGGGCAGCCTTGTTTCAGACTATTCCAAGTATTGATTTTCTTTGAAGCGGCACCAGTCCCCGAAAGCTTTACCTGAACCGAGGTATTTGAATAAAGGGCCTGTATTGCAGCTACTAGATCTGGTGGTCATTTCCACATCAGTAGTTTGAGCCATAGTTTTTCTTGGTCTGCGCTGTCAAACGCCCGTTTCAGATCGGTAAATACAACGGATATTGTTTTTTTATCTCAGCGCTTCAATAGCATGAGGTTGACATTGGTTCCTACTCCTTTACCTTCTGTAGGGGGTCTCTCCTATTATTCTGTATTGACCAGATGAATAAGCGACAAAGAAGAGTAGATGCAAAGAGTTTTTCCCACGGATCCAATAATGCAATTGGGTGATATATTGCCTGGCTAACCCTATCCCCTTGCTTGAATAGTGTGATTATAACAGCATTTTTCCATGTTTTCGAGATCTGATTGGTTTCCATGATCACCTCAAACACAGGCACAAAGATCGGGCCAAGCTTCTGGTTTCGATTTTAGTATGCTGTTGGTTAGCAACCGATGATCACTCTTTTGAGTGGGAATAAATCTTCAGAGTGTCTAGTTCTCGAATCATTAACAATGAGGCATATATGTAGTCTAAATAGGCTAGCGAGTTTCCTTTATGCCAGGTAGAAATTGGGGGTATGTCCCCAGAAAGTTGCCCATTGACAAGAAAGATAGACCTTGCTTGCAATTCTTTCATCCAGAGTTGCGCCTTCTTTGGGAGCATGTGGCTTGGAATCAAGGCCCCCGAAATCTTGAAAAGATGAATGTTCAAGTCACCACAGAGGATGCAGTCCAGTTTTTTGTAACAGTTGTACATCATTGATTGCTGCGAGTAGGGTTTCAATAAACACATCGTCGTTAATGCCCACTTCCCAAGTGTGCCTGCCAGGGATAACTCTCTCCACTCTCCCATTAAGCTTACACATAAGGTGACTGGCAAAAAACTTTAACCATCTAGTTCCCTGTTTTATTATTTTGATTGCTTACCCAAGTAACTGCTGGTATATCCTGCGTTATTAGCTGCATCAGGATCTTGTCAGATTCTATTTCTGTGCAATGCACATTCAAAGCACCAGCAAGCAAAATCACAACTTTGCCACAAATGTCATGGGAGAGGGATAGGCTGTCATCTATATAGGTCAGGATTTCCTCTGTAAAGTCTCCACCTGGCTGATCATCAACATTAAACAGGAGAAGGGTTAACTTGTGTGCTAATTTTACTGTGACAGCATTAAATCGAATTGGTTGTAACCTCGTCACTTTCCATCTCACACTTTTTACACCTATAATCGGGCCGCCCAAGTGGCTACTCTTCTTCCCCTTACTTGCTTCTCTAATGTGAAGCTCATAACCAGCAATATCAAGATTCCCCAACAATCGGCTTCCTTGTACCAAAGAAATGTCTGCATCCAGAAGAGGGCAATTATCTAGTTGCCCCTCTAAGCGATGTCTGTACCCTCTAGTGTTCAGGTGATGAATGGCTCTGTATTAGATTGTAAATTAAGGACGAGACAACAAGGCCGGTTGAAGGGCCCCGGAAGCCAATCCCAGTCTTTTACATTCTCCATTTTTCTTAATTTTACTTTACACGTAATTTGAGGATTAATGCCAGTGGTGATAGTATACAGGACCTGTTCAGGCTATTAATGTCCTTAGTCTGAAAAAGCTCTTCGAATTTTAAGCAGGCTGAGACTGAGGTTTTTAAGTCCCACATTTCCCTCTCGTTCTATACTTAAATGTTATGTTGATGCAATGCAGACTATTCCTTGTTCACTGTGTGATGCTCATTGGTTTCTAGTGTCTGCTGGCCGACATCCGTCTCCACAGTGACTTCCCTATGACTTCCCTAATTTACAATATCACTGATCCCTGATGGTGGAGGTTTAATGAGCCATTGATCAAGGTTCATGTTGGGCTTCTTTGGCTTCCTTGCCTTGCCTTTGGTTTTATTCCTCAATGACTTATTACCTCTGCTGGCGGTTTTACCCCCCAAAATGAAGCCATTTGCCATTTCCACCACTTCCAGGTCCTCATCATTTACCCTTAACTCATTCCTTTGAATAGTTGCCTACTTCTTTTTTCCTTCCTGCCGTTTCTTATTTTTCCCTTTTATTCTTACCCCTGGCAGGTTTTCGTGCAATTCCCTTGGGGTGGCCGAAGGGGGGGGAGAAGAGTTGGTACCTGGGCTTTAAGCAAGGAGCTAATATGGTGGCTACCACTGAACTCAATCATAGTCATAATTAAAGATCCATTTTCAGGCCCATCTTCCTCTACCATATTCCCTATTTGTGCAAGGCTTCATCAGAGATTTTCATGTAGATTGCCCAGAATTGTGCTCGCCAACTCATGCAAGAGATTCTCAATTCTCAGCCAAGTATTGTGCTGGGCAGTTTGCAGTGAGATGCTGGTTAAAGGAAGCCAGATTTCTGCGGTTTGAGTAGCGCAGTGGAATAGATGCAAGTATACTCTCACTGTCATTTACTATTATACAAAGTGGGAGATGTACTTGGCGCTTCTTGGGATACGGTAGCCGAGGTACTATCTGTGATGCGCTCCTCTGATGTTAGCTACTACACCTGCCAATTATATTGGCCTCTTTTTCTATGCTGTAGCAGAAATTTAGTAATTAATCATTATTGTCCACCACAGGTGAAAGTGTCAGTTTCATCTCGGAGTCTAGGTAATCCGCTTTAGGTGGGCCACCATAGTAATATGTAATTTTCCCCTTGGACCAATGTGATGTGCCAGCAACATTACAACTAAGGTCTTTAAGCGGTTCACCATCCCCACGGAAACTCACACATTTTCGTGCCCGGGGTCCCATATCAGGCTTGCTGCAAAGATTGTATGCCATGTTATTGCAAGCAGCTTGGGAAAGATGCCGTAGATGTTTTAGAACAAGATGCCTCTAATAACAGCGAACAAGTCAATTGACCTTGTCTCGCACAGCAGAGCCACAGCCAATGGCACCATAGCAATGGCAGACTGCCGACTGCACTTACTCCAGCACTTGTCCCTGCACACGCTCCTCCTGCTCCTTAAATGCAAAGTACCAAGCAGGAGGGATGAAATCATCGAGACAGCTGCAATCCTAAATTAGCAGATTGATCGCCGGACAAGTGCTGGAGTTTACCAGATTCCAGAGACCTGACCCAGCAGACTGAAAAATACTAGTTCCATGTAGTCCTTTGAAAGATCACCGAGCTTTTCTTTTGAAGAGAAGCGAAAGAAAAGGGTCTGGAAGTGGGTCAAGTATTTTATTTTGTTCAGGAAATTTGAAGGTGTTTACTGATCATCATGAATGTAGAAAACCCATGAACTGGTGTCTGTGTGTTGATCCACATCAGCTTTGTGACAGTTGCCTGAGGTATGTATCATTTTACTGTGTTTAACACGTGTGGATGTTTTGTAGATTAAAGGTTAGGATGCATATGGCCTTTAAAAATGACCGTGTTGAGGTAAACCTTCCATCAAACATATTTTAATATGAGAATTATGGATATGTACATGCAGTTTCCTTTGCAACTTCGTTGGGCGGTGGCTAACAAATGCTGTTATGGCAGTGGCCATTTAATGAGGGATTTGTAAATTAAGTCCTCAAGCAGGAGACTGCTTTTGGGCCGTTGGTGTTTTACTTCCCCCTGTGGGTAGGTTTAACTCTTTTGTGTTTATTTGAAACTACATGGGAGTAAAGCAAAAAATAATAAATCAGATGGAAAGGAAAATATGGAATGGTGTACTCGAAGCAAGGCCACTGCAACCTATAGTGGTATGGGGAAGAACATACACAGATGGTGGGTCTGTACATCTCAAACTGTGAAATAATGTACTTAAATACTGATGTTATTGAGGGAAGAAACATGTCTTTCAAATTAAGGTGATTTTCCTCTACAACGACAGCATTAAAAAATGTATTGAATGTAAATAAATGATGAATACTGTTTTTCTTTCCGAATAGAAACGCCAGACCTGTCTACATTTGCATTCCAATTGTAAATTTCTTGTGAGTGGAGGCCCTGACAAAGCTGTGAATATCTGGGAATTAAACTCTAGAAGACTTCATCGTTCCCTTAAGGTAAAGAGCTACATTTATAGTTCCCATTAAAAATTAGTTTCACCTGTATCTCAAAGCCTGATGTGTGCCTTTAGATTTTAAAATGTTTAGACGGCTGAGATGTTGGTAATTGCAGCCCCATGTGTTTGTTGTTTCTAGGCTCACAAAGATGAAGTAACTTGTGTCAGATTTAGTGGCGACGACGGCTGCATTGCCTCTGGCTCTGTGAGTGGTGAAATTATTCTACACAGCGTCTCCACCAATCTATCCAGCTCTCCCTTTGGCCATGGCAGCTTTCAGGTAGTGCACATTTCTGCTTTTGTCACGTAGGTCAACGTTTAGAGAAATGGTGGGGGTCTAATTAACAAGGAAATGACCAAGAATAACTTTGGCTTACTCCTGACTTAGTCCTCTCTGTAGGAGTCACTGGTAACTTATTTGTGAAAAGTCCCCATTATAGTATGCCTATTGTGGTCATTGTTAAATTTCATGCAGTGCAGTGTTTGTTGTTCGTCCAGTTTTGGGTTTTGAACACTAGGATATGTTGCCATCTAAATGTCAGCATTTCGTCTACTGCATTTTTGGAGGTTAAATGTGTTAAATGAAGTGCAGAAAAGTAACTGGAAGCTATGTTTTAAGGTGGGTTGTATACTAATTGACCTTTTCACAATTGGCCTCGGGAGAATTGACCTAATTTAGAAGGTCAGTTAGAACATATAGGTGGGGGGAAACCCCCCCCAATCCCCTTATATTATTTATGATCCAAAACCAACCCAATACATATATACAATAACTAAAATAATATAAAGGTCAATTGTGCAGAAGGTCAATTAAGACCATTATAATTAGGTCAATTGTGCAAAAGGTCAATTTGGGTAATACCGTTTGGTCTTGTACTCTGTTTTATGAAGTCCGAATTGTTTCGAACAGCTATATTTGTAGTGTTGGCCCTGTTCAGGACTCACTGCATGCCCCGAATAATCCCACAGGAGCCTTCCTATAATTCAACCATATTTATTCTCCCTCATTACACAACTAAATGCCTTCCCCCTTTGTCCCTTCCCCTTCCTCCCTCCTCCCGCTCCCTCCCACTGTTACACACCCTTTCTTTTTAAAGGGGCTCCCTCCTTTTCCCTCACAACACCTCCCCCGCACTTAGCGAGAAAGTCTTTGGGCTACATTTGTTCTGTTAGCCTCTCAGGTTTCCGCACCATTCTCTGGGGCCTTCCGGGGGACTCGCGTGTCTCGTCGGTCACTTCAGTCAGTGATCTGTCAACTGCTTCACTCTCCAGCTCTGCTGCCGGCTCCTCTGGTGGGTCCAGTTCTTCAAAGTAGAATTTCCGAAAGGAGGAGGCATTCCGTGTTATGTCACCCTGTTCTCTGGTGGCGGTCACCATTGGTCCTTTTCATGGCTGTAATCAGGTATGGTTCCGGGTTGTAGCGGGTGTCCGTTTTCGTCTGCTGTCTTTGTCGCACTAGGATGGTGTGCCCTACTTCGAGTTGTTGGTCTTTGGCTTTCCTCTTACGATCGGCCCATTCCTTTGCTCGTTCGTTCTTCTCGGCATCGCGTTCTCTGGATCTCCGCGTCTTGTTCTGGGGTGTAGTCCTCCCATTGGGGGAGGCTGGTCCGGGGCCTGTATCTCACCATGAGCTCTGCAGGTGTTCAGCCTGTTGTGTTGTGGGGCGTGTTTCTGTAGTTCCTGAGCATGTGGCATATCGCTTGCGGGTGTGGTATTTGGTCCAAGAGGGCTTTTTTTTTCATCTGTTTGATGGTGGCCATGAATCTTTCTGCCGTCCAGTTGGCCTGGGGCCACAGCGGGATGACTTTTTGGTAGTGGAAACCTAAGTGGTCAGCCAGCTTCTTGAACTTGTGCCCTTGGAATGGGGGCCCATTGTCAGTCTTTACGGTAGAAGGTATTCCCCATTCACTAAATAGTTCATCTACTACGGGTGCCACATTGTAGAATGATCTTGATGGTATTTGTTTGATGGACTGGAAGCGAGAGTATTCGTCGATGGCCACCAATAGGTATCCTCCTTCCTGAAGGGGTACGTAAAAGTTTATTACAATTCTCTGCCACAGTTGTTCGGGTAGGGGCACTAGTTGCATTGGGTTTGGGCTTGTTTTCTGGGCTGCTTCTTGGCAGGGCTCACAGTGGGTCAGCACATCTTCCACAATGACGTCCATGTATGGGAACCATACATGATTCCTCAGGATTTTCTTGGTGCTTTTCGATCCCTCTTTCCATCGTGGGCTATTGACACTAGCGCTTTCCTGAGGTTTTTAGGGGCTACTAGCCTGTCGTCTGGCAGTAGTATGCCTGGCTCTGTTGTCACCAGTTCTGAATGTATTTTGGCGAGACTGGCTAGGTCTTTCTTGACAAACCTACCCCCACCCCCTCCTGGCAAAAAGAGTTGAATGGAGGTGCTTCCACTTCTTTTCGCTGGTGAGGCATATGGCCGCCTGTATGGTAGGATCAGCCCTGCTCCTGGCGGCAAATTTGTCCGACGTGATGGTGGGGGGGGCATAGCGTTGGTGGACAAGTATGCAATATAGTCCTCGGCTCCGTAGGCGAGGGTGTCGTCTGGATTGGCTGTGGGGTGATGGGACAAATAGTCTGCAGGGTTGGCATCCCCTCCCGGCTTGTGTATAATGGTGTGGTCATATTCTTGGAGTCTTATGCCCTAGCTCTCAATTCGGGGGGGCATTTTTGTCCTGGGGTTGCCGAATAACAAGAGTAGCGCTTGGTGGTCAGTGACGAGGGTGAAGCCATGCCCTATTACAAAATGGTGGAACTTTTCACAGGCCCACACGGCCACTATGCTCTCTCGTTCTGCCTGTGAGTAGGCCTTCTCGGTGTGAGAAGGTGCTCGGTTGGCATATGCGATGACGGTGTGACGTTTCTCATCTCCTGGGCTGGTTTGGGCCAGGATGGCGCCGAGACCAACAGGGCTGACATCGACGGTAATGATGGTGTCCCAACTCTGGTCAAAATATGGCAGTTGCCAGTGGTTGGCCAGGCTCATCTTTATGCCATGGAAAGCTTCTTGGCATGGTTTGTTCCAGTCAAATGCGGAGTCCTTCTTAAGTATAGTTCTGAGGGGGTCAGTGATGGTGGCGTAGTTGGGGAGGTATCTGGCGCAGTAATCCACCATACCTAGGAAGGATCGCAATTCCGCTACGTTCGTGGGGGCATGCAGGTTGGTGATGGCTTTTATTTTGTCTGTCAGCTGTGATGCCTTTGTCTGAAAAGAGATGGCCGAAGAAACGTAGGCTGGTTTTGTTAATGTCGCACTTGGGGCCATTTAGGTTGAGGCCCGCGTCATGGAGAATTGTGCATACGGCCATGAGAGCTCTGTCATGCTGTTCTTGGCTTTTCCCAAAGATGAGAATGTCGTAGCTTTAATTTAGAGCATTGACCTCTGCGGATATCAGCCTCCGGATGGTCTCTTGGAAGATTTTGGCCGCAGAGGATATGCCAAAATTGAGGCGCTTGTACCGGAATAATCCGTCATGCGTGACAAAGGTGGTGATGGGTCTAGAGGCTGGGTCTATGACGAGTTAATGGTATCCCTGGTTTAAGTCTAGTTTGGAGAAGTGTGTTGCCTGGTTTAGTCTGACGAGCATATCCTCGATGCTAGGTCCTGGGTGCCTCTCCCTCTGTATGGCTTGTGTTAGGTATGCGCATATCGGCACACAGGCGCAACCGACCGTTGTCTTTTGGGATAACAACGAGGGGGGGGGGACACAGGGTGTGGATCCTTCTACCTTTTCAATGTCATTCTGCAGGATTGACTGTAGTTCTTTGGTAACTTGTGCTTGAAGGTGAAAACCTACTCTGTGCCGGTGTTGAGGTACCAGCGGAATCTTCGGGTCAATGTGTAGCTTGATGACAGAATTTTTGAGCATGCCAACCCCTTCAAACAGTTTGGGGAAGATGGTCTTGAGGCTCTCAATGTTGATGGGCTGGTGAGTCATTGATCTTATCTCTTGTCTGTTCGGTGGGGAGCCTCGTATTATCTCTCCTGGATCATAGTGGAGGTCGATGAGGGCTTGGGCTGTTCAGTAGCTGAGGAGGCAGCGCCCTATTGACGGACTCTGGATGACATGGATTGCCGTTGGTACTGTAAGACCTCTATGGGACAGATCACAGAGGAACTGACCTTTCGACGTTAGGGGTTGGGCTGCTTCCCATTGGAAGATGTGCGTGCGAGGCTTGCACAGAGGGGTAGCTGTCCGCGATGGCATTATATAATTCTTCGTTCATCAGGTTGACCGTAGCCCCCGTATCCACGATGAACTGATTCTGGGTTTCTCCCATTGCACTGTTACTCTGGGGGCAAACGAGTCATCCACGGAGGTGCTAAGGAGTCTCACGTACTCTCTATCATAGCCATCTTGTAGGTAGAATGAGTCTTGGTCGGCTGCCGTTAGGGCCCTTGGTGGTGGATTTTCATACAGGTCATAGTCCGGTGTAAAGGTGGTGAGTGCACCCCCTTCTTGCTCCATGTTAGCCGTGTGTCCTCTGCTGTAGGTGGCATCTCAGGGGTTGGCCTGTGATTCAAAGTGGGGCTGATAGTCATACGGCTCGTGTTGCTTTCTGCCGGGTTCAATGTGGAGGCTCTCCAGGACTCTGACCGCTTCCGGGCGAGTGGGGGGGGCGCCATCGGGTAGGTCATCCCTCTTTCGAATGGTCGTCGCTCGTATGTCTCTTGTGTATTCTGGGTGATGTCCAGGGCCTGGCGCTGGCGGTGTTCGGTATGTACCTGTGTCGAAGTGTTTCCCTGCACATGGCCTGGAAGTTGTTTTCTTGGCCACAACACATACATCTTTGGCCGTTGGCTAGACAAGGACCTCTGTGAGGGTACTCAAACCCACATCTGTAGCATTGTCTGTCACTTTGGGGCCTTTGCTGTGGGCCTCTGAAAGTTTGTCTACCCGGGGTATCTTGCATCCGGTGTCAGGGCTGTGATCGTTTCTTTTCCCAGGGTTTTCGATGGCTGCGGCCTAGACATCAACTTGTTCGTATACCCGTGCTAGGTCAAGAATTTCTTGTAGGGATAGTTGTTTCTTCAGGAGGTGCTCCCTGAACATGGATGAAATACACGCTTCAATTATTCTAGACGTATCACTTCGTCGTAGTTTTAAGTTGTCGAAGTCACACTTTAGAATTTTCCTTTGCAAGTGGATAACAAATTTGCCGATAGATTCGTGAGCCAGTTAGGCGCATTGGTTGAAGGCGTAGCGCTCATAGTCTCTATTGGGGGTTACTACAAATTTGCTGTTTATGGCTGCGTGGAGACGTGGGTGTGTTTCTTTCCTGTGCTGGTATGGTTCTTATTGTGCTCTTTATTTCCTTCCCGGCAACGTTGGTAAATATGTTTATCTTGTTAGGTGGGTCTTGACTTCCAATGGCACCTACAAAGTCCTCAAACTCTTCAACCCATTCCTCCCTCCTTTGTCCTTGGTCGTGATGCGGCATGGTATGAGGAGCTTGCGTCTGCTAGGGCTCTGGTGTCTGCATCGGCCGCAGCTTGGGCATGGTCAACCATGGTGGCCGGACGTGGGAAAGAGATTTACCGTAGACTTTCTAGTTTTGTGGTCGTGTACTGGCAGAGGTTAGTCCTTCAGGTGTTTGGGTGCCTCTGCAGTCCTCTCCTGTTATCACTGTGTGCGGGACACGTTCAGGGGTGACTGCCGTGATGGATTGGTGGGCTGGATTGCCGTCTGCTCAGGTGGGTCCTGCCGGGGTGGGCCGCAGTGCTTATGGGCCTGCTCGGAGGGCTCTGGGTGAGGGCCTCTTTCCTCTCTTTGGAGGCCTCTGACTGGTGGCTGGCTGGTGTGGCTCACTGTTTCCATTTGGTTGGGTTTCACACCGGAGTTCGTGGAGGTGTGGGTTTTGCCCTGCAAGCCTGTGGGCCGGTGGCTCTGCAGGTATGGAGCTTCTAAAATGTCATGTGGCGCTCGTGGGTGAATTCAATGTGGCAATAGCATCAGATGTAACTTGGCTGTTGTTCATGTGCAGGGCTCTTGGCCTGTGGCGGTGGGGGAAGGGCGCAGGGCTTCTTTCCGGTGTGCTTGTTGCTTCCCCATCTGAGCTGCAGGGCTTCCATGCGCGTTGTGGTGTGCTGCTGGGCTCTTCACGTGGACTGCTTGTAGCGATCTTCCTCTGCCTGCTGGTCTCCACCGTCCTGCGTCGCGGGCTGCTGGGCTCCTCCCAGACTCTTCTGTGTCACAGGCTGCTGGGCTTTTCCCGGACTCTTTCGTGCTAAGGCACGGGCTGGTGGGCACTTCCCTCTCCTTTTTTATTTTTTTTTGCCGGCATGGGTTGCCAGGTTCAGCGTCTTCGGTCCTCTTGGTGAGTTACACCCGTGACGTCCTTCACGCACATGGGCTGCTGTCCTTCTTGCCTCCGGTCCTCCGGATGCCTGCTTAGCGCGCACACAGCCCTCCGTCCTCTACTGTGCGGTTGCACCTTCTTCACTGCTGGGCGCGTTCGTCCCGCCTCACAGCACCATAGGTTTGAGCTCCCCGTCGCTGCAGGACATGTCTCCCTCCACTGCTGGGCACACGTCCTGCTTCCGCTGCTGGTCACACAGACGGTGGACACGGCTGCCTCGTCGCCAGTTGTTGGCCCTGTTCAGGACTCCCTGCATGCCCCGAATAATCACACAGGAGCCTTCCTATAATTCAACCATCTTTATTCTCCCTCATTACACAACTAACTACCTTCCCCCTTTTGTCCCCTCCCCTTCCTCCCTCCTCCCGCTTCCCTCCCACCATTATGCACCCTTTCTTCTTAAAGGGGCTCCCCCCTTTTCCCTCACAACATGTAGTATATTTTATTAAAATGTATCTCTGGCAAAGAAGCCGCAGATTGATTTTGCAATAATTATGGGAGTTCGTTCAAGTCAAAATTACACCTTTGTGAATGTGACATTTTTAAGTGAATACAACATGCAGTGAAATGAGTAAGGCATACCCTGAGATGACTATAATACGTATCGAAATGAGTATAACATGTATTGAAATGAGAATGACATGTATTGAAATGAATATGACATACACTGAAATTCAATGAATAAGACATGCATTGAAATGAATAGGACACACATTGAAATGAATATGACACCTATTGAAATAGATATGACACGTTGAAATAGATATGACACACAGTGAAATAAATATGAAACCCATTGAAATGAATATGACCCACATTGAAATAAATATGACACAAGTTGAAATAAATATGACACACGTTGAAATAAACGTAACACCCATTGAAATGAATATGAAACAGGTTGAAGTGAATATAACATTCATTGGAATAAATATGACACCCATTGAAATGAATATGACACACATTGAAGTGAATATAACATGTATTGGCATGAATAAGACACACATTGAAATGAATAGGACATGCATTGAGATAATTATGACATCTATTGAAATTAATATGACACACTTTGAAGTGAATAGAACATGCAATGGAATGAATATGACGCCCATTGAAATGAATGACACACGTTGAAGTGAATATAACATGCATTTGAATGAATATACCATGCATTGAAATGAATACAACATGCGTTAAAATGAATAGGACATGCATTGAAATAAATATGACAATCATTGAAATGAATATGACGCATGTTGAAGTGAATAGGACATGCAATGGAATGAATATGAAACCCATTGAAATGAATATTGCACACATTGAAGTGAATGTAATATGTATTAAAATAAATTTAACATCCATTTGAATGAATAAGTCATTACCTCCATGTCCCCATTCCTCTTCCCAGTACTTACCTTTGAGTACGTTCCGTGCTCACTGGAACTCTTTTCTTTTCAAGCTGCCCTCCTCCAACTGGAAGGAGTTATCAGGTGTTCTAGGGCTTAGGTGGTCTTCAGGTCTTCGATCTAGTGGAATGATGTTATGGTTCGGAAAGACAACACCTTGGCTCTTGCTTCCATCAACCATCAGGGGAGTATGGGATCCCGCTCCCTGGAGGATCTGGCTTTGTCCATTTGGACCTGGAGCACGGCACACCTGGTCTCCTTGAGAGTGGTCCATATCCGGGGGGTGGACAATGTGACTGTGGACCGGCTCAGCAGGGTGTTTCCAGTCTCAGCGGAGATGTCTCTTTGTCCCAAGGTTTTTCAGGATGTGTGTCAGTGGTTCGGCATCCCTGGATGGACCTCTTTGCCTCCCCCTGCAACTCTCAACTTTCCTGGTTTTGCTTGAGGCCTCTGCCCCCAGGGGTATGTGGGGGGGTGGATGCTCTTCCCTTGACTTGGCCCCTCAGAGCTTCTTTATGCCTTTCCTCATAATCCCCTGATTCTGCAGGTCATCAGCACAATCCGATCATCTCCACGTGTGTTTATCCTGGTGGTCCCTTACTGGCCTCAGAGGGAGTGGTTCCCGGGCCTTCTGGAGATGCAGTTAGCTTCTCCTTGGCTGTTGCTCAGGTGGCCGTCTGCATTGTGGGTGGTCAATGTCCCCCTTCTCCTCTCTCATCCGTTGTGGGTTCTGGAAAATGAGGAGGGATCGCCTGGCATTAGGCCTTTCAGCTGCAGTGGCTGGGATGGTTCAGAGGGTGCGTCAGTCCTCTACTCTTAAGTTCTGACCGTCATTGGGCTAATTTTCTGGCTTGGCGTCACCTGAAGTGTGTCCTGGCACTGTGTGGCATCCCAGACATTTTGCAATTTATTCATGAAGGGGCAGAGAAGGGGTTGGTGGTCTCTACTTTCTGTTCTCAGTGGTGTGCCATTCGGGCTTTCCAGGTTTCCTGGTCCTTTCCGGTAGGGGGCGAGGCTCTGGTCTCAACACTCTTGAAAGGAGTAGCAGGTACTTATCCTTTGGGCCCAGTTGGGGTTCCCCGTGGGACCTTCCTTTGGTCATGTCCATATTGCAGAAGCCTCCATTTTAGCCCCAGGAGGGAGGTGGAGATGAAATAGTTGTTGCTGAAGACTACCTTCCTGATTGCCATTACTTTGGCTCAGCATTTGGGGGAAATCGGAGACCTCTTGCGTAGGCCACTGTTTCTAGTGGTCGAGGAGGAGGATTTGGGGCAGGGCTGTGACCTCTCGTTTGTGCCCAAGGTCGCCTCTTGGTTCCATCGGTCTCAGGAAGTGGTTATCTCAGCTTTCTATCTTGCTCCGTCCTCTCCTAGGGGGGAGGCTTGGCATTGTCTGGATGCCAAGCAGGCGGTCTTACATTATCTGTCCCTGAGAGAGTCCTTTTGTCTCACTGATCAGGGGGCAGGGGACTGTGGTTGCCAGGCTTCCATTCCAACGATTAGCCGGTGGACTAATCTTTGATTCGGAGTCTGTGGGCCTCTCTACTGCAGCTTGGGTCCAGGGTCGGTCCACAAGAGGGGTGACCGCCTCCTGGGCAGGCCTGCGGGGGCTACCTTTGTTGGATATTTGCCGAGCTGCCACATGAGCTACACCTAATACATTCATTCTGCATTACCAACTCAACATGGAGGGGCTCCAGTCTACGTCCTTTGGTGTGGGTGTCTGGAGGCTGTGTCTGGTTGAGGTGGTGATAGGAGTCATGGTCAGCATGCCTTTGGCTTTTTGCTGTATCCTGAATAAATTGGTGTTGGGTGGGTTTCGCATTACCGTTGGTGTCTGTGTATTTTGTGGTGGGCATGGGCATCCTTCCTGTTTCTGCTTTGGTACAACTCAAAGGTAAGTACCTGGACGAGAAAGAGGGACGTGGAGGTAATACTCAGATTTCTTACTGGTAACATTGAATATTCCCCCTCCTCCTCCTCCTCTGTCACACCCACCCAGGACCTTTGCTCGGCCCTGGCTGCACACTTCACTGAAAAAACCCAAGACATCCTTTTCTCTCTCACTTCCACACCACATCATACACCAACACTTCTGGAGCCTCCCTTTGCCAGTCTACCACTTCTCCTCTCTTCTCTCAATCCCATTACACCTGATGAGGTCGCCAGACAAGTCCGATCTATGAAGGCCTCATCCAAACAGGTGGACCCCTGCCCCTCCAAAACCATTAAGTACAACATTGACTCATTCTCCAGCCTTGGCTGATCACTGCAATCTCTCTTTTGCCACTAGAGTTTTCCCATCTTCCCTTAAGCACTCCATTGTGCACCCTCTGCGGACCCCTCCATTCCAGCAAACTACCGCCCTATCTCTATCAACCCCTTCCTGGACAAACTATTAGAGAATCTGGCTATCTCTCAGCTCACCCTCCACACTGAATCTGCTGGTTGCCTCCACGACCATCAGTCTGGCTAGAGAGCATCCAGAGGAACGGAAAACGCTCGTCTGAATACCTGTGAAGAACTGCTCTTAAATCTCGACACTAACAACCCTCTGTCCTCATTCCTCTTGACCTCTTCTCTGCCTTTGACATGGTAAAGCACAACATCCTGATTGCACGTCTCCGTGACACCCTGGGTATCACAGGTCAGGCTCTGGCGTGGGTAACCTCATTCATTTCCGGCCGTCCATCCCAGGTGGAACTTGGTCTTTTCTTTCTACTCTCACTCTTTCAACCCGTGGTGTTTCCCAGGGTTCTAACTTAGCCCCCTGGTTCTTCAAGGTCTACATGGCTGCGCTGGCATGTGTGATTGTCACTTTCATCTCTAATTTCCAGTGTTACGCTGATGACATGCAACTCTCCTTCAGGCTACCCTGAGCAACCTCTTATACCTTTCTTATATCTGACTGTCTGTCCGCAATTCAGCCATGGTGTGCTGCAAACTACCTCTGCCTCAGTGCCAGTAAGACTGAGAACTTTCACATCAGGACTCCTGCTCCCACATTCCCACTCTCTTTCTGGTCAGCCTCCCTTGGTCCTGCACCTGCACCCACCTGTGAGGCAAAACACCTTGGGGTCATCTTTGACTGCACTCTATCCTTCACTCATATTTCGCACATCTCTAAAAAGTCCAACTACCAGCTGCACCTCCTCAGTGATACTTTTCCTTTTCGCACCTTCCCCCATCGACTCACTGTCTCTATAGCCCTGGTTCTCTCAAGGCTGGACTACTGCAATAGTCTCTTTCTCAACCTCCCTGCCTCTGCTCTACACCCTCTGCAACTCATCCAGAACATAAACGCAAGACTTAGCCTTGGCCTCAAGCCCACGGACCGCATCTCTCTGGCGCTGAAATTCCTCCACTGGCTCCCTGTGTCTGCAAGGACCAAGTTCAAGACCCTCTGCATTGTCCACAAGGCTTTCTGGGGCATGGGACCTACCTATCTTCAATGATGCCTACCTAAATACTGTCCTTCCTGAGCCCTCCGCTCATCTACCTCCAACCTTCTGCGAGTGAGCCGGTTCTCCAAGCAGAGATTTGGAGGAAGATCTTTATCCCCAGCAGCGGCCTCCCTATGGAATAGCCTCCCTGCTGCCCTTCGTCTTGAGCCTGATCTCCTTAAGTTCCGGAAACTCCTTAAGACATTCCTCTTCTCCTCTTCCTTCTCTATCCCTCTACCCTGCTAACCTCTTTCTCTGCTCTATCCCTCTCTCCCTCCTTTTCCGCATAGTTTGCTGACTGGCCGCCAGGTGTACCTCAGAGTCTCACAGGTCCTGGGCACCCTCGCCAGTCGTCTCGTACTTGCCTCTGGGCCTTACACTTGCCTCATCGTTACTGCACTTGGTCAATGACCCATGAGAGTGCCATCTCTCAGCACTTACCTCAGCTTCTTACTGACTGGGTGCACTTGGACTCCCCCTCCCCCCTGCACTTGTCCTCCCCCACCCACCTCCCCTCTCCTGTACGGTCTTGCACTTGCATGATCTGAACGTACCATGCCTTGAAGATTCATCTATCCATCTTCCCTTGTCCCCTTCTTGCATGGTGGCGCCTCAATGCACTTGGAAAAACTGCAGAATCGTCATCAGACCTATTTGCTGTCATCTACACTGTTAATTGTATTATATGCACTTACTCTGCCTGTGCAGATTTGTATCGTTCAGAAATTCAAAGCCTCTGAATGACTGTTGCTTTTTCCCCTTGTGCCCTCCCTCCTTGAGTGCTTTGAAACACATGCTTTGTGTATAGGCAGCAGGGAAGCTATTCCATAGGGAGGCCGCTGCTGAGGATAAAGATCTCCCTCCAAATCTCTGCTTGGAGAACCGGCTCACTCGCAGAAGGTTGGAGGTAGATGAGCGGAGGGCTTGGGAAGGACAGTAATTAGGTAGGCGTTGTTGCAGATAGGTAGGTCCCATGCCCCAGAAAGCCTTGTGGACAATGCAGAGGGTCTTGAACTTGATCCTTGCAGACACAGGGAGCCAGTGGAGGAATTTCAGCGCTGGAGAGATGCGGTCTGTGGGCTTGAGGCCAAGGATAAGGCTTGCGTTTATGTTCTGGATGAGTTGCAGAGGGTGCAGAGCAGAGGTAGGGAGGTTGAGAAAGAAGCTATTGCAGTAGTCCAGCCTTGAGAGAACCAGGGCTATGGAGACAGTGAGTCGCTGGGGGAAGGTGAGAAAAGGAAAAGTATCACTGAGGAGGTGCAGCTGGTAGTTGGACTTTTTAGAGATGTCCGAAATGTGAGTGAATAAGGAGAGCGTGCAGTCGAAGATGACCCCAAGGTTTTTTGCCTCACAGCTGGGTGCAGGTGCAGGGCCAATGGAGGCTGACCAGAAAGAGAGCGGGAACGTGGGAGCATGAGTCCTGATGTGAAGGTTCTCAGTCTTACTGGCACTGAGGCAGAGGTAGTTTGCAGCACACCATGGCTGGATTGCAGACACAGTCAGATATAAGAAAGGTATAAGAGGTTGCTCAGGGTAGCCTGAAGGAGAGTTGCAGGTCATCAGCGTAACACTGGAAGTTAGAGATGAAAGTGACAATCACACATGCCAGCGCAGCCATGTAGACCTTGAAGAACCAGGGGGCTAAGTTAGAACCCTGGGAAACACCACAGGTTGAAAGAGTGAGCGTAGAAAGAAAAGACCCAAGTTCCACCTGGGATGGACGGCCAGAAAAGAATGCGAAGTTTTCATGACAATACTTGCCAGAATAAATTAGAAGCTAACCCAATGAAAACTAGTGTATTATGTTTTAATGGAACCAGAGCAAGACCCCCTAAATATACTTGGTCTTTGGGTGAAAGCCTCCTTTGAGTGGTGAAATCAATTAGGTAGTTGGGTTTTATTCTGGTGCAAGTGTCTTGTGCTATAGTGCGTAATAAATTGATGGAGCGAGGAATCCAATTTGGAAAACAAATGCGCATTGTTGCTTTGAAATATTGTTATTTCATGTGATTCCTTTCATTACCTATTATAATATTTTCCCAGCTCTTTTATATGGCCTTGAAATCAGTTCTTTTACTGAAGAGTTTGATTTTGCAAAATTGGAGGGAAGAACATGGCGCAAGGCCCTGAATTTGCCTAATATTGTCCTCAAAGGGTTTATAGTATATGAACTGGGACTAGTTTCTATGCAATGTGTAGTGATGTGGAAAGTCGTTTCTCTTTATAGGAAAGTTATTATGGCACCTTTCTAATGTCTTATATCAACTCATTGATGCACAGATGAAGCACTTTAAACCAGATTGTTTGACTAATTTTAAAAACAAATGTACTGCTGTACTTGAAACATTAAGTATTAACTTTGAGCAGCTTATCACCAACCCAGAAGATGTTAAAGAGAAAATATACGATGCAGATTGGAGTGAAACCTGTGACAAAAGAGTATCTTACAAACTGAGTATTTGAGTCTTGAGAATAAGCAGAGGGGAATGCTCACCCCAGTATTAGCCAATGCCCGGATGGTCCTGTAATGAGGACCTTGCTAACAGTGAGACAAAACCTTATCCACACTCGAGAAATACTATTTATTAAGAGTGTGAGTGCGGAAAACCTGCTCAAGACTTCTGCAAGCTCTTAAACTATTCCCTGGAAACGGGAATTGCCCCTGGGAGCATCACATTTGCCTAAATAAAACCTCTTCTCAAAGATCCCACAGTAAGCACAGACAACTCCACTAACTACTGGCCAATATCAAAATCCCTTAACCGCCCGAATTGCTGGAAACGTATGGCTACCCATGGAAACTAACTAGCGACTGGACTAGGCACCATTTGGTTTCAGACCTACTAGAGTGACTGAATAAACCTTACTCTCCATCTAGGGTCACCTAAGAATCTATTCAGACTGCCATACCACCTCCACCCTGATACTTCTAGATCTTTAAGCAGCTTTTGACACAGTCAACCATGCAATCCTCATAAAAAAAATAGAAATTAGGTTAAGCAACAGTGGGCTACAATGGATGGAATACTTCCTCAAGAAAATAATGGAAATCACCTTGCTGCCCCTTTCAGCTCACCCTCGTTCATACTTGCATGTGTTGGTCCACAAAGCCCACCTCTACTTTTGAACATTTACATGACACCTAAATGGCAACTCATCAAGCAACACAGGCACAGGCATACATGTTACTGTCGGACGCCACTGCTACCGGACCCAAACCCAGATGGCAGAGCCGCTTCGCATTTTGCCTCCACCAAGATGGCAACCGTGAGCATAATCGATTCCAAGATGGCACGGAGGAGGAACACCGGAGGAATGCGCATTCATAAAATCATTCTGCTCAGTTAAGGCTCTGCTTTGCAACTGTTTCCCCTTGCAGTGGTGTTTACTTTTTCTCCATAATCCTATGTTACTCTAATTTAATTTGCTCCTACTGGACCTCTGGTCTCTCTGCTTCATGCCTTCCCCTTAAGTTCCCACCTCGTTGTCGTTTTACCATCCTCTGCTATTCTCATCACACCTTCACAGGGTACCAGACATTTCGTCGAAAAGAAAAGGTCGACAAGCAAATGGTCGACACCATTTGGTCGAAAACCAAATGGTCGAATTTTTTGTTTTTTGTATTTTCACTTTTTTTTTTGGGGGAGGGGGTCCCCCCAACCCCTTTTTTCTTAAAAAAAAAAACCTTTTTTTTCCCTAAACAAAAACCTAAAAAATATACATATATAAATAAAAATAAAAAAATTCGACCATTTGGTTTTCAACCAAATGGTGTCGACCATTTGTCCTGTCGACCTTTTTTTTTTTTTTCAACGAAATGTCCGGACACCATCCTCAGGTAGGTAAGATAGCTACATATGACGATTCTTCGCAGTCATTGCATTATTGCTTGCCCTGCATCATGGTCCAATCTGCTGTTGTCCACTGTATAGGGTTTTTTCCTTATTGTGTCTGAATCCCCCCCCTTCCTCAGGTAGCACCTGCATCTTTACTGCCACTTGGATGCCCGAGCTGGCTACCCAAAGGGACCAGCCTGATGTCTTTTCTGGCAAGACCACTGCAGTCCCTCGTGTAAGACGAGTCGTTGAGTTACAACTATGAGATAATCCCCAAATAATTACAAAATCTCCACCTGCAAGTACATAGACTAAACCCCTGTCAATTGCCTCTCACAAATCAACGCATGGAGGAGCAACAAGAACCTTTAAACTTAACCCAGCTAAAACTGAAATAATGATCACGCCAAAAAGCCCCTCCTATACAACCACCAGTACCTTGGCCTATGGAAATGGGAACCAGACTCGAACCCGCCAAAGAGGTAAACAATCTCGGAATTTGGGTGGACAAGGAGCTAATATTGGAACCTCAAGTTAACACAGTAGTAAAGAAATGTATCTTCCTCCTACATTGCATTCAGTCATACGGATCTTACTCTTTCTGACATTTCAACGCAGAACTCGTGCCATTATCTTACTTCTCATGTCAAGATTAGACTATACCAACAGCATTTACCTTGGCATGCCTTACTACCTCACCAAAAAACTACAGTGGATTCAGAGTGTAGCAGCAAAATTCCCTATGAATTGTTTCCTCCCACAGATTAGTGTGTGTATGTGTTTATACACTGTTTCATGAAAGTGATTTACAGGGACCATAATGACATGTTGTATATACAGGAACATTAACCTGTTGTAAAATGCTCTTGTGTACTGTTGATGATATGACATCTACTGGGTTGTTTCATCTTACCCTAGCTTTTACCCAATTTATCTCATAAATGGTGCTCTAAATAACAGAAATGTCTGTGTGGGGGGGGAAACTCCACCCGAGTACTCATTCATTGCGTAGGGCCCCCTTGCTACTGTCACTCACGCGAATGCCTGAGAGATGCCAATGATCCTCCACTAGAAAATATTCACATTTAGCCACTGACCTTGAATCATTTACAGTGCCAGTTCCCCGACAGGAGCTGCCTTCACCCCACCACCAAAAGAGGCAGCCACTACTGGCATGCCCATAAAAAATTTTCAGGCTGCGCACAGTGGTGGCTGGTATATTTGGACTCCAGGAGCCAGGCACCACCCCCTTGTGTCTATTGAAGGTGAAAGATTTAAGCTTTTATTTAAAAATGTAATTGCATCTTTCACCATTTGCAGCATGTGGCACAATGTGCATTTGTAGTGAACCAGGCTGGCCAGGGAGCTGTAGCGTGATCTGTGTTTGAGGAGGTTGGGGTCCCTCATTTTGTGTTACACCACTGGCAACACAAATCAACAGGGACTATGAAGTTAATGGGGTTGGAGCTAAGACGATGAGGAGGTTGGGATTACCTAGACCGCTGGAGTTGAGCACATTTGGAGATAGTTGTTTGCCGTGAGGACATTGTGTGACTGCAGGTCAGGTACATTGAGTAGGGGATTTGATGGCGGTACTATGGTTGGATGCTCTGAGGGCGGTTTTATGGGGGACAAGACATGAGTTATATGTCAGTTGTGTTCCTTCTTCCCTCATCTCCTCTGTTCCTCCCACTTCCCCTGTCCTATCCTTGGACGCTTTATGTTGGGGATTTTATACTGTGAAGATGGAAATACTGCTGCCTTTGGACAACTATATTTCAATGGGTTGCTGGGACATGTCCGAACGTCTGTTGGAGATGTTAAGCAAACATATGAAATGTAGTTTTTGGAGTTGTTTTTTAAAGAAATCGATTTACCTTGAGCTACCTATCCCTTTTTAGTCCAATTGCTTTTCAGTTTATATTCTTAACAAAATGGTGTAGCCTAATAAATATTTTGAGCTCCAAGATCTTAAAAATAATTAATATTGGTGTAATGAAATGGTGCCATGTTTAAGCGTTATCTAGTTTCCCTGTTAAAAACACTCCTATCTTCCTGATTAGCTGTACTGATCAACGTCCTTTTTTTTAAATGTAAAACCATGTTAAAGTGCACTGCTCATTTCACATATTAAGTCTTGCAGCTGTCTTTACATAAAACACTGCACTTTTGAAAGATGAACACTGGTCTTTTTGTTTTAAATGTGCTGTTGTACTTAAAACAAGTTGTACTTTTTTTGAGCGAGCATTGAACACGCATATTTTTAAAACTTTAACCACAGTGTAATTGATTTTGTATGCTTCCTTTAAAATATCACATATTCAGATAATTTAAAATTGCCTTCTTCAATTTAATGCACACATATTCCATTGTCAGAGAGATGCTACATCTTTCTTCGCTTGAGTAACTGTAAAACAGTTAGGGCCTCATTACAGGTGTGGTGGTAACGGTAAAGCAGGCAATATTTGCAAATACTTCTCATTTTACCACTGTGAGGAATCTGCTCAATTTGTTCCTTCTCCCCAGAGCGGAGCCATCCCCTGTGAGGCGAGCCCACTTTGCAAACCCCTCCCTACGGGTCTGGGCAAGTGGGAACTCGCTAGGAGTGACTCCCCACTCGGGGACAAGGACTCCCTGTCCGATGAGGGCCTCCTAGACCAGAATACACTGTCCATCTACATTGGACTTGTACAACCTACTTTTATTCCTGCTTTGACCTATCCAAACTGTCAACCCTTCCATCGTGTTGGCTTCTGGCAATGCTGGATTACATCTGAGCGCCAAAGACCTGGAAGGAGGACACACCTTTGTTGTTCATGATGACCTACTTAAGGAGGAGATGAACTATGGATAGGGAGAAGGAAACCTCTACGTAGGGGGGTGTGTCCCCTACACGGAGGCAAGCCCTCTGGAGGAGACGCCCTGAAGGGGCACAGTCATTCTGGGTCACGGAGCCCGCTGGAGCATGGAGAGCGAGGCTAACGCTAGCTGGACGCCTACTATTTTCTCTGACCATGAAGTCCAGGTCGGGAAGGAGGCGGCAACAGAGAGGCAACCACTGATGGGCCATGGTGGGATCGGAGCCCAATAATCGACCCCGAGACCAGCTCTCTGGGGAGAGCCCAAATCCCTGAGCTCTACGCCCAAATGTTAGTTGCAGTGACAATTGGCAACAAACACTTCCACAGAGAGATTACCGTTAAGAGGTATGAATACTGCAAATCCATGCTGGGAGAGCCGACGAGGTTACATGGACCTGAGAAACCGCAGCAGGGAGGTGTCCCATGTGCCTCAGAATGAAAGAGGTAAAAATACTGCAAATCCAGGCTAGGAGAGCCGATGAGATTATGGGAACCTGCGAAACCCAAACGGGCAATCATCCCATGTGCCTCGGAACAAAAGAGGTACGAATACTTCACATCCAGGCTGAGAGAGTCAGGAAAGTTACGGGAGCCTGAGAAACCAAAGTGGCCAAGCACCCTATATGAACCAAATTGAAAAATATACGAACATCGTATGTCAAGGTTAGGAAAACCAAAGAGGTTGCAGGAGCCTGAGAAATCCAGAGTGGGCAAGCGCCCTGTGTAAATTATGTAAATTGAGAGAACCCAAGTCTATGAGAATGACATAGGACTTTAGGAAGTCCCAGGTGCATACAAACTGGAATAAAGAGAACTGTGGAAAAAGGACCCGGGAGAGGTCTTGAGAAAAACACATGAACTTTTTATTTGGACTAACAGTCTACGAGACAGCTGTGTACTTGTTTTTGTTTGATACCAACAAACTTGGAACGATTGTGAGAAACTCATGGTGGCAACAAGTAAGTCCGACACAAGTGATCACAGATCAAGGGTGTTTATTCAACAATGAATGCTGTATGTAGGTTGGCAAAACGCCTAATCTAAACCTAAATCTAAGATGGGAGCAGGCGTCAACCATCAAATGAAAAATAAGGCAGTCCTATTGGTGTCAAATAAAAGGGCCTATACTAAGAAAACCTATTGCCAAACCTCACAACTAATACAAAAAGGTTGTGGGATAGTTTTCAGGAAAAGGAGAAAGTGTTTTTGTAAATAAAATGTCAGAATGCAGTAGCCTGGGACTCCATTACACACGTTTTCGTGCACAGGGTAAAATGGGAGCTTGGAGCACAGCATACACTTTAGCTTTCCCAGCACGAGTTAACAGTTCCAATGGCAGCAATCAGGACTGTCAATGGTGGAGTCTTGTTCCTCTTGAAAGTCTCTTGCCTTCGAGGGCCTGATGTATTCACTAACAAAACAAACACAAAGTTCTCTTTCACAGTTCACCTTGGGCAGTGACTTCACCACTCTTCTTGACGCTGATCCTTTAAACCGTTCCTATCAATATGCAGGTCTTTGGGCTGTGGGTTCCTGATCCGATGGCCTGATAGGTTTAACAACAAACATTAAAAGTTTTGCTTCACATATTTTCTGGGTGTCAGCTTTCCACCCCTGGATCTCCCTCTGCTGGGCTCGGACCCTCCATGATAAGAGGGACATTGTACTTCTCCTGTTTTACGGTGTCTCTTTGTTTCTGCCTCAGTCGGGCTCGGATTCCAAATAACCAGCTCGACAGTGTACTTCTGTCTCCTCTTTAACAGGATACACTCCCATTGACTTCTCCATGTCCTTCTAAAGTTACGGTGGACATCCCTTTGCCACGTTGCCCTTGTAAACACCCAGTTTCTCTGGGCTTTTATACTTTGCTCCTTTCACGTTAGCACCCCTATTCTGGGTTCACTGTTGCCGGTTTCACATTCACATTTTCTCTCAATATTCACAGGATTCACTTCCCTTTTACTTTCACCATGCAGGATTCACTTCCCTTCCTTTCTTGTGCTTGTAGATCAAAGTCTTTCGATTGTACGAGGATTTTACTAGACCTACAGTATGCCACTTTGACCTCTCCTTGCGGCCCTCCTACGGCCTTCTGGTTTCTGTAGTTTTACTCAAATTGGGATCAACCAGAGTCTCTTGAGTTAGCACATATGTGGTGCCGGTTTCCCTCTGCAGCTGGCCTCCCCTTCAATACTTGTTACAGTTCCTTTCACAGTTTATTAACTTGGTTAAAACTTGCCACTTTGCGCTTCTCATTCAACACAGCCTGGATCTTATTGATTCTCCCCTTGACTCGCTGGCTGTGATGAACCGCTTGGCTTTTGGCTTTCCTGGAGTCCAGGGTGGTCCCACGGCGTGGGAGCTTCCCTCGGTCCTGCTTATCAGCATAAGCTTGCCCCGTGTACCGGTGACATCTGCTGCAACACACTTGTGCTATTCAGTCTTAGTCTCTCTTCCACGAAGGTTCCACGTGCCTGTGATGAAAAGGGCAAGGTCACTTCTCTCCACGCCACCCTCTTGATTCCTGCCATCTTTCCCCTATGTTTGAACGGTTGTATACGAATTGTTCGAACTACAATTGTTCGAATTACAATTGACCTTTGCACAATTGACTGAATTGTGCAGGTCAATTGTTACATATATGCGGTTGGAAACCCCCCGCATCCCACTATTATATATATATATATATATATATATATATATCAATTGTGCAAAGGTCAATTCGGACCCTCGACTTTCGAACAATTTGGGTAATACCGTTTGAACTGCTGCACCTCCATAGCCGTCTCGTCGTGCTCGACTTGCCCTTACTTACTGTGCTCTTTTACTCCACCTTTTATCCCTGTGGGGAAAGGAAAGGGCCGTCGGGTGTGTGTGGTTCATGTTAATTGACTGATTTTGCCTGACCCTGTGATTTGGGACATGTCGGGTAAACAGCTCTGGTGTTAGTCCGTTGTCCTTTGTGTTGTGCAAAAGTGTTTGTGTTGGAAAAGGGTGAGCAGTGGTTTGGAATGTCCTATGAAAGAAGTTGGGGAATAGGTTTTATATGGATTCGTATCCTCCGTATTTGGGTTTTGGGTGATTTCGGAAGGGTTGGTTTTGGATGGTTTGTTAAATGGACGTGAATGACTGGGATGAAAGACGGAACAGAGGGGATTGTGGGACTGGTAGTTTTCTGTCATAGTGGATGCGGTGTTCTGAAAATAATAATCAGAGGGACGGGATTGGTAGGGTTTGCCTGGCAAACAGAAATAGCTGGGATTGTGAAATGAATGGAGGGGATTGTGGGAACCGTAGTGTTTGGTCCGGATAAACTGTGTGTTCAGGACCAAATAACCAGAGGAACGTGGAAATGAATGTCCGAGGTTGTTTGGTTGGGATGTAGGATAGCAGGGCTTCTAGGATGGATCACTTTAGAGTGCAAGCGGGTTTGAAATTTTAGGGGATTGTTTCTGTACAGAGGGGTCATCGTAGCTAGGTGGAAAAGATTTAATGGGAGGAGGTGTGGCAGATGTGTTATATCCTGTAAGGTGTTCCGATATACTATTCGCCTCTCTTTCTGCGGCATAGTACCGCGTCTCACCTGGGGCATTCCGCTAAGCATAAGAGTTCCCTCACCCAGGTGATCCTCCTTTGCTCGTCCACCGACAGGGTTGGGATCTGAGAGCGACAGCCCTCCCCTGGCCACCTGAATAAGGGTTTCCCGAGGTTTACCTGGGAGAATACCCTCAGGTATCTCACACTATCAACAGAGTACCCAAGTGATTGGGCTAGGCAGAAACCAAAGAAAGAAGTCATTTCTTAGGCCTCTCTTTTTAGTTCAGTTTTTTCTTAAGTGGTAGGGCCACAGTAGTTGCAAAGGATTTTGGACCAAGGACTCTTTTCTTTGACGAGCACCATTAGTTTTAGGTAGGGAACTTCCCTCGTAGAAATAGGGCAAGTTAGGAGTTCTCTTATATTTTTAAACAAAGATCCTAATAAAGTGTAATTCGGTGGTCCTCCACCTCCTCCTCCTGGTTCGCCGCACCACCCACCACATTACAGGGTTTGGAATGATTTACAACTGACTGTATTCCAAGGGACTAATACCGCCGTCTGTTAATTCTGCCTAACTTCATGATTATGGAAAATATTGTTGACGGTTCCCTCAAGTTTTTTTTTGCCTTTAGTAAAGAAGTCCAGGTGTGTGCCTTTCATATGATTCACTACTGTACATAATCTATATCCTTTCTCAAACTGAGATTGGAAATGGTAAAGAAAAAAGGTGGCATACATGTTTACTGAAATAGTACCAGCCTTCCTAAGCAAGGTTCCTGTAATCGAACAATGCCACTCTAATTACTACTGGTGGTGAAGGCAATGATTGTTGGCAATCAAAGCAAAACATCTGCTTCCCCTGTAACGATGGCCTTCGTGTGGGAGAAAAACTCTGGGCTGCTTTCTTTGATCGCCACTGCTTAGTTTAAGTGACTTCCACTGTTTAGTAGAAATTGTCAATGGGAAGATGGATTGTAGTATAATTCAGTTAATTGGAATAATAGGAATTCTAACCCCCTAAACTAGGCAGATTAAGAAATCTAACAGGATCAAAAGACAATTTACGTATACTTTTCATATATTGTACCTTCCTCACCTGCAGAGCAGATGCCGTTTTACACAAGGTCACAATTACTTTCTAAACAAAAGCCCTCAGTACTGCGACACCTTTCACGGATAACTGTCATCACTGATCCCTTCAACCTAAAGTCTCATCCCATGTGTCCAGGAGAAAGCAGCCACTACCTGATCCTGACCATGTGGGTGGTATTCAGAGGGTGGATCCACATGGGAGTAGATGGCTGTTTTTAAGGGGAGAGTGGTGAATCCACAAAGAGAGAAGCAATATACTTCTCTTCATTGTGAAGAAGATCAATTAATTCTAGAGTGTTTGATGGCTTGCTGCCATTATTCAAAACCATCTGATTCTAAGAGCATGATAAATACTCTGTCGAAACAAAACCCATTTAGTCTTCATGTAGATATGGTGAAAGTAAAACATGTGAAACATCTCATGGTTATGGTAATTGTAATGTTGGTGCAGTTGTTCAAACGTGATGTAAAATCCATTAAAAACTCTTTGGACTCAAAGTCCCAGAAATCCTCAACTACTGCCCTAGTAGGATTGTTGTCCGTCTTCCCCTGTTCCCCCTCCCTTGCCTCGTCGCGCCTTGAAACACTTGTGTAGAGGCGCGTTATAAATGCCATATCATATCATCATATATTATATCATATATCATGAGGAGAAGGAAAAAGGAGTTAATGTAGAGGAAATGTGACCTTGAGAACAATGTGCAGTCTAGTTGTCACAAAGCTAATCAGCTGCACAGGACTTTTAAATGCCCAAATCACCTGCAGCTGATGAGACCGGGATAAGGACAGCAACGAGAATGCCAATGTGGATGGAGAGAGAAGGCAGTTTGCAGAGTGGGAAGCGTGGCTGGTGGCTGAAGAAATCCCACGAAGGACTGTGGGGAAGTAGGCATGCTAGAAGTCAATTGGCAGCGTTTGGGGTGTTGGGAGAGGAGCTCTTGTCAAGAGGAAGCAGAGGGTGTGCAGCAGAGCCATGTGTGGAGAGGCGGCCCTGAAAGGCAGCGCTGGTCTTGGCAGTGAAGGCTGAAGGAGCTGATGCAGAGACCCAGCGGGACTTTGCCACTGAAGGGGAGCCAGCCCATTGCGAGCATCTCTCAACCCCAGCACGCAGAGCCGGTGAGTGAGCCTTATGGTGAAGGGGGGCCCGAGATGTTCGCATATTCTGATAAGCGTATGAAAAGTACATTTGAGTACCAACCACATGGAACTAAATGGAAAAGACGAATGTGGTGCAATTTCCCTGGCATGAGATGTCCATTGGGGGAAACTTGGGATCAGCATTGCCTGCGCCAAGACTCATTGCCAAAAGAAAACAAGGGGTGTTGGGCAGAAACCTGTGCAGTTCCCTTTGGGAACACTGCAAAAGATTTAGGACTACAGGTGTTGGCAGTAAACCCACTTGATAGCAGTCTGTACCACCCAGATTTACCTGGTAGCTGTGGCTGAGCAGTCAGACTTCCCTCAAGAAGAGTTAGGCAGTATGCAAAGTATACACAATAGGCACTCAGACAGTATAGCACAAGCAAACACTGACCAGAGCTTTGCTATCAAGGTATATCATTATTTATTTAAAAACACACTTATTGAAACACTCCAGCACTATTATTGTAAATCACTCTAAACACAGTTACTATTATTATATATACATCCCTTATGCCTCATCAAACAAGTCTTAGTTAACACCACTTATTTCCAGACAGAGGTGAGCGCTTAACTATGATGGCACTCTAATAAGTTAACGGAAAAAGGGAGGGAAAAAGGCAGAATGTAGGAAAATACACCACACTAATACTTAGGAACTCTTAAGCAAGGCAGGAAAGTCAAAAGTTACTGGTGAGCCAAAGTCAATAGGCCGGGCCCACACTTGGAGAGAGCAGGGCACAAATGCACCCAAGATCACACAATGACAACAGGCTTAAAAAGTCTTGCAGGGAGTTCAGAAAGGTTTTAGTTAGGCTCAGAAAAGTTTAGCCGGGGTGTCCCAGGCTAAGCCAGGTTCGAAAGCCGGGGGCTAAATCTACCCTGTACAGTCGGTTTCAAGGGAAGCCAGGCGGAACACTGTACCTTATGTGGAAAGGATCCTCCAGCGGGGGCAGTTGTTCCTGGCAGCGGTTGCAAGTCACGGCGTCGTCCAGAGGAAGAGAAGATCTTGACGTGGAGGAAAGATGAAGGTTGTTGCACTGCCAGGGAAGAAACCAGCTGCAGAGTTTTCCGGTTAAAGGTACTACCCTTTGATTCGCGGTAGGGGTGAAACGTGGTATCCCGGTTGCCGTGGTGCTTGGCACAGGAAAGGCGGCCACAAGATGCTCCAGGAAGCGAAAAAGGAAGCAGACTGGTTATCCCCACCAGTCGAAGGAAGAAGATTCTCCGGGCTGGAGATCTCCTCTGTTGTTGGGAAAAGTGGTGAGACGGTTCAGCAGGGATCCACCGGTGGTGTTGTCGTAGCAGGTCGGCTCAGCTTCTCCCTCGTCGGATTCTTAGGCTCTGTGGCGACTTCTAAAGTTCCAGTCCCCAAACCCCAGCTTTTATGCAGAAAATCCCCATTCATTCAGCCTAGCTGTCACTCAAACATGCTAAGTGGTGAGCCGGCCGGCTCACCACTTGGGCCAATCAAGACGGAGTGCGACTTGAGTTGCCTAGGCAACTCAGTCCAGGGTGCCTAAATCCCCCTCCACCCCTCTTAAGTACCCCCGACAGAGTGGCACCACTTTGGAGGGCTTCGGTGGAGAAGCCCGCCAAAAAGTGGAACAAAGGGCTCAACTTGGGTTGGAGTCACAGAAGCAAACACAAACGCCATTTTAGAACCGAGTTCTAGCAAAAATACCAACCGGAGAATTAATATTAAATGAATAAACCGGCAGTATGTTGGAGGCTATAGGGATTAAATAATTAAAGTTGGTAGCCTCGAACACTGGGAAATCCCATAGAGATATATTCGCGTTTGAATATAAAAATTAGTATCCACTGCCACTAGCCAAAACTCGATCAGGGGGGACGGAGACGTGCCCCCTCAACTAACAGACCCCGGGGCAATTCGATTGCCCCGGCCAGTACGTCCACAATATGATGGTTTGTACTGGTTCTGTTCAGAATTTGAGACTAGTAAAGGCAATGGTGACTTTACATGCCCTGGGAGACAGTAGTCAGTCCCAGGGTATGGAGTCTATATTGGGGGGTCACTATGACACCCCTGTGTTACTGCACTGAGGGTGCTGTGTAACACACATCCCAAAAACACATGAAGCCCTATGGAGTAAAAGACCCCATAGCCCATTAAACACATCTAGAGTCAAAGAAACGCACTCAAATCATGCCTAAGAGTGAAGGTAAAAGAGTCTCACTCTTGGCAGGAGAAAAAAATAAACCCCAAAAATCCAGCAAAGCTGCTGGGGGACTCACTAGGTTAGGAAATTCAGCCTAAACAGAGAATTCTCCCTAACAAGGGGCAACTATGGTGTAATTCTCATGACTGGAAGGTCATTTGGGAGATACTTGGAACAAGCATTGCCAAGAGTCAAGAGATTGTTCAAAGGAAAAGCTTGCACAAACCCTCAGATATTGGATGACGGTTTGGGGAAAATTGGTGCAAGTAACAGTTAAGGGAAAAGTGAATGTGCAGAGAAGCCTGATAAGGATATCGGGTAGTGAAACCTTTTTGGAAATGGATACCTGGCAGGAGAGTACACCAGGGGATCTTAGGGGGCCAAAAGGGGGCTATTCCTGGCAAGGGAGTTAACTAGGATATCAGGAGTTTACAGTTGATTGGTTTTCTGGCAGGAGAGTGTACTCTTTGAATTGGTCTATTCACTTTTCAATAATAAAAAGTCTTATTTTATACAAAAACCTTTATGACAGAAGGAATGAGGAAATAGGAATATGAAGATAGGGGGAGGAAGTAGAGAAGTGAAAGGGGGTGGGGGTAAAGAGAAGGATATGAAAAGATAGGTGGAATGAATATCAAAATCCAAAGTGTCACTTAAATCAAATCCAGTCACCCATAAAGTTCCTAAAATCTCTTCATAATCTTCAATCGCATCTCGCCTTTGAAATTAATCTTTTTCCCTTGCTGAAAGAGATGTGTTCATCTTCTGTTCTTGTTTCCTTTTAACATTTTGTCAAACTTTAAAAAGGTGTGACTTTCACCATGTTTGAACCTTTTATTCTGAAAAAAGACATTTGTTTTGCCATCTTGAAAAATAGTAATTACTTTGCTTTACCTTAATCAAACCAACACTGTGGAAACAATGCTTAGTTTTGCTATACTGAAAGATCAGGCGAGCCTTCCCCTTTTCCAGATCTGTCTCGTGGAAAGAACATTTGTTTGATCACATTGAGGAGAGTATTGGGAGAAACTGTGTAATGCCTTTAAGAGACTGGTCTTGACAAAGAATATTGTAAATAATTTGCTTGAAATAATCCAGGGGGAAGTGAGCCAACCCTGGGATAAAAGGAGTGTTTTGTTGAAGTTATATGTTTGAGTAATTACACTTTTTTGTTGAGTTGAACTTTAGAAGATTTACCTTGCACGTTTTGTTAGTATGTATTAGTGTGAGAGTCAGATTGAGTTTGGACACAAGGTAATCCTGCTTGAGTTTTAGTTTCATATGAATGGACACTTTTGTTAGCATAGGGAAAGTTAGGCCTTTATCCCAAAATCTTTCTGTTAATAAAATGGCTAATGTGGAGAATTATACCTCCTTGTGTCCGCCTCTCATTTGTGACCCCTCACACCACTCAAAAAAAAAAAGTACGCCTTTGTCTTTAGTTCTTCTGCAAGGTACCTTAATTCAAGAAAAATGCTGAAGATTTTTGATACTGAATTGCTTTTGGGTGACTCTCCTAATTGCACAGTTTTTTTACTACCACTCCAGAAATTATGAATGGTTGCACTTGGCTATCCCTGTCCACAAGGGGGACACCCCAGATGCCATCCTTTCTAATTTTATTTTTTGTGTTCACCTTGTTTCCTGTTGAGCTCCTCTATTACCCTATGCTCCCACTGCAGCAAAGTATCCTTCAGTCTATTCCATTAGACGGACCACCATTGTCCACTTTCCACTTGCTCTCACCTCCTTTTTAGTTGAAACAACCTATTTGCCTGCGGGGCTTCAGCACACTCCTTTTATTTATTTGGTATTTTGTCTTGTGCCACAACCAACCAAGATAACTTCAGAGCTCTGTGATCAAAAACAAGGGTGAGGTGGGAGAAGAAATAGAGGAAATAGTGTGCGGAACAGCAGGGGTACAAACACCCAGGTTTGACAATATCAGAAATATTAAAAGCTTCTGGAAACACTAGCCACACAGTCTGGCGATTCTTTCAGCAAGGGAAAAAGATTAATTTCAAAGGCGAGATGCGATTGAAGATTATGAAGAGATTTTAGGAACTTTATGGGTGACTGGATTTGATTTAAGTGACACTTTGGATTTTGATATTCATTCCACCTATCTTTTCATATCCTTCTCTTTACCCCCACCCCCTTTCACTTCTCTACTTCCTCCCCCTATCTTCATATTCCTATTTCCTCATTCCTTCTGTCATAAAGGTTTTTGTATAAAATAAGACTTTTTATTATTGAAAAGTGAATAGTCCAAAAGTGTGAACCGCTGGCATAGGTTAAGGCAACTCTAGGGACTAGAGATGTCCACAAGTGGCATGAGGTTGCACCTGCAGGCGGTATGTGTGGGATTTCCCAGAGTCCTTTTATGAACTAGGCTGGCATTGAGCCCTCTGTAAATCAAGTCCATGCAAATAGAGCAAGGACTAGGGACATGTTGCTACACTGTTGCAGTCAACTATATTTACGGCTAGTACAAGGTGCCATATCCACCAGTAATACCAGCATAGCATCTGGTGGCCTCAGTTGCACTTGAAGCACAAAGCCCGCTTTAACCCCCATTCTCCACAATCACACCAGGGTCGAAGCACCATGCCTCAAAGCAGAAATTCACATCACCGGGGAGAGAATGCACCCACAATGTACAGTAGATGAGAAATGCCCTAGGTTCCACTGACAACAAAGCCCCTGATTATTTTAGAAAAGCTCACAAAAGGGAGAAGATGAGGGTCAACACCTAGAAATTTCACTGAGAGGAAAAGAAACACCTGAAGGGGAAGGGGTGTATGAGGACAATGAAGCAACACAATAGGAGTTTGATTAATTCAAAAGAACATTGGATGATCTAGGGAATCTAAGATCTGATAAAGGAGTTCAGGGGAGAGCAGGGGAAGTTTAACGAGTTTGGCTGATGGCATCTGTCTGCGCATTCAGTGAATACTATTGCTCATTCTTATGTGAAAATAGTCCTTGGGATTGAAGAGTTCAGATGATATGTACTGATAGCGCACTTGTTTTATTGGTTTTTTTTTCTTCGTTTCAGCCCATTCAAAGTTTAAAATACTCTTTCCTGAAGACGAGTCTGTTTGGCACTGCGTCCAGCAGTGGGACTGTGAGTTTGTGGGATGCCAATAGTCAGAGTTGTTACCACACGTTCGACTGCGCGCACAAAGCTCAAGCCTCAGACCTTTGCTTTTCTCCAGTGAATGATCTATTGCTTGTATCCATTGGACTCGATAAAATGATACAGTTTTATGATACTTCCAAAAAACAGTAAGTATTTTTCAATTTTAGCCACGCTTTTGTGCCCGTTGACTAAAGGAGACTCTGCTTTTCAGCTTCTGAGTTTGAGTGTGAATTTTGCCGATTTGTGTACCAGCACCATATTTGTTATGATCCAATACAGTTTCTAGTGTGCACTATGAAACTGCAACAGTTGGACAATATTATTAATAACCTATTTTCATACTCCGTTTATCTGCATAACCTGACTGTGGTCTGTGCAGCAGAGCACCGAGACAAAGCAAATTCTTTTCTAGAAGAGTCTTCAGAGAAAACACTTTGTCTAGGGCAGGCTCCTATTTTAGTTTATTGGTCCGATTTAAAAGTAGGACACTTGATTAACGAGATCTTAAACTGCGAGGTAACCAATTTAGATTCCTTTTGTGCAGGGCCACAGATTGTGCTCAATGTCCCAATTCTCCCATACTATATGAAATCCCCCTTTATTCTACGTTATGAGGGTATTGTAAGTCTGAGGAGTTCCATGACCAAATGGAGCCGGGATTCTGATTGTATGACCTGCGGGGCACTTACCACCCTTCAGACCATTTGCCGAGGCCCCATGACTTTATCTCTGCTCTGCTGCCAAGCACAGCAGCAATGGAGCTGATCAGGGGGCTGCCTCTAGAGTTTAGTCCTTGCTCTACCTTTCAAGTGTATTTATTTTACCATCAAACTTCAGGATCATGGCAAAAGGTCATTAAAGAAAACCTGTTCTGCCACAGTCAAGGGATAAATGGTAGCAGCTAAAAGGATTTAAAGAAAAGCACACGAGAGAGGGAGATAAATACTGAAAAATAAGTATTGATAAATCTATATGGGTTGGATTTTGAATTGAATGATTTGCATGTGTTAACATTAAAGGTTTTGGTTTAACTGAAGTGCAGAGGACGGGTATGCTCATCCTATTTGCATAGAAATGCATCCTAGTCCAGCAGTTAAAAGATGTTGCCTTACATGTGCAGGTGATGCAATCATATTCAAGCACAGCCTCTCAATGGCCATGTGACGCCATCCAATGTCAGTTAATGTCATCAAATTAAATGTTCACCCTCATTTGTCCTATTGCTGCCATTGGATGCCAAGTGCTGCTTTACATGTCCCAGTAACGCCAGTGTATGCAATGCATAGTCACCATATATAAGGTGCAACCCTCACATGTCCAGTTTTTGGTATCATATATTGAGTGCAAGCTGATATGTTACGATCTGGGTTTTACAAAGTGTGTTATCGCCACAAGTGACCTGTTTGGGCTCCTACCAGTGATACTAATGGGCCAGTGAGTGAGAGAGAAGGGTCTAAGCATTGTAATAAGACATCAAAAGATTTGTCTTCAATTTCCTTTTAAAGATGAGAAGCTTGGGTGTTTCTCTCAAATGCCTTAGTAATGCCATCCAATGGCATTTCGTACCTCCTATACATGGACATCGCGCAACGTCCGTTTAAATGAGCCATTTAAAAATGATATCAAGATATCTTAAAGTTCTCCATTTGCTGTGTTTCAAAAAAATAAAAGAAATGTCATTGCGTAAGGTGCATTGAAATGTATGATGTGGCCGCTTCTGTTTTTGTTATTCCATGTAGGAGCGCTCCACAGCAACCTTGGCATCCTTTCATGAGGGGTGGAGGGAAGCAGGAGGAGGAGGAGGGAGGAGCGAGGAGCGTGAGAGGGGATGTGGGTGGGTGGGTGGATGAGGGGAGGGAAGGAGTAGGGAGAATGCCCAAGCGCTGACCCTCTTTGACGGTCCGCACCTTGTCTCTGGAATTGATGCCATGCACGATGGATTCACCATGCCCTAGGAATGCAGGTGTTTTTTTTTCTATGCAGTCAGCTTGCTGCAAAGGAAAGCTCTTGCTTCCGTCAGGAAAATGTACTGCATCTTTTTTTCAGATTCACCTAAAACCTTTGATTTCATGCACTGCTGGGACAGTGCATTCAAAATGCCATCACTGACCGTCCTAATTATCTATATCAGATGTGGTGCTGAATGCAACATTATCTACAGAGGTTCCTACTAGCTCATTAACCCAAAGGTCTTGATGTGAACGTGTGGCAAAGGCGGCCCTTGGCTGCCCTCCATCCAAGGCACAACACCCCAAGAAGTTTCTCCTCTGAGAAGTGTAGTGTGACTGATCAACATACGCCTGTAAAGGATCGTATGGAAAGAGAGGGAAGTCCAAAATACATCAAAAGAGAACAGAGTGCCTCATGCCATTCCTCATTCCCTTATGCCCATAAGAAAGATGCAACATTCTCGTAGCAATCAGGATGAGGAAGACTCTTCAGAGATTCTTCATATTTTTCTTCTTATAAAATGTAATATCCCGCAAACTCATAGGGATGGCAGTGATTACACTTTTTCTTGAAAACATCAGCATCAATGATTTCCGTATTCATGCTGACGGAGAAGCAAGGTCCCACTGTGCTTGTTAAGGCCATAATAGGTCCCTCAAAGATGGGCACCCATACACCAGAGAGCTCTTGTCTCATCTCGAACCTGAAACCCCTTCAGAGCTGAATACTGGGGCAGAGTTACAGATGGTGGTACTTGGTCCCGCCCATTTGACTACATTGATGCAGTAAAAAGGGGCTTACATTGGTTCTCTAGGGATGCCGATTTATACATCCCGGCATCTAGAGTGCTGTTTTGGAACGATGCAGGAGGTGTACAATGAGGAGGGGGACTGTGGCCCTGTTGGTCTCAAACCTATGGAAACATCCCAAGAACACATTCCCGAGGAGTTCCTCTCTGATGAGCCCAACCTACAGGCCTAGCTACTAATCTTGTGGCTACTAGCAGTTTAAACATCTCAGTGGATCTAGACAAGAGGATCTCTCCTTAAGTGCAACCTAATGTGACTTTCCAGAAGGCCAAAGAAAAGATCATTGTGGATTTAGGGCAGTGGGCTGCTTCAAGCCGTGTCTTGGGTTTGATGAACCGGGTGGAGTCATCGCTGATTTCTCAGTAGTGACCTCCTTCCATGTGGCCAGGGGACAGCAGCCTCTACCTGATCCTGACCATGGGGGTGGCTAAATGAGGGAGGATCACATGGGTCAGGGAGACAACCTTCGGGGAGATGTCATAGCTTCATCAGGTGAGGCATGGTATCCCCCATGTTCTCAGGAAAATAATCCTCCCATATCTAATACCTTCATGGCTTATTGTTATACACCCACTACTTCTCCATCGAAGAATAGGGAGATCACCCTCTCCAGATCCACTTATTCAACCAAGACTCATTCACCATATAAGTCTACTGAAAATGTTTATTCAAGCTTTCTGAATGAAATCCCAAAACTGGACTTCCTTTCCCAGAATAACCAAAATACTGGGACGAGGAATAGCAATCGAGCAATACAGAGCGAGTAAGCCCATAAGTCCGGTGAGTACTCTAGTGGTTGCTTGTACACAACTGTGCCTGGTAAGTTTAAAAGGCAAGTGAAGCAGGGAATCCATGTCTGCTGCTGGCGGGAGAGAGCTGTCTTTCCGTGAGGTTGAACAAACCAAAAGGCAATTACCGGTATGGTGGAGCCAGGGGGGGTCACCAGCAAAGAAGGAATAAGCTGCTGTGTGAGAAGGACACACTGCAGGAACGCCAGGAGCCAGCAAACGACTCCTGGGCATTCATAGGTGACCGAGAACAGCGCTTTACTTACTGGAGCCCGTAACGAAGCAGACTTGTTAAGTGGAAGCCGCCAGAGCCAAATATACCAAGAGGCAGCAGTTGCTTGAAGGAAGCAGATGGAAACGCTTCTCTGGTCGACCATGAGGGAATCCAGAAACAGCAAGAGCCACTGAGTCCGCCCAGAGGCAGTGTGTGGAGGACCCCGGGGCGTATCGACTGCCACCCCGAATGCAAGTAAATGAACCGCGAACAAGCAAAAGAGTAAGAACAAATTAACTTAATATTAAAAGGGGAATTAAGTTGCCAACACAACCCTTACAAGCAGATGAATATACATTTTGCAGCTATTGGGGAAACAAGGCCCGGATATATATCCGGAGGACATATTTACAAAGTATATGTGCACCTTTGGGGAAGGGCAGAGAGCCTGTGTGAACACAAGTGGTTGAATACAAGAAACCCTGGCAGGAGAGTATACTAGGCAATCACAAGTGTGTGAAAGCCCATAGTCCTTGTAGAAGAACTTTCCAGGCAACTAATCCTGTGTGTAATAAAGAACTCCTGAGAAGAAACATCAGGCCTGGGAAAAGAACTAAGAGACATAATTGCAAAGTCAGACAAGTTTGTAGGTCAATACAGTTGTGAGCCAAGAAAGGCACAAGGAACTGTTAGATGAGAAACTTCAGAGAACAAAGAGGAATCCAGGGGAAAGAAACCACCCTCTGGAGCCAGGACCTTTATCTGTGAAGCACATTTGTGTTGGAGCCATTTTATCTTTTGTGAACACTTTTCTAAACCTCCCCAGATTAAATACATGTTTCTGTTTCACCTTAAAGTTTAGTTTTGGTGCGAGGGTCAGAATAGAACTAAGTACACAGGACCGTTTATATTTTGGACATTCTGACACTGACAGATCCTTAGTTTTGGTTATAGATGGGGAAATTCCTCTTAGAGCATGGTCGGAGAGGCATGTTCCCAACCCCTTTTTATTTCAATAAAATTCTTTAACCAAAATCATGGACAACTTGTGTTGGAGTTTCATTCCTGACTTCACACAATTGGCGGATAGATATCCTAACTAGGGGCCTTCCAAAGGAGACGTTGCTTTTAGTCAAAGAAAGACTTAAAAACTCTGTTATTCTCTAAAATCTGGCTTTCGACTCCCTCTCCATTCCTGCCACTGCCATCTGGTCTTAAACTCTGCCTATTTGTGGTTTTTTGTCTGTCTGAATCACTGTCCGCGCCCTAATGCCTCTGGGTCCATTGTGCGCATTACAAAAAAATAAAGTAAAAGTAAAGTGTGGTTGACGGTTTTGGAGTTCTAACAACGTTTTTTCTCCGCCTCTACTGTAACAATAGAAATGGCAAAAAATATAAGCAGGCTCTTCTGAATCTATGCACTTACATGCCACGCCAAAGAGCCTTGACGTCCAGGTGGGCATCCACATAGGGAGAGTAAACAACTTTCCATGTTCACTTTTGTGGCTTGAAGTGTGGTCTTTAAGGCCATAAACCCATCCTGTGCACAGCCCACGTATGTACACATTCTATGAAAGTCTGTTGCAGAAGCGATGGAGAAGCTCTTGGTGTCAGGTTTAAGACTTGCCTGAGGTTTGGTTGCAGATGTAGTGCGAGTGCTGGTTGCGTGCTTGTGCCACAACTGGGACTCCATCAGAGGGGGACAATCCTCTCTGGGTGGCACTCTGTCTGGCAAGACTGCAACACACCAAGTAACGTCAGGTGAAAAAACCTTGAATGGTGTTTGAAGGTGGCACTGGTAGAGCAGTATCCCAAGGATGTATACAGGGTCCAGCAATTGGTATAGAAAGGTGCAACGCAAGATGCACAGGAGTGCAGGAAGGCTGGGACCAAATCGGGAGAAGCTGCCAGAGAACTGGAAACGTAAACAAGGAGAAGTCAGGAAGGCCGCAACCAACAGACAACGGAAGAACAAAGTAAGGAGAGCGCCGAGTTAAGGTGTCTGTACCTAGCACTGAGGCACACAGCTTGGTGTTTTCCGGTGATTGAAATACACAGGATTCCGTGAACTCTGGGCTGAGCTGCTAGAACGTTGCGCCACAGCTGGTGAGGCACGTATGATATCGTACATCTCACATCCGGTGCCATGTTGGATGAGGCAGAAGGTGCTTTGTAAGCCGTGCGAAGAATTAAACGATATAGGTTCTTCCACCTATGCCACAAGGACCAACGCAGGGCACGGCAAAGCGTGACCGTTCGAGGGAAACATTTAGGGTGAGGTTTAATGTATTAGTCATAAATGATATACAGCTTGCGTGTCAGGCATTAGTTTTATGTTCTTAGATCACCAGGGTTTTATTTGCTGAGTATTTTGCCGCATATTTTCAGCTGGAAAATGTTCAGGGGGTTTCCCCCAAAACTCCCTTCCCTATTATCTAGTCCCTATTTCCCACACACACTTGTTGGGTTTGTTTGGAAGATTTCGGCTGCGGAGGATATCCCGAAGCTAAGCCTTTTATACTGGAATAGACCCAGGTGTGTTACGAATGTCGTGATGTACCTGGATTCGGGAGCAATCTCAATTTGATGATAGCCTTTCGTGAGGTCCAATTTCGAGAAAACCTGTGCCCCGTGGAGGAGGTGTATCATGTCAATGATCCTGGGCGCCTGGTGCCTTTCCCTCTCAATGGCCACATTGGCTCTCCTCATGTCGACACACAGGCGTATCGATCCGTGTGGTGACTTCTTGGGGACGGGAACGATGGGGGACACCCATGGGATGGGCCCTGAGACTGGTTCAATGACGTTGAGCTTGATTAGCTTGTCTAGCTCCTCTTCGACCTGGTGTTGTATGTTTATCGGGGTGCCCCTGTAGTGCTGGGCGACGGGCGGTATCCTCGGATTTTAGTGCAGCTGTACCTTTCGATGTTTTAGTTTTCCTAGGCCTTTGAACAGATTGGGGAATGTCTGTTCAATGGCGTCCGGTCTGGCGAAGTATTTATGGGCCATAGGCTGATACAGTATGTGCACCAGACCCATCTCGACGGCTGTCTTAAAGCTGAGGATGCACCCGCTGTTGGCTTCCGTCTTCAGGATGTGTAGCGTGATCTTTGCCGCGTGCGACTTGTGCAGCCACCATGCTGATATTGTTCCTTTGCATGGGAGCGGGGTTGTAGCTTCATAAGGGTATATGTCCACTGACGCCTTTCGGATCTTTGGGGGGTTGGTGAGTGAGTTGTACGCCTGTTCACTTATTATGTTAACTGTCGCCCCCGTATCTATGAGGAATTCCAGAGGTGTGTTGTTGACTTGTAGAAGGAGCGTCGGACTGTGTTGGGTGGCTGTGGCGTTGTTGAGTGCCCACACGTACCCTTTTTTCCGTTGATCGTCCTCTGACGACTGGGATTCGCTGCCTGATGGGGATCTCATCTCAATGTACCGGACGAACCGTCTTCTTTGTGATCGCCTTGATCCGTCAGATGGCCTTCTGTCATCTCTGGTGTAGGAGCTCCTTCGAGGTTTTTCTTCTCTCCGGGGTCCCGTCTGGTCGTCTTCTCCTCTGCCTGCTGGTGGGCTGTGTCGCAAGCTTCTCCTGCTCTCCTGTTGTCTCGGTCTGCTGGGTCCCTGTCCCGGCGGATTCTTGCAGACGGCTCTGTAGTGGTCCATTCCGCCACAGGCGGTGCACTTTTGTCCTACTGCTGGGCAGTCACCCACGTGTGGATACTCGAACCCGCATCTGTAGCACGTGGCGTCTGTTCCTTTCCCTCCCGGTGAGGGCGCAGTATGCAGTCTGTTAATGTCATCTGCATTCGGTGTCGGGTGTTGAATGGTGACCTTGCCTAGGCTGTCGAGCTGCGACTCAACTGCGGCTTCCATCCTGGCAAGTGCGAGGATTTCCTCGAGGGACCTTTGTTTTTGGAGTAGCTGCTTCCTGAAAGGCTGCAAGATGCAGCCGGCTATGACTTGGGATCTTAGCGCCTCGTCATTTGAGTACCTATGGAATTCACAGTACTTTAACTTGATGCGTAGGCGCATCACAAAGTTATCAAGGGACTCTCCTTTTTCCTGTCTAGTAGTGTGAAAGACATGGCGCTCGTAGTCAATGTTTGTATGGGGCGTGAAGTATTCTGATAGCTTCCCATGTAGTTCTCCATAGGTGACCGTGTCTGCGTTCATCAGTTCACCTGCGATGTCCCTGACAGCGGGGCCTACTGTCATGAATAGGGTGTTTTTCAGCATCGCGTCATCGGTCAAGCCGATTGCCCCCGTGTAAAATTTAAAATCCCTGAGCCATATGACCCATCTGGGTCCTAGGTTGGAAGTGTCTCTAACATCAAAAGGGCCCGGTAAGGGTAAGTTTTGTGCGGCGGTACCTGATGTTGGTGCCTGTTGGGGGCCATCAGCCACGGCTCCAGATCCGTCCGATGAGGAGGCAACGGGGCTCGCTGGGGCCGACATGTCCGCTGTAGTGGACACCAGGCATGCCTATGCAGACTTCTGCCGTGCTGTGCTGTCGCCCTCAGCATGTGTTGGTGGTGTGCAGCCTCTTCGCGGGCTGTTGCGTGTCCTTTTGTGCTGTCCCCCGGGTCCCTGGCACTTCTTGGGGCCTCCTGCCGACTGCGGGTTGATGTGAGGGGGGGGCGGGACCAGCCCCCGCACCTGCCAGCGGGTCCGCGTTCGCCTCACAGAGCACGAACGCGCCCGCGCCCACGTGGTGTTTGCGAGGGGCCGCTTCCCTCCTTGGCACTCCGTGCCTGCGGCAGATCCGGCGGGTCCCTGTTCCCGTGAGGTGCGCCGATGCGCCACGCCGCTCGACTGCGGACCTCCTTGGCACCCCCAGGCCTTCGGAGCGGAGGTGCGCCGACACGCTGCACCCGCTCACCTGCGGGCCTCCTGTGGACCCCTCGTCTCCAAATGTTGGGTTTTGCGCGGGCCCCGTAAACCGCTTGGCACAAAGGTCACACGGGAGCCGGGATACATGCAACCTCTTTATTCGTCGGTCACACAGGAACTGCCCCAACATTTCCCTGCCCCCTCCCTAGCCCAACGTCACTTCCCCTTGTCCGGGGAACTAAGACCGCAACGGCGGTCTGCCCACACAACGATGCGGGGGGCTGCAGAGCCCTCAGTAACAACCTGACAACACTGCCCCTTGTATCCCCTTACTGAAACTCCCTCCCCTATATTTTTCAATTCGTTTTTTCGGCTAAAAATGTACAGCAAAAAACTCAGCGGAAAAAAAAAACTGGGAAAGTAACAACGTTGTACCCCGGCCTTACAAGCAGGTTGTGAAATAGCAGATTGTATGAACCCAGCAGTTGCCAGTGCATCTGTTATTAGATGACATTCATGGATGAGCACATACGCTTTCACAGAGACCTAAAATTCCTTGGAAATATGTAAAGCTTTTACCTTGAAATTGGTAGCATTGGATGTGTAACGGCCACCAAAATCTTCTCCATCCTGATAACCCACTTTTTCCAGAGGCCTTGCCTTCATACACTATACCTCTTCGTGCATAGGAGCAAGACCCATTTTGCAGATCTGAAGGGAACTCTAAGGCATTGCACCTGCCAATCCAGAGCTCAGGGTGCCCTGGAAAACTACACTGAGTACCACTGCTCCCTCTTCATCTGCCATCCCAAAACCGCTTTCCTATACCCTTGGAGCACTTGAAGCGGGTGGGGCAAGAATCTCGAAGGTTTATATAAGAATCGCATTTTACTTCTTCCAGCGCTTGGACGTTGCAAACAGTTGTCCAAGGTATTGTCTCCCTTCAATCTGGAAACAATCCAAAGTCCCAGCAGTTACCTTTGCTGGACCCATTAATGTTGGGCAAATTCTGTTCCCTTTTGGTTGACTATATAGTTGCACTCATGTTAGGGAGAATTCTCCAGAAAGGCTAATTTCCCTTACCTACTGAGTCCCTGAGCAGCTTTGCTGGATTTCTAGGATTTATTTTTTTCACCTGGTAAAAGAGTGAACCTTTTTTTCCCACTCTTACATGTGTTTTGCTGCGTGTTTTACATTTTTGTGTTCATAGACTGTGGAGCCTCACCTACTCCATAGGCATCTTTTTTACTGTGTGTCACACAGCACCTTTAGTGCCGTGACACAGGTTTGTCTTTTTCAGACTTCCTACTCTAAACTTCATATTCTGGGACTGACTACTGTCTCCCAGAACATGTAAAGTTGCCATTGACTTTATTAGTCTTTTTAAATTCACAGACCCAGCACAAACTATCTTACATAGAGTACTGGAAAGGGTTAATAGTTATCCCTTTTTGGCTCTCTCATATGGTACATTATTTCGTTCCCCTTTCTTTAAGATTTGGCTGGTGGCAGTGGTTTCTACCATATTTTTGCTACCGCGGTCTATGTAAATAGCCTTGGTACTGTTTTAGGGCATCTTGGTAGCCTCCAACTTAAATCCGATGGACCCCATTTACTTTTATTTGGTTCCGGTTGGGTTTATTCACCATTTCTTTTTGTAAAGGTCTGTCTCGTGTTTTACTCTGCGCGCCAAACCAGGTTTGGTTCCTTCAGAAGCCCTCCTTAGGTGCCTGAAAGTCTGGGGGGGGACAGGATGTGAGGGAGGGGTTTTAGGCCCCCTGCACAGGGTTCCCTTGGAAACCCATGTCACACTCTGGCTTGATTGGCTAGGTGACAGTCCTTCCAGGACAGCCACCCTGCTGTGTGATTGACAGCCAGGCTGTGTGAATGGGGGGAAAACTGCATGAAAAGCAGGTCTCTGGGACTAGGAAGGCAGAGTTGCCACTGGATCGAGAGAACTGAAGAGAAGCTGAAAGAAGAGCACCACTACCACGACTGAACCTCCCGGTGAAGCCCTGCTGCGGGTCCGAATCTCCAAACTTCGACGACAGAGAAGATATGCAAGGAATCTTCCCTTGAGCTGGTGGGACCAACCAGTTTGCCAAACACCAAGCAAGGCCTCCCTCCACTGGTTGAATTTGCTGTGCACAGCTGCAGTGAACCGGATAGCCAGGAGGACCGGACCTAGTTCGGGTTTTAAGGAGCGCACCTTTTATTTGTTTCTTTGCTCTACTGCTGGTTTCTTCCCTGGGCAGTGCAGGACCCTCCATCCAGTTTTCCTACGTCGTGTCAGTCTGGCAGTCGTTTCAGGAACCGTGAGCCTGCAGGACCTACCAGGAACTTCTGCCTCAGCTACAGCCGCCTTCTTCATTTACGGTACTGTTCTAACCCGGTTGTTCGTTCCGTCCGACCGCAGTGAAAGTGTTTGAAATCTTTCGCCAATCCGAGGGCTTGTCCTTCTCTACTCTTCTTAATAATTTTTCCTTCGACCAACTTCGTTTCGAACTCTTGGCAAAGACTTAACCGCGAACTGCTCTGAACTGTGTGATCCTCTGCAAAGACTCTGAACCATTAACATTGGCCCAGGCCTATTCATTTGAATCCTAGTTGTAGTAAGCCTTCTCTAGATTGACCTGCCTACTTAATTGTTGGTGCTGCTTAATTCTGTATAACCTTGTCTTTCCCTGCCTTTTTAAATTGCTTGAGTGCCATTTTGCTCACACTTCATTTTGAGCTTAACTTTTCCAGAATTCATTGGGTGTTGTGTAGTGTATTAAGAGTGATTTTTCTGCTGCTGCTTTATTTAGTGAATCGTTTTACAACTGATGTGTAAATAAATGTATATTCTTTTACTCAGAAACCTTGAATCAGTGTTTGTTTGAACCATAGTAATTGCTGTCCTTTGTGTAACTGTTGATACTGCTCACTTTACTCTTGCGATAAGTCTGGCTGCTCAGCCATCGCTACCACTTTACTGTGTAGTACAGGCTTGTATCAAAGGTGAATTTGCACTTGCTCTTGTAGTCTTAATTGCGTATGGTGTCCCCAAATTGTACTGCATATGAGTCTGCCTAACAACCCAGTGATGGAAAGCGGAAAGTTATGCTACTCCCTTATTTTGCCAGTCCCCAAAAAGGATCGGGATTGCATCCAATTTGGATTTGCTAATCTGGAAACATTTATCGGGATTGAAAAGTTCAAGATGCTCACCCCTTCTCAGATCATTCAAGCAGTAGCCTTTCCGGGCGGGCTGGTGTAGCGGGAAATGGGGAAGAGGTCAAGCTGAGCAGGATTTGGTCCTTGGTTCAATCACGGTTGCACGTGTGGCTGATCTGACTGGCTCTAAAGGTCCTTTTCCCTTTCATTATGGTGAAGAGTATCCTGATCTTAACAGACGGCACAGTGGCCATGCGTTACCTCAACAAGCGAAGGGATGTAGTGGTCACTGCCCCTTTGCAGGGAAGGAATGCAGCTCTGGTTCTGGGCCTTGGAGAACAACATTGTCCTGTTGTAGGCCCATTTTTCTGGGATGGCAAATTTTGTGGTGGATGCTCTGAGTAGACGGGGCCCGGTCTCTCATGAGTTGGAGCTTTACAAGGAGGTTCTTGTGGAATTATTCAGCCTTTAACATGTCTTTGTCAAGTTGGGAAGCACGAGAGGGCTGCGTACCTGGTTTCTTGGTCTTTGATCTTGCCGAGGTCGCCAGTCTGTATCCAGTGGAAAGATGAGCTTGTGGCACGAGAGACCAGCCTCTCCGCCACCCAAAAACTGATACTGGGTGGAGGATGGGCCGATTCCCAATGTCACGGAAAGCACTCTCCTGATTAACATGACGAAGGGACTGTGCCAGCACAGGCAGGAGAGGCTACGGTCTTGTTGCAGATCACAGGCTGGGATGGAGTCCGTTGGAATAAGGTCCAAAGTACGTGAACTGAAGTGGAGGTCTAAGATTCCGGCGTGGCAGGTATATTCTTGGTCCACAGGAACGGATGAAGAGGGTAAGGCCGGACAGGAAAGGAAGGAACCAAGGCTGAGCAGGAGATCTAACTGAAGGAGCCCGAACGGTTACTCTAGGGCAGCAATTGCTGGGGACCTTGGTCAGTGTATGCTGGCAGACCCAGGGAGGTCCAGGTAAAAGTATGCTGGCAAATCCTGAGTTTATTCTGGTAAGTTGCTGGCAGAGCCAGGGGAACCCAAGTATGGTAAGCTGGCAGGCCCAGGGAGAACCCAGGTAAGGTAAGCTGGCAGGCCCAGGGAGATCCCAGGTAAGATAAGCTGGCAGCCCAGGGAGAACCCAGGTAAGGTATGCTGGCAGGCCCAGGGAGATCCCAGGTAAGGTAAGCTGGCAGGCCCAGGGAGAAATTCAGGTAAGGTAAGCAGGCAGCCCCAGGGAGGAACTCAGGTAAGGTAGTCTGCAGGCGAAGGGAGGAATTCAGGTAAAAGTAGCAGGCAGCCCAGAGCAGGCAGCCCCAGGGAAGAACTCAGGTAAGGTAGACTGCAGGCCCAGGGAGGAATTCAGGTAAGGTAGCAGGCAGCCCAGAGTGGGCTCAGGTGAGTGGCAGGCAGCTCAGGTAGGAAGCTCGCAGAACGAAGCAAACCGCGTTGAGACGCGGCTTGCCTCGAACTGCGGCTCCTTTTATGGGTCGCCGGCGCCTGTGAGGCTTGGAACGCAAGCCGCTTCACCTCCGGGCGCCGGCGTATCCAAAGCGAGTCCTGGAAGGCAAGCCCTTCCTAAGGCTCGAGCCCAGTCCACGGCGCATGCGCGGAACCGAGACAGAGGTCTTTCGCGCATGCGCCGTAGCCCTCCGGCCCCGACACCCAACGCTCTCCCTCTGGCGAGCCCCCAAGCGCGGAAGCACGGGTAGACTTGCCAGGAGGTGAAGGGACGAGCGGGCACGGCGGACCCCGGTCTCCAATGTGGCGTGACACTATGCCCCCTCCCAGGAAGGCCCGGGGCCCTGGGTTTCCAAGGAAACTGTCCATAGAACTTACGCACCAAGCGGGGAGCGTGAACATGTCGATGTGGTTCCCAAGTACGATCACAAGGTGGGTACCATTTCCAATCCACCAAATAGTGGAGCACCCCCCTGCGATAACGAGCATCGCAGATCTCCTGAACCTCAAATTCCGGGACACAATGACTGAGGTTGGGCGAGGACAGGAGCGGCCGTAGGTATCGACAACATAAGGTTTCAACAAGGAGACATGAAAAACTGGGTGTACATGCCAAGAGGGGGGTAACTGGAGATGGAATGCTACTGAGGACAGCCGCTTGGTAATAGTGAATGGACCAAAATAACGGGGAGCCAGTTTGGTAGGCAAATTGCGAAGCGGAAGGTTCCTAGAGGATAACCAAACCTTGTCCCCGACTTGAAAATCTGGTTCCACACTCCTCTTCCTGTCCGCCTGAGCCTTCATCCGATCCTTGGTTTCTCTCAGGATCTTGCGTGCCAACTCCTGTTGCTGTTGGATGCTTGAGACCAGGGCATCAGCAGATGGAACAGTACTGGTGGGTACGGGATGGAAGGGCAGCACTTTGGGATGTTGGCCAGTTGAGCAGAAGAATGGACTGACCCCAATGGAGGCATGAACAGTATTGTTATAGGATACTTCAGCAAGGTCTAACCCAGCCTTCCAGTTGGACTGAGTAGCGTTAGCAAAACAGCAGAGGTACTCCTCCAACGTCTGATCAGTCCTTTCGGTGAGCCCATTGGTCTGTGGGTGATAACCCGAGCTTAGAGCTCTATGAATTCCTAGATGGCCACACACCTTACTCCAAAAAGAAGAGATGAACTGGGAGCCACGGTCTGAAATGATCTTTTCCGGAAGGCCATGTAATCGATAAATGTCATGCAGAAACGCAGAAGCCATTTGGGTCGCCGTAGGAATCTTGTTAAATGGAATGAAATGAGCTAATTTGGTGAAACCATCCACAACAACCAGTATGCAGGTAAATCCTTCGGAAGGGGGCAGATCCACAATGAAGTCCGTGGCGATGGTATGCCACGGGTAGGGTGCCACTTCAGTAGGTACCAGCAATCCCAACGGCCGTCTTCTCGGAATCTTGCACTGGGCACAAACAGGACAGCTTTCGACGTATTTCTGAACTTCGGTAGCCCATCCAGGCCACCAAAACTGTCGGGATATCAATTCTCGAGTAGCTCTCATTCCTCGATGTCCTCCGATAGGTGAATCGTGAAATCCATGCAATATGCTTTCTCGGATTGTTCCCTTAGGAATGTACAGCCGTTTCCGGAAAAACAAGAGCCCATCATGTTCGTACACTGACCGACGTCTAAGAAGGGCCGACCTTTCAGGATCCGTCCAGGTGGCGTCAGCGATTGACTCAAGGTAAGGTGACAAAGTCAGTAAAAAATGCTGAGGGTAAATCAGTGGCTGATTCGGACAGGCCGTCTCTACCTCTTTCTCCAGGGACCGGGAGAGAGCATCTGCTTTCAGGTTGGAGGTTCCCGGAACGTAAGTGACATGAAACACAAACAGAGAGAAAAAGAAGGCCCACCTGGCTTGACGAGGCGTTCGACATTGCAAGGAGCGTAGGTACTGCAAATTGCGATGATCAGTCCGAACTTCCACTGAAAAACGAGCTCCGAGTAGATGATGTCTCCATTCCTCAAAAGCGGTCTTAATAGCCAACAGTTCCTTTTCAATAACCGCGTAGTTTCTCTCTCGCTGGGATTCAATTTGCGAGAGAAATAGGCTACTGGATGTTCTACTGACGTTGCTGGATCTTTCTGTAGGAGAACAGCTCCGACAGCAAAGTTGGAAGCGTCGGCCTCCACAATGTAGGGTAGATCATCCTGTGGATGGTGCAGAATCGGTGCTGCCATAAAAGCTGACTTCAAGGTGTCAAAAGCCTGAGAAGCAGAGGAATCCCACTTGAAAACCACTTTACTACTGGTCAGCCTGGTAAGGGGCGCTGAGATCTGAGAAAACTGTGGAAAAAAGCGCCTATAGGAATTGGCAAATCCCAGAAAGCGTTGAAGATATTTCACGTCGTGGGGTGGTTTCCACTCTTGTATTGCTTGCACCTTCTTAGGATCCACCTCTATCCCATCTCTATCCCATCCACAAATCCTAAAAACTCGATACTAGGCTGATGAAAGCAGCATTTTTCCGCCTTTGCGAATAGATGATTACAGGACAACCGGCGAAGGACCTTCCGAACTTGTTCCACATGCTCTTCAAAGGATTTGGAGAAAACCAGGATATCATCCAAATACACCCAAACTGACAAACCAATTAGATCACCAAAGATGTTATCCATAAACCGTTGGAAGATAGCGGGGGCATTGCATAGACCGAATGGCATAACTCTATATTCATAATGCCCAAAAGGTGTCTTGAAAGCCGTTTTCCATTCATCTCCACTCTTAATGCGGACCAAGTGGTAGGCCCTGCGTAAGTCCAGTTTGGTGAAGATCCGAGCTGCGTGTAAAGTTTCTAGGAAACTGCGAATCAATGGTAATGGATAACGGTCCTTTGCAGTTATGTCATTTAGTTGCCGGTAATCCACACAGGGTCTCAAGGTGCCTTCCTTCTTCTTCACAAAAAACAAGGGAAATCCTGTGGGCGACTTGGACGGAACGATGTATCCTTTCTGCAAGCAATCTGACAAGTAATCCTGCAGTACTTGTCTTTCATCCCGGGTTAAAGCATACAGTTTCCCATGAGGAATGACACAGTCCGGAAACAACTCGATGGAGCAGTCGAATGAAGGGTGTGGCGGAAGAGGTATGTCGCCTGGTTCAGAGAATACCTGTTCAAAGTCAGCGTACTCCTGCGGGATCAGAGAAGTGGCACAAAGACGGACCCCACTGCCATATGTTTCCAGAGCGATTGAGAAAACCTGGGTAGGAGCTGATAATTTGCATTTCTGGGCGCAAACTGCGGAGGAAAAGGTCAAAGTCTGTGTTCTCCAGTCTATAACCGGGTTATGGTGTTGTAGCCAAGGTAACCCCAGGATCACCTTATAGGTAGGAGACTTCATAACATCCAAGGCGAGTTCCTCAGAATGACCGGCGATCTGGAGGATTAGACCCACAGTAAACTGTCGGACAGGCCCGGAGAACAAAGGAGTCCCGTCAATGACCTCTACTGGTAGTGCGGTGAGTCTAGACAAGAGCGGAATCTTGTGACTGGAAGCAAAAGTCTCGTCAATGTAATTACCAGAAGCTCCGCTGTCCAACAGCCCAAACACTGCCAGATTCTTATCAGGCAACTTAATTCGGATTTTCAAGGTTGGTTGCATGGGAAGAAGTATAGAACAAAATGTGGAAAGGTCTGAAGATGGAATATGACCTGTCGCTGCCCTTCCATTACACGACAGGTCTTTTAGTTTCCCGCCTTCTTCTTCTGTGGTCGTAAAGGACACGTACCCAGATAATGCCCGGCAGCTCCACAATAAAGACATAGGCGTAATGTTCTTCTCCGTTTCTTCTCTTCCTCAGACAATGGACCTCTCATGGCTCCCAACTGCATTGGCTCTGATCCTGATTCAGTAGGACCGAATGATCCGGCGGGTAAACTGGTCATTCTGGGATTGTTTCTTTCGAGCCGCCATCTTTCTGCTTTCCGCTCGGCTAGCCTCTGGTCAATGCGGAGCACCTGATCAATCATATGTTGGAGACTCTCTGGTTCAGGGATATGGAGTAACTCGTCCTTGTACTCCTCTCACAAGCCTTGACGAAACAGGGTCTTCTGCGTGATCTCAGGCTACTGAGAATCGGTTGCTAATAGTCGGAAGCGGCTGATATAGGTTATGATGTTGGCGCTTCCCTGTTTGAAGTCCATCAGTTGATTCTGTGCAGCAGAGGCCAGATTTGGCGTTTGGAACACCTTCAGGAATGCCTTTTCAAAGGCTGCAGAGTCATTCAAAATAGGACTGTTTGAAACCACAAAAGGAGTTACCCAGGCTAAGGCATTCCCAGTTAGGTTCCCCAAGATGTACCCGATCTTGGCCTTATCATTGTTTAAATGAGTCGATCTGAAAAGAAAATTAATTCGGCAGTGGTTACAAAACTCCGACACCCGTCTAGGGTCTCCATCATACTTGATTGGTGTTGTATGAGCCAAAGAACCCTCTGCCTGTGAAGTACTCATTGCTCCTTGGGTTATCATTTGACGTAGCGTCTGATTCTCCTGACGCATGGCGGCCATCTCAGCCCTGAGTGCTTGTAACTCGTTCCGCAGGTCTTGCGAATCCTCCATCTCCATGTCTGAAGGCAGGCGTCTCAATCTGTCAAGTTGGGAAGCACGAGAGGGCTGCGTACCTGGTTTCTTGGTCTTTGATCTTGCCGAGGTCGCCAGTCTGTATCCAGTCAAAAGATGAGCTTGTGGCACGAGAGACCAGCCTCTCCGCCACCCAAAAACTGATACTGGGTGGAGGATGGGCCGATTCCCAATGTCACGGAAAGCACTCTCCTGATTAACGTGATGAAGGGACTGTGCAAGCACAGGCAGGAGAGGCTACGGTCTTGTTGCAGATCACGGGCTGGGATGGAGTCCGTTGGAATAAGGTCCAAAGTACGTGAACTGAAGCGGAGGTCTAAGATTCCGGTGTGGCAGGTATATTCTTGGTCCACAGGAACAGATGAAGTGGGTAAGGCCGGACAGGAAAGGAAGGAACCAAGGCTGAGCAGGAGATCTAACTGAAGGAGCCCGAAAGGTTACTCTAGGGCAGCAATTGCTGGGGACCTTGGTCAGTGTATGCTGGCAGACCCAGGGATGTCCAGGTAAAAGTATGCAGGCAAATCCTGAGTTTATTCTGGTAAGTTGCTGGCAGAGCCAGGGGAACCCAGGTAAGGTAATCTGACTGGCCCAGGGAGAACCCAGGTAAGGTAAGCTGGCAGGCCCAGGGAGATCCCAGTTAAGGTAAGCTGGCAGGCCCAGGGAGAACCCAGGTAAGGTATGCTGGCAGGCCCAGGGAGAACCCAGGTAAGGTAAGCTGGCAGGCCCAGGGAGAAATTCAGGTAAGGTAAGCAGGCAGCCCCAGGGAGGAACTCATGTAAGGTAGACTGCAGGCCCAGGGAGGAATTCAGGTAAAAGTAGCAGGCAGCCCAGAGCAGGCAGCCCCGGGGAGGAACTCGGGTAAGGTAGACTGCAGGCCCAGGGAGGAATTCAGGTAAGGTAGCAGGCAGCCCAGAGCGGGCTCAGGTGAGTGGCAGGCAGCCCAGGTAGGAAGCTCGCAGAACGAAGCAAACCGCGTTGAGACGCGGCTTGCCTCGAACTGCGCTCCTTTTATGGGTCGCCGGCGCCCGTGAGGCTTGGAATGCAAGCCGCTTCACCTCCGGGCGTATCCAAGCGAGTCCTGGAAGGCAAGCCCTTCCTAGGGCTCGAGCCCAGTCCACGGCGCATGCGCGGAACCGAGACAGAGGTCTTCCGCGCATGCGCCGTAGCCCTCCGGCCCCGACACCCAACGCTCTCCCTCTGGCGAGCCCCCAAGCGCGGAAGCGCGGGTAGACTCGCCAGGAGGTGAAGGGACGAGCGGGCACGGCGGACCCCGGTCTCCAATGTGGCGTGACAGTCTTTAAGTTTGGTTTGCCTCCAGTACCAACAGGAATGCAAGCTATTGTGCTCCAGGTAATTTCCTCAAAAAGGGGCACTGGGGGATGCGTTCCTGATGGAATGAGACTTTGATCTCCACATTCCAATAGATTCCCCGTCACTCCACATGTTCCCAGGAGGCTATGGAGATTTGGGACTGCAATATTCCAGATTGCTCTCGATTAGGCTTGGCAGATGTGTTACTTGGGTCTCCTCGACATTAGCATCTGTCCTCCAACATCTCCCAAAGGGAGCGGTTATTCCCTGAGTCAGGAGGAAAAGTCCCTCACCTGAGTGTCAGCACTCTCAACCGCCTTACTTGGTTCCTGAGAGACTGATAAGCATCCGGTTAGATATGCCGGTAGAGTTCTTGAAGGTTCTAATCTCTGCACAAAGACCAGCTGCCAAGGCCATTTACAGTTGCAGTGTGTGTGTTTGGTGCAGGGAGAGGGCTCTCACACCCTTACTGCCTGTTTAACATCTTCAGTTGTGCAGTTTTTGTCTCTAGCTTAGATGGGCCTTCACATTAGTACAGTGAATGCTTATTTGGCTGCAATCTGTTTTCAAAAAGGATGCCAGAACAGTGGTACTATTTTGTCATCACTACAGTGAATCTGTTTTTGAGGGGTTTAGCGGTTCCAGCTTGGGACCTTAATTTAATTCTCACATTTTTTAATTGTGTTCCCCTTTCATTCCCCTACATTATGGATCAAAAGCCTCAACAGATAAGCCATCTTCCTGTTGGCTGTAACTTCAGCTAGAAAAGTAAGCAAACTGTATGATCTGTCTGTTAAGCTGCTGTATTTGTTTTTCTCGCCAAGAGAAGGTTTTGCTAATGATACAGCCACTTGTATCCCCAAAGTTGAATCTGCATATCCTTAAACAAAAACATTAGGTTCCCTTTGCTTGATCCCTAATGGGTGCTGAGCTACTATGTGAATAGGTCTATGGATTTTAGGAAAGATTACCAGATATTTGTGGCTTTGGCAGGAGCCATGCAGAGTGCTACATGCAGTAGGGAAGGCCATGCTAAAAGCACACAAAAGGCACAATGCACTATGGGTGTGGTGGTCACTTGGGCTTTTCAAAGAGGGGTTTTGTCCCTAGATGTCTGCCAGGCAGCTCCCTCGGCCTCACTTAATGCCTTCTCAAAGCATTATTGCCTGCACTTGATGTCTTCAAAGAACGCTCGATTAGGCAATGTAATCCTACAAAATATGTTGCTTTTCTAAATGGAATCATCCGCGATCTTGACCCTCCTCTTGGTATGTTCTCTTGCTATGAGAGGGTTTCTACAATGACAAATCGCTGGGAGCATACATGCCATTAGACCAATCCCGCTAATTGTTTATCGCCCTCTAATCCTAACCTATATAGAAAGAGAGCTTCAGCGATGCTTCAGGAATGAAATGTAAACCTATTGTTTTCTTAATCTGAGTTCACTCAGCTGCTGAGCAAGGAGGAAAAGGGTGAACTGAGGTCATGGGGTATGGTGTGACCAATATATATGCTGTTGGAGTTAAAGAACGGGTTACCTGTACTACCAGAGTCCTCCAGGTAAGGTATACATGAAAGAATACAGAAAATGGACTCTGGTGACGGGGCCATAAACATTCAATATCTGGTGACTGAACACTCAATTCTATCAAACTATATATTTTATTCAATTCAAATGGCATTCATATTATTGTTTACACATTAATCTTCTAAACTATTGGACACTTTTTCAGGATCTTCACCCATCTCAACTCCTTCATTCCATACCATTACTGATTCATACTCACAAAATATATCAAAGAAAGATTTTTTTTTCTACTTATGCCTGTTTTGGGCAGCCATCGTGGTTTAGTGGAGCCCACAACAGCAAGCATGCTGTAAATCAATTTGGACGCTGCCAGAAGTAAAAGACCGGGGGCGTTGCTACACATCAGTGTACAGGTGCTGAAGACACCCATGTGGCAGGGACATCATTGCAATCTACTACGATTAGTGAGAAGGCAGTGATAAAAACTGGTTTTTGCACCTATTAAAGAAGAAACATTTGTGAAACAATGTCAGACATAAAGAAGCCGTCCATATTATTTGGCATTGGAAGGCACGCTGGAATAATTCCATGGTTGAAACTACCCCCATTATTTTGAAGTGGGAGATATGTGCCAGAAGACACTGTTCACCCATATATTGTTTAGACTAGACCAGAGTTGAAGTCTGTGTTGATCCTGAAGAAGGTTGTGGAACAATGGGTCCAGTATGCAAGGACCGACAAGACAACTGAAACATATGTAGATCTAACAAATAAGCTGTTGAGCTATTTGTTGTATACACACGCATAAAGATTGACCACAAGTTCGGTGTTGATGAGGAAAAAAAAAATCTTTCTTTGATATATTTTTTGAGTATGAATCAGTAATGGTATGGAATGAATGAGTTGAGATGGGTGAACATCCTGAAAAAGTGTCCAATAGTTTAGAAGATTAATGTGTAAACAATAATATGAATATCATTTTGAATTGAATAAAATATATATTTTTTGATAGAATTGAGTGTTCAGTCACCAGAAATTGAATGTTTCTAGCCCCGTGACCAGAGTCCATTTTCTTTATTCTTTCAATATATATGCTGGACACCATCACTTTTGGTGCCATGTAGTGGGGGAATAGTACCAGAGCATCATGACCTTGCAAGAACGGTCCTTGATTAAAGTGCTCCGGCCAAGTTACGTGACCAGGACTCTGGGGTCTTTCGCGCTAGAGGTCCCTTTACCAGGCTATCGTGTATGGGGGTTTTGCATTCGGATTGGACCTTTGTAGCAGTCCATAGACCCTTGACATTATACTCTTCCCTGATAGGTCTGAGATGTGAAATTGCAGGGCCGTGGGTTCCCTGGTCCCGGCCGAGGGAGTTTTGGGCGTGAAGTCCAGTGCCGAATCTGGGCATATCGCATCCTTTCCTCCTCTGGGAGGGAGTACTTGGCCTTAAATTCTTCAAAGGAGCAAGGCTGGCCCTGGGAGTAGCAATCTGAGGTGACCTGTGCCACCCTCAAACCGATGATGGAAATCCCTGGCTTCCAGACTAGGAGTGAAGTTAGGGTAACCAAGTACCGGAGAGAAGGGGCAAAGGCTGTGTTTAATGCCTCACAACCTTTGCACCTCGTCCCAGTAGTATAGTGCAGCCAGCTTCAATTCTAGTGATCGGCCACTCAGCAGCCTGTTCGGTTTCCTCATATTTTGGAACATGATCAGGGGGAAGCAAGTGGCAGACTGTTCTAACAGTGGCCATCTCACTTGTTCAAAATTATTTGCCAACTTATAGATGTGTGCTTTTTTGCCAGCCAAAAGATATCTCCTCACGTTAGGAACCCACAATCCACCCAATGCAGTAGAGTGATATAGCACCTTTTGGGAGACTAAAGGGTGTCCCCCTTCCCACCTTCGATGAAGCTAAATATCTTTTTCTGAATATTTGCAAGGGAGGTATTTTTAGAGGCAATCCTGCCTAGCCAAGAGATCTCTTGGGTACCCACTGATTTCATCGCTGGAAGAAAACATGGAGGGGGAAATTATATTTTTTATGCCACTATCCAACACTTTCCCCGAATATTCTATATAATTGGACCAGTAGGCCTAAAATATGTTGGAAAGTGTGTATAGTGGGTTAAAAAAAATATTGTTTACCCATCGATGTTTGTTAACAGCGATTAAATCACATATAACCATCTCTATGGGCTGCCATTTAGAAATGTCTGTGAAGAGGGATTTCAGGAGGGGAGAGAGATACATTTTTTAGCAGGCCTTTGTGTCAGGCGGTTATGGTGACTCCCAGGTACTCATCCACTTTATTTGACCATCTGAGAGTGAATTTATCCTCCAACCTGCCGATTGTGGCGATTTGTTCTGAAACATTGAGGCCCTGTGACTTTGCATAATTGACAATGTAGTCGGCCATCTTGCTGACGGATTCGAGTTCCTGGAGTGTGGGGGCAGGGACTTCTGTTTCTCTTAAGAAAAGAACATCCTCAACTTATATGGCTACTTTGTGTGGAGCGTCACCGTCCCCAGCCCTCAGTATGTATATTCCTCTGACGTAAAACAAGAAGGTTTTATGGCCAAATAAGAGGGGGGACATTGGGCACCCTTGGTGCCTTGCTTTCATCATGTATATCGATTGGGTGACCAAATCATTCACTTTTATTTTGATGTGGTGGGCTGCTGTTGTGGCCCATATCCAATCTCTAAAATGTGGGCCAAACACAAATGTTGTGAGGGTTTCTTCAACAAATCCCCAGTCCAGCCCATCTGATGACATGGTTGCATCAAGTGCCACGAGGGAAAAATATGTTTATCCTGTGTGCCTATTTCAATAAGATTGAGGGCTTGTCTCATGTTGTCTTGAGTAAGACCACTTACATTCATGTAATTTAAGAGATCTTTCAGTTGTAGATCTTGTGAGAAACCGGAGTATGTTCACACATCTACTCCCATTGAATCCTCTTCTCAGGTTGCTACGGAACGGCCATCACTTTTGGATCCTGACTCTGGGGGTCGAGAAGCGAGGGAGGATCACCTGGGTGGAGGGTTCTAGGGGATTGGGGCTGAGATGTCTTCAGGTGAAACCCTGTATTCCACACTCCCTTCTGCCAAAGTATTCCCTGTCCCAAACGCAGTCATGGGATATTGTTACCCCTGTCCCATTGTCAAAGAAAATGATACGAGAGCTCACCAGTCTAGAGGCGTTAGAAGGAGGGGGGAAAAGGAGAGGGATGAAAAGTCGAGTGCCCATAGGTGAAACATGGTATCCCAATTTCCACGATCAACCTACCCCTTCCACAGCCTTAATAGGCTGTTGTAAATCATCTTCCCATTTCCCCACATTTGAGCCCTGAAAGTACTGGGACGGGAAAGGGGCAACTAACAGCAATAAACATGCCAACTCCATTTCAGCACTTTGGTTCTGGGACAAAGAAGATGCCTGCAGAGAGTTGTGAGGATCAGGCATGTCCCAACTACGGTCAGGCAAATCTAATTCGGAATCCACACCTGGAACCTGTCAAGTGGTTACAGGTGTATAAATGGAGAACTAGAGAGCAGCAGGGAGAATTGTGGGGGAGAAACCAGCAGGAGACCCATGACGTGAAGAGAAGGCAGTGGTGGGGCCTGCGAGGAAGCCAGGACGCCAACCAATGCCCTGAGAAGCTGTGTAGCCCAAGACCGGTGCAGCCATTGGGCTACCACAGATTTGGGGGGCTCAATATTGGGAAGCATGTTGCTAATCCTGTCGGCAAGCAGGAAAGAAGGGACGCTGTCCTGGTCCGGGTCGGGAAAGCGGAGGCCCCGGCGTGTGCAGGCGAACACATGGAGTGCGAGCGGGGCTCACAGGAGGTGACAGGAGAAGCAGACCGAAGGAAGGAGGAACCGACCGGAGAGGATGCCAAAAGCTGGTAAGTGTTAGAGAGGTCAATTGAAGCCAGGGTGCTCAGGAAGGCTGCGCACAGATAAAGAACTGCCAAACAATGTTTATTGAATACTGAATGGAATGAACATACGAAACAAAGCTGCTATATACATATTGAATACTGAATTTAATGAAAACTCGAACCAAAGAAAAAATATGCATCTTAAACACCTAACTGAATGAAAACCTGAACCAACACTGAACGATATATATATGTATATTACACAGCCACGCTAGTGGCTGTGTAGTTATGGTTAAGTTGCTAATCCTATAGGAAGAACACTTTTTGGGTGGCTTATAACTTCGCTCCCCCTGGAGGAATCCTCACCAAACTTTGTAAAAAGAATATATGGGCCACTCAGAATTTTTTTGCAAATTTTTGTGAGATTTGGTTCAGGGGGCAAAGTTATAGGGGGGGTCTCAAAATTTATTTTTTCCCCATAGACATAACAGGGAAAAAATGTGTGCATGCCTACAGCTCAAACCGCTGGACGGATTTCCACCAAATTTGCAGCAGGAGCAGAGGCTTTGTCCCGAAAGTGTGCTTTTGTTAATTTGGGGTAAATCCATCCAGTAGTTTTTTTTTTTTTCTTTTTTTTTTTAATGGCCAAAATGTAAGGCAAAACAATTAGTGATATCGATGTCCGCTCCGTGGACAGGACACTGGTTGGTTGACAGACTTGCGTCATGTCTGCGGACAAGCAACATGTTCTCTGATTGCCTGGGATGAGGCGTGAGGTGCGTCACATTGTTTCAATGCGCCCGCAATCTTGGATCCGCCGACAGCGGGGCGGCGAACAGAGGCAAAATGCAATTTTGGGGAGTGTGTTGGTGTGCAGAAGTGCTTGGGGAGGGTTGGGGAGTAAGAGATGGGTCAAATACTGTATTTATTTAGGTGGCTGGTGCCCCTGATGTGTTTGCCATGTCTGCCATTGTCTGCAGACATAATAACGTTTTACCAAGAGTTTTACGGCACAGTTTGTGCCCTAAGGTTTTAAAAATAGGTTCAGCTTTCACTGGTGTCAATTGAAGATCTCCGAAAACAATGCGTTTTCCTCCAAAGAGCTATTCGTAGTCTGTTTTGAGGACCTCTTGTAATCTGAGGTGAATCAAAGCCAATATTAGGTTGGAGATCATGCTCACCTCATCTATTAGTAGCATTTTCTGCGTAGTTCCATTGCAGCTTCTGTGGAAAGCTTCTAATAGTCTCATTTGTTTTGGTGTTCTACTGGAAGGAGTAGTGATCGGTGTAAAGTGACAACGCCTATGTTGTAGGCAGCTAATCGCGTGGGGCAGTTACAACAGCTGACAGTTTTCAATTGTTGAAGGAACTTGCTGATGATTTTGATTAAGAATGTTTTGCCTGAACCAGCTTCACCACTCACGTATAGCAGTATAGGTTTGTGGTCTTGGCAGGTACAGTGTTTATTTTCATGTTCCACACAATGTTAAATTTGGGTTATTTCTTCGAAAATGCTACGTTGCCCATTGTTCAGTTGTGATTTTAGTACAGCAAAGTCTTCTGTAGCTTGTTCATACTGACACATGGCTAATTCTGCCTCATTTACTGTTAGTGGCTGTCCAAGTGGTTCTTGGCTTCCTGTTACAGAAGGTTGACTACTGTCCGGCGTGTCCACTTGTAGTTGGGCCTGGAGTTCTTCTTTGTGTTGCTGTTCATTGTGCAATGTTGTTTGGTACTGTGTAAAGTTTGTCTGTTTATAGTGCTTTCATTTGCTTTGAAAGCGTCTTCATAGGAGTCATATGTATCCAGTAACTCTTCTTCTTTTCTCCATGGTTTAAAAAGTTGTAGCAGGGACATGCAATACAGTTCTTTATGTTGAGGAGTTTTTAATGACAATTTGATATGATTAATTAAGCTGCGTTTGGTAAGTTTCACTAAACTGCCTTCACAATTTTCCACTCTGTATCTACCTTTCTTTTCATCTGGTTTAACATTATTTTTGTATGTGAAGTTTTGGGCTACATGGTAGAGGCACATGGTTTCCAAAGTGGTACTCCTGTTAGGGTAGTATGTGTCTAGTAAATTGTTTTTCAAAATGTCTTGGCTGTTGGGATCATTTTTGGCTATTGTTTCTATGTCCTCCTATGATTTGAGAACTCCTTTTCTAGATTTAGCAGGACCAAGACTTAGCCATACCATATTGTCAGATTTTCCATACAAGGCAGTACCGGTTAAACGGTCTGCAGCTTGATAGCAGCCACATTCTCTATGAGAGAGCATTTTTATGCCCAAATTGTACAATTTCTGTGATAGTGTTTTGTCAGATGATAGGTCATCCCGGAGGTCCTGAAGCTCTGTTTTCTCTGCTTTGGTTAAGTAGGCTGTGACATATCGTGCAACTGCAGTGGAATTGTCTGCAATGTACTACACTTCTATGTTTGCATTCCATAGGAGGGCAATGATTGCATTGTAATCATTGATGTATTTTGATTCTTCTGTTCTTTTTATGTAATATGTGTTCTTAGGTGATTTACCTTTGACACTATGTCTGACTGAAGATATGAAGTCGTTTACTTGACCTGTTGCTGAAACTGGTCTAGGGAAACCAAAGCGGCATTTGGTGTAGTATTTCCCTTTTTTTAAAAATATTTGCGTGGACAATATTTTCCACATTTGCGTCTTTGAAATTGTAAAATTTGTGCTTGAAGGTCACTGTGTACTTTGTGAAGGGATTTCACAAGTGACATATTTTTGGATGAACTGCAAAACAGTGGCATCCCTGTCCTGACCAAATTTAGGAGCATCTTTAATCCATAATAGCATGTGGATGTGTGGTGGTCCTCTGGCTTGGTATTCTTTTCTCCAAAATAAGTGTTGAACTTCTCTGAGGGGAGGAACAGTCTTATTACAAATAAAGTGTAGCATAGCAATGAAGCGATGATGGAAATATCTTGATACATTTACAGGATCTAGAGAGCAGAGTTCTGTTTTTTTATCTGTTTCATTTTTGTTTGCTATGCATAGGAAATCGTGTAAATCTTCCCATGCATATTCTGCACAACTTAATGTAACAAACCAAGTGGGTGGGCCAAGGTTTCTTATTATACAGCATACATCTCTGTGACGTCAGAACCAGTATTCTTTGTACCACGCAGGTTTGCTAAAAGGATTGTAATACTTGACTGTAAAACCTCATCTTTTTCTTGCACTTTTTGTAATAATTGCGTAGCGGACATATTTTGAAAATGGGTACCTGATTTTAATGTGTGTGCAACTCCGTAGCATAGAGTTGCTAGTTCACTTTCAAAGAGAAGGTGGAATATGTATTCCACGTTTTGTCTGAATCTGTGGTTGTCAGAATACATTCGTAAAGAGCGATATTCTGATGCTGTTATCTGTGTGGGTCTATCATCATACCTTCCTCCTTTTCCAGTAGGAAAGAGTAGCGGAAAGGCCTGTGCTTCTATACTTTTTTCCCATATGCTGATTGGAGATCCTTTGGCTTGTCGCATTTGGTACGTTTCCAGTGCATCATCTATAGTGTCTTTAGAGTGTAAAGGATGAATTGTATAATGGTCTAAACTATTGTATTGTGTAGTAGGGTTTAGAAGTTCAAATTCACCAGTTTCTGGTGACTCTTGCATTATTTCAATGGTTTCTCTCAGGTTTTCTTCAATATTAATTTCTTTATAGTATTCATTGTTTTTTAGATATTGCAGGGCTTGTCTAACTTTATAAAAGTCCACGAGTTGTTGCCAATTTGTTTTTATCTTTTGTAGGTATGCCATTTACTAGGACAATTAAAGATTGATCTATTGGCAGTTGCACTCCTAGAGTGTGTACATTTTCTTTGAGATCTAATGGTAAATAAACTACTTTGCCACAAATGCCTTTGACTAATTCAGAGGGAGGTAATTTTGCTGTTTTTGGTTGCAGGCGTATTATTGCTTGAAATTGGTGCACTTTGAATTATGATGCTCTCATATAAATGTAGTTGTTGCAGGGGTTTTGGTAGTGGGAATAATTCCAAGTTATTTGTGATGGTATGTGAAGGTGTTTGGTTGTTGTCAAGTTTTGCAGTGCAGTAATTGCAAAGTATTAAGGGGTCAGTAATGTCGTAATTGTTTTCTGCTATAAGGTAGAGAGCTAATTGGAATGCTTTTGAATCTTTGTCTTCTATTTTGTACCTTATGTCTATAGTTTTTGTGGTACTTTTATAAGAAGTCCTATGGCAACACACACACACATGGTTTGGTACTTCAGCGGCGGTACTTTTAAACTTTAGTATTTCTTTTTTTAATGTGTTTAATAGAAGGTTGCTATTTGTACAGTAGTTGCTAGTTTGTTGTACATCTATTTCATTTTGTAAGTGGCTTTCAATTCCAAAATATTTGCTCTGGATATGCTCTATTTCTTCGAGTAGTTGTTTGGCTGTACCATGTAGAAGATTATTTAAATTGGCTAGTGCTAAAGCAGGACTTTTAGCATAGAGTTTTTGGACTAGATTTCTTATAGTTGAATGATGTGCTGATATCATTTTGGTATGATGCAAGGTGCTTTTGCAAATCGGTCCTGAAATGCAGGCTAATTAATGTCCTTGTAGTCCTGTGTATTTGTGCACTGGACAGCCATCCATATTTTGTAGTAGTTTCATTTTGAATTTGTCTTTGCTTTTTACATACTGATTGAGGAACTGCCGTAAAGATTTGAAAGATTTTTTGGCAATGTTACACATTGATGTGCACAGCCATTTGTAGACTGAATGTTTTGGTTGAGTAGAATGGGGAAGTGATTCTGAGTTTTCTGGGGATATTTTTGTGAGCAGAGTTTCTTGTTCCATAATGGTGTTATTAAGTTTTTCATACCCTCGTCCACTGCTATGTATGTCAATTGGGTTTGTTTGCTTTTGTTTATATGCTTCTTCATTAAAATATGGTTCTGTGGACGTGGTGTGACTCCATTCACCTCCACAGATGTCTAAGAAGCTACTTTTGTTGATATTCCGTTTATTGAGAAGTCTTTTTTGTAGTTTAGTAGTTAGTTTTGTTGGTGGTTTAATCCTGTTTAAAACTAAAATAAATAACTTCCTTTTGAGAAGGATTGCACTGTCTAAAACAGCTTCTAGGATTAATTTTCTACGTTAGGTTTTTGCATGATTTCTCTTGTTTTTCAAAGGTTCTGAAGGACTCTGGCAGAATTTTTTTTGAAAAACTTTTTTTTGGTATGCTTACTTGCCAATGCATCAAGATTTATAGGTGCAGCGTTAGCAGTAGTGATAGCTGAAGTCTTGTTAATCACTTTGTTTGGTTTTACATTTTGATAGAGGAGGGAAAGTTTCTGTTTTGGAAGCTTGTTTTGTTTCGCTTAATGACTGTATTCGCTGTTTTGTTTGAACTTTTTGTACAAAATCTGCTAGAAATGGATGCTTATTTTGGACACTTTTATTTTGATTTGCTCTACTTCTGCGTTCCTTTCAGCCGAGTTGCTTTTGGAAGGCATTCTTTGGGGTCTGTTGGAGAAAAAAAGAGTGTGGCTTGAGCTGCTGTGCAGTGTATGCATGCTTTGTGCATGAGTGTCTGAGTATGATGGTAAGTATGATTGTGGAGGTGCGTGATTGTGCAATGATCGACTAAATCAAATTGGGAAGGCTATTCTTGTATTTGTGTGTTACTATTCTGGGCTTCAGATGACAATATAAAGTATGCAACTGTTAAGGGGAAGCATTAATACTACATCTAATGGTAAAGGGTTAATACATTTGTTTTTTTCTACAATACTAGAATGCTAGTGTGTTTGAGTAACAGAACATTGTTAGTTTAGTACTTTTTTGTATGGAAAGAGTAGGTTTCTTCTTCGTACTTCAGACGCTGCTGGTTTTCAGGAGAGTGGTGTTCACTGACAGTGTAAAAGAAAGAAGTTAGTGAATATGTGTGTTTATAGCACTTGTGTTAATGTGAACATTGTTTTGCACTTTCCTTTGCCAATGTGCATCCGGTATATTTTATTTAGAATCTGTTAGTTGAATATGTTTTTCAAATGAGTACAATAGTAAACGTATAGAGCACACTTGATTTTTTGATTTTATGTTAATGGATGTTAAGAGAGAGAAGAAATAATCATATGAATTATTTTCTATTTTTACAAGGTAAATGGCAGAGATTGTACATAAAAGCATTCAATGTATGCTTTTGAGAAGGTGTGGGAAATAAAGCAGAAGGATTTGATATAGAGACAGTGGTCGTGTTCGATCTGGGAGCCTTTCTAATGATATTGTCTGTGTGCTTGAATGAAGATGTATGTACTCCCCCTGGCTGCGTGTAATTTATACTGTTAGTTTTCCTATCTTATAATCTGAAACAATATTTTTTTAGATGGGTGTATTTGTGTAAATAAAAATTTTGAGAGCTGAAAGGTTTACAATTGACACTTCATAGCAGATGGGAGAAATGACTAAGTTAATTTTACAGTTTATACAGGGTAAGTGGCAGTTACTCTGTTCATATTTTAATTTATTTTACATTTTTAAAGCGCTTACACAGCCCATGGGCATCAACGCGCTGATAAAGGTATTGTTTTTTTAAATGTATTTAATTATTTTGTCTTAGTTGCGTATTTATAATGCGCTTAAACAACCAGAGGTTTCTAAGCGCGGACCCCGGGATCGAATCTGTGTTGCTTTGTGTCTTGCTTTCAAGGCGGGCACGTTGCCGCTGAGCTATGCTCCCGGGATGTATTGTATTCCTAGAAGAGGTGTACATGGACTGTGTAGAAAATATTCATTCCTGTAGTCTGTGCTCATGCATGTGGGTGATGAATCTGCAAGTGGAAAGCTTGGGGAGTTTTATAGTAGCTGTTGTTGTCGGTCCTTTGCAGTCACAGCCAAATTGTACTGAGTGATCAATAGTACATCTAAAGTGCTGATCTGTGATGACAGAGTTAGATGTAGAGTCCTTGGATGCAATTGGTGGATGATTGTGTGACTGCTTAACAGTAGCCAATTACGAAATGCTGCAGAGAGAGGGTAGACGGGCTGCCCAGTGTTACTTACGCGCTCTGTGGACAGCGCGGCTGTTAGCAGACAGGAGATGCTACATCCGGGGTTTCCGAGCATGAAGTGGGAGTGTATTTTGAGGATTAGCCAATTAAGTGTTGAGGTTCTGCTTCGTACTGAGAGAAGCGGTGTGTAGTGAAGATGGCGGAGGTGCAGAAACTCAGGGTGTTGGTGCCTCATTTACTGTTGGTAAAATGGTTTGGAGCAGTATGCAAAATCTAGGAATGTGGCTAACCATTTTGACACAAAAGGAGTGGATTTGGTGTGGAGCACTATGCCTGATTTGAATTTGCAGGCAATTCTGGTAGTTTGTCAGTATGTGACTAGGTTTCATAGTCCACATGTAGTTGTCCTACACTGTGGTGCTGTCCATTTGGGCTATGTCAGTGGGCCTACTTTGTTGCAAGATCTGCAAAACTTGGTTCAGGCAATCATGAAAGTCCTTCCAAATGCCAAGTTTTTCTGGTTTGACACCTAGGGCAATATGGGACAATAGTTCTGTTTTTGTCCTCAGCAAAATGTTGCTAGGTGCTTAGTCAACCGAGGCATGTTTGGTTTTATGACTAGATCTGGCATGTTGTTTTGCAACAATGACAACGTTCACTTTGGTAATGTTGATTACTTTAAGGAAGATGGCATTTCTTTATCTTTTATGCAAAACGATCTGTTGTTTTCCAACATAAGGGTTGGAGAAGCTAATGTGAAGATTTTTGGAGGAAAAGGAAAATACAAAATAAAAGGTGTTTCTGAAGCATCTGCAAAAAACCAAAAAAAGGCTCTTTTCAGAGCCAACTTCAAAGGGGAAATGGGGTACACTATTTAGATTTTCATCCCTCACAATCACATTTTTCGATTTGTCCGCGGACAGCGTGGTTGTCCCCGGACAACGCGTATTACATACAGGGATTTTGTGGTTCAGTGTCATGCAAATGAGACTGAGGAGAGCAAGGTATTGGTCAATAAGGTTTACTGGGTGTGTTGTGTAAGGAGAGAGTTTGTCAGTAGGTCTTTTTCCTGATAGAAGAGCAGATAGCTATGGCTGTGTGTTTCAGAAAGCAGATTGTTTGGATTTTGGGAGATTCGTGGATAAATTGGTTGAAGGTGAATGCAGATCGGTGTGGAGTGGCTGCACATCTTGGATTCTCTTATGTGGAAGTTCACTGGCATGAAGTGCGTGGAATAAAGTGGGTGGATTTGGTACCTCTCTGTGCTTCTTTGGTGACACAGCGTCATCCAGACATTATTATTCATTGTGGAGGGAACAGTTTAAGACATGTGTCTGGAATCTCTTTGGAATTTTCAATGAATGGAGGAGTTGGGAAAGTCATGGACATGTATCCAAACTCCAGAGTAATCTTTTCCCGTATTGCGCAGAGACAAATGTGGCTATGTTCTTTTTCATTTGGTCCACAAATGGAGAAAGCAAGGCGCAATGTTAACATGGCTGTTTGTGCCTTTTTGAGAGATGTTGGTATGTTCTCTTTTCAGAATGAAAACATTGTTTCGTAGCACACACATTTTTCGCAGAGATGGAGTACATCTTATGCCAGCAATCAGATTTTTCTGCGAAATATACAAAATGCATTGCGATCTTTTTTGGAATTGGAGCAATCCATTTTGCAGTAGGTATTGACCATTTGAAGTTTTTGAAACACAAAAAACGCCACAAAAAGGCTCTTTTCAGAGCCACCACTTCTTCCCATAGAAAAGTGCAATGGTTGTGACACGGCTGCACTGCATAGATTTAAGATGTCCACGGACATCCAAAAATGCACAGGGACCTGCACTATTTGTCTCTTCTATTTTTAAACTGTGAAAGGCTGCTCTGAAATTAGCCTTTGTTTTTGTTTATATTTTTTTTGGTTTTTTAAACACGACACAGAAGGAAAGGAGGGTAAGGAAGGGACACCAACCATGGGGATAAGAAAGTAGGTGGAGAGAGGAAGATGTAGGGTGGGCCTTATTTAGGTAGTGGGCAGTCCTTCTCATGCTCCTTGTCTGCAGTCTTGAAAGCAGTTCAAAGGTTCTCCCCCCTGCAGAGTACTGCATCGCAGTACATGCACAATATTGTGACCCTCGAAAGGTAAGGGTCAACTGCATCATGAATGGCCTGTGAAGCAGCTGGAGGGGATGCACTTTCCCACAGGAGTGTCTTTTGTGGGGACAGGAGCGGAAACGGAGTATGCTGTAGAGGAACTCGCCCTACTACATTTATTGCAAGTTACAACCTTACAAATAGCCCCACCGTGGAATGACATTAGGTGTCGCTTCATTGATTTATTTCCAAAGCTATACGAACCAGGCCTGCCATGACTCAGCACCATGCACCACTGAGTGCACATTACCTTGTTCGCATGAACTTTTGACTTTCCATCAACGGTGGTATATAACCGCCACACCAAGACTCATGATGAGTGCTAGTAGTAGGGACTTTCATTAACTCAACCTCTTCATCAGTCTCCTCTGCATCCTCACGCCTGTTCCCCTTTGCAGGCCCTTGTGGATGTGGTGTTGGTGGAGGGGGTGGGGGTGCGGGTGCTGATGCGGAAGCACTATCAGCAGAAGCAATTTGGGATGCCATCTGGAAGGTTAATAACCAGGAACTTGGAAGCAGGAACCAAGAACAGCAACTTGCACAATTGTCCTGTTGTAAATCTTGGAAATCCAAAAGCAGAATGAGGATCAGCTCTTGGGTGTGGCCTTTTATAGGGGTGCTGGGGCGCACTTCGCGGACACCCGCACCATCGCCGATCACTTTGAATACCAAGAACGGGCTCAAAAAGTTCCAAAAAGTATGTAGATCGGTAGGGACATTGTCTGGGACATGTGCAATGGTGAACCTCTACTGTAAAATACTTTGGATTGCTGAAAAAGCACTTTTTAAATGTTCGGGGACCCGGACAGGGTCCGCAAATAAGGACAGAAGCTCAGTGTAGTTGCGGTCACATGATGATGTCGCGGACACGTTCGCAAATGGGACGGATGTCTGCAGGACACCAAATGCGCATTGCCGGTTGTGCGCATGCGTGCACGTGTTCTACGGACAGTGTTCGGGTCCTCAAACTAATTAAAAGTGTGGCAAACGTGCAACAGACAGTTGCGGAGAGGCACGATGTTCGTAGGACCCAAGTGTGTGATGCACATGTGCGTGGGTGTTCTACGAACAATGTTGAAGTCCCCTAATAAAATAAATGAGCGTCAAAACTTTGCGGACAGGCACACTGGTTATGTGTTGTATGGATATATTCATTCTGGTTGTGGACATTACGAACAGCGGGGGTGTTATTAGGACACCGTTCATATGGGTTAATTGCAGACAAGCGGTCATCTTGTGTGTTCTGAGGACATCGCCATTTAAATTACGAAAAGTATGAACAGGTATTGTGTCCTTAGGACACCCGATGTTGGGTAATTGAGGACACCCCGGACAGCCGCGCTGTCCGCGGACAACCTGACTGCCTTTAAAAAATAAAAACACATGCATATACGAAGAACACATTTAAAATTGTATTCTTATTTAACAGTAGAAAAATTAGGAAAGAGAGGGGGAAGCAGAAACTGAAACAAATACAGGGGAATTAGGGGTTTGGACATGTGTGGGAGGGGAAGAAGGGATGGAAGTTTCATTGTACCGTTTTTCTTGGTGGGGAGGGTTTGCGGATAGTTGGCTGGAACATGGAGAGGGGGGGAACAGGTACATGTGGGACAGTGGTATTTAATGTTTTCTTTAATGAGGTCCACAACACACACTTTTAGTTGATTGAAGTGTTGTATTAACAAATCCATTTTTAGTTCCAGTCGTTTCAGATAATCTTCTATTATCTCTTTTGGTATATTATTTTTATTGGTTGTCTGGTCTGTTAAAAAAAGTATTAAGTACATCTAAAGTAATGGTTATTATTTGGCTTATATAGAGAAATGTTGTGTCTACCATTATCACTCTCTTCACTCATCTCAACTCGTGGGAACTTCTCTTCCAGCCATTCCAAGGTACTGGATATTTATGTGTTAAAAAAAGAAAAAATATTAGTTTTAGTGTACATAATACAGAAAATGTGTAAGTATATGACATAAATGTAGTGTACCTACACATCAGTAACAGCAAAATGTTGTAAAAAAAAAACTAGTAAGTATGCTCTTGCTGCTTGCTGTGCAGTTTCTGTGAGGTAATTCAGTTAGAGGCATATTTATTTTGTTTTGGTATATTTCATTATATTGGAAATGCTACTTCAGTGGATGGTTGGTTTCTTACATATACAGTTTCCACTTCTTATTTATTATTAAATGTAATGTATTTAAGTGGTGCTATTTCAATATGTTTGGTGTTTTTATTGTATGATACAATATTGTAAGATACCCCCTGAGTTTTTGTTTAGTGCTGATGGTGACCGCGCGGACTTGCGCACGGTCCGCGGACATCAAAATCACTACCAGACCAGGGGGTTTAGTATTTTCTATGTTATATAAATGTAAGGTAAGGGAGTTTTAGTAAACATTTATCACATTTCCATTATCTATATTTATATTCAGTGAAAAAACCTTTGTTAAAGGGACGTTATGGTTAAGTTGCGCTACTAAAAACCTATGAAATTCAGTGAAAAAAGCTTTGTTAAAGGGACATTATGGTTCAGTTGCGCTACTAAAAACCTATAAAAGTCAGTAAAAAAAACTTTGTTAAACAGACTTTATGGTTTGAAGTAAAACCAAAAAACCCCAGAAATTTGCCAGTTATGGTAAGCTAAGCAACCATAACTCGCGCCACCACCGTGCACTGCTAAGACTAACACCCAGGACATCAAAGATGACATCACAATTGTGAAAGAGTGTTACAGAAAGGTAAGGCACGAACAAGACCACTGCAATACCGTGAACTTTAAGAATGAGTATAGTGCTAAAAGGTCAAAGACTGGCACAGAGGTGTATAAAACATAATGGCAAAGTCAAGAGGCTGTCAAAGAGAAGCCAGGAGAGTGTTAACCTATATATAAAGCATGCTAGCAGGTTGGTTCCAGTTGTCCGCACTAACCCTGGTAATAAAAATGATTGCAAGGATCATATAAATTGTTCAACATAAAGGCTAGATTTATTAATATTTAATTAGTGACGTGGTTCAGCCAACACGTGTTTCGACACTGGGTCTTTGTCAAGGCTGGGCAATTAATCAAAGCAGTGTATTTTACAGTGACATTCATGTGATTAAAAATAAGCGATCCATACCATTATCAAGGTTCAGGATGGGGAGGGGGTAGAAGGCAAACGGAGAAGTGGGGAAAGTCATATATTGAGATTAGATTTGAATATTCATAAAATAGCACTGATCGTAATATGGCATATTCTAAAAATGTAAGATGTAATTGGACTCATTTGTGCTGGTGCCATAGGTGATCGGCAATCGTTCACAATGGGGTGACTGGTGTAAAGGAGAAGGTACCAAAATTCCCCAATTCAAATTATTGCTCTTTTGTATGTGAGGTGCAATAATTTGTATTACCAGGGTTAGCGCGGACGACTGGAACCAACCTGCTAGTACTCCTTATCTAAGGTTGAGAGTAGAACCTCAAGGTTTCAGTTGCGCCATTCACCAAGTTACCTGTTAAGACTGGAGCGCACGAAGAGTCGTTTTTACTGACCCTTTTTTTCTGACCTATATATAAAGCTAAGAGGCCGACAAAGAGAAGTCCAGTGACGGTGAATCTGTACACAGGAGTAAAACCGAAGAACCTGTGTGTGCGCTAAACAGTCTTGGGTTCCTGATTGATGGGTGGACGATGTGGTCTGACAACTGCGCCTAGACCTGGGAACCCTGAAATGTGAAAGCCAAAGGCATTGTGAAATATATCCAAAAGAAGCACAAGTAAGCTAGTGATACAAACCAGAAGGAAGGTCCACTTGGCCTGGATGTGTGTTGAACTTTGGAAAACTGAAACAAATATCACTTGTGGTATTGAAGTCTTGTGGAAGAGACCTGAGGAACTACAAATGCTGTCCTGATGACAGAGCCTCAAGACCCTTTTTTGTTTGACTGTGTTGCTTGGAACTTGGAGAAGGGAACCCTTAGGATTGTGTGGATTTGTATTGGCTTGAACTTAAGTAATCTAGACTTTTGTGGAACTTTCTTGAACTTGGGTAAGGGGAGCCGAAAAGGAGGCAAAAAGCTGAGAGAAGCTTAGACTTTTTGTTGAACACCATTTCTTTTATTATTGACATCCCATACACATGATTTAGCTTTAGTTGTGAGGGCAAGGATAGATTTTGGACACACACTTTTAAGTTGAACTCTTTTACTCAGACTTTCCTAAGTTTCGTTCAGGTAGGGAAATCCCACCTTAGCATAGGGCAAGTTAGACCTTCAATCATCCTGACATTTGCTCTATTAAATTCTTATTTTGAAATTTAAATATGGCTTCATGATGCCTTCACAATATATACAATCAATGTTGAATCATTTTGGATTAAAACAAAACTTTAATCAGCAGCTTGTAATGTGTTAAAGAAAAATAGTTTAAACAGTTTAACAAAATGCATCGAAAAATGTGTGGTTTAAAGTAATTGGTCAAATGCTTATAGATTTTTTTTCTCTCCTGTGCTAAACTCCAGCATGCCAGAAAAGAAACCTCCTACTATTAACAGTTTCTAATAAATAATGGATGCAACGTGTCGCAGAAAGCTATTGTGGAAGAAAGGAAGCTCAACATAAATATAGCGGTTTCTCACCTTGTGTCCTTATAAAATAATAAGAAGTGAGGGTGATTGTAGATAGTCTCCTTCATTAGAGGTAAACGGGATAAAAAAAGGAGGCATTTTGGTGACATAGCATATTTCATTCTGCAAGGATGCGCAGAGTTGAGCACAACAAGCACAAACTTTGGAAATGTTTTCAGAGTATCATTATTCAATAAAAATCTGCAAAATGTGTATCCACTTCTCATTATAACCTCCTTTAAATGCTCCTATTTAAAAACCTGGATCCCTTAAAATAAATGTTCTCCCTTCAAAAATAGTAAGTGTGTACTCATGACTGCGCCTGTTAAATTCAAGCACCAAGCATTAGCAGGTTCCTTAATAATCTCCCTTGGCAGATTACTTTTAGATTATTCACAGCACGTTTTTCTTGCTCGTTTCGGAACAATTGTTTTTTGGAATAACTGACCATGAAGGCCACTTTGTCTTTATCTTCTTTCCTTTCCCTTCCATTTTGCCCTTTTTCCATCTTTCTTCCCTTTCCCTTTCATTCTCTCCATTTCCTTCTTTCCTTGTCCCCTTCTTACTCTTTCCTTCGTTCCCTTTTCGACGAAATGAATTCTGCCCTGCGGGACTACAAGAATGAGGAGTGGCTAAACCGCCTACTCCTCCCTCACACTCTTAACAAGAGTGATCCAAAAGGTGAAACAGTTGCATTCTCAACATATAGCTTCTTCGCCTTTTGTGGTAACATGGGTTGGTTATATTTGAAGAGGGGTGAATGTGAACTAGTTGCAACCAAAATAACAAAGTACAACAGTCCAAAATAAAGTAATGTCCAAACGAAGTTCTATAAAACTATATATACTTTGATTAAACACACCATATGCAATAACAACTGAATAGAAAAACAGTACAAAACCTAGCCCTGTAAAAAGAAATAAGATTATGCAAAGATATAAAGATGCAGCACTCTAGGTAATGAAGGGATCAAAAGGGACCTAACCAGTCTCTAGGGCCCAAAGTTAAACCAGGCGAGGTGCAGATAGGAGTGCATGATACCTTTTTGTGCTGTTTTGGTGGTTTAACTACATCGAACCAAGGTTCTTGGCACTGTGCAAGCTGTTTGAAGATGGGGAAGAGTGGCAAAAGCCTCACTGGAGGTTCCTGGTGGTTCGTTTGCTCAAAGCAGTTCGGTGAAAACACTAGATTCCTGGATGATCTGGCTCTCAGGCTCCTGAGTCCCAATCCTGGGGCTCAGGGACAAGGTGGGGTCCTTGTTCTCATTCTTCCAAACAGGCTGGCAAATGCCTTCAGAAGTTCGTCTTGCTCCAGCAGCACATTTCCTCAGAGTACCTGGGGATGGTTAGGGAGCAAAGCTTTCCTCTCCCTTGGAACACCCGTCTTCACCTCACAACTGAGGACTTTGGAAAGTACTGCTCTCCCAACAGGGCTCAAACAAATTCTTCTTGAAATGTTGAATTCAGAGATGAATCAAAGAATGAGTGGAAGATCCCCTCTTTTTTATGCAAAAGTCCACAAGTGATTGGAAAAAAGCAAGCATGCTTTAATATGCCTGTCCTTGTGACAAGTGGTTTTTGCCCCCTTGCTTCATACCTAAAGTGTTTTAGCAGCAAATAACCTTTCTCCCTGACTATACTAACTCTGCCCCTTCTCAGACTATCTGCATCAAAGGCCCCTTGGTATGCAACACCCTTATGTGAGGCTAGTCATTTTGTGTCGGGTGCCCTTTGATTCCTGTTTCCCAGAACAGCTCCTGCTGGGATGCTGTCATGCTGGAGGGTGGTGTTACCACATCTCACAAAGGATCCAAGGAGAGAGACACATTCTTTTGTGTACTTGCTGTGACCAAAATACACACAATCCTTCCACAGCTAGCCTCGACTCACACTGTTGACAAATGTATGATACAAATCAGATGGGTCTTCTTTTTTTTAAACAATTTTTATTATTCTTTTAACAACACACCACACTTAAAGAACACATCAAACATTTCCGTTTGCTAATTTCTTAGCTTCCGTTTACATGTTACACTTTACAATCCTCCCCCCTCCCTCCCCATTAACTCGAGCTCCTACTTCAATGCCTCGGATTCAATTTCTCTTGGGTTAATCCACTTCACTGTTCTCAGATGTATCATATTCACTTTGTTCGACACGGGAGAGTCTCCATGCTATCAAGGGTCCCGCTTCTCCTCCCTTCCCCTACTAACTGCTTCGTGCCATGCCGCCGTCTCAGCAGCTACCCATTTCAGAAGATCATTCCACCACACCTCTAATCTAGGTCTTTGGGCAGCTTTCCAGCCTATAGCAATTCTCAGTTTGGCTAAGATATAGGCCAGGTCTTTCAGTTTACTGATATGCTTCAGGTTGCGTGGTCTGGAGAATCCCCCCCCCCCCAACATGCATGACCATATTGATTCCACCTCTAGCTTAATCCCCTTTTGGGACAGGTGTTTGACTTCCTCCCAGAATATTCCCACCCCAGAACATGTGAATCATCCCAGCGCCCACCTCCAAATATCCTCTAGCTCAAAGTCTCTCAGCAGGGCCTGTAATACTTTCGCAGCAGGGTTGGGTTTATCGAGCTTCGTGTCTGACCTGTCCATTTTAGGGTATAGCGTGCAAAAGTCCCCCCCCCCCTCCCCCATATGATCGCGCCTCCCTTATGGGGACTGATTTTGCTGTATAGTGTCTTAAAGTAGGCTGTCATATATTGGTTGGGGGCGTATGTATTTATGATGCTCAGTTCTCTATTCTCCAGCAGCCCCAGCATCACTATCGTCCTCCATCCGGCTTTACCGTGGCCTAAATCATCTGGAATGGCACATGAGGTGCAACCCAGGTTACCACCCCCTGGCGTATGCTGAGTACATTGCTCCCATGGTGGTCCCTCTCCATTTTTGTCTTGACCACCTCTAGTTTCTCTTTGGTAAGGTGGGTTTCTTGCAGTAATGCTATGTCCACTTTTTGCCTTCTCAAATACATCATTACTTTGTTCATCTTCAGGTAACTGTTGAGGCCGCTCACATTCCAAGTTACTATTCGAAGACCTCCCATTGTCACCCATATTTTATCCCTTCTCCCTCCCTCCTCGTGCTTCTCTCCGATATTGCTTGGCATGAATGTGGGCTCCTGGCGGTGGCCTCCTTGTCAGGGACCTGTGTGCTCATTCCACAGCAAATCCTTGGGTGAGCACCCCTCCTCCTATTTCTTGCAGCAGCATCGTCTCAACGTAGTCTGTTAGGTGTGATCCCTCTGTTCCTTCTGGTAGTCCCACAATGCGTATGTTTCTCCGAGCGCGTCCCTCCGCTTCTTCTGCCCTGTTTTCCAAATTGCTCACACGTTGTTCCAGGATGTGAATTTTCAATATGTGAGACGCACATGCAGCTGTATTCAGGGCCACTTCCTTTTCGAGTTTGCCTGTGCGTTCTGTGAGTGCTCTAACATCTTGTCTGAGGAGATTCACCTCTTCCTGTACTGCGCCAACTTTAAGTTCCACTGCCGCTTTCAGTTTGACCATGGCCGATTCCATTTTAGTTTCCCACGCTAGTTTCAGATCTGCGATTGCTTCCAAGATCTGCTGGTCTTTGATCGCTGTGGCGGTGTCCATGCCGGGGGTCTTCTCCTTGCTCCTAGCCCCTTCTGTTGACTGCAGTGTTCTTGCATATTCTTTCAGCGTGGGTTGTTTGCCCTTTGCCTTGGTCTGTTTGTTCGCCATCTCAGTGTTGTCGTATGCTTCAATTTGGGCCCTCGGAATTGTGGTCTCCAGCACTTCGGGGCTAGTCTATAACCCACTAAGATGCCTGAGGGAGGCCGTGGTAGAAGTCCTCTTATGATGTTCGTGTTGTTTCACGAGTGGGTTGTGTACTGTGTAGCGTCTCGTTCAGCCAGGTCTCTCTAGCCGGTCCGTCGCCTGGCCCTGTCCTGCCTTGGCAGCGCTGTTACACTGGGGTCTGGCCGCCTCACTGTAAGCCACTGCTCCCCTGTTCAATCGATTGCCCCTCTCCAGTGGGAGACAATCCTTTCCTGCGGCGGGGCTCCTTTTTATTATTGTATGCTTCTCAACCCACGGCCTTCCTGTTACTGTGGCTCGCGCTTCATTTGAGGCCCAGCCGTGTTCCCCCTTCCAGGATTCCCTCTGTGGGCTTGTTGTAATCTTTCACTTATCTGACGCTGCTATCTCTTCACTCCTCTTTTAGTGACCAGTTGCATTGTGGTTGCAACAGTGTGTTTGAGACATGATCAGTACCGGCACATATGGTCCCCAATGTCTTTCTCAGCCACTTTTATCTCATATAGAAGGCTGCACAGTGAAGTTTGCGGTCTCTGCAGTAAAACATTAATCCTTGTGCCACTGGCTGGCACGTTGTCTTTATGGGGGCCCCTATGCCCACTCTGCATAAGGTGGGGGTGTTTTCCATGCAGCATGTTTCTTGCTGCATCCCTCGGGGCCTCCCGGAAGCTCCACACTGTCTACCGAGCCTCCCAGCTGGGTTCCCCCGGTGCGGGTGCACCAACACAGTTCCTCACTGGGCTCCGGCCGCCACCCAAGGACCTCAGCTCCCCTCTTTGTCGTGCACGCAGGGTCCCCTCTCTCCCATGAGCTGTGGCTGTGCTATCTTCGCATGTGCAGTGCTCTCCGCTGCCACCTTGCACCGCGCTGAATGCTCTCAGCTACCCCAGTGTCCAGGCACAGCCTCGGGGACACACTCTGGCGCTTTCAGTCACGTTGGGCTGCTGACGTTTTTACTTTATTTGTTGCCCGCAGACGGCCATGTTTCTGATTTGTACTGCCGGACGCTCCCTCTCCGAAAAGCATCCCACTGTGAGCCGCTATGTTGTCGTGTACCACGTAGCCTGCAATCAATGGCCCATAGGTTCTGCCAGGTCTGCCTGCTGTTTAGATGTTTGCCTCACGGATAATAGCGCCCTTTACTTTCGGATCACGTAGGATTTAGGCAGGAGCTCCTCAGGAATCGGCCTCACTCCATGGCTGCTTAGCCACGCCCCTCCCTGTGTGTTATTGCAGCGCTTCTTGTCCATACCTCTCAGCCAACTTGAGGCGTCTGTCCAGCTTGCCCAGCACTGGTGAATACAGTCCTTCAAACGTATTGTGGCGTTCCCCTCCTTTCGATCAATGCGAGCGTTAATATCATGTCAGTTTCACTATCTGCAGCCCAATCGCTGCCTTCCGCTACTTGTTACAGTATTACTTCTATTGCAATGTTGTCTGATGTGTTCACCGAGGGGCTGCACACAGTCGCGGGGCCTCAGCGGTCAGTCGGGTGCATTTACGTTGCGCCCTCCTGCCGGTCTCTATCCCTGCCAAATCCGTGCTCATGTTGGAGCTGCGTCCATATTATTGCTGGCCAGCCTTTCCCAAAAGTGAATCTGCTTGGCTTCGTGTTCCTTCTGTGGCACTCCGCCTCGGTTCCTCTGCAGTGCACACTGCGCCCGATCCCCGGTGTGTCGTCTTCAGCTTCCTGCCTTTCGGACCAGCTCCAATCCCTCCTATTCCGCTCTTATACTGGGCCGCTGGACACTGTGCAGCCTTCCAATATCCAATTAGTCTGATCCCCAAGTACCCGCTGTGCGAGGACCGTTCCTGACGGCTGTTATCCGGCTCTTCTCCTTTCCGGTCCTTTGTTTCAAGCGAGCCGCTATCTTGTTTGTCTTTGCACCCTACAAACTTCTTCAGCTCGCGTTCCGACACCGGCATTGCTACGCCCCTCATAATTCCATCCATGTTGTGCTGCTTGCCTTCATGCTTCTGTGGTTGCAGTCTTACAATTCTCAGCTGACTCAGTGTCTTTAAATTACAGTACCATAGAAGGATCAGCAGGAGTGCATCAGACTCACGTCTTACTCCGTGGCCATGTAGCCACACACCCAAATCAGATGTGCCTTCTTATAGTTATGTGAATCAATACCCACCATACCACAAACTCTGGTATGGCATTGTGTTTCAACTTTAAACTTTTGAGGAACCTAAGGGCATCCTCACTACTTTTCCCCTGGAATCCTTCTCTCAGGTGGCCAGGGAAAGGCCAACGCTTTTGGATCCTGACAATGGGGGTGGATATGCGAGGGAGGTTCACCTGAGTGAAGAGAGACACACCCACCCACCAGGCTGGAGCATAGAGCGGAGAGGAGTGGGAGACATGGGTGTTGGAAGTTGTCGAGCAAGGGCAAGAGACGTTGGGGCTGAAGCATTCTCAGAGAAGGTCAGGAAGTTCTGCACACCCTTCATGTCGGGCGCAAGCAGGAGCTGTGGAGCGCTGTAGCATTCTGGATGCCGTGAAACACCAGGAGAGCGAGCAGCGCTCTCTCCGACCTCTGCAGAGGAAGAGCAAGGTTGTTGGAAGCTGAACGCAGGAAGAGGAGTGGAACTAAGCCGACGGGAGCTGCCGACTGAAGCCAGTGAGTGTAAACAGGGAACACTAATACCTGGTCGCTCCGGGAACCTGAAGCAAGCATTCTTTGCATATCGAACTGACTGGAAATTGCTTTAAGCACGTCTGAATGCTGAGACAAGTGCCTTTAAATTTCAAACTAACAAAGGAGTGTCAACGGTGAAACGGATGAATACTGAACAAACTGAGCGACATTATAAGCATTTCTGAATGCTGCACATAGCCAAAACAAGTGATTCACTTTTCTGAATGTAATGTTATTCCCAGCTCGAAAGAAGAGACTTCCTGCCTGTGTGTACTCTTTAAGAGAACAGAGTGGGTGTGGAGCACTAGCAAGGAGAGTCCGACGCAGAGTCCAGTCACTCCCCAAAGACCAACTAGGCCAGTGTGCTGTCGACCTAGCCGGTCGCTGGCATGATCGTTAGTATGGTGAGAAAACTCTCCCAATGTGAAAATGCAGACTGGCACGAACAAGCAGATGGAGGGAGTACCTCAAGGAGCTCTTGCCTCCCTGTGGAACTAACATAGGAGTGGGTGGTGGCTGACTGCCCGGAGAGAACTGCCATCAGATTGAAGATCCCCATCGGCTTTGTGCAACTGGTCGATTCCCTTAGGCACATCTCAGATCATACTCTCGACTGGTTACTTGTTCACCAACTTGCATTGTCCAATGTGTCTGTTTCGCCGTGTATTTGGTCGGATCATGCATTATGTGACATCATCCGCCCAGCTCCACTAGCTAGGCTTGACATGAAGATGAGAATGGTTGTCCATATGCGTACCCTGAAGTCTCTAATGCCCAACATTTTTTCACCACTTTTGCGAGAGAAGATGGGCGTTTTAGAGGACTTTGATAATGCAGACGATCTGGCGCTATATATTACAAACTTGCTTGCCAACACCACCAACCGTTTGGCGCCTTTAAAAGCTTGACGCGTTAAAAGTGAAGTCTTTCAAAAAACATGGTTCAATGACAACATCATTCTTATCAGGCAGAAGAAATCTGAGGTATATGATAATAGGATTCCGAACGCCAAATCGAGTTCCAAGGAACTTTTTTCCATTCCGCATGATTTTCAGTAAACCCATTTCTTCGCCGGCACCTGTGAAAGATGAGGAGGGGTGTCAGTCTATTCATGACTCATTTACCAACCAAGTTCTCCTACACCAAACCAACACCCAAAGGGCGAGGGATACTTGCCCCTCGCAGCAAAAAAAAGTGGCCTCCACACCATCTGTGCCAACTGTATTTTCTTTCACCCCTGCTCTGAATCCTTTATTGCACAGACCATCTCTGATATGAAACCGACCTCCTGTCAGAGTGATGTTTGGCCATCCAGCTTGTTTGTAAAATGTCTGGACGTTCTCTGCCCTTGGGTTACCAAGTTCATTAATCTATCTTTTGCAGAGGGTAGTGTGCCACTGTTTCTCAAGGAGGCCTAGGTCACTCCCCTCCTAAAAAGTCTCTTGACCCACTCGTACCAGATAATTACAGCCCAATTACCAACGTACCATTTCTGTTGAAAATTCTGGAAATGTTTGCGCACCTGCAATTCCAGGGCTTTGTTGTGGCCAATAACATTCTCTTTCCCCACCAGTCTGGTTTCAGGAAGGGTTTTGGCACCGAAACTGCGATGCTAGACCTTAAGGCTACTATGCTATAGAACATGAATCAGAGGCACTTATTTGTGCTGATGCTGTTGGATTTATCCTCCGCATTCAATCTTGTGGATCAGACCCTATTAGTGGAGAGACTCCAGTCGGTTGTGGGTTGCTCCCCCAAAGCTGCAAATTGAATATCCTCTTTTCTGGGCTCTAGGAATTCGAGGGTGAGTGTAGGCGCAGTCACCTCGAATCCAACCTCTGTTACTTGTGACGTCCCTCAGGGGTCTTGTATCTCCCCATCGTTGTTTAACGTTTATGATTGATTTTGCATCTTGTCAGCATGGGGATCCAGGTTGCAAACTACGCAGATGACACTCGGGTTATTGTAAAACTCTTGGGCTCCTACATTGTGGACGCAGCTAATCTCAATACCATTTATGAGGCTTTTCACCTCTGGATGGCTGCCAACTCGCTTGCCTCGAATGCAAGCAAGACAGAGCTCCTGATAGTTGCCTCTGGGTCAAAATTGAAGTTGCTTCCTGTGGATTATGAGAACTTTCTTATTTAGGGCACCCTGATTTCAGTGGCAAGGAAAGTTAAGACCCTCCGCTTAGTTCTAGACGCTCAACTATCTATGGCACACTATGTGGCCCAGATTAGATCTTCCTGTGGCCTGATTAATAAACTTGTGTGCAGTATTCGACCTTTCCTGACCCAAGAGAGCCTAGCCATTTTGGCCTCATTCTTCATTAATAATCGCCTTGACTATTGCAACAGTCTGCTTAGTGGCTGTTCGCAATCCACCATCTGTGATCTAGACGTTTCACAGAATGGGGCAGTGCGGGCAGTTATGGGTCTGGCTAGATGCACCCATGTTACCGCTGCCAAGCAAGGTCTACACTGGTTGGCAATCATACACAGAAACAGACACAAATGCTTAATTTGACGCACAAGTGCGTCATGAATATGGCCCCAGAGTACCTCAAGGCACATCTTCAACTTAAGCCCAACCTGCACCTTGAGATCTCAACGCCTTATCACCACTGGTCCAACCCAGATTCAAATTGATGAAGGCTGGGGGGCGCAGTTTCAATGTCCAAGGCCCTACTGCCTGGAACCTGTAGCGTCTCAGCCTTGGAGCTTCTGAGACGCCAGCTAGTAAACTAAAAACGTTTCTCTTTGACTTGCCACTTGGTTAGGATTTCTGTCTGTTTTAAGGAGTCCCTTTCATTCTGATCCCTGAGTCTTAGTACTGGCTTCCCTCTTTGCACTGTTCCAAGAATCTTTGTAAGTTGTGTTCTGTCTTGTTGATTGTGTTGCGTGCTCTGAGGCCTAGGGCATGTGGTGCAGAGTTATAAGAATTCTTAATAAATAAATAAGCCTTTATAAACATTGCCTACATTGAGAGAGCCCCTTGTCTCACCATTGCTGATGGAGCGCATGCAATCTTCCTCCTGCACCTCGCACCCATTACCCCCTTTACGCTCGCCCCTCTCGAGGCCCATTATGGAGGAGAATGTCATGATTCTGAGCAGGGCCGACACTAGTGGCTGCGTGTGGGCGGAGGAGAACAGTTGGCCCTCTTTCCAGCGTGCGTATAACGGTAGCAAAGCCGGTTGCGACGGCAGAGCCTCCGCCATCAGAACAAAATCATCAGAACAAAATCAGGCTACAGAAGCGATCTGGTCAGAGGGCCCATTGTGCAATTTGCCCCCTGTTCCAATAATTGCTACGTCTGGCTCGAAGAAAATGCAAATTTGGGCTGGCTCCCGGTAGGTGACTCTACAACCTCTGTGGAGGGTGACCGCTTCGAGTTGAGGCCTCCATCTGAGTCACTTTCAACTGGGGAAACCACTAATGCCTGTTTTTTTCTGTGTTTTTTTTTATCTACTCCTCCCCTGCAGGGGGGTGAGACTGAGCATGGGGGGGGGGATGCCCGCACTCTAGAATCCTGCAGTGCCTTCCATCTGACGAAAGGTTCTGTTGCACAAACGAGCAGCGTCGTAGAAGAGAAGGCCTTAATTACCAATTGCTGCCAACCCCTGGAAATGGCCACTTTTGATTTTAAAACAAAAAAAGACCTTTGTTCTCACTTAACTAACATTGAATACTTTAATAAACAACCTCCAGAACTAAGGTGGAAGGACACTAGTTTGATGGAAAAAAACAACCCCTGTCAAGTGCTGAGGGGTGGGTCGTCTAAAAGGAACCACAGAATCAGGGGTGCAACTACACAAAGAGCTGGGAAGATCGTGGCGGACCTCCCCCACCCCCAACTGAACTGACTGACATCGAAATTTTGGAAGGGACAAGGGAAGAGGAAATGCATAAAAAGTCAGCGACTGAGCCAATCCTCCATGCCACCTTAAAACACCTCTTGAGGAACGGCCGCTAGCCCAAAAAAGATCTAGAACCTCCTCCCTAGAGTGGTCAGGTTGATCCTGCTACTGACACGGTTAAGGATCGAGATGAGCAGAAACATGTCGGTTGGGCTCTGGATGCTGAAATCCTTCTGACCCATATTGAACCACCCACTAAAAACAAGACAGTGGCTCTTTTTCAAAAGAAGTAAAACTGAAAGAAAGGACTGATCAAGTTTTTTCTGGGGCCGGGTTCCACGAAATGTTAATGAGGATTTGTTGAGTAACGTGCCTATAGAAAACAGTCGCAGGTCAAACTCTACGACCCAGGAATCTGCCTCACCTATCAATAAGGCATGGTTGTTCGTGCAACAGTCTACACACCTGCCTCATGATCACGAGAAACAGCTTCCCATGGACGGAAGGTGAAGGACCGAATAGGCCAGAGATTGGCTGTTCACAAGGGGTATTTACAGGCCCCCCCCTTCTTCTACCTTGACTTCACAACATGATATGACCACGTCTAGACCTGAACGTACAAATAACAAAAATCATGTTAGAGACCCTACCTTTATAAAAAGAAAAAGGCTAACACAAACCTTTTAGCCTGTCTGGGATTACAATTGCGATGGCTCCCTTCATGAAACTATATGAAAGCATTAATAATTTAAAGGATCAAAAAACACTAATAGCAATGCTGGATTCTAAGATTATTTTCATTTAACGTTATGGCTAAGTACTCTAATATGGATGGCCAGATGTGGACGGGATACAAGACTGAAGGAATAACAGCAAAACCATGGAATTGTAAGAAGACCTAAATAAGGCGTTTGACAGCATAAATCGTCAACCTCTACCTTTTAGGTAGCTAAACAAGTTCATAATTATTATTTATTTGGAGTTATAACTTGAGAGACAATACTATGGCACTATAACGTTGCATTTTAACAAATTTAGTATTTGCTTTTTTTTCTTGTTTTTGTTTCTCTTCGACTACCTTTGCACCCACATTATTTTCAGAATTGTCATTTGGGGTTGCCCCATACAAATATCCTTTCAATGGTGCATTGATGTGAAAAATTGTGCTAATAATGTGACATTAATATGTTAATAATTGGTTTTTGCTGTTTTAATTCACCTCTTTGCCCCCTCCCATGGGTTTCCCTTGCACTCATCATTTTATGTATTTGTGATTTATAACTTTATTTTCACAATAATTGTGCTATAATTTTCAGCCTCTGATGATGAGCTTTACAGCTCGAAACACGTGTCAGGCTGTTTGAAGATCAATTAAAACTCAGTTACAATTGTGATCTCAACTGTGTTTTGTGCGCCGACAAGAAGCAAACCTCCCTTCTTCACAGTTAAATAAATTAATAATTGTTTAATCAAGAAAACCTGAGTATAAGTGTTTATTTGGATACTTGTCACTGTGAATCTCTGTGTAACTCCCCTACTGCTCACATTGACACCTCTTGAGATAAGCCTGGCTGCTCAGCCACACTACCAACCTGTGTAGTACAGACCTCTACCAAAGGTTCAGTTCCCATTGCCAGGAGGACAAGGAGGTTGTAGTGCACCCAAAGGGTGCATGTGTGGATGAAAGTGTGAGAAATGCACCCCAGCATCCCCACACAAGCTCGGATTTGCGGGTGCGGCTTGCCCCTAAATCAGCACGGTGAGTGCCGCGGGCCTAGAGTTTCGGGATGAATCGGAAGCCTGCTTTTTGCCTTCAGGATGAATCGGAGACCCGCTCACCGCGGTGGTGAGCTGGCCCTTCATTTGGGTGTGCACCTTTCCCCTGCACCCCCAAATCGGGCCTCTGCTTTCAGTGATCCAAGGAGACCAGTGTGTTTTTGTTGGGTTTTAAAAAAAATGTTTTACTTGGCATCCATGTTAAAGCAAACATGATTTAATATTGATTCCCAGTAAAAATGACAGGCCAGAGTCAGAAAGCATAACAAGTCTTGCTGCAGCAATGTAGTCAAGTCTAGCCACCGAAGTACACTTATCATTCATGATATATATATTTTTTTCTTTATGTAATACAGCCAAATTATGGCTTCTATATACAATCAAACGTTACACATTCCGCATACGTAATGACAAAATTATCAAAAAAATAATACAACTAGTATATACTGGAATCATTCATAAATAATAGTAACTATATTGTAGCCTACGTCAGACTCTGCTCTTAGCAACCTCCATCTCGCCATCTCTAACACGCTCAACATTCTTGCACCAGTCATGAGGATTCGCCTGAAACACGCCACCAAGCATAACACTTAGTACAACTCTACTTGGTACGACTCCTATCTAGCAGACACAAAGGGCAAATGCAGAACAGCAGAACAGAAGTAGCAGACCACAGACTCCTCCTATAACAAACTGGGCTGCTGCCTTCTCCAAAGGCAATATCGTCTCACCATTCACTCTAAGAAGAGGGCCCATAGCTAGGCCTGTGTCTCTGGAGCATCTAACAACACAGCTGAACTCTTTAAAAATCTGCAATCCTGCTGCAGTCCACCTCACCTCTTCCCTCTCAGGCTTTCTGCACTGGCCACCCACTTCACTGCAGAAACTTGGGACATCCTGAGCACTCTTTCTTCCACCCCTTCCCCCGCTTCATCCCATCCTCCTGGCCTCCCAACCTACCCTAACCTTTCTCATCTATCACACCGGAGGAGGTCACTAGTGTTGTCTGCTCTATGACGGTCTACTCCAAACAGGTCTCCCCCTGTTCTTCCAGAACTATTAAGGACATAATCGGCTCACTTACTCCTGTACTTGCTGTTTCTACAATCACTCTCTTGCTATTGTGTCTTCCCATCTCCCCTCAAGCACTCTCTTGTGCGCCACCTCCTGAAAAAGCCTTTGTTTTCACCCTCGTGTCCGGATAACTATCGCCCCATCACCATCACTCCTTCCTTGGAAACCTGGAGATGCTGGTCTTCCCCCAACTGGCCCAGCATACGGAGCTCATTGGTTGCCTACACGCCCATCAATCTGGATTCCGAGCATCCAGGTGCATGGAAACTGCTCTTCTGAACACCTGTGAAGAACTGCTTGCATCTCTTGACACCAACTTGCCCGCTGTCCTCATTCTACTTGATCACGCCTCTGCATTTTATATGGTCAACCACTTCATGCTCTTAACATGTCTCCCATGATACCCTTGGCATCTCGTAGCAGGCACTGGACTGGCTGACTTCCTTTCACACTGACAGTCCCTCCCCGGTCATCCTGGGCTCTTTCTCCTCACCTACCTCCATCTCCCCCTGTGGTGTTCCCTAGGGCTCTAACTGCTCACCCTGGCTCTTTAAACGTCTATCCTGCTCAGGTTGCTCACATTATCTCCACGCTCTCCCTTCACTTCCAGTGTTATGGAGATGACACCCAACTCATCTTCAAACTTCCCTCTGATGCTCTCCCTACCTCCTCTGCCATTCCCCACTGCCTTTCTACTATCCAGCCCTGGTGTGCCTCCAATTACCTTTGCCTCAATCCCAGCAAGACTGAGATCCTTCCTATTGGGACTCCCAGTGCCTCTTTCTTCCCTTAACTCTGGTAACCCTCTATGGGCTCTCACCCTTCTCCTGCATCTGACGCCAGAAACCTTGGAGTCAGAAGCTCAAAGTCTTTAGAGCTCTGGTACTCTCTAGGCTAGACTAATGCAACAGCCTCTTCCTCAATCTAACCTCCTCCTCTCTCTGCCCCCTCCAGCTTGTCAAGAATAGGGCTGCAAGAATTATACTTGGCCTCAAGCCCAGGGATCATAACTCTCCAGCCCTAATATCCCTCCACTGGCCTCTGGTTGCTACAAGGATCAAATTCAACTCCCTCTGCATCGTTCATAAGGCTGTCTGGGGCTGCCAACCAATTTATCTACAACTTGCTCTTCCTTCCAGATCTTTACGCTCCTCGTCTGGCTCCCTCTGGAACCCCCCCCACCCCCCTTACTGTCTCGAGCCGGATCTCCTCAAATTCCAGAAGCTCCTCAAGACTTTCCTCTTCACCTCCTCCTTCCCCCCTCTCACTCCTGTGCTAATACCTTCACAGTCGCTGAGATTGGTGACCTGGGACTTTGTGTCCTTCTGGGTTCCAGCCTTCCACTCAATCGCCCTCAGCCTTCCGTCCATCCCAGCACTTGCCTTTTGGGCACCCACTGGCTTGTATTCTCACAGGTCTGCACTTAATATTGTCAGATTATGACTGTACCAAGCAATCTCTGCCAGGAACTGTTGCACATAACTGACTGCTCGGCACTTCCCTCTGTGGAACTCCTAACACTTACCCCTTTCCCCTTCTCTCTTTCCCTGCACTTGCATGTTCTGAATGCTCACAAGGCCTAGTAGGACCGTCCCTTTCCTGTTCATCAATTTTATTCTATTTGCCTTTGTGCCCATGTTCCCGCCCCTTTGCCCTGTGGACGCCTTGAAACACAAATTCTTGATGTATAAGTGCCTTACAAATGCACAATAAGTAAATAAATTTCCTAGGATTCGGACTGTCAAGTGGCATAAAAAAGGAAGAAAACATTGTATCTTTGCTTACAACAGTCCACTTTGCCTCGGCCTTGGTAGATGTAAAAGCAGTGGGTGTTTAAAAAATGCCTGAGTCAACGTAAATCACCTTGGTGAATGTGTTGGCCCTATGAAATGACTGTTAGGAAGGCCTTTTTCTTATGACCTTTGGGCTTCTTGTAAGAAGATTACAAAGTATGTCTTGATAGTAAAATATGGTTTATTCACAACTGTTATCAGTAAATGTGATTTCTCTAAGAACGATTTGTTACATGAAGTTCTGTCTGCAATTGCAAAAATACAATTATCTGCATGTTTACACATTCTATAGCTTGTAAGTTTCTGACACCATAATCGACAAGGGAAGGCTTCAAGTTTGTATGACTAAAGTCGAAATAGAATGGTCATAGAAACCAGAAACGCTGTACAGTTCCTTTATGACAAACACAATTGGGCACATCGTAGACATTCCCGACTGAAGCACACAAATATATGCAGCTGTAGGCATAATTACCATCCACAATTTCAAATACAAATGTGAACATATGGCACAGTTAACCAGTCAATATGCCATTCATATTGGTTTGTTTCCTTGATAGTAAGCGGAGTTCCATTAGGCTACTATAACCTGAGAGTTAATGTTCAAATGCTGAATTTACCAATCTATTAGTATCGCCCCTAAAAACATGGGGATAGACCGAGAGGAGGGGCAGTCCCAGGTTAAAACACATGACCTTTACATGCTTTATGCAAGATAAATGAAGATCCCCTCCCCTCAATTTCATTACCTCGACGAAAGCTGCTTTATATCAAGCATATATTACAAGATAGCGTACATACAATGTTATGGCCCATTCCATTATTGGATGAAAGACAAAAACAAAGATATGTGGGACGGTATAGAAAGCAAATACCATTTCTGCAACAGAATGTCATCTTATCGAGTGAGAATTAGTCTTCATCATTTCAATCCATATCTTGACGAAATTGATGGAAAGGTCTCCAAATGTCTATTGGGCAATTTGCTGAGATCCTAGTTACCGATAGTCACTTTCCATGTCGCTGCTACACTTTGTCTTTTAGCCAAGTGTGGGAAGTTGATAAGGGGTGTTGGGAAGGAAATGGTCCTATCCCACCCCCCTAGCCATAGCCAATGCGAGTGAACTCTATCAAAGCCAAGGGGAGAGGAACCCCCTCCTCCACGGTACATGTAAAGAGCCCTATAACATTGAAAATGAAATGAATAACATTGCCCACGTCTCGGCACAAAGACTCTATTTTGTACGAGGCCTAGACACCATTTTTTACTAGGCCCAAAAACCGCCACTCTGAGTCTGCAGCACTCGCATTTCCATTCACTCACACAGATGGACCAAGCCATCAGCACACGGGCCAGCTCCGCACAATCCTTGTTCCCATGAAAGTTCATCCGTTCCCTGTCCGTTTAATGATGCAAATACTCTGCATTAGTTGTCAGGAATTCGCTCTGCGAAGAGCGCGAGACAGTCGCAGGCCCCAGCACTGTGTCCATCCGTCTCCACTAAAATGCCAGCATACTCTTGACCCCCACCCTGACAGACCAAAGCCCACCAAACCCCTTTTCCATGACCACCCCATCCCTCCAAATACCAATGAGTCTCTGGCAATCTGACCCTGACCATTCCAGATTACCCACCACAGATCTAAAGCCTGCATGACTGTATATCTCGCTCTACCAACAACGCACATCTTCTCGTATCACAAGGCACCAGGGAGGATAGGCGGTAGCTCTAACCTGCGGGGGAGAACATTGGGTGAGGGACCTGCGGTATTATCGACACCCTAAACGTAAGGGTCAAGATGTCTATATATTATGTTCCTTTTGTTAGACCCATCTTTTTTGATGTTCAGGTGCTAACCATTTCCATTGACCTATTGGTTCCTGTTTAGCTTAGCTTAGTTAGAATGCATCGCCTGCATGACTTGACCTTCATCGCCAAGATGAGCCGAGCTGACCCATGTGCACCAAGATCGACCGGGAAGCAGCGGCCAATTAGCACCTGGCATCCCCTATGGAGCAGACCCCGTTATATGGTCCTCACCAACCAGCGACATTATTTTGTACCCCATGTAGGATAGTCATTGATGATGTGTTTACCCTTTTTAATGTGCTGCCCATGTAATTTTTGGCAGAGCGCTCTCGGGCAGCAGAGTTCTTTGATTGCATATATAACATTATATAAACTTTGTTATCCTTGCAAAATATCTCTTGGTCTTATTCCCTGACCGGGTGCATATTTATTGGGACACGTGTTCAGAGGTCGGTGCCTTCAAGGTCTAGATCAAGTTTTCAAGATACATAGTTTAGGATTTATTAAACACATACGATAACAATTTCAAGGGAGTTCCTGCCAAATTTCTCACTTTCCCAAAGATACAACATAGGGTGTACTGTGCAATAGTAACGCAAAGTACTTTTGAGATTCATGGTAAAATACACACCCATACACTGTTGGGCAGGACCATAAGAGGTGGAGGAAATCTGAGCTCTCCAAGTGGCATTTGGGGGATGTTATGCTATGGGAGGGGGTCAAGCTTCTATTGGTGAATAACGGTGATGTAGGATTTTGTACTGTATTCATTTATATTTTGTTTTAAGGGAGACTTTACAGGTGTTTTCACAGAAGCTTTTCCACATCTGGTTCTATAATTGTCCCCCCAGGTGTCTCTCCCATTTTCCCTTACTTCTGTGGCAATATGGGTAAGGGGGTAAATGGGTCCTGCACTAGACTATAAAGTGTAGACAATGCAACGGCTCTCAGTGGTTGCTACTATGTATTTCAGGATAGAAGATTTGGATGGTTCCTAGGGAAAGTGAGGTCTTCAAGCTTTAAATGACTGCTACTGGAATTTCGGCTTGAAATTATTTCCAACTTTTCCTGCAAATTGTTTCTTGGAAACAAATGTGCTGCCTGGGGACATGTCATACATGTAATTTTTACCTAAACTGGACTACGAATTGCAATTACTTCATCACAAGTATTAGCAGGCTCCTTGATACCCCATAGTGTCAACTGCAGTGTAATAAATAAATAAATACTGGAATGGGATATTCACTACTTTGTGTAACCTCCCGCAGGCTTTCACTGTGCAGGATACTGGATCAAATTTAAAGGAGTCAGTCGGGATGGGAAAAACGACTGGTTGGAGCAACTGTGGGGCGGGGGGGGGCAGATGGTCTCTTTGTTCTGATGTGAGGAAAGCATGGAGAGTCTGGCATACAATGGGGTGCAGATTGTGTCTGGGCTGTCGAGGAACATGTCTGGTGTTGCTAGGCCCCCTGCTACATCTAGCGCGTGAACATTTCCCATTTTATCCTGGGAGTTTTAGGATGCCAAGTAGGTGTACCAGAAGGATTTCTGTACTACCGCACATGTTGTAGTATCTGTGCTAGAAGGCGGCCAGGTAGGCCATCTTCTCCCTATCTTCTTGCCTGAGTGAATTTTGTGATGTTTCTTACAGACTGAGAAGTAAGTGACTAAAATTGGTTTAGCTTAGCCTTCAACGGAAGGCGCTGATCTTTGTCTTTGGATTGTTCCATTTCCCCCTCTGATATGTTTATCTCATTCTCTAGTTTGAATATATCACTTCTGATAGCCTTAAGAACTCAATTTTTTTATTTCAATACAGAAACCCCTCGTATAGACATTAAACACTTCCCAGAATGTGGCCATTAGGTGAACCGAACCACCATTAGTATAAAATAAATGTAGAAATTGCATTCCCAGCGTCACTTTTGAAAGCTACAGGAGCATGTGGGATTTGAATCACCATGGGGGCAGTCCTACTTTAACTGTGTCCAATTGGAATATCCACATGAGTGGAGCGTGGTCCGATAGGGCAGAAGCTTGCATCCTCTGGTTTATGTGCCACTGCTGCTAGGACAAATAGGTAATAATCATAGAGTACATATCATGTACCGTGGAATAGAACACGTATTCCTGTGATTGTCGGTGGAGTGTTCTCCCCATATCTACTGTACCTAAAGCTGGCGTGCCTTTATGAAAGTCCTGTATTGACAATGATCGGGTTCTGGGCCTCTTGTTGGATTTGTCCAGTGATGCGTTTAGGATAGTGTTTAGATCTCCTTATTTAGATAATGAGGGAATTGATGTATTTGGAGGATGGACTTCTAGAATTGAGGGTCGTCAATGTTCGGTGCAGACACATTCATTATGGTCACCTTGGAATGACCAAGAGCCACAGACTATTAAAAATGGACCATTGTCACTCACCTAATTGATCAATTAGAAAGGGAGTGATATGTGGATAAGTGCAAGGATGCCACCGACGTTCCAGAAGGATGCGTAGTACCACGATTTACCCCATACTTCTGCAAAGGTGTCGTTAGATTAGCCTGTGAGATGTGTGTGTTTCTTGTATTAGCATGATTCTGGCCCATGGTCATTTGCAGTACACTTGTACCTTTCGGGCTTTAATGGCATTGTTCAGGGCTTGCACATTCCAGCTTATTAAGGTACAGGTTTTAGAGTGCTGGGTGCGGGGAGGTAAATGGTCACAATCCCTACTGGTACTCTTGGATCATGATAATCATAACACTGTTCACATGGGGTCTAAACAACATACACTGTGATTGTTTGCAACTTCTGAAACCCACAGGCAAAAATAAAGTTCCCTTTTTCCACCCTCTCTCACAACCTGCAATGAAATGATCTCACCCCATCTAATTCCAAACCAACTATTAATGTTGGGCCATCACCCCGGAGTATCGGATTTGTTCAACGTTTGTGGAGCTCATGCAGAGGGGGTAATATGGTGAGCACCAAGTACATTTGTAAGACTCTGGGTAGACAGAAATGTTACATACTTATGCAATCATAATTCAACTTGAATAAATGACTTAATTGTGCCGGGGCAGGCAAACACTGTAGAGCTAGCCCATTATACTCCGTTTGCTAAATCTAGCCCATTCATGGCAGAACATACATTACTTTGCTAGAGTATCAATTATCACTGCAGAGTCAAGGATTTCCGAGTGGCTGAACATGACTCATTTAGTTGGGAGGGACTCAAGGAAAAAGCAAGCCTCTGTGGGATTCATGACGAAAAGGGTCTTGCAGTTCTGGATGACTGTTTGAAGCAAATGGCATAGTGTATTTTTTCCCTTTTTTCTTTAATTTTCAATGTCAATGCGGTTCAGGACAATCAATTTTTTTGGGTAGCCCATGCAAAGTCCGGATAGGAGATCCCGGCTCCCTTGTATCTCAACTTGCGAGCTTGCCTAAGGATCACATCTCTGTCCATAAAGTTAAGATGTAGGGTGATTACGGGGCGAGGATTCTGTCCAGGGTGCGGGATCAGATCTGCACTTGGTGTGCTCTTTCTACCAAGAATTGTGAGGGGAATTGTGGGCTTTGTAATACCTTCTTCATGACTGATTCCATGTTGGCAGAAAAACATTAAAAATGCCAACCACCCTCACATTATTTCTCCTGCACCTTGCCTCTAGGTCTTCATTTCTGGATTGCACCCCTCATGCCCCTTTGTAGAGTCCGGATAAATTGGCTCATTTTGGAACTTTTGCCTTCCAGGAGTCCCACGCAGTGTTCTGCTTCACAAATTATTCCCCTTTCTTTTTTGATTCTTTGCTGCATCTTGTCAGCTTAATAGACCAGATTTTCGAATTTACAAATGACAGATTGAAAGCCGGCCTTCATCTGTGTTAAAATGATACAGTTTGGAGGAAGATTCGGGTGAGTCTGCCCCTGGTGCCTCATACATCCCTGGGACACCGGGTCATAACGGGTTGTACTGGTTGCCGCAGACGCCAGTCTAGCACAAGAGAATTTGGGCTTGGACATAGGTGGAAAGAGCAGTGCTTTCAAAGTTCAGTTGGGTCTGCTGCTTGTTACCGGTGCCATATTGACTATAGAGGCACTGATTGGACTGTATTGATATCAGGAAAGCCCCTTGCAGGTTAAATTATGTCAGAACGACAATGCTTGACAATGAGCACTCCTACCCTTTGGGTGACTTCGCTGCCACAGTCGGGATGAGATGGATTTAATGCGCTGAGTTCCGTTGAAGTTCCGTCCCGATCACCGCAGGATGCCTCAGTGCCATGGCTCCTCAATTTTCCCCTTGATGACGGAATGCTGGCTGCAGACCGCCAGGACTACCCGATGGAGCTGTGCATCCACTCCAGGTGCTCAGAAAGTCTCTCTGGGTCGCCCTGAGACAAGGTATCCAGCTTGGGAGGTATTCCTCTGAGGACAACTGTGCAGCCCCAAAGAAACTGGGTACTTGGGCTGATCTACTTTTGTGATATCCAGCACAGGTTAGGGGCCTTTCCTCAGGACTGGCGCAACCCTATCAGCTATGCAGATCACCGCCGGCAGGCCCAGGATCACTCAGGGTGGTGCGGATCTCTCTACTGGCCCCAAACACCCCTGAATGCTTCTGCTCAATGGTCACGAGCAAACCCTTTCCAAACTGTTGGGATCAGCTTTCTCAATTGCGGTAGGCAGGCTTCAAATGAGGAAGTCACACTCTCCGCCCTCAGTCTCTATTCAAGGGGCCATAGTTGGTACACACAGGGTCTCAATATCTACTGTGATTGGTTACCAAGATGGATTCTTTAAATGTCTCCCATTCAAAGATTGTTAGCACTGCTGTTACCTCAACCCTTCTCGGAGCTACAAGCTAAGGCCATTTTAGAGTCGGCTCTCGAGCACCCCCATGGCTTTCCAATTATACGCTAAGTGCGCAGCAATGTTAGCTATTTTACGTAAACCAGGCAAGTTTTAAAAAATACTTTTTCTGAAACTGTAAGGAGGCTAACACAAGAGTATCCACCGAATACAGCCACATAAACTGCAGCCTGCCTGGCCTGTTATGATGTGCCGACCAGTGCATTACCAAAATTAAGAGCAAACTTCCACTCAAATTGATCTTCTGCTAAGTACTGAATCTGTTTTAGTGCCAAAAAGGTCAGGCGCGCACTCTAGTTCCCAGTCACTTTAATCCTGATGTGAGTAATAACAGGGTTAAATCCCAACAGTTAAAAAAATAACAGGGTTGAATCCCAGATGCAAATAGTCCCAACAATGTTAAAAAATTACCAGGGTTAAATCCCAACTGCTGCAGTTCAAATGCACAATAGTTCTACTCCTCCAAGTACTTTAAAGTCTCAAACTCTCTTCAGGGAGGCTGTGTTAGCTGTGTTCCTTTTCAGGTGTTGCTAATTACTTTTTCAATTTCAGTCTCAAGGGATTCTGGTTATTGTAGTGATGGCACATGTGTTTCATTCAGGAGACCAGGAACCAACTCCCCTCCAAACAAACAAATCTTACCCAAAATTAGGGGACGGGGAAAAGCATGACTATGGCTCTCCAAAATGGGGGCATAATAACCCCGGTGCTGCTGCCTCTGGAGCCCAGGTCTCCTGCAACATTAAGTAGAAAAAGGTCAGGCGCACACTCTAGTTCCCAGTCATTTTAATCCTGATGTGAGTAATAACAGGGTTAAATCCCAACACAGGGGAGTTAGTTCCTGGTCTCCTGAACAAAACATTGTGGCATCACTACAAAGACCAGAATTCCTTGAGACTGTAATGAAACAAGCAATTGGGAACAGCTGAATATAAACACAGCCTCCCTGAAGAGAGTTGGAGACTCGAAAGTACTTGGAGGAGCAGAACTATTGTGCATTTGAACAGGCAGTTGGGATTTAACCCTGCTATATTTCTTTTTGAACCTTTTGTGGCAGTTGGGATTTAACCCTGTTATTTTTTAACATTGCTGGGCTCAAACCCTGTTATTACTAGTTTGAGGATTAAAAAGACTGGGAGCTAGAGTGCGCGCCTGACCTTTTCTTTTTTACTTACTGTTTTACTGCCAGTCATAGGTTTGGTTTTAGTGATGTTAATATTTAGCCCTAAGAGTGCACAGTACCACAAATCTTTTCATCTTTATTTTTTAAACAACTTATTGTCTTTCAGACCAAACCACATCATCTGCAAATAAAAGAATGGGTACACTTTTTGAGTCAAACTGGGGAGCATCTGAGGGAAACGATGCACCATTAGGTATTTAATTGGAGACAAAGCAAAGTTAGTGCAATTACACAGCCCTGCAGGACACCTTTTTGAACCTTAAAGCATTTTGTATTTTTACCACCTAAAACCCATCTGATAGTTGCTAGATTATCATCATCTAGCAACAAGATAGCTGAAACATATGATTTCCTTAAGGAATGCAACAACTCCGGTCATGGGACCCCATTGAATGCCGTCTTGAGGTCCACATAGGACAAATATACATTTTGATTGTTCATAATTACATATTTTTGAATGGACAGGTTCAACCTTAAACACTGATCCGTCATGCTAATTCATTTTTAGAAAGAAGCCTGAAGATGATAGATGGTCTGATTATCTTGAAGTCGGCAATCTAAATGGGTTAATATCGCCCTCCAAAAATATTTCCCAGCAGTAATTGGGAGTGAACTAGGCCAATAGTTATAGCGCTTCTCTCTGCTGCCATTATTGTAAATGGGTACAATCTCTGCTGTTTTCCAAGAAGATGGAATCCTACCGAAGGCACTGTGATGGATCTGATGTCATCACTCGTTTCCCAGCAGTAACCTCTCCCCATGTGGCATGGGGACGGCAGCTGCTACCTGATCCTGACCCTGTGGGCAGCTATATGATGGAGGCCAACATGGGGGGAAAGGTGACCCTCAGAGGGGTGTTACAACATCATTGGATGAGACATGGTATCCCCATTTTCCTTTTAGGGATACCCCTACCAATGGCCATGCCTTAATGGCATATTATCATGGCTCCCTTCAACTGCCCATGGAAGCTACTGAGAATAGCTTCCAATGTTCTATACATAAGTTAACAAGAATTGACTACCATTTCAATGCATGTGAAAGTACTGCAACGAGAAAGCCGAATGGAGTGATGAGGATCATTAAAGGCGAGAAGCACACAACAAACTCTTGTGGTTGTGAGCGCATAATAGCTGCTGGGACATTTAAAAACCTTAAACAGCTGACGGGTGAGGAACGCTGCCTGGTCCTCTCGGTGCTGACCAAGGGACTACTATGCTGCAAGAAAGCCTGTGAAGCTAACTGGCTAAAGGTGAAGGCCAGAGAAAGAAGACTGCAGGAATCGGTCCACCACGTAAAAGCAGTGAGAGAAAGAGATAGGGAGACTTCCTGGTGTTCTTGGGAACCAAAGAGAAGTATCCATGGCGATGGAACACGAAAAAGCACACAGCAGGCAGGCAGGAGCTGGGGAGGAAGTGGGAGCCGACAAGTGAAGTCGGTGAGCCCAGGAAGTGGGGTCGGGATGCGGAAGAGCCACTTCACATTCATTGCAGGTGAACAGAAGGATGCCACAGAACGCAACCTTACTAGAGTCATCACAGAAAGCTGGTGAGTCCTCAGGAGGAAAGCTGGGTCACCGGGGCACTTGGGAAACATTATCAAGGACAAATGAAGATTAAGGGGGCACATAAAAGGGACTGAGACCCAAAGTTTAATTAGGGGAAATAACAGAATGAATGCAAGATGTATACAAGTTTGTAAGTGTGTCAAATGAAGCACCTGAGAAAACCCTGGCAGAGTATATACCAGGTAAAGTCAAGTTGCCAAGTGTGTAAAGTGAATCACATGAAATCCTGGTAGGTGAAGGCACCAGGCAAAGCCAAGACTGAGAAAAGTTTACATTAAAGTGGAGAAGAAATCTGGCAGGGGAGTACACCAGGCATTCTGTGAAATTGGGACTAAGAGCCAAGTTGTTTGGTATACAAGTTGTTCTTGTTGATCAGAAAATTCCAAGAAAGACTCGTACCCTTAAGAGTTTAAAATATCTTGAAGGGAGAGCCAAGATGGCCACCAATGGGTAAGGACATGTAGTACTTGGCTTTGCTCCTGCAACAATAAGCAAGCATGCCTGCGACGTGAAGCTGGCGGGCTTGGCAGAACTGCGCGAGCCCCTTAGAGGAGGAAGCAAGTAAAGGAGCAGCTCGAAGGAATGCCTGCTCCTTCTGCATAGTAGAAGGGGGGGCGTTGCCTGCACGGGCCGGATTAGGAGAGGTGGCCGCTGGAGGACTTCAGCATAATTGGAAGAAGCAGGTACGAGATCGGACAGTGACCTGTGAAGAGCGCCGGAGGAGGAGGTGTATCCCGGTTCTGAGTGATGGCGCACAAGAGTGCGAGACCCAGGATGGAAGATGAGATCGGGCCATGACCCATAAAGCGTGCCGGAGAAGGTGTGCTCTCAGGGACAGCGTGAGTGAAAGCAAAATCCTGGGTGAGGGACGAGTTTGGGCCTTGATGACTTGGGAGAAGCGCTGGAGAAAGAGGAGCACCCCAGTTCTGAGGGTTAGTGTGAAGGTGTGCGAGACAAGGTTCCTGGTCCATGCTGTTTTTATAGGGTTGATCGGAATATACGAACACGGGACAGACTGCCGCTGTTGAATGCTCAGTATATGTCTGATATTTATAGTGGCTTGACGGTATTCTCCAGCTAACTGCCATGTGGTGAATGGAGTAAAGGGCTGGGGGGGAGGATAAAGAACTGGGATAACAGCGACAGGGTGATTTGATGGATTGTGAAACATTGTGCAACTGGCTAAAACAGTGGAGAAAACTCTCTAACTCCCCCATATGGATGAGCGCACAAACTGGACAAACTAATTAAAAGGCAAATAAAGGGAGACAGTCTGGAGACAGAATAGCTGGGGCCGGATATGATGGGCAGCTGTTTCGTAATGAATTGAGACTATCGCATTTCTGCCGGAATAAACAATTGTGCTGATGACTCATATTGGAGACAATACAAGTTGTTGAAAAATAGAGACGCAGAAAAGTTGTAAACCCCTTGGAAGAGAACTGGATTTTGGGCCGCAGGGGGTGGGTGAAAGTCCCTCGCATAGAACTGTTAACGCCTCCCTGATGCCAAGACCCAAAGGAAAGGGCACAGTAGCCAAAGGAAGACCATCCCTAGTGGAGCAGGAAGGCCAAATTGAGTGCTGCTGGAAACCCAGTGAAGAGGCAAAGGCAAGGGCCGAGAGGAGAGAGCTGGAGGATCAAAAAGGTGAAATTCAGGAGACCAGGGAATAGTTTTCAACAAGGAGGACTTAAAGGAATGCCTTAGTGAAATGGAAGGAAGGATCACAAATAACTTTCAACAGTTTAACTTATTAAAAGAAGACCTGAGACAGTCTATGATGGAAGTCCAGGGGGGAATGAAAGAATTGGGTCAAAGAGTGGAGGCCATGGAGCAAGAACTAACAGATATCGCAGGAAGCGACACAGAACAGTGAGCAGCTAAAAATAAATTGTCCAGAGCCTCACACAATCTAGAGGTACTAGTGGAGAACTTGGAGAATCGCTCAAGGAGGTCCAATGTTAGGATGAAAGAATTAAGTGAGTCAGTTCTGGATGCAGACTTGAAAGGCATGGGGAGGCAATGCTTTGGAAACTTGCTGACTGAGGTACCCCCAAAGGATATAGGAATTGACCGTATCCAGAGTGGGGCCTCGGAGGAGAGAACCAGGGGCTATGCCCAGATACTTTCTTATTGCCCTAACTTTGTATGGAATGGAGAACATTTTAGGAGCAGCAAGGATGGAGGGGATATCACAGTGAATGCACAAGTTCAGCTGTACCAAGATTTGACTCTGGCAAACCTGCAGAAGCGAAGAGGAATGGGTTCGGTTACGCATGCTTTGATTTTAAGACCAATCTTATGCAAATAGACGTTTCCGTTTGGTTTGCTTTTCACCTTGGAAGGAGTAGTGCATCGGATAACATGTGCTGAAGGGCTGACGCTGCTGAACCGGGAGGAAGAAGAGTTACAGGGAGAAAGACAATCGAAGATCTCCTCTCAGCAGGGAATGAGACAATGGGACTGGTCCACTGTGCAGGGAGAAGAGGAGGAAGAGGGGTAAGACTGAAAGGCACGGTGGGGTGAGGGCAAGGGGGCGGCACGGAAGGAGGAGGCAAAGGAGTTTTGTATAAGTGTACAGGTGAGTGACAAGGGGGCAGGATAACTGGGCAGCCAGGAGGGGCTATTGGTGGACAATGTCTTGGAATCTGAGGGAAGTGTTGGGATGCTTCCCAGCGGGTGGGACCTCAGGAAATGTACTGGACCTTAGCCTTGGGGAGGGCCCCCGGGGGTATTATAGGATCTTTGGTCTAGTCCCGAGAGGATCATGTGGGGAGGTATTGTTGGGGAAGTTGGGGGGTGGGGGGGAGTTGTGGGAGAGGGAGGCAGAGAATGTGAGGAAACTTCTACTTTTTCTACTTTTACGAAGGCCCAAGGATAAAACAAGTGGGACATCGGAAATGTATTTAATGTCTAGACTTCAAAGTTTTATCTTGTAATGTTAGGGGATTGAATTCCCCTGCTAAGAGGCAAAAGGTTGGAGCAATGTTGAGAAAGGAAAAGTTGGATGTTCTCATGTTGCATGAGATGCATATTAAGAAGGTTGGGAAAGCGGGGGACAAGATACGGTCATTCTCGAGAATCCATCAAGCTAACGCAAGGAGGAAGACTTTAGGGGTTATGATAGGGTTTAGAGATACTTCGACTCACGGTGGAGGGGTCCTTAGTGGATAAAGGGGGTGGTATCTTTTTCTTCTAGTACAATTGGAACATAAGCAATGTACTTTCGCCACCATATATGCGCCTAATAACGGACAGGTGGGGTTTTTAAGTGAAGTGATGGCTAAATTGGAGGACTTTGCTAGGGGAGAGAATACTGACGGGGGATTTTAACTTGACATGGGACCCAATAATAGATGGGAGTGGGGGTTACTTTATGGACTTGACTCTACCAATGATGCCGCCAGGGGAGCAGGAGGTCTTGGAGGGGGATGCTTTAGAGGAGGAGTTGGAGACAGCAGTACAGGCATTGCCATTGAATAAAGCGCTGGGACCGGATGGGTTCAGTGTTTTTTTAATAAAGAATATGAAAAACAGCTATCCCCCATATTGGCGGAATTGTTCAATACGATAGTGGCAAATGGGTGGGTCACGCCGACTATGGCAGAAGTGAAAGTAGTAGTATTTGGGGAAACCTGGCAAAGATCCAATGAAATTTCAGTCATATAGACTCATTGCACTAATGAATGTTGACGCAAAATTATACATGGGTATTGTAGCGGCAAGACTGGCGCCACTCCTTCCGGGTTTACTCGGTGCTGATCAGTCAGGATTTATTATAGGTCGCCAGACTTCAGACAATATTAGGAGGGTGATTCATTTGATGGAAAAAGTCAATATTAAACAAATTCCCTCAGTGTTGATAGCATTGGATGCCGAGAAGGCATTTGATCGTGTTGAGTGGCCTTTTTTGTTTAATGCTATGGGGAAAATGGGAACGGGGACTACATTTATAAATATGGTACAAGCGAATTATCAGACTCCCATGATACGCTTGGCAATTAATAGACATGTTACTTGCATTATAGGAGTAGGTAGAGGTACTCGACAGGGATGTCCGTTGTCCCGACTCTTCTATGCAATGTACTTGGAGACGTTTTTGCACAAAATAAGACAGAGGTTGACGATAAGGGGTATCCTCTTGGGGGTGTGGGGGATCACAAAGTTGTTGCGTTTGCAGACGATATGGTGGTCACATTGAGAAATCTTGAACAGTCAATATTGGCATTGCTAGAGGAATTGAAGGATATAGAGAAGGTTGCAGGCTTGAAGATCCAAATGGGGGAAATCAGAGATTTTAGAATTAGGTCTTAGTACCATACAACAAAATATAAAATCCACCAAAACCATATTCTTAGGTGATCTCAACTTAGGTTTTAATGACCCAAATGACAAAGCTATGTCATTCCTAAAGGACCTCACCGACCTAGACTTCTCACAGAAAATTATGACCCCCCCACCCAACTGCAAAGGCAGAATACTGGACCTGTTGGTCGACCATAATTGCAACTCTTCCATCACCTCAAACACCTTCTACCCCTGGACAGATCACAGCGGCATTCAATTCACCATCCCCACAACGCCAACTACTAAAATCACCATACACAAATCCGCCACTACGGCAAGAAGTTCCAAAAAACTAACTGCAGATAACATACAGCCCCTTCTTGACATCCCGTGTCTAGCTCCACCCTTCTCGCAAGACCCAAACATCCTAGCAGATATTCTTAAGGACACCCTAACCAATGCAATTAACAACATTGCATCCTTAGAAGAAAAAAAAAGAAAGTCTTTCCACTTAAACTCATGGTTCACAGAAGACCTCCAAACCCATAACAACAACAAACGCCAGGCTCAAAAAACTGGCAGGCTAACCCCTGCGATGCTTCATGCTACTAAAGAACTGTTCAAAGTTATCGCTAAAGAATACAAAGTTGCCATCTTTAATGCCAAATCTCAAGCCTACAATCATTGTATAACCAACGCCAAATCTCACTCGAAAGAACTATTTGCCATCTTTAAGGAACTTCCAGTTCCTCCGACGTTCTCTGACGAGATCACTAAAGATGAAGCTTGGTGCAATAGCATTGAAGCCGCTATGCTCAAGAAAATAGACCTCCTACAAAACTAAATCCTTATACTCTACCAAAAATGAATCAGCCTACACAAACTCTACCCACTTACAAAACTATTGACTTCCTGAAATCTGCCTTTAATGATGTCTCGGAATCAGAAGTGATAGACATCCTGAAACACTTGAAACCATCGCTATGCAAAGGTGATGTATGCCCTCCTAAAATCATCAAGGATTGCGCTGTACCACTTGCTTCGCTTATTACTGCATTCGTCAATGCCTCCTTTAAGACCTGCTCTGTCCCTGACAGACTTAAAGAGGCATGGGTACACCCCCTCCTGAAAAAGCCGACTTTAGACCCCGCTCAGCCTAACAACTACAGACCTATAACAACAGTTCCCTTCCTTCTCAAAATATTAGACAAAGTATCTCCCAGTCAAATCCAACTTTACCTTGAAACAAACTCCAACCTAGGAAATACAGTCAGAATTCCGTAAAGGTCATGGAACTGAAACTGCTCTATTGGATCTAAAAAAAAAAAAAAAAAATAAATTACCAATATCTTCGACACAGGTAAAGCCGCCCTCCTTCCCCTCCTAGACCTCTCAGCAGTGTTTGACCTAGTGGACCATAAAGCCCTCACTGCACATCTCACCCACTTTTCAGATTTCTCTACTTCCTGGATCACATCCTTCTTAGAAGGTAGAGCCATGAAAGTTTTCTCAAACACATCCAATGGAGCACCCACCATCATACACTGCGGTGTCCCACAGGGATCATGTACTACTCCCACGCTATACAATCTCTTCACAAAGCCTCTTTTTGATAAACGTGATGCACTTGGGATCGCATATACCAATTATGCAGACGATACCCAAGTGCTCCTCCCCCTAACAGGCTCATATCACAAAGATGCCCTAGCTCTAAAACAAATATACGCCACAATTCAAGCATGGATGGCCACTAATGGCCTTTGCCTTAATGGGGATAAGACGGAGATCCTTATTCTTGGCCAAAAGTCCACTCTTGGTAAATTAGACAGTCTCTACGCCAACTTCAACATTGACAATTGTACCATCCCAGTCTTATCTGTCAAAACTATAGGTGTCCACATGATGCAACACTGTCCATGAATAAGCAGGTCAGCGCTATTATCTCCGCCTCTGCCTTAAGCACCAAATTCATCAATGCCATCAAACCTTTCTTAACCAAGGAAAACTGCCTCTCAATAGCTAGAGCAACCATTATGACAAGCTCGATTATTGCAACGCACTTCTAGCCGGCACCTCTGTAAAGAACATAAATGGACTTCAAATCACCCAAAATAACTGCCTAAGAGCAGCCTTGGGCATCTCAAAAAGAGACAACGTTTCACAAGCAAGACAGTCCGTTCACAGACTCCCTGTCAAAGAGCGTAATACATTCAAGATTCTCACTACTACACATAAATGCATCCACCGCACCGTCCTATCTCTCAGACAGACTCCACAGACCTGTTGCCACCAGACTATGCTACACCAACCACCTCACTGTACTGCGTATTAATAAGGCTAAAGCAGGAGGTATAGGTTTCCCTTATCTAGCAAGAAAATTATGGAACGAACTACCCACTGCCCTAAGAGCAGAAACGTCTCTCCCTGCCTTCAGAAAGAACCTCAAAACTTCTCTTTAACTAAGCTACCACCCCACCTGAATGACACTTTCCATTGCAACTGAACATTAATCATGCTTGTATGTGTTTTATGTGTAACTAAGTTCCTGTTCTCATTCTGTAGCCAGCGCCACAATGCCCGGGCTGTTGCACGCTTAACAAATACAAATAAATAAATACAAAAGGAGACTTTACCCTCTTACTCTCCGTTGGTAGAGGCAGATGCCTGCATTAAATATTTGGGGGTTGGATTCCAAGATGGCGGCGGGTATGGAGTAGCTGTGCCGGCCGAGCTCTCCCGGGCAACGAGTGGAAGTACGGCGGTCCACCACCCCGCGGTACTCCATTGGCCTGTGGGTCGGGGCTGAACTCTGCACACCCGTCGGGGGGGCCAGGGGAGCGCAAAGAAAAAGGGGAATGTCGCCTCTGGAGCCTTTTGTGGAGGCGGGTGTTGTGCGGCGGGAGAGCGAGGAGGTCGTCCCCTGCGGCTCACGCCCCGGCAGCAGGAAGAGGAGCCAGGCTGCCCCCTTGGAGTCAGAGCTGGGGAGAAGAAGGGGTGTGTCGCCTCTGGAGCCATTTGTGCAGGCAGGTGCTGTGCGGCGGGAGAGCGGGGGGGTCGTCCCCTGCGGCTCACGCCCCGGCGGCAGGAAGAGGAGCCGGGCTGCCCCCTTGGAGTCGGAGCTGGGGAGCCTGAGGCGCTCTACCAAGTCCCGGCGTTGGTAGAGCCGCGTGGAGATGGGTGGGGAAGTGCCCATCGGCGAAGCGCACAGCTGCTTGCAAGGAGGGCCGCATCGAGGTTCCAGACCGGAGAGAGAGGTGTCCCCCGGGGCACGGCTGGAGGCCGTGCTTGAGGCTGGGAGGTGGAGGAATCCGGCGTGGGAGAAGAGGCCCCTAAGGACACGGGGGTCCCGGAAGGAGCGGCCGCTTGGATTGTGGGCTGTGCTTGGGTCCCTGTGGAGGAGATACTCAGCGTGGAAGGCGAGGCCCCTAAGGACACGTGGGTGAAGGGCCAACTTGGGAGCTGCTGCGGGCTGTCTCCTGGAGTCACGGCGTCACGGAGCACTATACTGCAGTGAGTGTGTCTGAAAGGGGAGAAATGCAGGGGCTGCAAGGTCTTTGATGCCCACCCAAGAAATTGCGCAGCTTTGAGGGGTCAGGCCTGGCGAGGGCCCGGATCAAGCAGGACTCTAAAGGTAGAACCAGGAAGGTGTTTGCTGACCTCCCTCACCCCCTTGGCTTGCGGTGGATAGCATTGGAGAATAGTGCTGGCAGGAGGGCCGCCCGCGGCTAGCAGGCTGGTGGCTGGCTGGAGGTTCTGAGGGGCCAGATAGTCCGGAGTTGGCGACGGGACACCCTATTGAACACCCTACCATTTTTACTAACCCCTCCATCTTGAGGACATTTTGCTGTAAGCCCTTTTGAAATGTTGTTGGACGAAAGAGGGGGCAGAAAGGGGAGGGCAGTCCAAGACCCGATATTGGTCCGCAGCAGGTATTGAGGCAATAGTGAGGCCCATTCGGAGGGGTTTGGGTGGAGGTCAACCCTTGGCTGGACCTCCCGCAGCCGACTCAGGTCCCTGTTGATGGCCACTCGCTCTAAGAGAAAGAGTGGAAGGGCGCAGCAACTTCCAAGGGACTCTGAGTGCACTCCACTCTCTGTGGCCTCCGCAGGACATGGGGGGAAAGCACTAGGAATGGCAATGAGGGTTTGGTGAGGAGTATTGCAACAGAGAATGCAGGAGCGTTCCCAGATGCATGGCCAAGACCTCATGAGGGAAATCCAGACGCTCCACGCCAACTTAGCCACGACCTTTCAAGACCAGTTTCAGCTAATGCGCGCTGATCTAAATGAAGCGCTCGGGGAGATCAAACGGGAAATGAAGCAGTTAAGAGACAGGACGGACCTCCTGGAGAGGGGTCTGCAGGAGGTCGAGAAGGAGACTACAGCTAACAGTGAGGTGTTGGAGCGCCTGGACATAGCGACTTGGAACCTGGAGATACAGATGAAGGACGTTGAAAACAGATCTCGGAGAATTAACATAAGAGTGAGGCAGCTGCCGGACTCCGTCTTGGACAAGGACTTGAAACAGGAATTACAGGGGGTGTTGGCGGACATCCTGGGTGAGGTCGCCCCAGGTAATATCGAGTTGGACCGGGTCCATAGAGTTGGGCGACTCGCTGAAGGACCTACATCAAGGCCGCGGAACGTGCTCGCCGCCTTCTCCAGGTACGCTCTGAAGGAGGCAGTGCTCCTAGCTGGAAGGAAGAAGGAACCAATCTTGTTTAAAGGCCAGAAGATAGCTCTTTATCAGGACTTGGCTAATACCACCCTAATAAAAAGAAGGAAGATGGCGCCAGTGTTGAAGGCCCTACTTGAACGGGGGATACGGCACAGGTGGACATTTCCTTTTGGTTTGGTTTTTGATTGGGAAGGTTCTTTGAAACGCATAACATCAGTTCAGGAGGGAGCCGACTTGTTGCGGTTGGATTTGGAGGAGGGCTGTATGATGGGGCGTGGTCTAGATTCATGGACTGAGGACGTACTTCTCCTGAGCTCCTGCCCTGATCCTGAGACCGATCCTCGTAGGAACTTCCAGCCCGAACCGAGGACGGAAATAAGCATACCTCCAGCTGTCTCATCCGAGCCTGCTTCGCCCGAGAAAAAATTCGAACGAAAACGGAGCCGGCAACACCGAAAACGCGACCTCCGCGCTTCGGTCCCCGAGAATCCAAAATGGCGGCCGCGACTTCGTCCGAAGCCCGCAGACGAGGAGAGCCCGGGAACTGAAGGAGGCGGCACCTGCGGCTCCGGAAGGTGATGATCTACTGGTCATCTGTGCCACAGACGGTGAGCAGACCACTGCACCTCTCATCCCTGCGCTGAGACCGCCGCGGGGCGCACACCGCCACACACCGCTGCTGCAAGAGAGGAGGTGAAGGCCGGGGCTGGCGGCCCGGGCCGATACGGGCCCCTAAACAGACGAGGAACACCGCGCGGAGGGGCAGACTGGGCCTTCCAGCCCTTCTTTGGACCCGACAGGTGGGGGCCCTGCGGGCGACTACCACTTGGCCTGCGCACATGAAACGGGCCACTCAAGACACCAAGAAGCACCCAGGCCACAACGAGGCCTTGTGAGCCCCGCGGTGAGGGCCATCACACGGCCCAGCCATATAACGCGGACTGATAGCTACACACAACGCTGAAGTGCCGGGCCGCAGCATAAGGAACGTCCCGCACCGGCGACCGGGAGCGGCCTCGCCCCGGCGGACACTCCCCCACCTTCTGCCCAGGGACACACCCATGGCTGGGGAAACTAGCGAAGCACCATAACCCCCGCAACCCCCAAGAGGAGGAACGACCCGCTGGCAACCACCTGATCATTATCCTAAGGCAACGAGACAAGTGAAAGGGAGCACCTTGCTGCATGCAGGAAGACAGCGCCTACAACAAACCAATGACTGGCACCCTCCCTCACTGAAAACGACCTGAGGAGCCATAGGGCCACAAGCTCACCGAACCACGACAGCCCCATATTCCCGACAACCAGTGGTCCCGATAAAAGTAACACCGCGACAACCAGGCCATTGAGAGGGGTCATAACACTGTGCGAACCTGCCCTAAAACATGTGAACACGGTCTGGCCCAACAACAACGAGAAGCGAGGGCATCAGTTGCATAAACGACTCAACGGATACGCTGCCACTGCAGGCAGCGAGGACACTGCACATACCTCTCGGAACACTCTCCTAAGAGCCCTGGTGGACGAACTTGAAGCGAACATCATATAGCACCTCATCAAAGCCCTCTCTAGAAGGAATGCCACCTCCAAAGCACAAACCCAAACTTGTCACAATGGATGCCTTCACCTCAGTCCGACCAAAGCAACAGATTCCACAGGAGATGAGCGCTGTTCAAGGATCTCCGACTCAGGCAACAGATCCTAGAGACTCCCAAATCCTACAAGCGATAGCAGCACTGCGAACATCCATGGAAGACAAGATCGGCGAAATAAAATCAGACATTCAACTGATGAGACAAGACGCGCGAAACCTAACCGACAGAATGGTCACTGCTGAAGACTCTTTGCGGGAAACAACGGAGACCACACAGGAACTCAGGGCGAAAGTCAAAGAGCTGGAATCCACAGTAGCCCGGCTAGAAACGCGCTCAGAGGATGCGGAGGGCCGAGCCCGCCGCAACAATGTCCGAATACTGGGGATACCGGAGGATTCAGAGGGCCCCGACCCCACCGAATACATTGAAACGCTGTTCCTGCAGGAAATCGGGGCAGGCAAACTCACCCAGGGTTTCTCTGTGGAGCGAGCTCACCGATCCCTTCAAAAGCGACCTCCCCCCGGCTCACATCCGAGACCCATAATAGCTAAAATCCTGAATTTCAGGGATCGGGAGACCATTCTGAGGTTCTCGAGAGAAGGCGGAGAGATCAGAAGAGGCGCGGCGTCAATAGTCATGTATCCTGATTACACCCCAGTAGTACAACGGGCGAGAAACTCTTTTATACCAGTGAAGGCCACTCTAAGGAAACTCAACCTTAAATATATGCTGCTATATCCAGCGAGACTCAAAGTGCTCCACAACGGGAAGGCAATCTTCCTTGAAACCCCAGCGGCGGCAAATCTATGGCTTGAGCACAACAATCTGGCTGAAGATGCGGAGGGTACAGCGAGAAACAATAAACACCAGGGCAACGACAAAGATCACGCGAGAAGCTGAAGGACACATCAACCACGGTTACTATTTCGGAATAAATCGTATCGCCACACCAAGAAGGCGACGCAATCGGGCAGGAGCTCGGAGGCTCTTGTGCAAAAACACTGACGACCCACCCCAACCGAAGCGGTGCAGGTAAAATACCTACACATCACCCGGGCTGGAAGACCTGGAGAGGACCGGAAGGCCCGGGAGCCTCCGAGCGTTGTGAGTTCATAACAACTGCTGGGGGCAGTTTACTGTTGTTCTTTTCTGCTGATCCATCCTACGGGAAGGAGGTTGTTAATGTTGATAGATCTCCGAAGGCAAAAGTACAACTGATGGGTGGGGGAACTGGCTGGAGGGCCGGGATGGGCAGGACCGCACTAAACAGTGCCGAACCGGCGATGCCGGTCGCCATCATCTGCTTCACGGGTGGAAGTGGGGGCTCTCTTGTTGTTTTACGGAAACAGGATGGCTACACACATTAGACTATTGACCTGGAATGTAAGGGGCCTGGGCACCTACCCCCGCAGGAACAGGATTAAATCCTACCTACAGAGGAAGAGAGTGGACATTGCTCTCCTACAGGAGACTCACTGCACCGCTGAGGCGGATGAGAAGCTCAGAGAACACTGGGGGGGACAAGGCTACGGAGCCCCCTACTCCAAATTCGCCAGAGGGGTGTTCATCTGGTTCAACCCCCAGGTACCGTTTCTCCTACGCAGGTTGGTGAGGGAACCTGAAGGTAGATATCTGATCATATGGGGAACAGTGGAACAAAGAGAAATATGTATAGTAAACTCATACTTCCCTAACAATAATATCCCAGCTCACTTAAAAACACTTAGCGCCCAGATGTCACAGTATCGGGATGGTCTCTTTTTGTGGGGTGGTGATTTTAATTGCGTTCACAATCCCGAACTAGATAGGTCTTATCCACCAGCAAGCGGCTTCCCCGCTGCCACCTCATCCCTAAATGCAACGCTCAACGAATTCGATCTGATAGATGCTTGGCGGGACCTCCACCCAAACGAAAGGACATACTCATATTACTCATCCCCACACAAACTACAAACGAGGTTAGATTATTTTTTCATAAGCAGAGAACACACGCCTCAGACGGCTAACGCACAATACTTAGGAAGGACCATCTCCGACCACTCCCCACTCCTATTAGACTGGCAACACAACAGCCCTAGACCGCCCATCCCAATGTGGAGAATGCCTGCTGAGGCTCTGAAAGACCCGACCTTCAGGGATGAGCTCCAGGAGTCCTTAGGAAACTATATAGCGGTAAACACAGGCAGTGTGGACCAAATAGGTACGCTATGGGATGCCCTAAAGGTGGTAATACGGGGAGAAACAATTGCAAAAGCAGGAGGCATCAGGAAACTACTACGGGAGGAACTGAACCAGAAAGAGTTGACAGTCCAACAACTAGAGTCCACCCCTATTGGCACGTTGGGAAGGGAGGAAGAACTGAGTTCTCTTAGGGAGGACTGCTCCAGGGCATGGGACAGGTTGGCTAAGTTCGACTTTAGCGTCAGAACTAATAGAGCACATGCAGAGGCCGATAGACCAGGTAGGCTACTAGCGTGGCTCTGCAAAAAAGAACACCCTAGGCATACTACTACAGCACTACAAGACGAACAAGGCATAGAACACAGTACTCAACAAGACATAAACAATACCTTCCAACGATTCTATGCACAACTATACTCCCACACACACAAGGTCCCACAGGACCAGATATTGGACACCCTAGAGGAAATTGGCCTACCCAAATTGTCACCAATGCAGTCCGAAGCCCTTGACTCCGACATCACACCGGAAGACATAACAGAGGCTATTAGGTCCCTCGCTACTTGTAAGACCCCAGGATGCGATGGACTCCCCCCAGAATTCTACAAGGAATACGAACCCACCCTGACGCCCCTGTTACACCAGGTCTTTTCAGAGACATTCGAAACTGGTATCCTACCTGACAGTATGAGGGAAACCTTACTGGTCCCGATGCTCAAACCCAATAAACCCTCCGATAAATGCGACTCCTACCGCCCGCTCGCCATGCTTAATTATGATGTGAAAATACTGACGACAATACTAGCAAGACGTCTGTCCAAAGTGATTGGTGACATAGTACATGAAGACCAAAACGGCTTTATACCTGGACGCAACACGTCCCTAAACTTACGCAGGCTACAGCACATTATAGCTGAAACCAATACAAGCGGAAAACAACTCGCACTACTCTCCCTAGATGCTATTAAAGCATTTGATTCCATTTATTGGGAGTGGCTGATAGCGGTCCTGGAAGGTTTTGGGCTTGGTCAACGATTTATCAGATGGGTAGTGATCCTATATAATGAACCTAGGGCCAGGATAAAATCCGGGAGATATGTATCAGACACATGGGAAATTCGCAGGGGCACTAGGCAGGGCTGCCCACTCTCTCCCATGCTCTACATCCTGGGTCTAGAACCCATTGCGATCTTCCTTAGGCAGCAATTTTTCGATGCAGGAATTAGGCTGGGCGGGACTGACCATATTGTTTCACTATATGCAGACGATGTCCTAATATATGTTAACGACCCTCATCTCAATGTCCCGACAATACTGGAGGTCCTTGATAACTACGCCAAAGTTTCGGGCATACAATTTAGCAAAACGAAATCCTGCATGTTTCCATTAGCATCCCTGAAAAATAAATCTGCAGAAGAGCTTCCCTCAGTGGGCATAAAGTGGGAGACCGAATCTTTCCGTTACCTTGGGATCCAGATAATGCACACCCCAGAACAAATGCATACACGAAACACGATGGCTGCGATACCCAAATTGCGCAAATCCATAAGTTTCTGGTCTAAGCTTCCATTATCCATGCTGGGCAGGGCCTCAATAACCAAGATGATCATTCTCCCTAGATTCCTATATGGGTTCCAGAATGTGCACTTCTATATCACCAAGCCCTTCTTTCGGCTTCTCGACACAATAATTAAGGAGTTTCTATGGGGTAAGGGCAGACATCGGGTGGCACTGTCTACCTTAGTATTACCGCACAGCCAAGGAGGGATCCAGTTACCTAGTCTAGAGAAATACTACCTTGCAGCTCAGCTAAGCCATGTAACCAAATGGCTAGCAGACGGGACCACTTCGGAGAACCCCCTCCTACAGGCCATGATCTCCCCAATTCACCTGAGGGAATTGCTCTGGGCCCCTCAAACTCTGCTACAAGATCAGCCTTTTCTAACAATCCTAGGCAGGAAAATATGGTGCAGAACCAAGACGGTGTTACACCTAAAGCAACCATACTTCCAAGAAGTGCCAATACTCTCGGGACTCGACAAATCTGTCACCACCCTCCACACCATTAGGCACTGGGAGGAAAAAGGAGTGTACACCTGGGGTGATCTATACTCCGGAGGCACATTCAGGGAGTTCGCTGAGTTGCAGGAGGAAGAGGGCATTCACGCTGGCCAATTCCTGTGGTATCAAAAGATCCGCAAGATAGCACGCACAAAATGGGACACCTGGCCAGAAGAACCAGAGAACACTCCCCTCTTGGCCTTGATGTACACCCTGAGTGAAGAGGGGAAAGCAATATCTCAGATATATAAACTCCTTGTTGACATCCCCAATCCCTGCGGTGATATACTAAAGACCCGCTGGGAATCAGACATGGGACTGGAGCTGTCCGAAGAGGAATGGAGCAGAGCGCTGTCCTTCCCGAAAGAGGTCTCTAGAAACCAGAGATTTCGGCTAATCCAGTTAAATGTACTCTATCGTACCTACTTAACCCCGAGCAGAATCGCTAAGTTCAACAAAACCGCCCAGACACAGTGCACCTGGTGTGGGATAGAGGGAGCAGACTTAATCCATATGTTATGGAACTGTACCAAAACCCGTAGCCTCTGGTCGAGGGTAAAAAAAACCTGCGAAGAGGCAGAAGTCACCAGATATAAATGGACCCCAGCAGAATGCCTCCTAGGCTGCTACCCCAGACTGGCCAAACTCAAATATGCGGTTAAGCTGATGGACTTGCTATGCATAACAGCCAAAAGAACTATCGCCATGGCATGGAAACGGCCGGCAGGACCAAATCAAAGGGCATGGCGCAAAGAATTCGAAAGATGGGCGACTGCCGAAACAAGAGCTTGGGAGGACAGCGTGGCCAGATCTACGGACGAGTCAAGCATGGCCCTTGCTGCTTGGAAAGACACCATGTCTAGACTGTTTCACTCCTCGGATGATAAGCCCCCCTGAACCACCTACCGGCCCTAGCACAGGACCTGAATGATTGCCTAAGACATTCGAAACCAAGCCCCTCCAGCATTAACATTCTCGGAAAGCCCATACCCGTGCCCATGTTGCCCGGCTGCTTCCTCCCCGCTTACAACCTCATCAGTCATCACCCACCCTTGAATCGGAGATAGTTAATGTTTCTATTGTTTATGTTCATGTTATGTAAAGTTTGTTGTTTGACCACAAAGGCTGAATGTCGCTGGCCAATCGGTCACCTTGAAATATGTAACTATAACGAAAATGCCAATAAACAAATTTGAAAATAAAATTGGAGGAGGGCTGTATGAGTAGGGAGGGGGGAGGTTTGGGGAGCAGGCAGCGGGAGAAGCCCTGGGAGTGGTCCACAGTGGCGGATAAAAAACGGAGGGGGCAGAGGGAGAATGGCGGTATGCAGGGGGAGGGTAGGGGGATCTGCGTGGAGGGAGGTGGTGGCGGAAGGGCTCATGTTTAATCTTTACTCTAGTTGGATAAGGGGTGGTGGACCTTTAAGGTTGACACAGGAGCTTGGAGTCAGGGAGGCCAACATATTGGGGTCAATAAGGACTAGGTGGCCCGGGAGGGAGATAAGAGGAGGAGGTGAAAATAACGGTTTGGGGGAGTTATGATAAGTTGGGTGGGAAGGGGAGGTGTTGGTTCCACTCTATGTTGGGGTTGCAGAGTGGAGGAGGGGTGGGCGGGGGGGAGGGTTTGGGAGGGGGTTGTAGCACCAACTGGGAGAGCGTCAGTCCTAGGCTTGACGGGGAAAGAGGCTGGAAATAAAAAAGGGCAGGGACCCTCCCCACATCTCGCTGGTGAGAAGGGGAGTTAAGAGGTTGGACCTGGAGAGGTGCGGGAGGGGAGGTCCCCGAGGAGAAATCTGGTTACCAGAGTGGGGTTCAAATGGATGACACATAATGTACGGGGTCTAAACTCTCCGCTTAAGCGGTCCAAATTGGAGCAATTCATCGGTTCTCACAAACCAGATGTTCTGGCTCTGCAAGAGACCCATTTGCTGCGGAAGGATCAACGAAGGCTGAGGTTGAAGGGATTCCCGCTAATACTTTTCGCATCAGGTCCTTCCAAGAAAGGTGGGGTGGCGTTGGCATTTGGAAGGGGTTTAGACTTTCGGGTTGCTGACACCATCCGGGATAAGACTGGGAGATATATAATGGTTTGGGGAGAGTACATGGGTTCGCACTTCACAATAGCTTTGGTGTATAGCCCAAATGTGGGGCAAGACCAGTTTCTGCGTGAGATGGTGGGAACTCTACAAGACTTTGCAAGAGGACAGGTAATATTGGTGGGGGACTTGAATTTGGCATGGGACAGGAGGGATTGTTCGCAGCTGAGGGTAGGAGGAGGAGGAGGAGGAGGAGGAGGGGGTGTGGTAGCCTCGCCAAAATTGAAGGAACGGTGGGAGGAAGCGGGCTTGCGAGATGTGGGGAGAGCGTTAAGGGGGGAGGAGGAGGGGTTTACGTTTCTTTCAGATGTTTACAGATTGCAGTCTAGAATTGATTATATCTGGGTAGCTGCGAGCTTGATTGGGGGGGTTGACTCCATAGAGGTAGGCCCTGTTAGGGAGAATTCTCTGTTTAGGCTGAATTTCCTAACCTGGTGAGTCCCCCAGCAGCTTTGCTGCATTTTTGGGGTTTATTTTTTTTCTCCTACCAAGAGTGAGACTCTCTTACCCTCACTCTTGGGCATGATTTGAGTGTGTTTCTTTGAATCTAGATGTGTTTAATGGGCTATGGGGTCTTTTACCCCATAGGGCTTCATGTGTTTTTGTGATGTGTGTTACACAGCACCCTCAGTGCAGTGACACAGGGGTGTCATAGTGACCCCCCAGTATAGACTCCATACCCTGGGACTGACTACTGTCTCCCAGGGCATGTAAAGTCACCATTGACTTTACTAGTCTTAAATTCTGAACAGAACCAGTACAAACCATCATATTGTGGACGTTCTAAAATGGCGTTTGTGTTCTCTTCTGTGACTCCAACCCAAGTCGAGCCCTTTGTTCCACTTTTTGGCGGGCTTCTCCACAGAAGCCCTCCAAAGTGGTGCCACTCTGTCTGGGGTACTTTGGAGGGGAATTTAGGCACCCTGGACTGGGTTGCCTAGGCAACTCAAGTCGCACTCTGTCCTGATTGGCCCAAGTGGTGAGCCGGCAGGCTCACCACTTAGCATGTTTGAGTGACAGCTAGGCTGAGTGAATGGGGGTTTTCTGCATAAAAGCAGGGCTTTGGGTACTGGAACTTCAGAAGTCGCCACAGGACCTAAGAATCCGACGAGGGAGAAGCTGAGCCGACCTGCCACGACACCACCCCCGGTGGAGCCCTGCTGGACCGTCTCCCCACCTTTCCCAACGACCGAGGAGATCTCCCGCCGGAGAGTCTTCTTCCTTTGACTGGTGGGGATAACCAGTTTCACCGTCTTTTCGCCTTCCTGACATACCTCGTGGCCGCCTTGCCTGTGCCAAGCACCCCAGCAACCGGGATACCACGTTTTACCACGACCGCGAACAAAGGTACCACCTTTAACCGGAAAACTCTGCGGCTGGTTTCTTCCCTGGTAGTGCAACGACCTTCATCTTTCCTCCAAGTCGAGATCTTCTCTTCCCCTGGACGACGACGTGACTTGCACTCACTGCCAGGAACAACTGCCACCGCTGGAGGGTCCTTCCCACTTGAGGTACCGTGTCCCGCCCGGCTTCCCTTGCTACCGACTGTACGTGGTAGATTTAGCCCCCGGCTTTCGAACCTGGGTTAGCTTGGGACACCCTGGCTAAACTTTCATAAGCCTCTCTAAACTCTTTTTGAACCCTCTGCAAGACTTCCAAAGCCTAGTGTAACTGTGTGATCTTGGGCGCATTTGTGCTCTGCTCTCTCTAAGAGTGGGCCCAGCCTTTGGACTTTGGCTCACCAGTGACTTTTGCTCTTCGGCCTTGCTAACTGTGTTCCTGAATCTTAGAGGGGTGTACCTTTCCATATTCTGTCTTTTTCCCTCCCTTCCTCACAAACTTATTGGAGTGCCATCTAGTTACATTCTCACCTCTGTATGAAAATAAGTGGTGTTTTACTGAGACTAATCTGATGAGGAAAAAGGGGTGTATATATTACAATAGTAACTGTGTTTAGACTATTTTACAACAAGAGTGCTGGAGTGTTTCAAACAGTGTGTTTTTAAATAAATAATTATATACTTTGATACCAAAGCTCTGGTCAGTGTTTGCTTGTATTGGTGTGTCTGAGTGCCTATTGTGTATACTTTGCATACTGCCTAACTCTTCTTGAGGGAAGTCTGACTGCTCAGCCACAGCTACCAGGTAAATCTGGGTGGTACAGACTGCTACCAAGTGGGTTTACTGCTAACACCTGTAGTCCTAAATCTTTTGCAGTGTTCCCTAAGGGAACTGCACAGGTTTCTGCCTAACAGGCCCTGTGGAGATAGCGGACCATAAGGTAGTTCAAATGCGGCTACGGTTGGGGGATAGAAGGTCTGGGCTGTGGAGGTGGAAGTTCCCGGAGGCGCTCCTGAGAGACCAGGTGACGAGTGGGGAGATAGAGGGGAAGATCCGAGACTATTTTGACCAGAACAGTGATCTGGACACGAGTCTGGAGGTTAGATGGGACGCCTTCAAAGCTACGTTGAGGGGAGATTTAATCGCCCTGCAGGCGGAGAGACACAGACAGATGCGGAGGCTAGAGGAACAGTTGGAAAAAGAGGTGGAGGCCGCTAGGGTGCGGGTTGGGGAAAACCCTTCTAAAAAATTGTATAAGGAGTATAGGGCGGTCGAGGGTCAATTGGGGATCCTCAGGAATAAAAAGGCAGAGGCGGCCATGCTAAGGGTTAGGCAGAAGTATTATGCAAAAGCTAACAAGGCCGACTCGCTCCTGGCACGCTTACTGAGGGGTGAGAGGGAACACAATGTAACCGGGGCGATGAGGAGCAGGGAAGGGGTGAGACTCACCAAGACAGAGGAGATTAAAGGGAGGCTAGCAGAGTTTTACGAGGATCTATACTCCTCACAGAGCCCGTCAGGTGACGCACAGAGGAAGTTTTTGGAGGGCCTTGCGCTCCCACGGCTCTCTGACGAAGAGGGGGTAGAATTAAGCCGAGTCATATCAGAGGATGAGGTGCGGGCAATCATATCAGCCCTCCCCCGGGGTAAGGCCCCAGGCCCGGACAGCTACCCAGCAGCCTTTTATAAGCACTTCACTCACCTCCTCGTTCCGCATCTGACGCAACTATTTAACTCATTCAGGGCTAGGGGATGTATCACCTCCTCGATGGAGGAGGCTAAATTAACGCTGATACACAAGGCGGGTAAAGACCCCGAGGAATGTACGTCATATCGTCCCATTGCCCTCATAAACACGGAGGCAAAAATGTATACTAAAATTCTGGCGAAGAGGCTGGAGAGGTACCTTCCTACGCTGATTCACCAGGACCAGTCAGGCTTTGTGGTAGGGAGGCAGACGGCTGATAATATTCGGAGGGTGGCCCACATTGTTGAGAAGGCACGGGAGATGACCACTCTGGCGATTCTTTTAGCGCTGGACGCGGAAAAAGCGTTCGATCGGGTGGAGTGGTCGTTCTTATTCCAGGTGATGGAGCGGATGGGGGGGGGCAGGTTTCATTAGCAAGGTCGAGGCGAATTACAGGAACCCTAGGTCGCGGTTTCTGGTCAGTGGTGAAACCTCTAACCCAATTGGGCTTAAAAGAGGTACGAAACAGGGCTGTCCCCTGTCCCCCTTGCTTTATGCAATTTACCTGGAACCCCTATTATTGGTCATAAGAGAATCCAATCATATCCGGGGCGTACCGTTTGGGGGTGGCCAACATAAAGTGGCAGCTTTTGCAGACGATATGCTGCTTATGTTGACGCGGCCGGTGGAGTCTATTAAGGCGTGCGTTGACTCCCTTCCTGGGTAAGCTCCTGGAGAAACTGGCCATCTCCCAGCTTAACCTCCATGCTGAAGCTGTTGATAGTCTCCATGACCATCAATCTGGCTTCAGAGTGGCCAGAAGCACGGAAACTGCTCTCCTGAACATCCGTGAGGACCTGCTCTTGAACTTCGACTCCAACACTCTGTGTGTTCTCATTCTGCTCGATCTCTCTTCTGCCTTTGACACTGTCAACCATGCCATCCTGCTCAACCGTCTCCGTGATAACCTGGGTATCACTGGTCAGGCTCTGGCTTGGATGACCTCTTTCCTTTCCAATCGACCCTCCCAGGTCCAACTTGGGTCCTTCCTCTCTGACATCTTTTTTTCCACCTGTGGCGTTCCCCAGGGATCTAATCTCTCTCCCTGGCTGTTCAACCAGTATCTGGCACTCCTTGCCCACCGCATCGCCGCCCTCTGCCCCAACTTTCAGTGCTATGCGGACGATACCGAGCTCATTTTCAGGCTACCCTCGGCCTCCTCCTCTCCCTCCCTCATCTCTGACTGTCTGTCTGCTATCCAGGAATGGTGTGCTGCCAATGACCTCTGCCTTAATGCTAGTAAGACTGAGATCCTACTCATCGGCACACCCACTCCCTCCTTCCCTGCAGCTCTCTGGCCGGCCTCTCTTGGCCCTCTTCCTGCTCCTACCTGCAAGGCAAAAAACCTCGGGGTCATCTTCGACTCCACACTCTCCTTCTCTCCTCATATATCTGACGTCTCTAAGAAGTCACATTACCAGCTGCACCTCCTCAGAGGTATTCTACCCTTCCTCTCCTTCCCCCAGAAGCTCACTGTCTCCCGAGCCCTGGTTCTCTCGAAGCTGGACTACTGTAACAGCCTCTATCTTAATCTGCCTGCCTCCACTCTCCGCCCTCTGCAACTCATCCAGAACAGAACTGCGAGACTTGTCCTTGGCCTCAAGCCCAGGGACCGTATCTCTCCAGGACTGAAATCTCTACACTGGCTCCCAGTGGCTGCGAGGATTAAGTTAAAAAACCTCTGCATTGCACAAGGCCTTCTGGGGCCTGGGGCCTAAATACCTTCAACTCTCTCTTCCTAAATATCTTCCTTCCCGAGCCCTAAGCTCATCCGTCTCCAACTCCCTCAGGGTCAGCCGCTTCTCGAAGCAACGAGCTAGTGGTAGATCTCTCTCCGCGGCAGGGGGCCTCCCTCTGGAACAGCCTTCCTGCCTCCCTGAAACTTGAGGAGAACCATCTCCGGTTCCGGAAGCACCTCAAAACCTTCCTCTTCACTTCTGCTTTCTCTCTCCCTCTCCCCTGCTAAATTCTTCACCTAAACTGCACTGATTCTGCAACTGGGCCACTCTCACCGACCTTGGTCCTGGGCCCAGTCACCCTTCACTTGCACTGCCTCCCTGGCAACCCCTGCACTGCGGGACTGTCTCTGTATCCCTACAGCCCCCCCCACCCCCCAGCACTTGTCTGCACTTACCTTGCACTTGCCACCAGCTGGCCCTATTTATTTATTTTATTTCTATTCTACTTATTTGTACTGCACTCCCCCCATCCCCCTTGCACTTTTTCCCTTCCCCCTACCCCTGCACTTGCGCGGTCTGAATGACACCTGGCCTAGTAGGATCGTTGTCTGTCTTCCCCTTGTTCCCCCCTCCTTGCCTCGTCGCGCCTTGAAACACTTGTGTATAGGCGCGTTACAAATGCCATATATCATATCATATCATAATTGTTGACCGAATTTGGGGAGGCATCGGGATTGCGCATCAATCTGCAAAAATCTGAGTTGATGAATCTATCTTTAGAAGAGAGGGAGGCACGGATACTTGGGGAGGTCTCCCCGTTTAGGTGGAGCCCAGGCGGGATTAGGTATTTGGGGATTTGGATTACCCCCTCATTGGCCGGGTGGTATAGTGCGAACTATCCCCCTTTGCTTAAAGATATCAAGAGAGATTTACGGCGCTCGAGTGCCCTTAGGATCTCTTGGCCAGGGAGGAGAGAAGCGGTCAAAATGGTGATTCTGCCTCGTATATTGTATCTTTTTCAAGCGATCCCTTTGGCGATCCCGCCGCGCTTTTTTAGGGAACTTGACCAGGTGGTTAGGGAATTCATATGGGAGGGTAAGAAACCGCGCCTGTCTTGGCGCCTCCTCACTGCGTCTAGGGATCGAGCTGGCCTTGGGCTGCCGGATTTCCGGCGGTATCATGACTCAGCACTCCTCCGGGTAATTAGGGAATGGTTCGCAGACCACCATGAAAAACATTGGGTACAAATGGACAGGGCAGTCGCTCGACATCATTTGGGGGAAGTACTATGGCTTCTGCGGAAATTGCGGCCGTCGCACATTTACTTGAGTGACATTACAAAGGGAGTGGTGGCCACTTGGGACAGGGTGGTGGAGAGCCGAGGGGTTTTGTCTTTCCCGTCTCCTTTTACCCCTGTTTTTAATAATGGAGACTTCACGCCGGGATTGGAGAGAGGGGCGTTTCAAGCGTGGGATGATGGGGGCTGTACGACCCTGAGGGACATATTTAGCAATAGCACGGTAAAAACATTCAGGGAATGCAAGCAGGTGTTTGGAGTTGGTGAGGGAGAGAGACATAGATATTTTCAACTAAGACATTGGGTAATGTCGACTGAGATGAGGAAAGGGGCCACGCGGGAGCTAACAGTTTGAACGATTCCTCCTAACCCATGATGGTGCCAGGGGCTTGATATCAGATCTGTATAAACTTCTGGAGGGCGCGGGTCCGACAGTCAGGTGGCGGTATATGAAGGTTTGGGAGCAGCAGAGGGGGGTGGGGATGGAGAGAAGAGATTGGGAGAGACTCTGGAGGTTGGTCCCTAAATTGATCAGAGCACCCAGATTACAGGAAGCCTGGTATAAATACATCTTTGATTGGCACTACACTCCAGCCAAACTGCACGCGATGTACCCCACAAACTCAAGTGATTGCTGGAGGGGCTGCGGGGAGGTGGGCACGGCGACGCATATCTGGTGGGATTGCAGGTGCTCAAACTCAGACCCTAGAGCTAGGGGAGCCCCAGAGAGATTCTATTGGGAATGAGGGGGGTGGATGAGGGGGGAGGAGGGGCGAGAACCCCCAAGGCGCACATCGTTTATATATTGGCAGCAATGGGGCTAATCGCACAGAACTGGAAGAGCCCGAGGATCCCCACGAGAGTGATTGGCTCAGGAAGATGTGGGACATTGTTTCCTTGGAGTGGGCCACCTATGCGGTTGAGGGGAAGCTGGAGAATTTTGCAGCGGAATGGGGTGAGACTTTGGACTATTTGAAAGGCGAATTCAGGGAGCAATGGTGCCCGCAGAGATTAAAACTGTTAGACATCTATAGCTGCTAGGCCGGAATGGCTGATCTGAGTTTGAAGGTTGTTCTTATCTGGATGCTGCAACCGGGAATATGGGGGGGTTGGAGGGGTGTTAAGGTTGTTGTTATTTTCTTGTTTTATTGATCTGCTGGATTTGTGAAAATTAATAAACAGAAATTAAAAAAAAATATTTGGGGGTTAATATTACTAAAAGGATCTCAGCTATATGACAAAAATTACCCACAACTATTACAGAAGGTTAAAGAGGACTTGGGGAAATGGTCTCCACTTCGTATTTCATGGTTTGGAAGAGTAGCGTCCATTAAGATGGTAGTCCTCCCGTGATTGCTATATACATTTCACACTCTTCCAATAATGGTACAGCACTCCTTTTTTTTTTTTTTTTTTTTTTTTTTTTTTTTTTTTTTAAAGTTAAAGCTCTGAGCAGAATGTTTTCAAGATTCCTATGGGGCAATAAAACCCCTAGAATTGCGCTACGAACGCTAATGGCACCTAGAGAAGGGGGTGGGGGGGTGCTTACCAAACTTTGGGAAATATTTTGAAGCTACACAGCTACGGGTTGTTCAGGGTATGTTTTACTGGAAAGACTACAACACTTGGTCAAGGTAGGATAGAGTGGTTGCAGGGTGTTCGCTGGACGAATTTATCTGGTGCGCTGTCTTGAAGCATGGCCAGTCTGGAAAGAGAAACAGTTGGTGACTGTTGGACTGAAACTCAGATAAGGGCATCATTAGGAGCCAGGGGCCCATTTAAGGACACATTTTGAGCTGCATTATTAGCTAGAGACATTCCTGTAGCAGTAAAGGGTTAAGAGGGGTAGCGTCCACGACACCTGACAATTGCTAGGGTGGAAGGGAGCAATTGCGCTTGCAGCAGAGCAGACACTTATTAATGTCTTTATTAGCAGACCGAATATCCAGACTTCAGTTCCCTCTCCCTCTGATCCCATAAAAAAAAAACTATTCCCCAAAGAGGATTAAATCAGTTTTGTGCAAAGGGATGCCTTTCAAATCAGTACAGTGGGACAATTGGTTTTCTACTACTAGCAGGCAGTCATGTGGCTTCTCATCCTGGGGAGTTGGGGGCAGCTATGCGGGATTCAGACCAGACCATCGGCTAAGGGTGACATTGGCAGTGGAGATAAAAGGCTTTTCATACATGGTGAGTCAGGAGTTAGATACAAGTGCAGTCTCTCATGAGCAGGAGGGGGAGGACTGCATGTGGTACTGCTACTGTTATGGGGTTGCCTACAACCGATAAATCAGCTTTCTTTACCACCAGGGCCATAGCGGCGACAACCACAGGAAATAATGCCATACTGTGGTAGGATACAGGACGTGCTTGTCACCGTGCACTTGGGACAAAACCCCTTGGGCGAAACAATTGCATTCATCACAAAACAGCATAAAAGATTTCTGATAATCTAGTAACCGTAAGGATGGTGCTTTTGAGTGCTCATCTGCTTTCTTAGGCAATGGCAGGGGTGTGTAGGGGCTTAACTATGGTGGCATATCCTGATATCCATTGCCTGCAGTAAGTGACCATCCTGTGGAATCCCTTCATCTGTTAGCAAGTCTGCTGAACTTTTGAATGTGATCCTGAGACAAATGTCTTTTGCCTGCTGATATATGATGGCCTAAATAGTATATCCAGGGTAGGCAAAACTGCAACCCTTCTCTAAAAGTCGAGACATTTTAGTGCAAGAGCTGTCAATAGTTCAGGGGATTCCTGTTTGTATGATATTAAGGAGGGGCATGCTAGAAGAAAATCATTCACGTATTGCACCAGAACACACCCTCCTTTTAAATCGAATGTGTCAAGATCCCTTTTCAGTATCTGAAAAGAGTGGGGCTCTCCGCATACACCCATAGGAGGCATAGTGAAGGTGCACTGCAAGGTTATATAGGTAAACACAAACAAGTACTGGCTAGCTGGGTGAACCGGTATGGAAAAGAAAGCAGAGCACAAATCGACAACATTAAACTATGTGGCAGTAGCAGGGATGCAAGACAAGATGATGGTGGGTTCCAAATCACTGGGGGAAAAAAGGGCAACACAGCAGTAGTTAAATGTGCGCATGTCTGAACAAAACATTAGATATCTTTACCAGCTTTGTTTATGGGAAGAATGGGGGTCTTACAAGGGCTGTGAGTGGGCCCAATAATTCCCTGATAAAGCAGCGATTTAAGAACAGGGTGAATCCCTTCCTCAGCTTGTTTGGAGATCGGATTGAGGCACCCGTGGAAGGGGTTTGGCTGGTTTTAGGGTTATCTTTACAGGTTCGGTGTTAAGCATGCATCTCGCATCATATGCATGTGTTGATAATTTGGAAGGAACTTGGTCCAACAATCACTGTTGCAACAATGGAGAGTCATTCCGGGTTTCTGGTTTCAAATCGGCTTCTTCCTTTAGTGCAGCCTAAACCTCCAATTCCCAATGAGCGAGAATGTCAAGGAAGATTCCTTCTACGAGGCAGTAGAAAGAGCAACTCATTTTGCATAGTAAATCTAGACACAAGTGAACAGTGGTACAGGGACTTGGCAGGATAGCATGTTCTTCAGAAATAAGATCTAGAGTAACATTCAGAAGTGGGGTATTAGCATACCCCCAATATCATCATCTTTGATTATTTAATCAGAACATACAACATAAGGAAATTCATAAGCTGTTCAGCACATCGCCCCACTATCAGCCAAAAATGAAACCTGTTGTCCTCCAACAGTACAATCTTCATATAGCAATAGGATTAAGTGGCATCAATGGGGCAGCAATCTCATGAACCCCTGGCTGTTCTAAAATGTGTTCAAAGTGGTTGGTGGCAGAGGCGGGGAAACGCAGGTAAAACGGTGGCTGTGGGCTGGCTGACATGTCCTCCCTGTGGCGGCGGCCTGTTGGCCTGTTTGGACATAAACTCTTTGCAATAATTACATTGATCATTGTACACATTCTCAGTCTGTCTTTTATTATTTTTCCCATGTCGCCACTGTGGTGGAGGGCCACACCCTCTTCCCTGCTCCCTCTGAAATGGGCTGGAAGCCCCTTTGCTCGTGATAGGGTTGTATTTGCTGTACTTGCAGTGTTAGCTTGTTAGCTGCCATGAGCTTTGCTTTCATATTTTGTTTCTGTCTTTGCTATTTCTCATAAGTGTGATGCTGCTTAACAAGACCTCAGTCAATTCTTTGCTTCCCAACCAATCAAAATAGATTTTATTCTTCCTGCTCTTTTGGTTGCAGACCCCTAACAAACTGTGAAGCTATGGCTTGTGGGGCAATAGTGGTAGTATCTGGGATTCCTGATTATTAATGAAAAGATTGTTTTAGTCTTTTGAGAAAGTCTGTCGAATTTTCACCATTAGGTTGTTTACATGCGTTGATTTTGGCCCAATTCGTTTTCTTGGGGCAGATATCCAAGATGGACTGTACTAGTCTGTCAGTGAAAGTCTTGGGCTCTTGGTCTGGCCAATTAAATTTTTTCTTAAGCAGGGTGAACATTTCAGCAGGAAGAGTGGCTCTCAATGATTAAGGTCACAATTATGACCTATAATTCCTCCTGGAATTTAGTTGGGTCCACTCTGGTCCTGGGGAATCTATGACCAATGTTAAATATATTGGTAGCAATCTATGGTGAGTGGACAATGACTACGGTGATCCTGCCCCTTGGCAGCTGTCGTAAATGGAAAGCTGCAGGATGGTTGGAGAGGTGGGAGATGGGGAAACCCTTCAAAAGTACCTGAGGTGTTAGTTAGCAGGCACCTGAAGGAACTGGACAAATATCCATGGAGGGTGTTGAGGACTAGAAGCAATCGTGAGGGAGTGGATTGGCTGTATGGGTTGGTTCACTCAGGGTTGACGCTGGGCTCGAAATCACACTGCGCTCATTTCAGTGCACAGCTGATGCAAAACTTGATATCTGCCCTTGTTGCTGATCAGGTGCCATATTCAAAATGGCAGGGTTTCATGAGTCAAGAATATCCTCAAATGATTCTTTCGGTCAGGGGGTTAAGGGGGTACCTCTTGGAGTACCGAGTGCAAATGGCAATGGTCTCTTGTGTCTAGGCACTTGCAAATACATGCGTTCTCCTTTCACGGTTTTCACTTATTACTGCAGCTTCTCCTGTCCATCCTTAAGTGAATGTCTTTTAGATTCTGACTGTCTCTCGGTTGTTTCGGAGTACCAGTCAAAGTAGATATCCCATTGTTGCTGGTGTACCTTGGCGCCTTTTCCTTCGTGGGCACCCACACAGATATTTTGGAGTCCGATTCGAATGTTCCTTCCTGGGGAAGCTGTTTCGCTGGCTCCTCTTGGGTGCAATAGTGCAATTTTTCAGCGAACTTGCATGTTTTTACATGAAACAGATTGGACTTCCTTAAGGAGAAAGTGTCTGTTCTCTAGTCTGACCAGTATCCATTCTATTGGGGAACACAATGAATGGCTTATTGCGGAAATGGATTGTGTTGCTCTTAGTCAGCACCAAGAGCTACTGCACTTGGAGGCTGGCTGAGTGTGCACAGCTTCACTATCCTGAGTTTCGTGTGTAGACGCACAGGTTCTGCTCTTCTCCTGTTGGTTATCTCTGATGCACTTTTCGGACTCGCGCTAACCGTGTTTCCTGCCAAAGACATTCCTTCCAGTTACCCCCACCCCGTAACCTACCCAGTATACAGAGCGGTCCAGAGATGGAAGCAGGGTAGAGTTGAGAACAATTATACACATACGCAATAAATCAAAACCTATCACAGCTGCAGCTCACGGAAGGTTGGTAAGCGTCTTTAAAAGCAGTTGGCAAAGCAGCATACCGACATCCACAGAACAGGACGACTTGAAAACACCCCGTCCAAGTGTTCATAGAGAGCACTGTACAGCAACTTCCCGGACATACAGAGCTTTTATTTCTGCACATAACATGGTATTTTGTGGAAGGGCGTACCACACAACTTTCGATAGCCACGGTATATAATGTATCTGAGTATCACCAACCTGGTTCTCATAATACGGTATACAAACATTGGTATACAAACCAACTACCTTCTCATGCCTGGGTGAGGGCACTTTGCAACATGGAGCAGACCTATTCAGATACATTTTTAGAAAGCCAGATTCTGGTAGAACAACCATAGTAAGGCATAGAAGGCATTAAATGAATAACAGCATATGTATATTTCCCACTACAGTTGACCCTTAGTACTGTCTTCCAAGGTTTGATTCTTGGGCCTCTGTGTGAAAGTGTGTGTGACCTTTGCCAAATGGGACATATGTTCCCCCCACTTCATGGTGGTGTGGTTGGAAACGACGATGCTGTACAGGTACAATGTAACATACTGCCTTAGTGTTCTTAAGAGGTGGTCTATTAATCGCTGAAATGTGGCTGGGGCCCCATTTAAGCCATAAGGTAGTAGAGTATTGACGATCCGAGGCAAGTCTTTATCCCAATATTACTCTTCTGGGCCCACAATCTTTCATATGATAGACTTGATGGTTTGTACCTCCCGACTAACTCAGTGGTATATTTATATCCATAGGTGTTTGATTTGAAGCTGCAGACATACCTGGTTCATTAAATGAAACATGAAGTTGGTGCCTTTGTCAATCCCACCCATGCGCAGAATGGTATAAGCAAGACAGATTGTTTTGCTCAGGTTGCTTTCCTTGGTAATGCCTCTGTGTATTACATGGCATAGTCCACTATGTCCAGAATGTACTTATAACCTCCACTTGTGTGCTACCATGGTCCAACAAAATTAATTCCAATCCTCTGGACGGGAAACTTGAATGGGTGCCATCTTCTGAAATGGGGCTTTCAGAGGTGTCTGTACGATTCTTCAGCTGACCAGTAGGGCTTTTTTGGCAATGACGAGCTACTTCTCCATAGAGCCCAGACCAGTAAAATCTCCTAACCAGCGCATTCTATTTTCCAGGCCCTATTGTCCTCTACCCACATGATTGTGTGCGATCTTTACCAGTAATTCTCAATGTGTTTGTGGCACAAATAGCTATCTACATTCCTGTTCAGTGGGGTCTTTGGTCACTCGATAATAAAAGTTTCCTTGTTTAAGGAACCAAGGATCTTGAGGATTCATGGGGGAATGTTCTTGGCCTGCTTGCTCCCATGCGTTCATCATTGTTGGTTCAGTCAGAACTGTGGTACGACCCTCCCAATTCTGGTCGCTGACGTTCCAGACGATTTGCAATTACCCTACTGCAGCTCCTACTCCCTCTTACTTGATCTTTTCTCATGTTGCAGGATTCTGGGTTTGGCTTGCATGTGGGTAAGCTTTATTGGGAAAAGGGAGCATCTTGCCACCAATCTGTGTTCTCTTCACCAAGGCTTCAAAGCCTAGGACAGGTGTACTGATTGCGATTGGATCTGGCAAAGAGGGAAGCAGCACTGCTCTCATCCCACATTCACTAGAGCCTTAAGACACATGTTTGGGGGTGGGTGGGTCAGGTTTGGTGTCCTGCGGTTGCTTATTCTGGAGGGACTTCCCTAAAATGACAGCTGTCTGTCGGCTTCCACTGTCCAACAGAGCACACAAAGGTTCTCACTCTACTTGTACTTTGCAGGTATATGGATATCTTCTCCCAAACAGTCTTCAGAGCCAACATCTTGATTGGAGACATTCGTACATGCTTCTATCTCCATTGGTTTTACATTTTCCTTTTAATGGGATGAGGCCCCACTCTCCACATTCAAACAAATCATTTGTCACCTTCGGTCCATCAGTAAAGCAATCTGAAGAGTCCTGCTGGGCAGGGAAACAGGTGGGCAGAGGGCTGAAGCAATCTTCCCGAGTTGCTGGGGGTTGTATTCTGACTTGTAGTGGCCTTTGGTAGGTGTCGACCCTATTTATAGCTTTTTTTCAGACTGGTGTATGGGTGCTGCCTTACTGCCTCAGAGTAGGCACGGGTAATGTTTCCAGGTACTGGTCCAATGCAACCTTGTACATGAGGGCCTGCACAGCGTTTAGGAAAGGCTGTCCCCACTGATCTGCCAAATCCTTCAGTAGTACAGTTTTCTTGGGGTCACTTCAGGAAGAATTCTGGTGTCCTTGTCTATCCTAAACGGTTCAAGCATAACTGTTTTTGTTTCCGGGTACTGTGTATCCCCAGCAGGGTTGGCTGTCTGATGGGCTCTTTGTATAAACCAGTCACAAGTGGTGAGACGTACGGGCTCCACCTCTCTTGGGCCCCATGGGCATTCCTCTTACTCCTTTCAAAGTTGGTCAAGAAGTATGAGGGATTCTACCTCACCATGTATTTTTGTAATACTGAGGCAGTTCTGTTGGGTAGCACATTAGTGTTGGCCACTCTCTTGGTCAACCGCCTTAAAACCTGTGGTTGTGTTCTTACATGGCAGTCTGTAAAGTTCCCTGGACTCGTAGAGCTTGCTGGTCCACTTTAGCATGTTGGCCTGGCAGATGCATCCTCTGCTGCAGTTGTTTGCTGACCATCTGTCAGGGCTTTGAGTATAGCCTCCATGGCATTCCCGATCACACTTCTGACAACACTTGTAAGTGAGAGAAAACTCAGACCACTCTAAAACTATGCTGGCTTATGTTTAAAAAGTCCCACTATACATTCCATTCCAGGTTGCCAGAGCACCTCTGAGTGAATGATCTAGGGATAATATCTTCTTGACAGTCTGTCTGGTCTGGATTTAATAAGCCCACAAGTATTTCTCAGGTTCTTCTCCCTCGCATGCCTGCTGTTAGAATGACAATAGATGGTCCCTGTTACTTTCTGGCCTTGTTTTATACTCCCCCAGTTTTCCCCCTACTTTTCGCTCATCAGGTCTTTCTCATCTGGTGAGTTTATCATTGGACCTGCTCTCAAGAAACTACTCCCCTAACTGTGTTTGGCGTTTTTATAGAAGCCCTGCTTCTCCACGAGGTGAGAGCGTGTCCTTCATCCTCCTGTCTGCCTTATCCTCTGTATCACAAGCTGGGTCCGTTTAGTTTTTCTTCCTCGTATGTGTTTTCTGCCAGAGGTACCTCGACGGATGTTGCTTTCCTTCCACAACTGTTTTCTGGTGTAGACCGGCTGATCGGTTTTGATATGCCCTAATCTTCCTCGGGTTGCCGCTCTGTTATGGCTTTGAGGTTTTACTGCTGAATGGGCTGGGCGTTTGGGAGTTTCTTTTCCCTCTGGGTTCTGTGTTTCAGGTCCTCAATGGGCTGAGGCTTAGCAGAAAAAGGACCCAACAGCTCAGCAGCCCAAGATGCATGTGCCACACCATGTTCCTCCCCTCGTCACATCGACTCTGGTATGTATTTACCCAGGCTCACCCTCCTCTTGTTCCATTGAACTGCATGGGTTTCACAATCTGGTAATAATATTAAGGTGCTCACATTTTCAATTAAAGTGTCCAGCAACAATTATTCGTTTTTTGGGGGTTTCTTAGTCCAGCCATCCCACAATTTCCCAGACATTACATTGTAGCTAGCCCCCTGGAGCCTCTAAACCTATTGTGTATATTGACCACTATCACAGAAAATAAAGAATTGATTTTTGTTTGTTCTATTGATTGGCGCTTAAGCGCCACCTAGAAGCCACAACTATTTCATTACAGTACAGATGGGGAGAAATGGCATAAAGCAGAGTGTGAGATTCTAACAAAGCAGATCTGTATTAATAAAAGGGATGTACTTTTAGCCTACCACGAGTCACAAGTATACATGGCAGACTCCATGATCCAAGCCTCAAAGGACCTCTGTCACACAATATTTATTACCAGTTGTTTTGAAAGCTCTTTGTGGCAGTTTTACAGTGGCAATAGGTTACAATTAAGAAAATAAGTGTGCCATGAATCAACATAAATAACAATCAACAAATTGGTGCGCTAAACAGTGATAACCCTGTGCTCCAAGCCAAAAGACCCCCAGTCGCACATGGGATACAATGTGTTAATTACAAGTATTAGAAAATCACTTGTGGTCAGCCCACCGTAGTATGCAATTCAACTTGTACTAAAAGCATGGTGTAGAATTACGCTGGTGAAATAATTTGGTAAATTTGTCTCATTGTGTTAAGGTGCGCAATAATCAATCGCGACCCGCTATATCCGCTGTATTTGTAAATCCTTTCATGTTAAGCAGCTTACAACATGGCTAATGACATAATTGATCCGTGGTGATTTAAGCAACCTATTAAAATCTATTAGTTATTAGTCTAGTAGAGTTCACTCTTGACTGCCAGCCTCACTGCTCCATGGCGCATAAGTCAAAGAACTTCCGACCATGCTTCGTAGTTTAGAATCTTATGATTCACGCTGGTAGCTCTGTTTCCAGCGCTGGTACAAGAACTCAAGGGAGTGTAACAGGCACACGGCCCCACTAAGCCTGAGTGAAGGAAATACAAATGGAATAAGCCAACAAGAGTATCAAAAAAGAACAGACACAAGTCCTACAGAGAGAGAGAGCGTGAAAGAAAGGTGAATGCTCTGCAGCACTGATACAAAAACTGCAAGAAACTACAGGGAGCTGTAATACCCAAGTAGGCAGACCCCTTAAGAGAAATAGTGTACTTCAAAAATAAGATATTTACCACAGAGCCACAGGACTTTGGGAAGTCCCAACACCAAATGTATTTTCAAGTAATCCTGAAGGGATTAGAACATTTAAAAACCAGAGACTGTTGATTTCTTTAATCAAGGAGAGAGTGAAACCCATATAAAGGATGATTATAATTGTATACAAAGAACTCGATATAAAGATTGTGAAGAATATACCATTGCACTTCCAAGACCCTTTGGGGCTGGAAGCAAGGCAATTACAAGTTGGGCCAGGCAGAAGCTCATACTGAGACTGTTGTGCAAGCCTCCCTTTTTCCTTTTAATTGGGTATTTTCCTGAAGTCGTAGGACCAGTTAGTTGGTTAATATTCAGACAAAAGACTTTTGATGCTGGACTTGACGTGCACCCTTAGCTTTAGTTCTGTTAGGTAGGTAACTTCCCTCATAGCTATAGGGCAAATGATAAATAAAACTGCTTTGAACATGTCATTAAGTTGTCCGACTCCTTATTCAGGTTCACCACATTACATAACTCTTGCTGTGAGATTTGGAAGCAGTGGTCACTTGAAGTGAAACTGTATTTTGTTAAACAAATTGGGGATATTGTGTTAAATTGTTTGTCATTGCAAATGACTGTGTACTTTTTTCTCAGAACTTGTTTTGTCCCTGATTATGCCTAATGTAAACATGTTTATAATCTGAATATATTTTTTTTTGTGAAGCTTGTTCAAAAGTGTTGTTGCCGAGTCACCTCTAACTGCTGTAGACTTTACGCCTGATGGATGTGGTCTAACCATTGGATCTTCACGTGGAATGATTTACCAATATGATTTGAGAATGTTGACATCCCCGGTGAGAAAAGTTTGTGCTCACAAATCATCAATACAGAGCATCCAGTTTCAGCACGGCAGCCTTTATGCGAAGGTGTGGGATTGTAAGATTTTATTGAACTTTGTCAGGACATATAACGCCTAAAACAGTAGTTCGATTGTCAACAAAAACAGATTTACGGATGCTATACAAGTCATATGTTTAGATACATACACGTTGCCATATAATATTAAATGCACCAAGTAGACAGCACATATCTCCATAAGGCACAATTGTGTTCTTTTACAACTGCATGATAAAGCGAAACACATCCCAACCAAAACCATACAAATTTGAAAAACGCTTACTTTGTGACTCAAGCAAAATGTATATTTATACAGTGTTACTGCTGAGCTTCTCCAAATGTTTTTGTAATAATTCACATTTTGTACCCTGTGCCCCCATTGCTGTGTAAGTGATTTCAATCTGGCACACACCCAAGTCAACGCCTAGCGTGTAATGCACAACTGAAATCCTTATTTAATTTTGTCTAAAAGTTCTTAATTCTGAACGATGTACCACTCATATCACGGCCCTCTCCTGGAACCCCCCCCACCACCCCTGGTCACACTGAACCAGGAATCCTGCTGGTTTGCAAAGTTAAAATATTTATGTATTCACAATTTAATCACACTGTGTTTATGGGTACACAATAATAACCAATGGGGTGATATAACAGTGAATAATCTCTTTAATACACAAGGAGTAATAATGAGCAAAACAATTCCGCACAGAAATAATACTTTTGTGTGTGTGTGCAGATCAGATAGCACTGAGGTTAAATGTTCCCCCTGCACACTCCTAAACCCCCTAATAGGCAGTGTAATGAGATAGGAGGAGAGAGCAGGTATTCAGGAATGGCAGAATTCAAACAAAATAACAATCCCACTTTCCCCCAGCAAACACAAGAGAAAACAGAATCGACTGTCAAGCTGTCTGAATGGCTTTCAAAGTTATCTTGAAAATGGATTGGGCAAAAACACTAAATATGGTTTAAATTGCTGAAATGGTTATAATTCTTATGGGAACCGCTTTGGAAAGTTGCACACGAACACAAGCAATGATTCAATACCAAGAAACAATTTGAAATCCTAAAATTCAAGTCAGGAGCAATCCTGAGCTGTTTTACACGTGTGAATTTCCCTAAAACGAAATTTGCGGCAAACTTTTCACTGCGCGATAACAGGATAACTGTATGGATTTGGAATGCAGTTTTAGATGCGGATGTTAGCTACAAGCAGAAGTTGAAATTTTGTTTCTAGCACAAAAACTGAGGAAGTTATGGCCGTTTTAGCGGAGGTCATTTTTTCGTGATAGGTGCAAGAATGGAAAAACGGGAATGCGCTTTTAAAATGACAAGTGGGATTTCTAACACGAGAGGATGACTATGAATAAAACGAATCCCCACAAAAACACAGCCACTTGATCAGGGCGACTGCCTGCCTGGGACTCGCCTTCTTCAGATGAGAAAAGATCAGCGCAAAGAGAGTTTTAGCAATGCTAGCACAGGAGGAAGATAGGAGGGATTGGATAGAGAGTTCAGGCAATTCAAAAGTACTCCTCACAATGCAGTTTCTGAAGACAAAATAGGATGGATTTAAGATAGCGATTGGACTAAGCAAGCTACATATGCTAGTGACACAGTTCTATCACTAGATATGTTTCAAACGGAACCGTCAGGGATTCTTGTCAGGGATTCTGGTCAGGACAGACTGCTGGGCACATCGGATTGGGCAGCGTCAAGGCGCTCTGGACACCGCACGCCTCAGGACTGGATCTGATCTGCAATGCACTCTGGTCACAGCACAGCAGAGGACTGGATTGGATCTGCCCTTTTCGGTTCTGGTAATTATTTCAGCAGGCAAGCAGTACAGCACAGCCTGGCTGTATTTTAGTTCCCCTTAGGTTTGTGGGGTTGGTTCTATTTTTGGAAATTGAGGCCTAGCTGAAAGTGGTTCAGCTATGCAATGGGTTCTGCTTTGCCAAGTTTCTGGAGTCTGGAGCAAGGAAGATGGAAAGTTCTGCAACAGGGTGCTCCGCCAGCATTCGGATAGTGGGTGAATCTGTCTGTCCTTTTCTGCCCTCTGCTGTCTCTATTTATGCTATAATGAAGGGGGTGTGTGTGTGCGCTGGTTTAGCCTAAGCTCGCCCCTTTGACAGGGATTGGTCAGAATCTCCTCTCTGCCTTGATAGGAGGAGAAAAACTGTGTGTCACCTTTCTGGTGTGGGGTTATGCGGCTAAGAGTCCACCCCTAGCCTCTTGAACACAAAATCTACTTTTGACACAGTACATATTTACACATATGCAACCTCTATAACAACCACATATATAGGTCACATACATTATATAGCAGCTATTTCTCCAAACCCCGTAGTTGTGGGATCTTGTGTCTGCTTTTCCCAGAATTTCGCCCTTTTCATCGGGAACACAATGTGCCATCTATCAGCAAATTTCTACAAGTGTGCGCATATAACGTGGGTATAAGTGTATAAAGTTTCATACTTGTAGCAGAAATACATTTGGTGTAAAATCACATTTTCTGCCGTTTCCTTCCAAATTATGTCACACTTTTTTGCCGCCTCTTAAAATGTGCAGCCAAAATTTAGGTTTACAATTCTGTTACTTTTGTGTTTTTGACAATTTAAAGTGGCATGTTATATGTATTTAAACAAAATGTTCTTTGTGAATGTTTAGCCACAGATGGTTGTTTGTCTCCGCCTCTTTTTGTCTCCCTTCAGTTCAGGAGCAGTCTCCTCCCTGTTCTCTTGGCAGAGGCCATTTTACGACGGTCCTCACACCTAGCCTTTCCTGCTTTGCAGCTGTTCATTGTTTCCTTCCCCACTGCAGACCAGGTTCTTTCCACACCCTATAATTATCACTTAGGTGCGATTTCCTAGTGGAGGGAGCTGGAGGGGGAGGCCTTGCCTCTGTGAGGAAAGCGGTTATTCCAGTTTGGTAGCTTTAGCCAACTTATTTTAACTGTTAATTCTGTTGAATTTTCCCTTAGCATACAACAAACTTGTGGGATCAATTCACAGCTAAATACTTCTTCAAGACTTTAAACCATGGAATCAAAAGAATTACAAGATGGGTTACTCGCAATAACAGGCCTCTTAGATTGCAAACATTTGATTGTAGTTTATACATGTTTAAAGTTTTAATCCTGCAGGCCCCTGACAGCTGTAATTCAGGCGGCCGAGGGTACTGCGCCCAGAGTTTGACAGATCCACAGACCGGCCACTTTTGCTGTGGAAATCCCTTGATGCCTTCAGCTTTTCAGGACATTGTAAGTTCACAATGGTTTCTTGCACTACGTGAATTGTAGCACCAAGCAAGCATTCTGGATGTTTGCCGGTGTTTTGTACCGGCATTCTGCAGTTTCAGCAACAAAGAAAAAGTGATTTAAAGCAAAGTTTTTGGTTTCATCTAGCAAAGCACTGCCTTTCTTTCTGTACTCCATCTTCACATGTTGTGGAGCCAAGTGACATGTTTTAGGAGTGCGATCTCTGTTCCACCACTGACGAGATGCATGGCAGATTGGGCAGCCATCTTTTTGTGCTTTGCAAAGCGCAATTTTCAGAGGTTTTGGCACGCACAAGGGCTTTGCGGCCATTTTACTATTTTTGGCACCATCAGAACACAGTGATGCCGCTTGGCAGAGCAACAAGTGGGTTGAATCATCCCACAGCTGGTATCTCTAGTCGAAGCCTCATAATCAGTATGTAATTTCCTAAATCCAGTGGTTTCACCATCGACTGAACATGCCAAATTTATTGTCTAATCATTAGTATTGAAATATACTAGTCTTATACAGCTAGATTGCTTATGCTTTTTTTGGTAAAAGCAGTTTACTTCAGATACTCATTTATAGATTACAGAGCTATGACATTAGAGTGTGCAGTTTGCCAATACTAGGGCCTCATTCAGACTTCATAATCATTCTGGCCAAAAACAATAATGTGCAATACTTTTTCTTCACAGCTCTTACATTGAGAAAAGCAATGCCCAATCGAGATAGCTGGCGAGGACTGTAAATGTGCAATTGAAAGCGTTCTCCAATTTCTTTTGGACAGTTAATCACAATATTATGTGCTCTTGGCATGTCGAGAACCTAGAACCCATTACAGCCCCACCAACATTTTGGTGGCTCTCATTCCCAGTATGTGGTGTTGCTCTATGTCCAATATTTATAGATATGTCTGGGATTAAGTCCCAATATGCAGGCATATATGATTCAGATAAGTCTGTGTTCTAGTCCCAGGCATGTACTAGCTCAGATGTTTAATAAACAAAACAGTGGAGGGTTGTTAAAGGAAATCCCCTAGCCTGATGGATAATCTTCCATGTTTTCACAGTAAATACTATCCTAGTATTTCTTTTACACCATGTAGCATCAATGATTCAATCCCCTCTTCCAGTTACCATTCTCCATGGGTAATCGACTGGTTTACTCTGTTTAATCAAACCTGTTTGTGCTGCTCTGAGATAATGTTGCAATTCTGGGTATGCACATCTCCCAAAGTCTTAGTTGATTTAAAGCGTATTAATCAAAATATCAATAAAAATAAACAAAAGTATTACAAGTAAGTGTTACTCATTTCATTTTCTATATGAATTGACTAAATTGGGAATGTAAAGCCTTCCTGAGTGAAGTAGTTATTGAAAAAGGAAGCATTTGTGATGAGTTTAGGCTGGAGTTCATCTTTGGTGTGTTCCCCTTTCCCTGTGAAGGATTAGGGAAGAGTTGCTAGATCCCAACCCCCATATATTTTATCTCTCTACTTGAACATGAAACTGGCTACTTACTCGGTTGGATATCCCTCAAGAGCTCCTAGCCAACAAGTTAGATTATATTTTCCGTATAGCCTGCTGTGATTCCATATAGACGAAGTATTTCCAATAGGATGAGGATAGATTGTTTTTCCGGTTGAGGGACATAAATAAGTAGGTTGTCAGCATAAAGCAATTTTATTTTCTATTCCTCCTTTTCAACAATCAACATTGTCTTTTAAGAAGGACAAGCCATTTGTAGGAGCATATAATAAGGGCGATCAAGGGCATCGCTGATGTGTCCCAGAATATAATTGAAAATGAGTGGGGATTGCTCTATCTACTGAAACCATTGGGGTATTACACAGGCTCTTATTTAGGGAAAGTAACAGACGTAAAAGACTGATTTTGTTCAGTCATTTGTAGAGGAAGTCCAGTTGCACTCTGTTGGAGACCTTATCAACATCTAATGAGTGCAGTATATATTTTTATTTGTATTTATATAGCGCCTTAATCCAAAGCACTTTTACATAGCACATTTATAAAAACAGTACAATTAAACGGGTGAAAATTGACATTGGATGCACAGAATCGGCCCTGTTGGGACAGATGTAATTTCAAAGCTTTGCGAAATAAAGAGTAAGAGGTTATAGAGCGGATACAGAGAGGAAGAAGATTCCAGTGCAAAGGAGCAAGGTGTGAAAGTGTGTGAACGCAGGATTGTGCACAAGGAGGGTCTGGAACTACCAGTCGAAACTGGGTAGTAGAACGAAGAGAGCGAGAAGGAGTGTAGAATGATACTAATGAAGAAAGATAGTCGGGAGTAAGACCATAAAGAGATTTGAATATCAAACAAAGTAAAATGTAAGCTGTGCGTGAAAAGGAAGCCAACCTGAAGTGTGGAGAGCAGATGATTTTGATTCACGTGGGGTCAGATGAGAGTACCCGAATTGCAGCATTAAAAAACAGATTTTAGAGGAACAAGTTGAGATACCGGAAGGCCAAAGAGTGCAGTAGAGCAATAGAACAGACTTGAAAAGATTAGGGAGGTTGAGTAATTTAGTTGCATCAAAAGTTAGGAAGGAACAAACTTTTTTAATGTTAAACAGATGATATGGGTAAGCTGGAGAAGAGATAGAGAATGCTTCAAAGATAAGGCAGAATCAAATTGAGTCCCAAATTGAGAGCAGTTGATACGAAGAAAAGTTGAGGAGGAAATGAAATGAAAGGTGGAGGAATGGGAGGAGGGATGGCAATAGAGGGGAAAAAGAGGAATTCAGTTTTTGCGGTATAAAAAAGTAAGGTAATGAGCGGGCATCCATGATTTGATGGCCATTAAACATGAGGAAAGCTGAGTATGAAGGTCAGAAGAGAAGGACAGAAAAAGCCGAGTGTCGTCAGCATAGAAATGGTGAGATAGACCGAAAGAAGAAATAATGTTAGCAAGACGGGAGGGGTAAAGGAGAAAAAAGAAAAGGCCCCAAGACCGACCCTTATGGAACACCATGAGCAAGAGAATCGGAATCAGAGGTTGTTCCACCCCAGGAGATGGAGAACGTCTGATTGAATAGGTAGGATTGAAACAGAGAAAGAACAGAGCCACAGATACCAAAAGAAGGTAGAGAGGCTACGAGACGCTGGTGATTAACAGTATCAAAAGCTGCAGAAGGATCCAGTAAAATGAGACTAGAAGAATGTTTAGAGTACAGCTTTGTGAGTAGAGAGTTTAGAACTGAGAGAAGAGCAGTTTCAGTTGAGTACATAGGTCGAAAACCAGATTGGAAACGAGGAAGAATAGAATTATTGGAGACAAAAGAGGAGACGATGATAGACGAGGCGCTCTGGTAGTTTAGATAGATAAGGAAGGAGAAAAATGGGACAAGAGTCAGAGGCAAGAGAGGGATCAGCCAAAGGTTTCTTCAAGATGGGAATAATAGGCATGCTTAAAAGAAGAAGGGGAAAGTTGAGGTTGAGAGACAGACATTAAAGAAAGAGGTGAGTTATGTAGTTTCTCGCTTTTAACACCTGCTATGAGGTCAAGCAATTGTTGAGATGCGATTTGTATTTGTTAGTAATATAGCGCCTTATGCCAAGGCGCTGTACATATGCCAATTTACATTACAAAAGTTATGATAAATAATGATACAATACATAATTGATGAAAGAATAAAGTAACAGTTTGTTAGGATGTACCAATCGGATTGAAGAAACACATTTCAGAGTAGCATGAAAAAAAGAATAAGAATCAATAGCTTGGAGAGAGAGAGAGGAAGAGCATTCCAATCAAGTTGGGTAAGCAAAGAAAAAGAGCAAAAGTGTGATTGCACACGGGGTGGGGACTGATAATAGGAAAGAGGATTGAGAACGAAGGGCACAGGTAGGGACGTAAAAGGAGTTGAGGGATGCAAGATAGATGGGACGAAGGCCATAAAGAGACTGAAGAGATCTGGAATGACCGCCCCATCTATCTTCTGTGCCAAACATTTTGGTATCTGTATTTATCAGACAGATGGGTGCATATGAATTGTAAGCCGTAGGGTCTTGGTCGTCTTTCGGATATACAACTGTGGCGTCCTAAGTAAAAATAGGTGGAAGATTACCTGTTTGTGATATTTCTTCAAAGGCTGTGTATAAGCCTGTACAGACACCATCTGGGCATCCTGCTTTGCCTTTATGGGGTATCAGGTTTGCTCTTCAACATCTTCTCCAGTAACCAGAACTTTAATGTTTTTAAACCCATATTTGATGCCACTGAAGGTGGATCGTCTTCTAAGGTGGCCAAGAAAAAGGCCATTGTTTTTGGATCCTGACCCTCGGGTTGGGGAAGCAAGGGAGGATCACCTGGGTGGAGGGTCCTTGGGGATTGGGAGTTTGGTATCCACAGGCGAGACATGGTAGCCCCCTTTTTCTATTGAAAACCAATCTAACCCTTCCCTGACCTTTTATAGGCTACTGTAAAACATCTGCCCTCATTTTCCATCATTTTACCTATGACCGTACTGGGACAAGGTCGAGACGACTAGAAGTAGTGAACGGTAACTCCTTTCACCACTCTAGTACTGGGATGAGGAAGATGCCGGCAGAGTACTGTGAAGGTGAGGCATGTCCCTCTAACTACAGTCAGGCAAGTCTAGTTGAGAGCTCACACCTGCAACCTTTCAAGTAGTAGGTGTATAAAAGGAGAGGAAAAGAGCAACAGGGAGACAACGAAGGCCTGCGTAGGAAAGACCAGCAGGGAGTCCTTTCATGAGGAGGCAGCTGTGGTGGGTCCTGAAAGGAAGCCAGGACGCCAGAAGACAACCCTGAAGACCTGTGCAGCCCAGGGTGAGTTGGGCTGCTAAAGTTCCACATGTGTTGGAAAAGGGCAGCTGGGGCTGCCAACAAAGAACGAAGAAATGTCGGCACTAGTGTCCACGAAAGAGTAGTGGAGCTGCCAGTGAGTGCCGAGAAGCACCCAAGTGCGAGCGGGGCTTGCAGTTACCGGCAAGCCACCTGTCGAAACAGGAGCAGAGCAACGTATCTGCTGGAAAGGAACGCCGAGGACCAGTGAGTGCAGGGGAATGTCACTCGAAGCCTGGGCGTTCCTAGGGGCTATGTCGCAGCAAGATTTGCTGTATGAATCAAATGGGATGCTGAGCGTAATGACATGAAGAGAGTGAAATGAACCCGAAGCCAGGGGTTGAATAAGAATTAAGCAGCAAAGTAATATCACGCATGTTGACTACTGAACTAAATGAAAACTTTTTGGGCCAAGCTACGAGCTGATGGAAGTTAAACGAAATTGCCCATTTGAAAGCAACATATGAAATAAAGTGCGAGTGTGAAAGAGCATGATGGAAAGGTGGGGAATAAATAAGTCCACCACAAAGTGAACTTTAATACAGTTCAGCAAGGCCAAAGACTGGCATAGGATGTGTGACACATTGTGGAAAAGCCAAGAGGCAGACCAGGAGAGACTAAGTGAATGTGAAATTGTACACGGGGGCAAATACAGAAGAATCTGTGTGGGCTGAGGAGCCTAAGGTTCCTGGTTGTGCGGCCTGTGATGGGTGGACCGTGTGGTCTGACAACTGCACCTAGACAAGGGAACCCTCAATTGTGAAAGCCAAAGACGACATGAAACATACCAAGAAGGAACACTTTAAGTGAACTTTTAATGCAGTTCAGAAGGAGAGTCAAGTTGATATGGAGTTGTGTTGGAAGATTGAAACCGAGTATAAGTTGATCTGTTGGATACTTGGGGGAGGGAACCTTGAGGCTTGATGAACTTCAGTGCTGCTTTGAGGACGGATCCCTCAAGACCCTTTTCTTTGGAACTGTATTGCCTTGAACATGGGGAAGGGAACTCCAAGGATTTGTGGAACAATTTGATCTTGGGAAAGGTAATCTCGAGACATTTGTGGAACTTTCCTGAACTTGGGAAAGGGGTGCTGGATAGGAAGCTAGGAGCTGGATGAAGCTCAAACCTTTGTTTTGGCCACCAGTTCTTCCATTGCTGACATCCCTACACATTGTTTAGCTTTTGTTGTGAGGGAAAGGATATGTTTTGGGCACAGACAGACGTTTAAGTATAACTTTCTGACTCTGACTTTCCTTGGTTTTGTTCACGTAGGGAAATCCCACCTTAGCATAGGGCAAGTTAGGCCTTCAACCATCCTGACATTTGATTTAATAAAACATTTTATTTTGAATCTGTTGCCTTTGTCTTGCTTCATTGTTCCTTCACAATTGATAGCTCTATCATTAGTTGCTAAATGGCCACCAATCCCGCCTTTTAAACCCATGTTTTTTAGGGCAAAATCGCATGTTGATTTATTTTTGTATATACAGGGATGAATGTTGCTTTTTTGATCGGAAACTAATGTACAATAGATAAGATAATCAGATTTGATGGGAAGCAGTAAGCTACTTGCAATGGGGTGAGTTTGAGTGCTATTCTGACCTGGTTGTGATGGGGAGTAAATGGAACAGTCATTAGGGACAATCAACATCATACGTTTTTATGTACAGGTAGGTTGTACGGCCAGCGCTGTTAAGGATTTGACCATGATGGAAGAAGTGTTAGAGTGGAGGTGGAGAAAGTGAGGGGCAGAGGCAGGTTATAGGCGAAGGAAAACTGTTAGAGCAAAGGCAGTTGAGAGATCGGTTAAGGGGACAACTCTATTGCGAGGAGTTAGGCTTTCAATTTGTCTTTTAACAAATCTGTGTGTACTGTTTCTCGGATGTCCATGTTAAGAGAATTCCGTGCAAGGGGAGCAAGAAGAGGGAAAGAGAGGAAGCATGTAAGGTATAGGCCGTCCAACTTGTTGGTCTATAAGTCTACTCTAAGAAGGATGCATTCATTTCTGAGAAATATTTCAGTGCATTTTTTATGTTACTACTTTGAATTGTCTTGTAGCTTTGAACTTTCTCCAAATCTTACAGGACCCTGAGTTTTTAGTTTTGTTCGAAGGGAGCAATTTTGGCAAGTAAAGCCATTTCTTGGGCTTGAAATATTTTCAGTTTACTGGACCATTTAAAAAATGCATTTATCTCATATAGACATGAAGTGAGTTCCAACATGCTGCAACAGAGTTATCAGACGTACAATTCAGGGTCCAAACATCTTTAATATTACCCACAAGTATCCTCACATTGAATCGTGGCCTAATTAAAACACCATTTCAGGTTTGCCCTTGCTATAATTTCTTCAGCTGTGTCCACTGCACATGTTGCACCAATGATCTTAAAATGGGTGGTAGTCCAGTGGCCCTGGCCTAACATGCCCAGCAGATTCAAGGTCCGCTGGCCATGACCTTACACCATCTCCACTGTACATGTTGCACCAATTATTAAGTGGCCGTTATCCCACTGCCTAGTAGAGCAGATCCCATCTCTGTGCAGGTTGATGGCTATGTCCATTGCCCAGATCTCCATAGGTTATTGGTTAGCCCCCACCCCCCTTTTTATCCCCTCTTTTTATTCCTACGATAATTTATTGCGCTAAGAATGCATGTCTCGATTGTGATCCTGGGCTTAGAAACCATTCGCTGGTATTAAGCACATTATAAATGAACAATAAATAAACAAATGCTGCCCTCCATTCCAGCTAAAATCCTTCCTCCGGTAATGCTGATTCCCACAGTAATGCAACATCATCGGATTTCTGCAGTAGCCGAAAAATGAAAAATAATTTAACTATTCTCCATCCACACTGGCATTCAACATACATTCCTCTGCTCCTTTCTTGGTTACCCCACTCCCCTCCCTCCCTTCTGTATTTCATCCATGACCCTCTCCAATTTACCCCTTTCACTCTCCAGTTCGTATGACGCATTTTCTTTTCCAAATGTTTGATGTTACCACGGGAATCGCGAAAGACTCCTGTGGGATTCCCTCAATAAGATCAAAACATCCTCCCCTAAACGGGCTCCCGAGCCAGCCTCCCACTGCCTTTGAGGTCCTCATTTCCACTGCCGACCCATACCTTGACATGAATTCATCCCTTTTCCCCATCAAATATATTTTTGAGTACTTTAATTTTTTGGCTCCCCTCAGGAATACTGCAGGAATTTCATCTACCAAAACAAAATGGTGGATTCTCATTTTTGAAAAGTCTCTCTATCGCAATCTAGCATGGGATATATACATGTTGTGGGAGCTGCGGGCACCACATTTTCCACTGACTATTTTATAAACTACTAGACGGATTTACCCCAAACCAACAAAATGCACCTCTGCGTTGCTCTGTACTCAACTTGTTTCTTGTTTCTCATAAATCTGCCGAGCGAATTTCACCCTATGGGTGTTTTATTCTTATTATTATGGAATTTACTGAGCGCTGACCTAGCTTCGAGAAGCAACAGAGCACTTTACAGAGGTATACAACAATACAGATGCATAACAGAGTGCTTTTCAGAGATAACAAATTATATACAGCAGGGGTAGGATACAGAGGGTGACAGAGAAGGGCTACAGCTGTACTAGGTGGCGGGGAGTAGAGAGCCGGGTATTGTCTAGAGAGTCATGTGGTGCTAGGGGTGGCCTAATGGCCTTGGTGTTGAGGAGAAGAGACTCCTTGAAGAGGCAGGTCTTGAGTTATTTTCTGCATTGTAGGAGTGTGAGGGCGGGTCTGTGACCGACGGGGAGGAGGTTCCATAGTCTTGGGGCGCAGGCAGAGAAGGCTTGTTTTGTGGTCCTTTCCTTTTTGCAGCAGCAGAGTTCAAGTCTGCATGTGTCCTGGCTTCTGGCGGTGTGCTGTCCGCCAGAGATGCTGAGTTTCTCTGCAAGGTAGCTGGGTGACTTGAGGGCAACTGCATTATAGATGATGCAGCAAGACTTGAAAGTGATTTGTGCATGCCGTGGGAGCCAGTGAAGGTCAATGAGGGCCGGGGTAATGTGGTCGTACCTGCGTAGACCCTTGATGAGGCATGCAGCCACATGTAGGACACTTCTCGGGGTGTTCAATTGAAGCACTTTTTCTCTACGGGATAATGAATGGGGCTAGGCCAAAAAAAGGCAATATTGTTTATTTATTTTCTTTCTAAATACCTTTTCCACCATTTAATGAATTTTACCCAAAACGTCCAGTTTGGAGGGTCTGCAGAGAAACATCATGCTTTCATCAGTCTAGTAAGTCAAAAGTTAACAATAGAATTTTGTGAAAGGTCTATGTAAACTGGTTTCTATGCTATAAAGGGGCAACTGCTGAAATATATATATATTTCGAAAAGCCTTTGTATCTTGATACGCAGAGCGGACTGCACTTCTAAGAGCAGCTGGGGATCGAGTGTCCTTTCAGTATAAAGAAGAGTCAACACATTGGATCCAGGCAACACAAATTATCTATTCGGAAGTGTGTCTTGGAGAAAAGAAAACCTCGGTAGCGGCCGTGTAGTTATGGTTAAGTTGCTAAACTCATAGGAAGAGCGGTTTTGTGGGGTGGGGCGGCGTAAGTTATTGTGGGGTCCATAGACTGAATGGGGAAAAAAGTTGCACACGGCTACAGCCTGAAAGGCTGGACGGATTTTCCTCAGATTTGCGGCAGGTGCAGGGGTTTGAGTCAGAAAGCGTACTTTTGTGTCTTTGGTCGGAATCCGACCGGTACTTTTGTTGGAAACGCCTGAAATGTATGTCTCTAAAAATGTGTGATATCTGGGCACGCCGTGCTGTCAGAGAACTTTGGCCGGTGGTTGTCTGGAGGGAAGCGTGCTGTGCATCAACAATGTTTGCGAAACGCCGCCATGGTGCCTCAGAGGACGGTACTCCGGCGGAAGGGTCTGCAAAATGTACCGTACCACTTGTGTTGGCCACAGCAAAGGAGGGGAGGGTCGGGGAGTGACAAGTGGTTAATGTGACATATGTAAGTGGATGGAAGAAGACGGAGGAGTGGCTGCAGTATTGGTGCGTATAGCATGATTTCCCAGGTACCTAGACAGCCAACAACTTTGTGTGCTGATTTCAGGCAGCTGTCGTAACGGCACGATAGCTTCTGCCAAGAGCGGTTTCCAGCGACCTCTTTCCATGGTGAGTGGTGGCAGGTGATTTTAAGGAGTGAATTGCACATGGCATAGGGTGGGTGGAAGCACGTATGCCTGTACTATGCAGATGGATTGCGGTAGTTGGGCACATGGTGGCATGCAGGGATGCATGTAGTTGCAGTGTTTCTGTTGAAGGATTAGACTATTGGGTGCATGGCCCTAGGCAAGAGCCCATGCTCTGAAGAGCCTAGGGCTTCAGCTCACCCACTGCAACTATGCATGTGTTACCCTGTATCCCGTAGAGGGGGGTTCTTGAATAGTGTGGTGTCTGTAGATTGGTTTGAGTAGGGCTAATGTAGCGAATACTATGTGGGTAGGTTGGCAGTGATACCATGCTTTGTGAATGGAAGTGGGTACGTCTGTAGTATGTGAATGAAAGTGCACATGGGTGCAGGAGACAGTGTTGTGTTTGCACATTGTGGTAAGTGTAGCAATTTGTCCTGTATAGCTGTACGGCGGTTTGCAGGTTGGGTAGGAGTACTGGTGGCAGTGCTGTGTATGTGGATTGATGTAGTTGGTGACATGGTGAAATTAATGGTGCCATTATTTAGCAGTGAGAGTGTTGAAGGCCTAGATTGTTGGGTGCATGGCAAAAGGCTGTAGGCCATGCACTCAAGAGGCTAGGACTTTAGGACACACATGGCAGTAATGCATTTTGGATTCTTCAGCAGTTAGTGGGTGGTACCCTGACGCAATAGAGCAGGAGAAGTGAGGTGCCATGCAGGCTTGTTTTGATTTCGCAGGTGAGGACACTGTTACAACATGGTAAAGTTTTTGATGTGACTTGGCGATGGTGGTGTGAAAAGGCATGAAGTATGGGCATGGGTGCTGGGTTTGCATAGTCAGTATGGAAGAGGATATGGTAGAAGTGCACCTTAAATGTGCTTGGTAACTATGCTGTGTGCTGATTTGTTGATGTAGGGCCAATGTTGTGAAAAGGTTTTGGGTAGGTTGGTAGTGACCCAACACTTTGTGAATGGCAGTGGGTACGGGTGATGGAGGCTGTGGTATGTTTGTGGATGCTGCTAATTGCGACCTGTTTTCGTGAATGTGTGCTTTATGGTGTGAGGGAGTTGGGTTGAAGTGCTGCTATGTATGTTACATTTGTGCACAATGAGCTGCCCGCATGGTCGCATACATGGATTCATAGTGTTGTTCGGGGTGTGGGCAAGGGTGGACTGTGGTGTGCATGGCGAAAGGTGTGCTGCAGAATCATCGTGGATGCTGAAATGGGGCACCCTGTAGGAAAAGTTTCTGGTGGACGGGCTTTGGAAGCAAGGGAACGTGTTCTCAGAATGTTTAACGGGAAATATGGAGTTGTGTAGAGAAATGATAGTGTGCAATGCTGAGGTTTAGTGATTGGTGCAGGCGTTTTTGAAAATGTCATAGTCGCCAATAGCCGCCAGTAAGGGAGTGTTAGCAAATTCGAGTGCAAAGGGAAGAAGTATTGTCTGCTTTACTGGGGCGTGGCCCTAGCTTTAGCTGGGAAAGCGCACGTGCCACATCCTGGCCTTCTGAGCATGGAGCCTTCGCAAATGGAACTGTGGGGATTCTCCAATGAGGATTCGAGGGTGTGGTTCACCGGAAGGGGCAGTGAAATGTTTACCCAAAGTTCGATGCAGTGAAGTTGGCAGAGATGGACAGATGGCGAGTGCTTATAGTCGGTGATACCTTTTGTGCACGATCTGCACAGGTATGCCGTGGAAAGAGGCTTTGATACCGACTTTCATTTAGGAATTCAGACTTTTTGGGGCACAGTTTGTGTGGGGTTTCGGGTGCATGGATCTCCTTTGCAAATGTGTGGCCTCTGTTGGTACTGTAGATGTGGTGGTCATGCATTTTGGAGAACTATATTTGGGGCACATGCCATGCTCACGTTTGCTTGCTTACTTTAAAAAGTTGATGACAGCTGTGATGCAGATATTTCCTACTGCAAAGGTGAATTTCTCATCGATGACACAAAAAGGACATTGGGAGCATGCCAGTGTAATTTGTCCACAACTGGAGGTTGGTAGAAGTTGGATAAACAGAAGCATGTGCGACTTTATGTGCAGTGCAGGGATGTTATGCACCGACTATGAAAGCATTAATAACCAGCAACATTTCCAGTGGTTCCAAGACAATGGCATTTTTTTTTAACTTCTATTGGCAATGCTGTTGTGTTTTCCACTCTGCACGAAGCTTTGCAGAGAATCCTGGAGCAATGTAAGGTAACCGTTCATCTTCAGTCGAGAAAAATGTCAGGAGGAGAAGCAAACGGACAATGACCAATAGAAGGAAAAACAAGACATTTTTTTTTATGAATGCACGTACATAAAAAACACACGACCAAAAACAAAAAAGTGTTTTAAGTGTTTTAAAATATAATCCTAAAGACCCAATCCCCACCCCTGGCTTACATTTCCCCCAAGTCCCCAAACACCCCCCTAAATACCCTCGCCCAGCAGTTTCTAGCACGGCAGTGCTGCGGATTCCGCAGGACTTTGCAGATTAGCTGTTTGAATGATGGCAGTGTTAGGGAGAATTCTCTGTAAAGGCTAATTTCCCAAACCTAGTGAGTCCCCCAGCAGCTTTGCTGGATTTTTTGGGTTTATTTCTTTCTCCTGCTAAGAGTGAGACTCTTTTACTCCCACTCTTAGACATGATTTGAGGTGTTCCTTTGTCTTTCCATGTGTTTTATGGGCTATGGGGTCTTTTACTCAATAGGGTTTCATGTGTTTTTGAGGTGGGTTACACAGCACCCTCCGTGCCCTAACCCAGGGGTGTCGTAGCGACCCCCCAACATAGACTCCATACCTGGGACTGACTACTGTCTCCCAGGGCATGTAAAGTCACCATTGGCTTTACTAGTCCCAAATTATGAATAGAAACCAGTACAAACCATCATATTGTGGACGTACTGGTCGGGGCAATTCGATTGCCCCGGGGCTTGTTGTTCGAGGGGGCACTTCTCCATCCCGCCTGATCGAGTTTTGGCTGGTGGCAGTGAATACTACTTTTATATCCGACCGTGAATATATCTCTATGGGATTTTCCCATTGTACGAGGCTACCAACTTTAATTCTTATAGCCTCGAACATACCGCTGGTTTATTTATTTAATATTAATTCACCGGTTGGTATTTTATGCCAGAACTCGATTCTAAAATGGCATTTGTGTTCTCTTCTGTGACTCCAACCCAAGTCGAGCCCTTTGTTCCACTTTTTGGCGGGCTTCTACACAGAAGCCTCCAAAAGTGGTGCCACTCTGTCTGGGTACCACAGGGGGTGTGGGAGGGGGTTTAGGCACCCTGGACTGAGTTACCTTGGTAACTCAAGTCGCACTCTTGTGTGATTTGCCCAAGTGGTGAGCCGGCCGGCTCACCACTTAGCATGTTTGATTGACAGCTAGGCAGAGTGAATGGGGGTGTGCTGCATAAAAGCAGGGCTTTGGGGACTGGAACTTCAGAAGTCGCCACAGGACCAAAGAATCCGAGGAGGGAGAAGCTGAGCCGACCTGCAACGACGACACCACTGGTGGAGCCCTGCTGAACTGTCTCACCACTTTTCCCGACGACAGTCTGGAGAGTCTTCTTCCTTTGACTGGTGGGGATAACCAGTTTCGCCTTCTTTTCACCTTCCTGGAGCATCTCGTGGCCGCCTTGCCTGTGCCAAGCACCCCAGCAACCGGAATAGCACAGTTTACCACTACCGCGAAGAAAAGGGTAGTGCATTTTAACCGGAGAACTCCGCGGCTGGTTTCTTCCCTGGCAGTGCAACGACCTTCATCTTTCCTCCACGGCGAGACCTCTTCTTCCTCTGGACGAAACACTAACTTGCACCTGCTGCCAGGAACAACTGCCTCCGCTGGAGCTTCCTTCACACTTAAGGTACTGTGTCCCGCCTGGCTTCCCTTGCGACAGACCGTTCGGGGTGATAGTAAAGCCTCAACTTTCTAACCTGGGCTGGTCTGGGACAACCTAGCTAACTTTTCCTGACTTTAATTTCATCCTTTTTGTGCGAAATATCTACAAAGACTCTTTGGGCCTAACCCCACTGGTGAACCTGGACCCTTTCTGCTTGCTCTCTCCAAGAGTGGGCCTTGCATTTGAGTTCCTTGCTCTCCAGTAGAACTCTGCCTATCCTGCCGTACTGTGGTTCTTTGAAAAAGTAATGAAACTTGTGTGCTTCTTTAACTCTGCCTTTTTCTCTCCCTTTCTTTACAACTTATTAGTGTCATCTTATGTTAAGCGCTCACCTCTTTCTGAAAATAAGTGGTGTTTCTCACTAAGACTTGTCTAATGAGTGAATAGGGTTGTATATATATGATATTGACTGTGTGCTGAAATTACTTACCTCTTTTTTGCTAGTATGATTTACAAGTGTGTTTTTAAATAAAATAATTATATACTTTTACACCAAAGCTCTGGTCAGTGTTTGTTTGTACTACTGTGTCTCTGTACCTATTGTGTATACTCTGCATACCGCCAAACTCTTCTTGAGAAAAGTCTGACTGCTCAGCCACAGCTACCAAGTGAATCTGTGTGGTACAGACTGCTACCTAGTGGGTTTACTGCCAAACACCTGTAGTCTTAAATCTTTTGCAGTGGTCCCTAAGGGAACTGCACAGGTTTCTGCCTAACAGGTGCCTATAACATTGGCATTGTGGAGTCTAAGCCATTGGGCAGTGTGGTTGCTGGTTGTGGTGTGTACATAAACACTGTGACATAAGGTCTGTTTGTAAAGATAAATGTAGGAGGCTATTGTGGGCAAGGGGCATGCATCTGGTTTGTATGCGTGTACTGCACGCACTTGCTTAACATTGCTAATATACATTTCCTGCTGCTTTTGTGGGATCCCTTTTCTGACATTTATAGTACATGCATTACAATGGGAAGACCATATTGTGAAGTGTACAAGGTACGTGGCCGGCATCATGTTACGAATGCAGTGTTTGCATCATATGATATGATGTGCTATGGTATTTTGCGCCATTTGGATTGTGCCACCATACAAGTTTGGCGGAACAGAGGCCACACAGAGACATTGATTCCTCTAGGCCAGCTGACATTGAGAGTGCGCAAGTGAATGGGAAGGGGGGAGGGCAAAGTGCAGTAGATGGGAACAATACAAAATAGAAATACATGCAACTACGGCCGGTGCTGGCAAGTGCAAGGATAAGTGTAGACATCAAGTGGTGGCTGGACTATTAGGGTTCTAGAAAACAGTCCCAAAGTGCGGGGGTTGACAGAAAGCAGGTGGGGGTACTGTAGGGAGGGAGGTGGCCTGGGACATATATTATAGGGTGGGTAGGAAACCAGTGCAGAAAACTTTTTAGCCTTGATGTGTGCATGGGAGAGGAGAGGAAAAAGAAGCGCATGCAAAAGTTTTCAGGTGCTTTTAGAGCCTACAATACTTCTCAAGGTCCAGTGAGTCAAAGAGAGTGTTGCACAGGGAGGCCCAGCAGAAGAAACATATTTACCACCATCTGGTTGTGTGTAGAAACGACTGAACCGGAGGGAGTAGGAGGCGGATGAGGGAAGAGCTGGAACAAGCAGATATTTAGGAAGTGAGAGTGCAAGGTATTGAGGTCCCAGGGACTAGAAGGCCTTCTGCATAACACACAGGGCTTTTCTTGTATTGTTTGCAGCCACTGGGAGCTATTGCAGCCATTTTAGTCGAGCAGAGATATGATCCCTGCCGTTCAGGCAAAGGACAAGTTGTGCACTTCTCTAATGGATGAGTTGCTGCAGGCGCAGAGTGGAAGCTGGCAGATTTAAAAAGAGCCTCTGGCAACAGTGCAGCATACAAAGCACCACACCCGTGCAGACACTGACATTTTGGAAAGTGACTGTAGATTGCTAAAATGCATTCAGTGGTGGCTTTAATGACTTCTTTTTACGAGTTATGTAGTAGGTGGGTTAGTGGGAAACAATTTGCGTACCATTGTGGGAAGGAAAGAACAGAGTTCCTGTTTCGCTGATATATAGTGTATGATATGGGTAAATTGAAACATTTCAAGCACATACCAACAAATTGCCACTTCATAGTAAGAGATGGGAGAAACATCAGTATGTGTTTTAAACACTTAGTGGACGCTTGGAGGCAGATATTGTGCGCAGAGGCACTTATTACAGCGTTCTGACCATACTAGCAAAACATTTTTTATCCCTTTGTTTTGTGGTGATGGGTGCTTATGTGGATGAATGTGCATGTATAACTCCTGGAATGTTTCACTGAACTTTCCACTGGACATGCTTCCCAATAACAGCATACGTGCAGGGTGATTTTGTAACAGTACATATGAAGTCTTGTGGAGAACTGTCATTGTCAGATGGTGAAGTCTTGGAGGGCATTGGTGGATGCGTGTGTGAGTACTTATCAATATCTAATTAGGGCGTGGTGGGAAGAGGATAGTGGAAAAGGAAGAAGGACTGTCATGATTTACTTTGCGAGGCGCACGTGCTACATTCTGCGCTTTTAAACATGCTGGCCAATGGAAATGCGATTGTTGCAATTGTCCAATCAGGTGGTTAGTGTGCCTCACAGGAAAGGGCAGCTATATTTGGTTTCATTACTGTGTAGTCAGGCTGGCAGAGATGGTGAGACGCACAGTTTTCATAGGGGGTGATGGCTTTGTGCTAGATCTGCTCCAGTATGCCGTGGAATGAGGCCTTAATGGCAGTTTGAATTTGGACAAAGTGGACGCTTTGTGGTGCAGTGTCCCTGTCCATACTTTCGACCATTTTCTTGCAGAATGTCGACGAGTGGCCATTTTAGGTACTGTACACGTTGTGGTAGTGCACTGTGGAGCATTAGGTTCCATAGCTTGTGCAAGTGTGTACCGTCAACTCAAAAAGATGATCAAAGTGCAGCGCATTTTTGCCAGTGCGAAAGTGCTTTTCTCATTTATACCACCAAGTCAGTATATAACTATTCCAATGAATGTTGTCGGCAGCCAGAGGTGGGAAGGCATCTTATCAACAGAAGCATGTGTCACTTTTTGCCTGCTGCTGGAATGTACTCCTGTGAGAATGACAACATTGGTTATCGATATGTGCACCTTCTCAGTGGAAATGGCATTTCATTGTCGCCCTGTCGCAATGACATTTGGTTTTTCAATCTACAGGCTGCACTGAAGACATATTGTAAGAATGTGAGGCGCCGTGCAACAAAAACAATTATAAAAGCCCAAAAAAAGAGTTGTTACTGTGGAAGCTGTTTAAAAAAACCACAAAAGGCTTTTTTAAGAGCCACAACTACAAAGGACATCCCCTACCCTAGTTGACATTTATTCCCCTACTCCCGCCCGCGCACACCTGCAAAAGTCTGCAGACATCGCGACAGTTGGAGGGTTGTACGTGTAACATTCGCCCCTTTTGCATATGGTCATCTTATTTTTGGGATTGTGGAGGACACAGGATTGTGCAATAAGCTTTCTGGGTGTGGAGTGCCCGCACAGCCTGTGGTATGCAGTATATTTGTCGACATACATGTAGAGGGTGAGTTTATGGCTGTGTTGTACGCGCCACATCGTATGCTTTGTGGGTGAATTGTATGTACATTACTTGACAGTGAATGGAAAACAGAGTCCGGTGGGAGTTGTGTGCAGTGTATCATGTGGGTTTGTACACGTATGGAGCACCTACACTGCAGTGATTGCTTTTCGTTTGTGTGTGTGAGAGACTTTGGTGATACTCGATCCTGACGATATTAGTGTTTTTGATTGTGGAGGGACAAATGCACACCATGTAACATGGTTTTCAGTGGCGTTTGTGCTGAGGGAGGTAGTAGGCCCGGATAAGGCTTCTGTTAACGATTACCTGCATAATTTTTTAACCCAACATGCAGATACCCATGTAGGCGCGTTATTTTTTATTTGGTCCGGAAATGGAGAATGCGCGGTACATTGTGAAGAACTGTATGTCTTTTTACAACTTGTGCCATTGTCATGCTGTAGAAATGGGAATCTATCGTTTCACAGCACACGCAGTTTCTCCACAAATAGTGTTCTTGTTGCTATTACTGCATTTCTGTATTCTGCACTCTCTATACACATTGCCTTGGTGACCTTTTTGGAAGTATAGGAATAATGTTTGTGCTTGCTGTTGCGCACTTGCGCTCTTTAAAAGGCACTGCAACACACACACCCATCTGTTTCAACAGCCACCCAGTGTTTTCCACAGTAACACAGTTCCTTCCATTTAGCACACAATTGTGTGGAGGGTATACGATGCACGTTGCACTGCCTCCCTTCATTGACACTTACATTGTGACACTGTATAAGGAGCTTTATATCATAATCAACCACAATAAAAATTGCTAAAGGGACGTTATGGTGTCGCTGCGGTACTACACAAATAACATAATTTATAAATGCACTATGCTAAAGCAACTTTCTGCTTAGTGTCCTACTAAAAACCTATGAAATTCACAAACGAAAACGTTGTTAAAGGGACTTCATTACTTGAGTAGCAGCTTCTGCTAATAATTTGTAGTATTCTAATTTGTTTTGGTGTTCTACTGGGAGGAATAGTAGCCGGGGTAAAGTTACACCTCTTATGTTGTAGGGAGCTAAACCTGTGGGGGCTGTTAATACAGTTGAAAGGTTGTTTACGTCTTGTAGACATTTGCTGATTATTTTAGTTAAGAACGTTTTACCAGAGCCAGCTTCACCACTTTAATACAGGAGCAGAGATTTGTCATTTTTTCAGCTACAAGTTTTAGATTCATGTTTAACACCATGTTCAATTTGTTCAGTGACTTCTAGATGAATGGCGATTTGATCATTATTTAGCTGTGATTTGAGCACTGACACATCTTCATCAGATTGTTTTGATTGATGTATGGTATTTTCTACCTCTGTCATGGCTGTTTCTGTTTCATTTAGAACGAGTGGTTCTTGGCTTCCTGTAAGGGAAGGTTGACTGCCCTCAGGAGTGTCTATCTAGTATAGATTCAATTTCTTCCTCTTGTTGGTGTTCATTGTCCAACATTTGTTTGTATTGTTTGAAATTGACATTTGTTAAACTGCTTTCATTTGCTTTAAATGCAGCTTCTAATGAGTCATGGTCAGCTAATAATTCTTCTTCATTTCTCCAAGGTTTAAAAAGGTTGTAGTAGGGCTATGTAATAAGGTTTGCCATGTTGCCGAGATATAAATGATAACTTTACATGATTAATTGGGCTGGGGTTTGTATGTTTTTACTAGGCTTCCTTCACAAGTTGAGACTGAATATTTGCCAGTTCTCTCATCTGGTGTGACATTGTTGTTCATGATGAGAGGAATTCGCTGATGGGCCCATTGGTCAGCACTCGCCCTTTAGAACTTGTAAGACAAGATACCATGTGAGGACAGGGGGGTACAGGATTCACTTACTCCGACATGACTCAATAACGAGGACTCAGTAGTTTGGCAAAGGGAAGTCCGTTTAATGATACATACATCAAAGAGGGAAACAAATGGGAATCCGCTGTAGTGCGATCACCGGTCTCGCTCCGTCTTCCTCGAACTTCAATTGAACAGAGATTCTTATAGGCAATGTTCGTCATCATTGACGTCTAACTTTGCAAAACTCGACATGGAATATAATTGTTAGGAAATGTAACTTAAGTATAGGTGTTATATCTGACACAAAGGAAGCGGGGATGCTTTAGCATTAGAAGATCAGGCTATTGTGAAGTCACCCATTGTGCTACTAACATCACTACTGTCTGACTATCAAATATTATGTGAACACATCACAAGATTTAAATCATAGATTATATGTCTCTTTTTATTTGTGTTTTTTAGGTATAATGAGTTGTACAAACGTGACCACATGGTCTGTTTTATTAGAAAATATAATAAACTGATGAATTATTCTTGCTAAATTTGAGCCTACCATCTCTTTACATTTGGTAAAAGATTGATGGTCTGTGATTACATGGATTTGGTGTGAGAGCTAGTTATGTTGACCTCTGGTAAAAGGTAGTTTGTTGGAAACCCCTTTCTTGTTTCTCTAGGTGTTATATCTGTATATGATAATAGGGCATACGGATTGGATAACTCTTATCGGGTGGGCGTCTATGCCCATCCCTCTACATCACGCGTGATGGACATCACTACAACCACGACGTCCTATTGGTTACAATATCTATATGACTTAAGATAACTTGGTCCATTGTGATTGGGCAGGTTACACCCCTAGACATAAATTTCCACTTTTAATTGGCAGCATGCAGAATGGACACCCCTGTGCCTGGTGTCCCAAGTTTCACCCTGCCTCCCTTCCATCAATCAGTGTTTTAGGGTGACGCGTCAATTAATTGGCTAAGGATGGCCTCGAAATTGTAGTCTCTTATGGGGAAAGGTTATGGCCTGGATGACATCAGGCGATGGTACTTCTTCGCGCCTGGCTGGTCACGTGTTAGTTCACCATGAATCTGCTCCAGTTTCCAGCTTTTAGTGCATTTAATTCTGTGTCGGCCTAGCCACCTGCATGGGCCCCCCTTATCTTGACCTTCTTGAGGCAGGCTGGTATGCTCTGAAGTTGGACTCTTGTGAGCTGACGCTCTCCTCCCCTTCTCCGGTTGAGCTCGATTTCCTAGGCATGAACCGCTCTTTGAGTTTCGATTCGGCTCCTTCTCTTGCCTTTGGCTGGGTTTTGAAACTTGACCTGGCATGCCTCTGGCCGCCTGGGTACCTTTCTGCTTTTACAAAATGGAGTCACACTTGTATAATGTGCCTTATTGAGGTAGATCTACGGTTGGCGCTTGCCGCTCTATCTTCTACTAAGCATTGCAAGCAATATCGATTTCTTAGCATCTTGCATTTCAAGCCTATTTACACACGTTTAACAGGACAATTTCTTCCATCTTGTCTCGTAACACTGTTTCCTGGTGTTGTAACATTGTCTCCTCTCTGTACCTATTCCATTCAATTTCGTAGTTACTCGCACTGGCGTGTTATCTTCGATAGCTGCTCTTGTTCATTCACAAATCTGTTCAGGCCCTTGTGTCATTTCCACTGGCCTTCTATTAAGGCTTTTGGGGTCTCTTCATGGGCCATGTGTAGGTACTCCTCATTTCATATCAGAGGCTGGTATGGCTGTCTGATAGGGTACCGTGCTGCCCAGGGTTGTCTGCTTATTGGTGCTTCAACCGGTATGGATCTTCTGATGTATACTGGGCAGAGTCCCACTGCAGCTCTTTGTAGGTTCATTTGCTCTTCATACGTCGCATACCTTGGCGAGTGCGTTCCTGGTACCTCGAAATGAGGGGAGGGGGTGCAGGCCATGTCTGGAACCTCCTTTACATTATTTTTATAGTAGTAGTTTCGGGCTATGTCATAGAGACCCATGTATTCCAAACTAGTAGTTCTGTTTGGGTAGTGTTTCAATTAAATTGTTTTTTTAAAAAGGTCCTGGCTGTTGGGTTCATTTCTGGTTATTATTTCTATCTCTTTGTAGGTTTTGAGTACTATTTTTCGGGAGGAAGCTGGACCAAGGTTTAGCCACACAATGTGTTCCCGATTTCCCATATAAGGCGGTTCCTGTTAAACGGTCTGCAGCTTTGTAGCACCCGCATTCTCTATGGGAGAGCATTTATATACCAAAACTGTATACTTTGTGTGACTGTGTTTTGGTTTTGTGAGATGATGTCATCTCGGAGGTCCTTCACCTCAGTTTCCTTAGTTTTAGTGAGATAGGCTGGGACATATCTTGCAAATGCAGTGGAATTGTCTGCACTATATTGGATGTATGTTTTCATTCCACAAGAAGGCTACGATTGCATTGTGATCATTGATGTACTTGGATTCTTCATACCTTTTTAATGTTGTATGTGTTTTTAGGAGGTTTCTCTTTTACACAGTATCTCATAGAAGACTTTAAGCTATTTACTTGTCCTGTTGTGGAAACTGGGCTTCGGAAACCAAAGCAACATTTGGTATAGTATTTACCTTTTGTTTTTATATCAACATCGGCAGCATTTGCCACACTTATGTTTTTGGAAGCATAAGATTTGTGTATGCAGGCATATTCTGAACAACTTAAAGTAACAAACCATGTGGGTGGGTCTAGGTTCCATTGCATACAAAGTACATCAGCGTGACGTCGGAAACCAGTATTCCCTTGAACCATGCATGTTTGCCATGAGATGTGATACTTGACTGCAAAACTTCATCTTTGTCTTTTTTCTTACGAAGCAGTTGGGTAGCAGATATATTTGAACAATTACAGCCTGTTTTTAATGTGTGTATAACTCCATAACATAGTTAGTTGCTGGTTCACTTTCAAACGGGAGGTGGAAAATGTATTCTAGAATTTGTTGAAATCTGGGATCTTCAGAATACATTTGCAAAATTCTGATGCTCTAATTTGTGTGGATCTTTCATCATGTCTGCCTCCTTTTCCTGTAGGAAAGAGTAGAGGAAAATAAAGTGCTTCTACATGTGTTTCCCCATATGCTCATTGGAGAGCCTTTGGTTTGACACATTGGTTATGTTTCTAATGCATCTTCTATGGTGTCTTTGAAGTGTAGTGGGCGATTTGTATACTGGTCTAAAATGATGGCTGCAGTAACAGGAATTACACGTTCAAATTGGCCAGTTTGTGCTGAATCTTGAATTATTTGGGTTTTCCTTTTACGTTTTCCTCTATTTATATCTGTATAGTATGCATTGTTTTCTTTACTTATTGTAGGGCTTGTCTAACTTTGTTTAACTCGACTAGTTGACAAATTATTTTGTCTTTTGTTGGTACACCATTGACTAGTACAATTAATGATTGATCTATTGACCATTGTACTCCTACAGTTTCTACATTTTCTTTAAGATCTAATGGCAAATATACTACTCTTCAACAAATACCTTTTTAGTAACTCAGATGGAGGCAATTTGGCCGTTTTCAGTTGAAGGCGTATTATAGCTTGAAATGGGTGTACTGTTTGGATTATAAAGCGCTCATACAAGCTAAGTTGTTGGAGAGATTTTGGAAGTGGGAAGATTTCAAAGTTATTCATAATAACACGTAATGGCATTTGGTTATTGTCCAGCTTTGTATTGCATTACGTCCAAACTATTGAGGGGTCAGTTATTTTGTATTTATTGTCTGCTGTTAGATATAAAGCTAATTGGAACCATTGGGATTCCACATTGTTTTCTATTTTGTAGGCCATATGTACTATTTTGGTGCTCCTTTTTATAAAAAGTTCTGCGACAACAGACACATACTTAGTCTGGTATTTCAGCAGATGTGTTTTGAAACGTAGCTATTTTTTTCGGATGTGTTTGTAAGACTTGTATAGTCTATTATGAGGAACTCATGGTGGCAACAAGATAGACACAAGTGATCATAGTTCAAGGGTGTTTATTGAATAATTGTTTATTGAATAATGAATTCTGTACGCAGGTTGGAAAAATGGCTATTCTAAACCTAAATCTAAGATGGGAACAAGCGTCGACCATCAAATGATTAAGGCAGTCCTAGTGGCGTTGTCAAATAAAAGCGCCTATACTAAGAAACCTATTGCCAAACCTTACAACTAATACAAAAAAGGGTTTGGGATGGTTCTCAAGAAAAGAAAGAATTGTTCTCAATGTCGGGATGCGGTAGCCTGGGTCTCCCATTTTTGAGCTCGGGGAAAGGTGGGATCTTGGATCATAGTACAGTCTGGGGCTTCTCCAGCAGGAGAAGACAGTTCAGCTTTCAGCTATCAGGGCCGTCGATGGCTAAGTCTCGTTTCGCTTGAAAGTCTCTTGCCTTCGAGGACCTGAGGTCTTCAAAATAATAAAACTTAAGTTTCTTTAATCAAATGAAAGTTCTTTAGGGTGATACTGATTTGCCCCTGGGAACCCCTCTTCTGGGCGCTGACCCTTCTCAATTGTTAGCTACATTTCATGCAGGGTGATGGCTTCACCCTTGGGTTCCACTCTTTCGGGCGCAGACCCTTCATTGTTTACCACAGTTTCACAGAGGGTGCTGGCTTCACCCCTCAATCTCCCTCGGTCAGGCTTAGACCCTTACCAACTTCACCTTCACTTGTATTTGCAGGACTTACTTCCCTTGTTCTCTAATATGGCGGGATTCACTTCCCTAGCTTTCACAGTGGTTGTAGATCAGCCTTTTGATTGTTCAGGGATTTTACTAGACCTCCTGTATGACCACTTTCGGTGACTCTCCTATGGCCTTCTGGTACCTGTAGTTTCGCTCTGATGGGGGCTCAACTAGAGTCTATTGATTTAGCACCCACGCAGTGCCGGTTTCTATTTACAGCTGGTTTATCCTTAACACTTCTTAGTTATTTTACAGTTCATTAAACTTGGTTCAAACGTGCTACTTTGTGATTCTCGCTCAATGCTGCCCGGTTCTTATCGGTTCTCCCCTCAACTCACTGGCTGCGCTGAACCACTTAGCTTTCTGCTTTACTGGAGTCAAGGCTGGTACCACGGTCGCAGGAGCTTCCCTCGCTCCTGCTTATCGGCATAGGCTTGCCCCATGTATCATTGAAATCTGCTGCAAGACACTTGTGCAGTTGTTTGCTGTCTTAGGCTCTCTTCCACGAAGGTTCTGCATGTCTGGGACGAAAAGGGCAAGGTCACTTCTCTCCTCTACACCCTCTCGATTCCTGCCGCCTTTGTCCTTCTCTTGAACTGCTGCTCCCGATTAGCTGTCTTGTCGTGCTGTGTGCCCTGCTCGCCTTTCTTGCCTTGTACGCACTGTGCTCTCTTGCTCCACCTTTTATCCCTGTGGGGAAGGCAAAGGGCTGCCAGGCGTGTATTATTCTGATCAATTGCCTGACTTTGCCTGACACTTGTATTGGTACATATCCAGTAAACTGCTCTGGTGTTAATCCGTTGTCTGGTGTGTTGTGTGAAAGTGTTCATGTCAGAAAAGGGGGGGCACTGGTTTTGAATGTCCTACTTGGTAGGATTGGGAAAAGGTGTTGAAAGAAGGGGGATATCATGTCTCACCCGTTGGTGTCACACTCCCCGAGAACCCCCCATCCAGGTGATCCTCCCTCACTGATCCACCCCCAGGAACTGGATCCAATAGCAATGGCTGTGTCCTGGGTGACAGATACCTGGGGACTAGCTAGGGAGACACCTTCAGGTTTCTCACACTATGCACAAGATTTCATATAGCGGAATGGTGTTTTGCCCACATTTTGATGTGATGGAACGTGCTTTTGCAAGCAGTTCCTGAAATACAAGCTAATGAATGTCCTCGCAGTCCAGCGTGGATGTCCACTGGCCAGGAGTCCATGCTTTAAGTTTTTATTCTACTTTTGTCTTTTAGTTTTTCATAGTGATTTAGGAATTGTCGTAAAGATTCAAAGGATTGTTGTTGTACATTACATATTGAGCTGCATGTCCATTTGTATACTGGACAGTTTGTTTGGACAAAAGGAATATTGGGTTGAAAGTGTTAGGGAGGTTTTCTCTATAAGAATTTCTTTTGCCATAATGGTGTCTACTACCATTTCATAGCCTCTGCCATTATTGTCTATGGCATTTGGCTTTCTTTGTTCTTGTTTATAAGCGTCTTCGTTGAAATATGGCTCTGTGCTGCTTGTGTGAATCCATTCACCATCACAGAAATGTGAAAAGGTATTTCTGTTGACATTGCGCATGTTTAAAAGTACTTTTTGTCATTTATTGATTCATTTAGTTCATGGTTTTATTCTGTTTAAAAAAACTTGTTTATATTAATATTAAATATATACATTTTTATTGCGATTCAGATGAGCATAGTACAGGTATCACTTAGTACAGTGGTCCGCAAAAAAACATAACATCGAAATTTCAGTTTTGTAAGCAAATAACTGTTATTCCTATCGCAGCCGTTCATTCAACAGGTGAAGTTGAGCAATAGGAAAAGGGGAGGAGTGATAAAAAGGAAAGGCGGGGGGGAAAAAAGGTAGTAACACATTGCCAACAGTCTTGGCTTCATAAGGTGTTTCAAAAGTAACAGCTGCAAAAACATCAGTTTGTCTGCCACATAGTCCTTGTACGACTCCCATGTGCGTGAGAACTTGGGTAACTTTCCCCTCTGCTATTGTTTTGAGTTTCTCCATCCACAACAGCTCCCACACCTTCACCCACCAGTAAGCAGCATGAGGACTGTCTATGACTTTCCAGAAGCGTGCTTGCTTGATTCGAGCAGCCGTGAGCAACTGCGAGATCAGTTTGGCTCTGGCACCTTTCATAGGGAAGGACCCATCGTTGGGGGCATTCCCCAGTAGCGGGTTCCGTGGTTCCATGGGGAGTAGGATTTCTTTAATTTTAGAACGCACCTACAACCAAAATGACTGCATTACAGGGCAGTGCCACCACACACGGGCTAAGTCGCCTCGCTCCCCACACCCATGCCAACAACTGTCACGGTAGGCAGGATTCATCACTTGCAAGAGCTGTGGGACAGATGCCAACGGAAGCACAGTTTGAGGGCTCCTTCCTTCGCTATGGTACAGCAAGATTTGTTTGGGCTCTGGTCTATATCCTCTGCCAGGATTCTCCTGGAATCTCTAAACCCAATTCCCTTTCCCATGCCACCATGTAGGGGAGCTTCTCTTCCAACGAGGCGCTTTCAAGAAGCCTATAACATGATCCCAGTCTGTGTGTCTTTTGCCCTTCAAGGATTTTAAGCTCTATCCCTGTTGCGTCCCTGGAAGCTGCCTGTCATATGGCGGTATTGCACAGCCAGTGACGGAGCTGTACATAGCGGAACTGCTCCGATTCAGGCACTTAAACTTCTCTTTACATTCTACAGAGGTCAGGGGTTCTCGGTTGACATAGAGGTTCCGCAGTCTCAAGGGTTTGTCTGACGTCCAGTGCTGAAAGGTTCTAGTTTGAAGGCCTGGGGTGAAGGCCGGGTTTTGAGTGATTGGTGAGAGGAGGCCCAGGCCCGATTTAAATCCCCTCTGAGCACAGGCTTTATCCCAGCTCTGAAGTGTCGCTAGGGTAGTAGCCAGCATGGTGCCTTGCTGCCGACACGCTTCCCTGGGGAGGAACGGGAGGTGGCTCAGGGGAAAGCGGGGGAAGCAGATTGCACAATGTTACATGACTTGGGAGCTTCAGCTGCTCCAAGCTAGCCAGCATTCCGGCTATTTGGGCTGCTTGGTAGTACCATGGGATCGAGGGTACCCCCAGACCTCCTACCATTTTAACTCTTGTGAAGCAATTGCGGGGGATTCATGTTTTTTTGCCCTGCCATGTGAATTGTCCCACTGCCTGCTGTAGGGTAAGGAGGTCGCTTTCCAGGATACGCACTGGCAAAGCATGAAAAATGTATAGCAGCTTGGAAGGAGGGTCATTTTGACTGCAGAGATGCACCCTAGCCATGACATTTCCTAGGGGTCCCATCTTTGGAGCCATTTTCCTTCCAGAGGTCGGGGATGTTCACCTTTAACAGTCCAGAGTAGGTGGGGATTAAATGTACTCCTGAATCGGGGATGTCTGTAGTCGACCATCGGAAGGGACCTTTTTCCCGGAGGGTTGCCAGGGCTGAGGAAGATTCAGTCAGACCCATGCCTATAGATTTTGCTGGGTTAATCGCAAATCCTGAGATTGCTGTGAATTGGGATAGCACATCGATTAGGGCCGGGAGAGAGCTAAGTGCATTACTTAAAAAACAGGGCACATCTGTGTATAAAGCCACTAAGACACTTGCCCCCATATTTGAAGCCCTGAATGTCTGGATGAAGGTGGACTCTTTGGGCTAAAGGCTCTATTGCCAAGGTGAGTACCAGGGGGACAGGGGGCAGCCTTGTCTTGTCCCTTTGCCCAGTGCTATAGGGGGAGACCATCGCGAGTTGACCCTGACACGTGTGGTCGGAATCTGAAAGTTTGAGAGTACTAACTTAGTGAAGCGCAGACCGAAGCCGAACCCCTTAGAGCTTGTTTCAAATAATCCCAGGACATCCTATCAAAAGCCCTATGGCTGTCCAGGGATACCAGGGATAGCTTTCCCTGAACTTGAGGGGCTAGAGCTATAAGGTCGATCGTGCATCGATTATTATTGTGTGCTGAGCGATTTTGGATAAAGCCTGTCTCATCGTTATCGATTAGTGTCGGGAGGACGTCCCCAAGGTGAAGTGCTATTATTTTACTGAAGAGTTTCGTGTCTGCGTTGAGCTGCGCAATTAGGCGATAAGACGTACATTCCATGGGGTCCTTGCCTGGCTTCAAAATCAGCATACTGTCTGACTCTGCCATGGACTGTGTGACTGAACCGGAGGACAAAAAGAAATGAAACAGTTTCGGCAGGTGAGGGATTAGTTCCGAGCCAAAGATTTTATAAAATGTGTTTGTAAAGCTGTCGTGCCCAGGGGCTTTCCCCAGCGGAAGGGACCGAATTGCACGCTCAACCTCTTGGTCGGAAATTGGCTCTTCCAGGGGGTCCCGCTGTGACTGGGCGATCTGGGGGAGGTGGAAATTGAGTATGAATTCTTGAGTAAATTGCAGGTCAGCATGATGAGGGGACGAGTGCTCCCGGTAGAGGTCCTCCATGATTCGGAGTTTACCTTCCTCCGAAGTCTTGCGGTTCCCATTAGCATCTCGTAGGGTTTCTATGTGGTTGTATCTAGATTGCTTTTAAACTTTTGCTGCCAAAAACCTTTTGACCTTATTACCTCTTATGTAGAAGTATTACTTTGGAGGCATTAGGGAGTGCAGACCCCATGTGATCTGCCTTTAAAGCTTTTCGTACTATTAGCAGGTCCCGAAAGGAGCTGGGACCCCTTCTCCCTCTGTGTCGCCTCTTTTCTTTAAAGCACCTCCTCTAACTGGGCTTGAAACTGTTTCCTGGCCTTCCCTTGTACCGCTGCTTGGTCTATAATATGGCCCTGAATAACCACCTTCCTGGCGTCCGACACTATATTGCATCCCACATCTCTGTTGTCGTTCTCTATAAAATAGAGCTTTATAGCTTCGGAGATGCAAGAGCGAATTAAGGGGTCCTCCAGCAAGAACTGCTTCAGACAACAGGCTGGCTTGAGCAGGGGAGTTGCAGATGGGGGAGGGGGGGCCCTCAGTCGCGTGTCCCTTATTACAATTGGGGATACAAACTGAGCAATTTATCTAAACTAAAAGGGAAATAACGCCCTGTTTTTTATTAAAAAAGGACTGCTTTCTGTAAACTAATCGGTCAATCTTTCCTTTTTTCTGCCAAACAAAGATAACTAATAAAACCTAGAAACCTTTTCATTTGCAAGGCAGACAACTCATGCACAGATGGTCATGGCATGCGCCTATTAATTATTTTGAACAAACAGACTGTTTTTTTCTGAGTGTGTTAGAAGGTTAGTGATAGGGCAAATTCCTTCTAGACTATCCCCTAACCCCAGATAAGCAGAGCAACCAGCACAATCTAGGGCTAGTAATTCACAAGGGCTTAGTTTAACATGGTTGAAGGGCAAGTTAGATTGGGGCCACACGTGTATTACCGGTTATGGTTAGGCATTACCGGTTAGGGTTAGGCAGCCATTTTTAGAGAGGAAGGGTCTGGCTGCATTTAGGACCTTTGTCACGTAGGCTGCTGAGGAGGCAATGGCGCTCACCTGTCTGCATGGTGAGTGAAGCGTTGAGGTAAACCCCTAGAGTCTTTACTGTGGTTGAGACGGGAATTGAGCAATTGTCAATCAGAAAGTCGGTGTATTGGTTCTTGAGATTAATTAGGGCACTTGGTGGCCTGACGATTAGGATTTCAGTTTTGTCACTGTTAAGGCAAAGATGATTGGCTGCCATCCAGGCATGTATTGTGGAGTAGATATTGTTGAGGATGTCGGAATAATCTGCTGAATCATGTACTGACGCTGATTGTGATATTTTGGTAGCATCGTTATGTCAGGTGGTGGTAACGGTAATACAAGGTTCATGGTAACACGCCGGCTACTGGTGGGTTTTACCGGCAATCTTCTAATGATGCCCATGAGTAGTGGTGTTTGGGACATTATCAGGCGTAGGGCAAAAATGGGTGAGTAAAAAAGATGCATATCCAGATTGTTTGTGCTGGTGATTTTAATAAGTGAAGGGCTGTGTTTGTGGCGTAATGTATTTGTAATGTGTTAGTCTTTTTATAGAATAGGGAAACTGTGGCCTAGTGGTAATGCAATGGCAGATTGTAGTTGGAGTAGTGTTTGGTGTGTTATAGTAGCGGTTCCAAAAGAGCAATAGTTTATATGTAAAGAGAAGTGTTTCTGATGCTTGTGAATCTGCTTAGTCACATGCTGTGCATATAGTCCAACATCTAGTGGTAATCAGAGTATTGCATCTCGTCTTTCGAGGATCAAAAGGGGACATCAACATGGGTGTGCTTGTAACACTATTCCCAACGTGACGTGTAGTGTGCCCAAGCTAGGTGGTCGCCTTATGCGGAGCTTGAAAAATTTAAAATATATATCTTTGTCCATGACCTCCGGTCATTTAATATTTGTCCCCTTCAATGACGACTGCTTCACAACCAATGGCGAACACCGCGGGAGACAAATTCAGACTTCAGTAGCTGGTCCTCCGGTCGGTGCTGTCTACCGTCTGGCCTCGGCCCTCCAGCCAGGCCTACACAGTAGGGAGAGTGGGGTCTGGGGCTCGCTTTCTTTTCAAGAATGCATTTCCTTCTCCCTTCTTTTCCCTCCTGGTTTTGCTGTCGCTATTAACCTGAGCTATGGACAGGACGCCTTTAAATATTGCCCTTCTTGCAGCGGCAAGTACCCTTGGAAAGACACACACCAGAGGTGTAATGAGTGTCTACCTCGATCATAACGAGGATTCCTGTCGGTCTTGCAAGCTTTTGTGTCCTAAGATGATAAAAGAATGACGAGTAAAACGGTGGGCGGGCCTACGCCATGCAGCAGGCCGAGAGTAGCTCCCTTGCCGGTGGAGGCGCCTCGAGTGATGAAGTGAGCAACAGCCGTGGCTCCGACGCAGAGGCCATTGACCTATCTTCAGAGCAGCCACGCTCCGAGGCATCCGTCCCTGGCCCCAGCAGGCAGGCCACCGGTTCTGCTATGGGGAGTGTACATTCTGGTGACGGACTCATTGGGATAGCCAAAGACGCCAACGTGTATGCTGATACTTTTGACGGAAACCCACCGATCCACAGGGTCGGCAGCTCTACCCGCAACTGTCTAGGCGGCATGCATCCTGGCACTCAAGCCACAAGGGCGTCGGCACCAAACTTCATAAGAGCACCGAGACGCCTCATAAGAGCACGCCGACACCTAAGGTTTCGGCAACTCCGAAAACTGCGATGAAGCAGCTTGGGCCATTGAAATCCCTTCCAGATACGCCAGAGATCCGCGAGAGTTTCGCAAACATCATTTGGTGGCAAATAGGCCTAAAAACGTGTCGAAAGACACGTCAAGATGTCGAAGGTCAGGAAGAATATTCAGAAGGTTCCCAGCCCCTGTCTAAGACTCTGTCAGACCAGGCTCGACAGCCTAAGGACACAAGTCTTCAAGAAGAGACCTCCATGAATAAACTTTCAAAATTTGTGAACTTTACGAAAAATGTATCGCCCCCCTAAAAGGCCTAGAAAGGAAGATTACTATCCTACTATGACTAAACTGATGAAGAGGTGTTTGAGCTAACGGAACCAGAGGAGATTCCTCAGGACCCTTATACAGGGGGAGTCTATAGATAAGTCCCCAGATTGGGGTGATGAGCAGCCAGTGGGGAAGCACCATGGCTGTCACCGTCCACTACCCCTGATCCAGACACTGTGCTTTGATCCTCCAGCTTCACGCCCTATAAGACTGGCATCTCCCATCGATGAACAAATGGCATTAAATGCTATCCTTAAAGCAGCTGAACACTTTCAGATTGCCACTCAAGAGACGGTGCAAGACACCAACATCTTAGAGGATATTTTGAAAGAGAAACCTCATCAAGTCAGGCGATACCCCTGTTAAACTCCATCAAACGGCTTATCGCCCCCTCTTTGCTGACTCCATCACAAACAAGGGCAGTAAACCCATGGGTCGAAACGTTTTTGCCTCTTGCCTACAGACCCACCTTACATCTGGGGACATGCCGCTCCCGATTCCCTAGTGGTAATGACGACTAGAAAGAGAGCAGGAGTACCCTTGTCTTCGGCCAAGGCACCGTGGGACAAGGACTGCAAGAAGTTGTATGCCCTGGGGAAGTGCATTACAACAGCAGCAGCCTAGTCTTCGAGGATAGCTAATACCACATTGTTGGCTAGTTACTGTGACGTCCAGTGGAACCTGCTCCAGGAAGGTCTACAGGAAGTCCCAGAGCCAACACGATCACGCCTTGTTGGAAGGCGGTGGATGAGGCTTTAGAGACTGCAGAAACCGAACATGAGACTTTGAAGTCACTAAGCCAGATAACACAGAGAAGCCATCAGCAGCGAGGGGGCAGCTCTCACTGCTTCTTTCGCGGACAATCGTTCCCACGTTCCCCCCACAATCAGTACAGAATGGGAAATACGTCATGGTCCTCTGGACAGGGGGCAGCTGCCAAAAACCAATATCAGCCATGAGGACAGCCCCGTGGCAAAGGAAGGGGTAGAAGCGCCGCCCAAGAGGCTCCCCGACCTCAAATAAAAAATGACTTACCGATCCAGGTTCCCTCGAATGCCTCCCCGGTCAGCAGATGGATAACCTTATCAATCCGTGCGTGGGAGGGAATTACCACAGACCAGTGGGTGCTCAAGACTGTCACCCACGGTTACTGTATCGAGTTCAGCCGACCACCCGGATACCGGCCTCCAACGTCCAGATGATTGTCACCAGAACATCTGAAGATCCTACTACAAGAGGTGGAGATCCTGCAAGAAAAGGGAAGGGCGCGATCAAAATCATCCCCCGTTCTACAGGTAAACAAGGGTATTTATTCAGTGTACTTCCTTGTACCCAAAAAAGATCTCACCATGCGCCCTGTGCTAGACTTGCGTCCAGCGGACACATTTGTCAAACCACAAAAGTTTCATATAACACTGCAAGAGGTAATCCCTCTACTAAAACAGGGGGATTAAAAGGCAACATTGGACATGAAAGATGCATACTTTCATATTTCAATGCTGCCAGCGCACATAAAATACCTAAGGTTCATGATGGACGACAAACACTATCAGTTCAAGGTCCTTGCCTTCAGCTTTGCCTCAGCCCCAAGGGTATTTATAAAGGTACTGGTGGTAGTAGCTGCTCACCTGCACATGCAGTCCATTCCATTCTATCCTTACCTCAATGACTGGCTAATAACAGGGGATCTGAAGGGAGCATGCCTATCACCCACCCAGGAGACAGTAGATCTCCTCTTCAGTCTAGACCCCAGCCAAGTCAAACAATTTATGGGAGCTCTAATTCAGACAGACAACAGTCTCATCTTCCCCTCCAACGAGAGGGTTCAAAACATTAGATTCCAAATCCCTCACTATGCACCCAATGTTAGGGAGAGTTCTCATTTCATGGCTAATTTCCCTTACCTAGTGAGTCCCTCAGCAGCTTTGCTGGATTTCTGGAGTTATTTCTTTCCACTTGGTAAGAGTGTGAGCTTTTCCCCCACTCTTACTTGTGTTTTGTGGACTCTGGAGTACACCACTTCAGTAGACCCCTTCTTTTGTGTCACACAGCACCTTCAGTGCAGTGACACAGGGTTGTCGTTCAGACTTCGCACCGACTCCATTTCTGAGGCCGACTACTGTCCCCAGAAAAGGGTAAAGTTACCATTAACTTTACTTAGTCAAATTTAACCACAGATCCAGTACACACCATCTTACATGGAGTGCTGGAAGGGTTAACTCTTAACTCGTTTTATCTGTACCTCCTAGAGCATTGTTTCGCCCTTTTAACATTTAGACATGGCTGGTGGCAGTGGTATCTACCCTAATTTTCTACCGCGGTTATATAACCGTGGTAATATTGTAGGCTATTGTGTTAGCCTCAAACTTAAACCCACTTGACCAAATCCTTTTTCGTTTGGCTCTGTTGCGGTTTATTCACAATTTCTTTTTGTTAAAATCCTTCTTGTGTTTTATTTTGCGCGGCAAAATAGGTTTGCCTTCTTTGTTCACTGTCTTTTGGCAGGCTTTCTACCTAGAAGCCCTCAAAGCGCCTGGGTGTCTAGGTGGGCTGGATGTGAGGGAGGGGTCACCCCCTGCACATGGTATCCTAGGAAACCCAAGTCGCACTTTGCCATGATTGGACAAGGTGGTTGTCTGGGCTGGACAACCCCCCCTGCTGGGTGATTGACAGCCAGGCTGTGGAATGGGGGTTTTTCACATAAAAGGCAGGTCTCTTGGGCTGGAAGTCGGAGAGTCGCCACTGTAGGAACTACAAGGAACTGATGAGAAGTGGAGGAGAGGTCGACTGCTGCAACTACCCCATACCGGTGAAGCCCTGCTGCAGTCCTGAGCTACCTACCCTTCAACGACTAAGAGGAGATCCAGTCCGGAGTCTTCTTCGCTTGAGCCTGGTGGGGATAACCAGCTCACCTTCAGCCAGAGGTCGCCTTCATGGTCGAAATCGCTGCACATTGCTGTGGTGGTCCGGATAGCCACCTGAATACCCTCTCTTTGTTTTTAAGGAGTGCACCTTTTATTCATTGTCGCTGCTGCCGGCCTCATCCCTGTGTGGTGCGGATCCCCTCATCGTCCTTCTTCGTGCTGAAGCTGCAGGAAAGCGTGGGTCTGCGGGACACCAACAGGATCGACTGCCGTGGCACCAGCTTCATTCTTCGAGAAAGGCATTGTGTCCTGTTTGAAGAATTTTGGGTGAAATCCCTATTTCTCTACCTTAAGGCTTGTCCTTACTTTTCCCTCCTTCTTATAACTTTTGCTTCCGAACATTAACAATATCAAAGTACTCTTGGCAACGTTGAATCTTGAACTGTCCGACTGTGTGATCCTCGACAATAGACACCCGGTGTCATTTGACTTTGGCTCCGGCTCTTTGACTCTTGAATTCCTGTCTGTGTGTTCTTCGATTCTGTCTGCCTAACTAACCTATTGCCTGTGATTTTTGCCCCCAACTCGCTCTGGGTATCTCGGGTGCTAAGTGTGTTTTTGCCCCGGTAGCATTTCTTGACACGGATACGCGTTTCTCTAATAGACCGAACTGTCAAAAATTGATCGCAATTGTATTCCCGGTAACGTGTTCTGTTTCATAACACTGGTCCATTCAAACACAGGGTACTTACCTTGAGAAATACTGTACAAAGTGAATTGGTTAGTTGTAGTATATTTTACGTGTGGTTTTTGAATTAATAGAAGTGTCGTGTTGATAACAAATGGTTTAAAAATAAATGTACTTATATTTTTGAGTCAGTGTTTGCTTGTGTCACAGTAATTGTAGTCCCTTTGTGTAATCTCTGTTACTGCTCATATACTCTTGAGATAATCCTGTCTGCTCCGCTACTGCTACCACTTTAACATAGTAGTACAGGCTTATACCAAAGGTAAAACTTGTATTGCCACCTTTAGTCTTGATCGTGTGTAGTGGTCCCTAAGGGTACTGCACAGGATTCTGTCTAACACCCAATCGCGAGGTGACTTTACGCCAAGCCATGCGACTGTTTGGGATGATGGTTTCCTGCATTTACTTAGTCCCACACAAATGTTTGCGCATGCACCCTGTGCAAGAGTGGCTCAATAGCCAGTGGTGCCAGGCCAGCGTATAATGGGATGATTTAGTGGTTGTCTCGGCAGCCCTTGTTCTCTCTCTGCAGGGGTGGTTGAGGGAAAACCTCTTGAAGGGGAAGACCTTCACCACCCCTGCAGTAGAAGCCTCTCTCACTACAGACGCATCACTGATGGGGTGGAGGGGGGCTCACCTCCTTCATCACACAGTGCACAGTGTTTGATCCCCAGCAATAGCGTCCAACCACATAAACCTGTTGGAGTTGTTGGCAGTGTTCAAGGCCCTAAAAGCTTTTCAGATGCAACTTCAGGGGAAGACAGTATTGGTCCTCACAGACAGCACCACGGTCATGTATTACCTGAACAAACGGGGCCACGCACTCTCCAGGGCTATCCAAACTGTCCCCGAAAATTTGGAAGTGGGCTCTCAAACACGGGATGTTTCTCATATCTCAACATGCTCCAGAGGAACTCAATCTTCTGGCATATATGCTCAACAGAGACTTCCCTCTACCCACAGAGTACAAATGGCAATTACACGAAGACATTGTCTCCAACGTCTTCGCGGAATGGGGCTTCCCAGAGATCGACAGGTTTGCAACTCTGGAGAATGCACAATGCCAAGATTACACCTCTAGGTACTCCAAGAACCGCTCCAAGGGGAACGGTCTCTGGATAACGTGGTCAGGGAGATTTGACTATGATTTTTCCCCCAACTACCCTGCTCAACAAAGCGCACAAGAAGCACCAGGAACCAGTCACAATGATTCCGGTGGCCCCTATTTGGGCCCGCCAACCCTGGTTCTCCCATCTGATGGCGATGTCAATCTCTCCTCCGATGAAGCTGCCTTGCCCATACAACAGGCTCTCACGGGACAAGGGGGAGACTCCATCCTTGTCCGCAAACTCTCAATTTAGCGGCTTGGCTCCTGAGGTCATAGAATTCAGGCACCTCCAACTTTCTCAGAGATGAATGGATATTCTTAAAGAGGCAAGAAAGCCAGACATTGCTATTCCAATAAATGGAAACGCTTCATTATCTGGTGCCATTATAAGAGCATCAATCCCATTGACTGCTCACCTACCCACATTGTTTCATGCCAGACTCATCTACTGGATTCAGGTCTGGTTTTTAATTATCTGAAGGTCCACCTGGCTCCACTTTAAGCATACACCACATCTCAAAAGAAGGTGTCGTGGTGGATGATCCCAGTGATCAAGGCATATATGGAAGGGGTTAAAAGACTTCATGCCCCCATTTCAAACTCGGCTCCTGGATGGGACCTAAATGTGGTATTAACTAGACTAATGGGATCTCCCTTTGAACCTATGCATAAGGCTAGCCTTAAGGCTTTCCCTTGCAAGACTGCGTTCTTTGTGGCAGTCACTTCAATTAGAAGACAGTGAATTACAGGCCCTTTCAGTTAAAGACCCATGTGTCACAATTTACAAAGATAAGGTGGTTTTGCGCACTCATCCTAGGTTGTGCGCCTAAATTCATTTCAAAGTTCCATGTGAATCAATCAATTGAACTACCCACCTTCTTCCAGAACCCCACTAATGTGGCAGAAAGAAGCCTACACACACGATGTGCGCAGGGCAGTCATATATTACCTGAAAAAAACAAAAGCACTAAGAAGGACAAATCATTTTTTTCGTTTCAGTGGCGGCTGGTAGAGAAGGGGACCCTGTCTCTAAATCGGCCATCTCAAAGTGTATTGTAAACTACCATCACACTCTGCTACACTCTTGCTAAGAGAGATCTGCCCTTCAAGCCTACAGCACACTCTACTTGGGACACTGGGGCTTCCATAACATTCATTGCAAATGTTCCTCTCAAATCCATTTGCAAAGCAGCGACCTGGAGTTCTATTCACACCTTTACAAAACACTACTGCCTAGATACTTACTCTAGGTCAGATTCTCAGGTAGGTCAAGCGGTACTAAGACATCTCTTTTATTACTGTTCTTCTCACACCCCCACCTCCCACTCTGGGTACTGCTTGCTATTCTATGCACAGCATGTGACTCTTAAGCAGATTCACAAGAATCAGAAGACATGCATTACTTACTGCAGTAGCATTTCTGATGATTGTATCTGCTTAGATTCACATGCTCCCACCCTTCCTCCCCGCTCGGAGTAGAAGGAACCTAGTCATCTTACTATTCTCCCTCTATCTGTACTCGATCACGTTAGTCCTAACGCTCCCTCACGGCAGAAAAAACACAACCAGAGGGACCGTGACGCGTGTTAGTGAGAATCATATGCAGTACCCTTAGGGAACACTACATACAATTAAGACTACAAGTGATAGTACAATTTCACCTTTGGTACAAGCCTGTACTATCCAGTAAAGTGGTAGCGATGGCTGAGCAGCCAGACGTATCTCAAGAGCAAATGAGCAGTAATGGGGATTACACAAAGGACTACAATTACTGTGACTCAAGCAAACACTGACTCAAGGTTTCTGGTTAAAAAATACAAGTACATTTATTTTTAAACCATCTGTTCATAAAACACTTAACTACTATTAAATAAAACCACACTCTAAATATACTGCACACAAACAATTCCTCTTGTTCAGGTCAATTCGAGGTAAGTACATCAGGATTTGACAGACCAGTGTTTCAAAACAAAGACTTTACCGTGGGTTAATACGCAATCACTTTTTGACAGTAATGACAGTTCGGTTTTATGAAAATAAAGCGTACCCGCAGGAAGAAATGCACCCGAAGTCAAACACACTTAGCACATAGGATTAAAACAAGGGAACAGTGGATAAAAATCATTGGCAATACTTTTGTCAAGGCAATAGAATCAGAGGACGTTTTCTAAGAGGCAGATAAAAGTCAATAAGCCTGCGCCAGTGTCAAATGGAGCAGGGGCTCTGTTGTCGAGGATCACACGGTTAGAATAGTTCCATATTAACGTTGCCAGGAGTACTGGATATTGTCAAAGGGAAGCAAAAGTTATAAGACGGAAGGAAGAAAGGACAAGCCTTTGGAAAGGAAAAGGGTTCACCCCGATTCCTCAAGGTCGGACGGAGAGAACGACCAAATGGACACAGTACCTTATTCGGATGAAGAAAGCTGGTGCTACGGCAGTTGTTCCTGGTAGCTCCTGCAGACTCACGGTTCCTGAAACTTCAGTCATTGGGACAAGGAGGACATCTGGAGCGATCTGCATTACCCAGGGATGAAGCCAGCAGCAGCAAAGCAATAATTAATAAATGGTGCGCTCCTTAAAAAACAGGAAGGGCTCTTCTGATGGCTATCCGGACCACTACAGCTCAGTGCAGCGATTTCGACCCAGAAGAGGATTCTCTGGCTGGAGAAGGTGAGCTGGTTGATCCCACCAGGCTCAAGGGAGGAAGACTCCGGACTGGATCTTCTGTCATTGAAGGGTAGATAGCTCAGGACTGCAGCAGGGCTTCACCGGGATGCAGGAGTTGCAGCAGCTGTATTCTTCTCCACTTCTCTCCACTTCTCTTCGGTTCTTGTAGTTCCAGTGGCAACTCCGACTTCCAGCCCAGGAGTCCTGCCTTTTATGCCAAAATCCCCCATTCACACAGCCTGGCTATCAATCACACAGCAGGGAGTTTGTCCAGCCCTGTCACCACAGCTGGAACACTAACACGGGAATCAGTGTAAAAATGATGGTTACCACTGCCACCAGCCATGTCGAGTCGGGAAGGGGGACACAATGCCCCTTGAGTTACAGAAGGACAGGGGAAAGATATTCCCCTCCAGTACTACATTGTAAGATAGCTTGTACTGGATCTGTATTTTAAAAGGACTAGTAAAGCCAATGGTGACTTTACATGTTTCTGGGGGACAGTAGCCATCCCCAGAAATGGAGTTCACAGGGGAAGTCTAAAAGACATCCCTGTGTCACTGCACTAAAGGTGCTGTGTGATACACAAGTAAAAAGATGATGCCTAGGGAGTTGGTGACACTCAGTAGCCCATGAGCACAAAAAGTACAATGCACACAAAAAATAGACCGTAAGAGTGGGAAATGGGCTCACACTCTTGCCAGGTGGAAAAAATAAACCCCAGAAATCCAGCAAAGCTGCTGAGGGACTCGCTAGGTAAGGGAAATTAGCCATAAATGAGAATTCTCCCTAACGCGTGAGATATCTTGAGTACACTACACGTCACGTTGGGGATAGTTTTACAAGCATGCCCGTGTCAACGTCCCCTTACGATCCTCGAAAGACAAGATGCAATACTCTGTTATTACCAATAGATGTCGGACTATCTGCACATCATGTGAATCTAAGCAGATACAAACATCAGAAATGCTATTACGGTAAGAGTCATATAAGCCTTTTGTGCCCGATTAATGGCGTTTTTTGTACAGTGCAAAGTGATTTGCACTGCTGAAAAGGGAGTTTGCATTGCCGAAAGAAACCCGGATTCTGGGAACTGTGCAAAGTGTAATTTTGCAGTGGAAAGTCAGTGCAAATTCGTTTTTGCAGTATTAAGTGAGTTTGCATTGACTTAATACTAAGAACACTTTTGCACAGTATCGTGAATAAGGGTTTGTGTTGGCTTCGCAAAGTTACTTTTTAGCAGTAGAAAATCGCTTTGCACTTTGTAAATAATTTGATGAATTTGGGCTGTTTGGCAGTATACATGTATGTTTGAGCAGGTGGAGAATGGTGGCACTACAAGGGATGTAATGAGAAAGGTTGGAAACTTTGATGTTCATATGGAATGGAAATGGTGTTCATTTAAAGTGTTTTTTCTACGGAGGATGTTTCTGAAAGTAAAAAAAAAAATGCATAAATGCATTTACAGTTGCACTGCGTCAAAGTATTTTGTAAAAGAAAGGAAAAGCTGATGTGAACGATTTGTAGAACATTTCAAGTGACACTTGGTGTGTGCAGCATTTAATATGTTGGCATTTAATATGTTGGCAGTGCATGTAAGTAAGCAATAAGCTTAAGCAGTAAGCAATGTTACCAGATGCAGAGTGTGCGGTCATGTATGGCATTTGATAGAGTAGTTAAAAAGAGAATATGCTTATTGAGAAGATTATTACAGGGTAAGTAGCAGCGTGTGTGTGTGTGTGTGCGTTATATTTCTGAAACTTGTGGAATCTGCTTCGTTCACATGCAATGCATAGGCAGACATCTAGTGAAAGCTGCAGAGTATTAGTTGTTGTTTTCGAAACTCTTAAAGGGACATCGACAGGGCGTGCCCATAATTCTATCCCTAGTGTGACGTCTACTATACCTTTGGGGATTCATGCGTTGAGGTCCCTCAGATTGTTTTTTTCCGCCATCATAGTCAGACGTATATCGCAAAGTTCCTTCTTGGCTATCGCCATTGCTTACAAAAATTAAACTTCAAATATTCTTTCTGTCCTTTAATATCCTTCCACCGCAAGATCTTCGGCAGCATGGAGGACGAATTACCATTGTTGACGACTACCACAACTCGTCTCAACAAAACTTTCCACTGCATCGGAAGACCTCATCGGGCCTCTGCCCTCATAGTAGGGAGAGTGGTTGGAGGTTCATTCTTTAGTCTCACTAAATTCCCTTCTCCACCCACTTATTTCACCAGGCTGCCTTCGCCATACATATTAGAGAGTGCACCTTTTAAGTTTTGCCCCTCCTGTAACCGAAAATTCCCTTGGAAAGACTTGCACCGGGCGTGCATTCTGTCTCCCGAGGGATCACGCCGATGGACAGTGCAAGTCGAAACTGTTCAGGCCCAAAACATTGAAGGACCACAAAACAAAATGCTGGGCCCACCACGCCATGCAGGCCAAGGCCTCCATCGACATTGAGAGAGCCTCCAGCGATGGCCGCATTGACGTCTACAGTGACGCCGAGGGTGATCGGATCTGTTGGATACCCACGTGCAAGCCCCTGACCCAAAAGAGGCAGGCCGGCGGTTCTGCTATGGGGACGACACCTGGTGGCACTATCACGACCAAGTCGCACCACACAAAACTCACATCCCACGGCTGAAAGTCGACCATGACGCTGACCAGAAAGCCACACATGGCATCAAGGGGGAGGTTCCAAAGTTCCCTGTCCTCTGGGCCATCATGTTCACGGTTGCCACACAACAGGCCCCCGAAAGACAGGCAAGTCGAACAGGTCTGTTTCTGACAACATGTCTAAAGCCACAAAGCCCTCCCATGCATCGAAAGATGCGTCATGTCATGCATCAGGCTTAAAAGTATTGGAATAGATGGCGTTTCTCCTGACATGGCTGGGTCTCTTCTGCATTGACGGTCTATGCATTTCCAATATGGCCGTCGGACATTATTTAAGTCCTTTCTTCTAATGCTTTGGCGCGTTGTATCGTCGTTGATCCATTACGCTGCCAGTTCCTGTGTTTACTCCAGTGACTCTCTTCTAGTACCTTACCCCTTCTGTTTGCCTTACTCCCAGTGATTTAGGTTTTTCCTGTCTCTTGTCACGATCAGGATTCCTGTTTTGCTAAGGTACGTTTAGTTTCCCCGTCTACTTTGTTTCTCTGTCACCGTCTCGGTATCTCATTTCCACTTTCAAGTGTTTCCCATCTTTATCTCTTCAGCTCTTGCTCCTAGGCTTACAGCTTTCTCCGCCTTTGGGTAATCTGTTTCTCCTTCACTCGTATCCTTTCGGCTACAGCCTTCCTGGCACTCTTGTGTACTTAGCTGTTTGCACTTTTGCTTTTCTTCTGTTCCTTTACTTCGCTCCGCTCTCTCACTTTTCCAGAGTCGGGCCATGCCTTCCTTCCCTACCAGTGGCGACATTTCTTTATTTACCTTATTTCCATTTCTGTACTTCTAAGTTAACGTCTTGTGCTCTGTAGCTCTTCTTACCTACCTCTTAGTTCAGTTCTGTTTACGGATAGAGATCTGCTTATCCTGACCTCTGAAACTAACTGCCAGCCTTCTTCTGAGCCCATACTGATGCGTGCCACCTGCCATCCTTCTCTTTGGTTCCGAGTTCCAAGACCTTTCGATTCAGGGTTTTTTCTGCCAAAGGCTTTTTCCCTGTTAAGGGGCTTGCTCCGTGGCTGTCCCCTGGCCTGGATCCTAATCAGGTCAAGTTGGCGGCTGAGGGAGCTTGTCCCTATTCGCATCATAAAAAAGAAGGAAAGGACAAATCAGTTAAGTCTACCAGGCAAAGGAAGAAGTCGGAGCAATCAGAGAGTTCCTTTGAAGATACAGGTGAGGAGGAGTGGGAAGATAGTTTGGCCCGTCTTGACACGTCGACGGCCCCCTTGCATGCCGACCAGCCTCTTTGAAGACTACACCAAGCACGAAAATTAGCAAACTCATTAAAATAATCATATCCCAGACACAGTGTTAAAAAGCAGGACATCGACAAATCATAAGTCTTCTAAAACACATGAAGAGGGCTCTATTTCTGTCACACTTACCTCTGGTGCCCTGCAGGAGTGCCTGGTCTGGTCTGTAATGCAGAGTAGCCCCCTTACGGTTGACTTTCGCGCAGACGTTTGTCCCAGCCACACCTTCCCCCACCGGCCGACTGGGGATTAACCTCCAAGGGGCCGTGAGGTTGGGAGGGGCCTGGGTGATTTCGGTACTTCTGGGTTGTGGTGTTCTGGGGGTATTAGATGAACCTGGGGATTAACACAGGGTAAGTCTATTGTATATTAGCGGAATCCCCCCCTTCATTACCCTCCCCAGGACTTGGCTGACAGGAGCGCGTGGGCGCGCTCACCTTATTTGTAGCGATGATGGTTCCAGGTGTCTAGGGCGTATCGATCTCCCGTTACTTCATTGAAGCCGCGTGGTCAGATGACTGCAGCGCACAGGATACAGTGAAAAATGGGTAAGTCTATTTGTAACACGAGCTGGAACAGGAGGTTGTTTTTCCCTCAATTGTTGGCTTGCCTTTAACTGTCTTTTGCCCCAACCAGGAGCAGAGCAGCTAACGGAGGAGCCGAAGTGGAGAGCCAGAGAAGGAGAACTCGTTTCAAGGCACAGTGAGTTCTCGAGGAGGCAAGTAGGGTGAGGGTAGGAGTAGGAGGCAGAGTCTCACCCAGTTTCTTGCTTTTCCAGGTTCTCAGACACTGCGGTCGAGACAGGCTTCGAAGGTGAGAGGAAGAACCAAAGTCCAAAGCAGAGATGCGACGAAGAACCACAGGTCCACAGATGAACTGCTGCAACGGGGATGCTGAAGGCTGCGGAAGAGCACTGAAGACAAGAACGGCAACCGAAGGGATACTGATGGATGCTGCAGGCCAAAACGGTAAGCGTAGAGATGCTGAAGGATACTGACAACAGGAGCGTTAAGCAGAACACTACTCTTGCTAGGAGCAGATGAAACGCTAAGCACAGAGTGTGGTCCGGGCGTGGTTTTCTAGCCCTGAGCCACACCCTGTCAGGGCTAGATGCACAGGGGCATTGGTTTCTTTGCACGTGCCGGGCTCGCACGTGCTCACAGCTCCTTGGCTCGTGCTGGGCGTTGTTTCCTCCGTGTTAGGCCTTTCCTTACAGGCTGCAGCGGTCTGGCACCCACACACGCCAGCCAATCATCATACCTGCCCACCGTCTCCCTACCTTATTAGAAGAGGAGCCTCCCCTCCTCCTGACCTGCCACCACCGGGCCCGCAATGGGATAGTGACAATTTCGGAGACAATGATCCAGGGAGAGGGCACCATTTCAGGGGCTATGCAACACAAAAGACCCCCTGCACCAGAACCAATACCCACCCCCTGCCCCTATTCCCAAGTTCATCTCATTGGACAGCAGAACAGCAGATCAAATTAATAGTCATGAGGCGTATGTCATCCCTAGCTAATTTCTTTGAAGACCACCCCAAGGTCTTGCAAAACCTTCAGGGTTCCCCAGACAGCAGGCCAGTGCCTACTCAAAGCGGGCCAGCTGTTACCCAGCCTTCCACCGAAAGAGCCCTGCTCAGACCTCGCACAGGCTTCCACCTTGCAGCAGGACATAACTTAGGGCAGCATGCGTATTGTTACACCTTTCAAGACACCCAGGACCCTGCAACTTACACGGACCCAGACGACCAAGGTGACATGGGCGATGCCGACTAATTTTATGACGACGACGTGGATGTTCATCATCCAGTCATCAGATCACTCGGACCCACCAGTGGACAACCAAGTGTTGACATTCTAGGGGATAAAGTCAGCTACCTAATGTATCCCACTACTTCAATCAGTACAGAGACGCACCCAACCCTCACTGATTACTCCTAATTTAACATGGGCAGTCAACACGCGCATTGAGAAAGTATTCCAACCAGCACCCTCAGACCTCTTTTGCATCAGGGGACAGTTAAAACCCGACTCTTTAGTGGTAACAACTACTAGAAAGAGAGCAGGAACACCTCTTCCCCTCTTCCGAATCCCCTCCTGATAAGGAGAGTAAAACGATTGATACTTTTGGAAGAAAGGTATCCTCTTCGGCAGCTTACCAGACTAGAATCGCTAATAACACCACTTTATTAGCTAGTTACAACTGTCACAAGTGAGATGAGCTGGCTGAGCAAATAGCTTCAGTTCCAGAGCACCTTAAAACACAACTGTCGCTCTCTTTTGCAGAGGGTAAACAAATAGCAAACTGCACCCTCAAGAACAACTTGGATGCAGCAGACCATGCAGGAAGAATAATAGCAGAGGGCATGTCTATCAAGTGCCACCCGTGGCTACGCCAGTCTGGCTTCAAGCTTGAGACTCAGGCTACCCTCCTTAATATGCCCATAGAGCCCAACGTGTTTGGCAAAGCGGTAGAAGACGCTCTAAAGAGTGCAAAAGAAGAATCTGACACCCTAAAATCATTGGGCCAGCTCACCAATAAACCCTCTGGACAAAGAGGGGGCTATAATCTTTGCTGCTTTAGAGGGCAAAACTCTAAACGAGAATCTGGTTACAACCAAGGTCAAAGCTCGTCCTGTGGTTCAACACAGGGACAGTCCTGTCAAGAGGGGTTTCAAAGAGGCCAAAGGTGATCTGCGGTTGGGGAAGAGCCTCCTCCTCCAGAGGCAGCCCAACACCCCCCAAGCAATGACCACCTGCTACAGGTTCCCTCCCGTGCTACTCCAGTAGGAGGCCGCATTTCACACTTTACCCATGTATGGGAGGGAATAGCCACAGACAAGTGGGTACTTTCAACCGTGGCGGCCGGTTACTGCATAGAACTGATAGAGCAACCAGCCAACCACCCACCAAGACAAAGGAACACCTCCTAGGAAGAACAACGTATCCTGTTGGAAGAGGTGAAAGCACTGCTCTTAAAGGACGCCGTAGAAATCATCCCGCTGAACAAGGTAAACAAGGGTATTTTTTCAATGTACTTCCGTATACCAAAAAAGACTTTAAACTTTAAAGGCCCTGCAAACACCTATGTCAAGCCGTATAAATTCTGCAGGACAACGCTACAAGATGTAATCCCACTGCTAAAACGGGGGGGACTACATGGCGACCTTGGATATGAAAGATGCATACTTTCATATTTCAATGCTCCCAGTGCACAGAAGATTCTTGTCTTTCAAAATGGCAAACAGGCACTATCAATTCATGGTGCTACCCTTCTCCATAGTCTCCACTCCAAGGGTATTCACCAAGGCACTGGCGGCGGTGGCAGCTCATCCACGCAGGGAGTCAATCCCAGTGTACCCTTACCTGGACGACTGGCTGATCACAGGGGAGAACCCACAAATTTGCAAGCAAAATACCCAAAGAACAATCAATCTACTTTTTCAATTGGGTTTCTCAATCAACGAGGAAAAGTGAAGCCTTGTACCAAACAAGACCGAACAGTTCCTAAGAGCTGTCATAAAAACAGAATAGGATCTTGTCTTTCCATCAAACAAAAGAGTACAAAAAATAGTGCTGCAAGTACCTCGGTATCTAGCCGGGCGCCAGATAACCATACACAAAGCAATGCGCCTGCTTAGGATGATGGCGTCATTCATTTACCGGGTCCCACACGTACGGTTGTGCATGCGCCCAATGCAGGAGTGGTTGGCAAAATGGTGGTCTCGAGCAAGCGGTCAGTGGGACGATCTAGTGTTCGTTTCGCCAACCCTAGTACAAGCTCTATGCTGATGGACAAAGGAGAATCTGTTAAAGGGAAAACCTTTTCACCACTCAGCGGTGCAGGCGGTTGTAACGGACGCATCACTCACTGGGTGGGGGGCCCATTACCTTCATCTCACAGCACATGGTCTGTGGGCTCAAGTCACAGCCCAGAATCACATCAACCTTCTGGAACTTCTAGCAGTGCTCAAGGCATTACAAGCCTTCCAAGCACACCTGACAGATCAGACAGTTCAAACACTCAGACAGAACCACTGCTATGTTTTACATAAACAGGCATGGGGGCACACACTCTCCCGGTCTGTCCAAGCTAGCACAAAAAAATCTGGAAGTGGGCACTTAAGCGGGACATGTTCGTAACGCCGCAACATGTTCCTGGGGAACTTAATTCTCTAGCAGACTCACTAAGCAGAGATCATCTACCAAAAGAGCACGAGTGGCAACTCTACAAAGATATCGTTGAATGCATCTTCACACATGGGGCTACCCCCTTCTAGACTTATTTGCCATAAGACAAAACAAACCATGTCCAGACTTTGCATCAAGGTTCCCCCAACAGGACTCCAAAGGAAACACCCTGTGGATGAACTGGTCAGGGAAATGTGCCTATGCTTTTCCCCCAGCTCCTCTGATGAGCAAAGTGATGAACAAGATGCACAAAAGACATTAATCCTAGTTGATCCCATGTGGGCGAGACAACCTTGGTATCCACATCTGCGATGTGCGACCAATCAAACTCCTGTGCCCCTTCAACATGCTCACACAGCATGGGGGAAAACATTACACCCTCGACCTCAATCTATGAACTTGGCAGCTTGGTTCCTGAAGTCATAGTTTGGCCATTTAAATCTACTTCAAAGATGTATGGAAATCCTCAAGGAGGCACGTAAGCCAAGCACTAGACACTGTTACTTTAACAAGTGGACAATATTTGTCATTTTGTGCCAGTCGAAACGAATACACCCAATTGAATGTACTCCATCACACATTCTTAATTACGTGCTTCACTTACTAGACTCCGGGCTAGTATTTAACTCGATCGAAGTTCACCTAGCGGCTCTATCTGTGTACACCACTTCTCAGAATAAGGTGTCAAGGTGGAAAAAACAGTTCATTAAGGTATTCATGGAGGGAGTAAAAAGACTCCACCCTCCTATTTCAAACCCGCCTCCAGGGTGGGACCTAAATGTAGTACTTGCAATGATCATAGGGCCCCCTTTTAGCCTATGCATAAGTCCAGCCTTATACACCTCACATAGAAGAGAGCTTTCCTGGTTGCTATCACCTCCATAAGGAGAGTCAGTGAACTACAAGCATTGTCAATGCAAAACCCTATTTGTTATCCACAAAGACAAATTGGTACTAAGAACGCACCTTAGGTTTTCACTTAAGTTCATTTGAAAGTTCCATGTCAATCAGGCCATCGAACTACCAGCTTTCTTCCAAAATCCATCAAGCTCGGGTGCGAAGAAACTCCATACACCCGATGTAAGGATGGTAGTCCTTTACTATGTAAACAAGAGCAGACCGGTAAGGAAAACAGACCAACTGTTTGTCTCCATAGCTCTAGGCAGGGAAGGAGACTGCGTGTCCAAAAACACCATCTCCAGATGGCTACTCAGATGCATACAGCTCTGCTACTCTCTATCAAATGAAACACTGCCTTTCGCACCAAGAGCTCACTCCACCAGGGGTACAGGAGCTACCTTGGCTTTTATCAGAAATGTCCCGCTGGATTTCATTTGCAAAGCAGCTACATGGAGCTCTTTCCACACTTTTACTCAGCACTTCTGCATTGACACTCGCTCTAAAGCAGATTCCCAGGTGGGACAAGCATTGCTAAAACATCAATTTGCCACTGTGCCTTCTCACAACCCACCACCTTCTCCAAGCACTGCTCACTAATCTATGCATAGCATGTGATCTAAGCAGATTCCACAAGCCTCAGAAGGGATACATTACTCACTTAATCATATTTCTGATGCTTGAATCTGCTTAGATTCACATGCGCCCACCCTTCCAGCCCTTGGAGTAGAATGTGCATAGATGTTTTCTGGGGGGTATCTGATACATAATCTGCTTTTCTACACCTGTATTCACGCTACACTTCATGCAACCTCATGTCAGAAACAAAACAATCTGAGGGACCTCGATGCATTAAGCACCATGGGTACAGTAGACGTCGCACTAGGGATAATATTACTGACACGCCCCGTCGACGTTTCTTTTCGAGTTTCGAAAAACAACTACTATAGTACTCTGCATTTTCTACTAGATGTCGGCCTATGCATAGCATGTGAATCTAAGCAGATGCAAGCATCAGAAATACGATTACAGTGAGTAATATATCACTTTATTGGATACATCTTGATAGTTTTGCATTATATACTTGACCACTATCGGCCAACAGACAAAGGGTATCACCAAGACCTCACATATGCTACGAATCAATAATGAAGAGTCATTTGTTTACATATATTTTTAGATGAATGCACTTTGCACTTTATTACTAACATATGAGGCATCTCAGATCATAAATTGCACTAGCACCTGAGTGGACCAATAACAGATCTGCTGCAATGCCTATATAGTCATGCTATGCACTAGACATGTATCGACTAGTACAATCAATAATTATGGATGTCCATGTCATGCACTAGGCACTTTGACTATCATAATTGATAATTGATTTTAATTCTGCCACCCCATGTCATTTCCCAGGTTTCCACAGACTATGCAGGCTGCAAAGGGTCCTGTGATATATTTTTTAATTTATATTTTTTAACTGTGAAAGGCGGCTCCGAAATGAACCTTTTTTTAAAAAAATCTTTTGATTTTGTACTTTTTGTTGTTGCTTTTATTTTTATAGGATAGGCAAGTTAAGGTGGGGGAGGGAAGGGCACCAACCACAGAGACAGAGGGGCCGATGATTAGGTGAAGAAGTTGAGCGTCCCATAAATTTCAGGTTGGTGGCAGTGTTTCTCGTGCTCTTTGACCGCACCCTTGAAAGCACTACGAAAATGCTCCCTCTACAGATCGGTGCATCACATTACAAACATAGTACTTTGACCCTCGAAATGAAAGGGTCAACAGCGTTCTGTATGGCCTGTGAGGTGGCTGCTGAGATCCTATGCCCCACAGAAGTAGCCTGTGTGGTTGCAGGAGCAGTTGACAAAGATGGGGTAGAGCTTGTTTTCCTACTTCTCCCTGAGAAAGGAGCACTCTAGCGGTTGGATCTGGTGTGGCGCCGCATTGATGTGGTCCCGTAGGAGAACAGACCATGTTTTCCATGACTGAGCAGTCAGTGCATCTGACCTTGTCTGCCCAAGCCTTTGGTACACCCCCAACAGTGGTGAATAACTGCCAGACCCATGATTCATGCTGGGTTCTGGAGGTAGGCACTTCTTCTACCTCATCTTCCTACTCCTCTTCATCCTGTTCTGCATCACACGCCTGTTCCTTTCTCCAGGCCCTCCAGATGGTGATGGTTGTGGTAGCCCCTGAGAAGGAGGGATGGCCATTGCTGCAAATGAAGCTGTTCTGCAAAGCAGGTACTGTCAGATGCCCCCTCCTGGGTCCCTTGAGGGGAAATGTCAGTGGACTGCGCGACTGTCCGTGGACTACTGGTACGAAAATAGGCCTTGAAAAAACTGTTCGCGGACACGTCGCCACACGGGTACGATCACCTGATGTCATCACCGGATGTTGTGCATCCGCAGACAGCATTGAGCGGGAGACCGCCGGGCGAATTCCCATGGGTGTCCACAAATTGGTGCGCTCTCCGCAAACTAATTGTTTGATGCAAGAACGGACATGCCCAGACACAGCACATTTTCTGCGGACACCCCATTGCGTGAACCGATGCCCCGACAGTCGTGGTGTCCATGTACTATTCATTGGGGTTTTAAAAATATATATATATAAAAGAATATACAGGATATTTATAGTATAAAGAATACATTTATTTATGAAAGGGATGGGGTATCGGAATGGGGAACATAAATGGACTTTGGAATTTCTATACAATGATCATCAGGGGTGGAGGGAGAGAAGTTTCATCAAAGTGTCTTTCATTTATATTTTTGAAATTTGATGGGGGTTATTGCTGAGGGTAAAGTGGACCGGTACAAGAAGGACAGTGATAATCAACATTTCTATTTACATGATTTTTAACATAATTTAAAAGTTCCTTAAAGTCCTTACTAAGTGTGAGAAACAGGAAGGTGTCTCACCCGCTAGTCCCCAGGCGTCTGTCATCCAGGTAGCCAGGTCACGGCCATCACTTTGGATGCAATTCCTGGGGCTAGACCAGTGCAGGAGGATCACCTGAGTGAGAAGTTTTCGGGGAGTAGCAGTGGGACACCAGATGGCGAGACGGAGTATCCCCCTCCCTTTAACTCCCTTACCCCATCCTACTCGATAGGATATTTAGAAACTAAACCGCCCCCCCACCCCCTCTTTTCCCTGCACAAACACTTCTCACAGACAGCCCGCTCTGGGAGAAAACGGACTCACACCCGAGCTGTGTAGCCGACAGGTCCCATTACTATGTTCAGGCAAGGTCAGGCAATTGCTGACAGTCACTCACACCTGACTTCCATTAAACTTCCCTGCACGGATAAAAGGTGGAGCACACTGAGTGAGGCAAGGCACACAAAGGTACAGCAGTTTCGAGTTGGCAGCTGAATGAGGGGTGAACGGCAAAACAAGAAGGGTTAGATAGAAGGGAAGTACCTGTGACCTTTTCAGCAAGACACTGTTACTTTCAAGAAATCTTCAAGGCAGAAAGCGTTAGGCCAGGAAACCAGACTAGAGAATCCTGCATTGTGTCGAAGATGCAGAGAGCCTTCCCGCGTAACTACCAAGGCAGGGAGGAGCAGCAGATACTGTGGCATCGTCCTTGGCGCTAAGAATAAAGAAGCAACAGAGATCAACACAGCTGGTGAGTTAGGGAGGCCGATGCAAGATCGGTCTGTATTGAAGTCAAGGTTGCAAGCATCAACTTTGTATAACAAGCGCTGGAACGAACATTAACAAACGCGTGTGATGAAGGACTCGAGTAAAGCTAAACTTTTAATGAATGTTTGAACTTGAAAAGGAAAGATATGAGACCGTTGACAGAGTGGTCCGGCACAGTGAATGCACTCAATCGAAAGTCTCCAAGTTATCCCGGCAAGAGAAACAAAAGTAGAAGATTGCAATGAAATACAATTGTTGATCGCACATTCAAAAGCCTTTGATTCTGATATCAAGTGTGAACATTGGATCCGAGCCTGAATGAGGGAGATCTGTGGTTTGAGCCCGAACGAGGGAGACCAGTTGTGAACATTGTGGAAAAGGGGTCTGAGTTCAAATGAGCAGGACCCATGGTCCGAGCCCGAAGGAGGGAGACAGTTGTGAACTAAGAGTGTGAAAACCCTGACGAAGGAAAGGAACTTTTGTGTTATGTTTGTTACATTAGGCCCTCTGCAATAAGAGACCATAATTGAGGGAGAGACTTTGGTGGAAGGCCCTGATGCCTATGTTTTAAACTGTTACCTTGTGGCCAAGTAGCCAGAGTGCGTGCAAAGCTGGCACGTGCCACCTTGCCCCGTGCTTGAAACGTGGGGAAGGGAAGCCAACTGCTCAATCATCCTGACATATTACTTGAACACCTTTCTCTTCCATACACTATTGTCCCTCACCCTTTTATGTTTAGAAGTAAGAATTGGCAATAGGTTTATTAGTATGGGGCATTATATTTTGACAGACTCCACTAAGACTGCGTTATTATTATTTGATGGTCGTACTTGTTCCCATCCTTAGACTTAGGTTTAGACACGCGCACAACTGACCCATTTGAAGTTCAATAAAAGCCCTTGAACTGTGATCACTTGTCTGTCTTCACTGTTTGATACCATGCCTTCCTTATACGAAGATCATCTAATTTTGCAGACAAGATCATGATTTCATTATGTACAGTTGTGGATAGGGATTGTCTTTGGGAATCTTGGGATCCTCCATAATTAAATTGGGATGTTGGTTCTTCATGTAAAGTATGTACTATATGAAAAGAAGTGACAAAATCAACGGGGCTTTGTGCCAACTCAAGAAGGGTTAAACCAGCCTACTGGATGGCTCCATAAAAATATTATAACAAACAAAAGGCTGTTTCTATCTGACCAGCCAAGGGTCTAATTGCAGTATTTATTCAAATATGAATACAGAAATTACAAAAAACCTTTTTGCAAATAAACAATCCAACCACAATACACAAGTAAGACAACACATAAATAGAATGACCACAAGAAGTGTCCAAAGGGATAATTCATACACAACAAACAAGGATATGCTAAGTTGTATGTTCACCCTATTGTTAATGTATACACGATTTATACATCAAACCCAACATGTTTCTTTTGATATTGCTAATCTGCTTGACATGCTTCCAGGGTACACTAATGATAATTAAAATCCGTGAGATGGACACCCAAACAATTCTCTCTGTTCAACCAACTACACCAAAAAACAAAAAAAGACTCCATCACTTCTTTGTGAGCTCTGAAAAGTGTATCAAAATCCACAAAACACTGTGAATGGCACAATGGCCCTTCTTGAATGTGTGTATTTCAAACTGATCCCGATTTATACACTCATCCACTGTTTTTGTGTTAGTTGACGTTCACGAACCTCTGACGTCATTGCTGAATTTTCAGACAGCGTCATGTGCGGCATGATGACCTGTCTGCGAACATGTCCGCACTTCACAAACAGGTCCGTGCTTCACAAACAGTTTGAAACTTCATTTTCAGCTGGTCTAGCAACTTTGAAGCTCAAAATGTACCCTTTCACAGCTCCTACATCTATTCTTACTCATCTATTAACAATCTAGCACACAGCACATACTTGGAAGATTATTAGCAAAACTGCTGTTTATCTTATAAATGGCATCAGCTGTTGCCACCCACACCACCGCCACCAACTGGAGGACCTACACAACAAAAAAAGTGCAGTGCTTCAAAAGACAATGAAGAGGACCAATAAGATGAGGTCGAGGACGTGCCTACCTCTAGCACCGAGAGGGAATCATGGGTGTGGCAGTTCTTTACCACTGTTGGAAATATATCAAAGGCTAAAATGAAATGCACTGAGTGCAACTCGGTCGTGGACTAGGTGCAGAGTACTCCTGCGGGACCACCGCCATGCACCGCCCCACCAAATCCAACCACTGCAATACTCTCAGAAAGGTTGTTCATTTTTTAGCAAGTAGTAGGCGGTCTTCCTCCATCTCATCTTCCTCAACCAATTGCCTACTTCTGTGGGACACAAAATCCCACCAGCTACAAGCAATAAAGGAGGCTGTTGATCCATATCTTTTGAAGACAACAGTACTCTGTATATACTGCAACACACCAATCTGCATGGGGGAGCAATTTCGAAGTCTTTAGAAGCTGTAATCAAGGATCATGAGAAACACTGCCCCCTTTCTTGGATGTAACACACACGCAACATCTTCCCCTGTCCACCTGCCCATCCATATTTGTGGTTGGTGCCTCATTTCCCTCCCCACGTTACTTTCTGACCTCTCCTGCAAAAAAAATAGAAACATAAAAAACACCCCCAAAAAGGTTCCTTTAGGAACCACCTTTCACAGTTAAAAAATTGAACTAAAAAAATTATCTTATAGACTCTACTTTACATTTCTCAGTAAAGTAGATTGACTCAATAAGATTTCCAACATTTCCATTAGCGTTTTGTGCCATGCTAATGGGAATAATGGACAATTGTACATTAGAGAAAAATATAAAAGGACAACCAATTTTCTGTCCCAAATACTTTTCTCTAGCATACAAGAAGACCCATATTCGATGGGCCTTTATAACTATCTGCAGTCTCCACAGTCCCCTTTCCAGGCCATGGATCTTTAGAAGACCCAGATAGCATGTGTACGCCATGGCACAGGGCAGCCCTTCTACCATTTTATATTTGTAACACTCCCTCAATGCCTGCACCATGCGGTGGCCCCCAAAGACCCCCCCCAATACTGAGCTGGCTGAGTGGCACTGGAGGGCTACACATCCACACACATCCATCCACCAATCACTTACAAAAACTGTACATGGGTGCTGCTGAGCGCGGACAAGATGGCCGCATAAATGCATGGCTCCGCAGCCTGCTACTGCTCCATGGCAAATATACACTCTGTACCGGCACTGAGACCTATTGACACGAACACTATAGCTGCTGGAGAGGTGCAGCGATTGTTTGCCCGAACTGGACCTGTGCTGAGGTTGGAATTGCTGTAGATTTGCACAGCCCACTTGGCCTGCTCACTCAAGTAACGGGGACCCAGCTACACTATGATCGTCCTGGGCTGCACTGCTCGCTGTCTGAGCGAGGACTGATACCAGCTGCGACTGCTGACTAAAGCCCCCTCGGGGCAGTGGGCTTGTCCAGCCCTCACAAGAACACGGACCGCCCTGACACAGTGGAAACTTGGGGCTGCTCCTCCTTGCCGCGACCCAGCTCCTGCAACACCATTTAGAACACAGACCCGACACTCCAGTTCCCCGGAGAGGCGTCAGACGCACGACCCAACGCAGGCCATTCGCCGACGCATACTGCTGCGTGCCCCGTGGCCCTCCCCCAGGCTGTGCAACTGGCAGGGAATACTGCTCGGCGCAGGAATGCACCCGCAGCTTCGAGGCAGCTGTGACTGGCTCTGGGGCTCGGAAGCGAGGGAGGCTGCAACTGTGAAGGTGAGCCGGGCAGGGGGGTGGCCACGAGCACGAGAAGCCTGCAGTGCAGAAATGAAATGAAATGATATTTTATTTATATCTCGCTCATACACAAGTTTTTCAGCACTGCAGTGCGTGTCCTGACTCGGCACACTCCGGGCCTGTGAACTGGGCCGACACTGCATGCAAACTGGTGCTTGTTGCGAGTCTTGCGATCACTGCAGTGGATGTGTTCTCCCTGGCCGGGCACGCTCTGGTGTTTTGCCAGGCATAGAGCAGCTGCAGATGTAGACAGCCTGCTGGGAGGAGAGCTGTGGCTGCACCGTGCGGTGGCCCCCAAGGCCCCCCCGAAATACTGAGCTGGTTGAGTGGCACTGGAGGGCTGGTGGCTGACCAACATGAATGGGAGCAGCTAGTTTGACGGATGTTAATGGAGACAGATCCCAGTTGCTGCATATCCCCCTGACACCTGGTACTACAGAAGGGGTATAGTGCTGCTATTCTGAACACCAACCTGAAACATTGACATACAAACCTTCTTCACCAAGGCCCAGCAACAACGCACTGAGGCCTAATCTCTGGGATATTAACTACCCCGTCTCACCCGGCCTGTTGGCACTGTAACCACCCACGTAACCTATTATCTGCAGTCATAGGGTACAGTCTGTAGACCTTGGTACAGGACGGCAGCTTTGTGACTGTGGCTGACTCGGCTTCCCGGTAGCTCAACGTGGTTGAACTAGATGGCTCATAGTATCGGAAAATGGTGATTCATGCAACACTGCAATCCTTTTACTTCCAGAAGATCCTGTAGTGCGGGTGGCACCCACTGCTGAACTGTGACAGTGGCCCTTAATACTCTACACCTTCCTCCTTGACCTCCTCACCTCCAGGCAAGAGGTGCAACCATAGTGTGAGTAACGACTCCCCTTATTGCCAGAGTTTTGGAACCACAATGGCTAAAGGGGGAAGCAAGAAACAAAGCAAGTATGAGTTTATTCAACAAAGCTGCTCCCAAAGACCTTGGAGACTCTGATGGGGCCACGCTGGACTCGACCCCCTCTGGCGGCGGAGAACCTACCGAGATGCAGACAATTCTGGATTATATGCGAGAGGGGTTCACTACCCTGAATACCAAACTTGATGACATGAGTTGGACAATCCGTGCCATCAAGGCCTTGATGGAAAAGTCGGATACTGGGGTGACCGAAGTCGAAACCAGAGTCTGTGTGGCTGAGGATGACATTACAGGGCTTAGGACCGATCTCACCGCTCTTACAAGACCGATGCAGGAGATCAACAAGAACGAGGATCTTGAGTCGAGGTCCCGGTGTAGTAATATACGCATTATTGGCGTGCCCGAAGACAACATACCCGGCGACATGGAGGAGTTTGTGGAGCTCACACTCCTCTACCTGCTTGATGGACCCAAGCTATTGCCTCACTTCGCATCCGCCGCTCCCCCATGATGAAGCCCAGAGACAGGGATGCACTGCTGCGTGCTGCAAGAGCTAAGGGGGAGCTATTGCTTGGATCGAATAAGATCCATCTCTACCCAGATTTCTCTGTGGATGTACAGAATGAGTGGAAATCCTTCCTTGCAGTGAAGAAAAGGCTCTGCGAATTCATGTTAAATACGCAATGATGTTTCCCGCCAGGCTTCGCATTGAACACGCTGAGAAGGTCTTTTTCTTTACAATACCTGAAGAGGCCATGAAATTTATTGAACAACACTTTCCAGGCTGATAACCCCCTGCAGTTACTATATCCTCAGTACTGAGGCAGACCACAGCCTTCCCATTCGATGAAGCTCAGGTTGCAACCCTGCACATGGTCCTTAGCTGTTAATATTTACTAGTTTATGTCCCGCTGTTGATTTGATCATGTGCATAAGTTACACTTGCTCTGAAGCCACTGCGGAATTCGGTGGGCTGCTTGATGCGATCAACCCCCCCATGCTGATTTGCAATGTTCTTTGTTGTGGTTGTTCTGGGGTCATGGCTACTTGACACTGCTCTGGGAACAACATGGTCTGGATCGTCCCCGACCCGGACCTTTCCAACTGAGGGTAACTGAATGTCTGACACAATAAAATGTATGAGCTGGAATGTTAGGTGATTGGGCAATTACTCCAAGATGCGTAAACTGCAGTTGTACGTGGAGCAGCACAGGGTATACATCATCTTCTTGCAGGAGACACATTCACTAGCAACGGGGTGTGAGAGATTTGCTAGAAGCTGGGGCACCCAGCGTTTTTACACAAAATATTCAACCCAAATCCGTGGGATGATGCCCCTAATCTACAGAGCACTTCAGTAAACGCCCAGAGACACTCATGTCGATCCGCTGGGGAGAAATGTTCTGTTGTACCGGACAATAGCTGGAAGGCAGGTGGTATTGCTTAATATACATGGACCCAATATTGACGACCCTGAATTCTATACATAGCTGATGGATATGCTAGGAAAATATCCCTTGGTCCAGGTCCTCTGGGGCGGCGACTTCAACACTATGTTGGATGTCGTTTTGGACAGATCTGGTAGTAGCCCTCGACTTCTGTCCAGATCTGCCTGCACTGTCCTTGATAGGCTAGATGGGCTTGGGGCGGTCGATGCATGGTGGCTGCTACACCGACAGTCTAGGGGTTATACGTTCTACTCCACAGTACACGATTCACACTCTAGTATTGATCTGTGCTTTCTATCTGGGCGGCTGATTAATTGCATCTCCGACACAGACATACTCCTGAGAGCATACTTGGACCACTCCCTAATCGCCCTGTCCCTAGCATGGGTTGAGAGGCCGCCTCTGGGCCACTCCTGGAGATTTAAAACACCACTCGTTACTTGATCCAGTATTCAAAGCTGAACTGGAAAAATGTGTGAAAGACTATTTTAATATAAACACGAGCACAGTGGACTCTCTAACTATCCTCTGGGATACTTTTAAAGCATATATCCGAGGCATGGCCATGGCAAAGGAGGCCAGAATCCTGAAGGCAATACGAAGGAATATTCATGCATGCAAGGATTCTCTGAAGCACCTTGAAACACTATATGCACAAGACGCGGAGGTCACAACTCTGTGCGCTATTAAAGAGGCTCTGGATTCCTTCAAGGAGGCGGCAGAGAGGAAGCGCAAGTTCCTAGACAGTCCCATTGCAGCTAGGCAAAACGGAGAGGGCCAACGACCGGGAGCCCTACTGGCCAGGCTGATACGTCAAGAGGGGGGCAGGTGTCACATTCCACTGATTGAAGACCCTGATGGTGAACTGGTCCACAATGCAAGTCAACGCAGCATTACGTACTTTCTGTTCAAGGCTGTATACCGGCTGCGGCGAAACCCCGGCCACCGACATGGAAACCTTGTCCTTTCTGATGAGAGTAGGGGCGCATTAGATCGCCCCATGGGTGTTGAGGAGATTGCTCGAGCAATAGACGCCTTACCTTCCAATAAGGCACCCGGACCGGTTGTGTCTTAAAGTACTGCCCGCCACACTGAGGGATGCAGTGATAATGGTCCTTCTTAAGCCTGGGAAGTCAGCCACACAATGTGGATCATACCGCCCCTTACTTATATTTGCACTTGTCATGGAACCCTTTGCAGATTTAATGCGACACAAACACTCAAATAGAGGGTAACGGCTAACCGGGTCACCAGAGATTGTTTCTCTCCATGCAGATGATGCATTGCTATACATAAGGAATCCGGAGCGCAATCTTCTGCCCATTATGCGAGATATCGCCCACTTTGGGACCCTGTCAGGCCTCCGGGTCAATTGGGCCCTGGCGGACCTCATGGGCTTCCTGTGAGCACCAGCAAAGATAAAGTACTTTGGCGTTATGGTCACGAGATGCCAGTGCACCCTGCATGAGCGTAACTATGGGAATTACCTGCAGCAACTCAGTCTCAAACTAGGGAACTGGGCAAAACTACCCATCACTCTCTCTGGCAAAGTTGCATCGCTCAAGATGGTGGTGCTGCCCCAACTACTCTACCATTTTTTTTTTATTAATGTTCCGCTCTGGCCTGGTGCAGCTCTCTTCACTAAACTCAAATCCAAGATCAATAGCTTCCTATGGCACTCTGGGGCGGTTAGGCTGAAGTGGTCCACCCTGGTTAGAACACATAGACAAGGGGGGCTGGCAGCCCCTTATTTTGAGCTGTACTGGCTCGCAGTGCAGACACATTTTGCGGCCTACTGGACAGCTGACGTCCCGCCACTACCACATGTGAAGATTGAGCGACTTGCGGATACGCTCACTACTCCTACCCCCCGTGCCAATACGCTGGCGAGTCTGGCCAGGCGTACATTACTGCTCTGGCCTGGGACAGGATAAGGAGGCAGCCGGGTAACCCCCACCCATTCCTCCAAGCCCTGCCACTGTGGAATCTTGTCCCTGAGGTCCCATGAATTAGAAAAGCTGCGATAGCCATATGGTCAGAGGGATTCCACCCTAGATGATATATACGAGTAAGGCCCACTAATTAGGTGGGCAGATATCTGGGGGGCAGCATTGTGAGCTCCCATCTGGGTGGCTACAATATGCTGGACTGAGGGGAGCGATCGAGAAGCGATGGCCATATTGGCAACAGTGACAGATGCGGCTGGTCCTTCCGGTATGAGATCTAGAATTTACTGTGTACTTCAGGAACAATGTTATAAACCCCTAACTAAACTCTGAGAGGCTTGGAGCAGGGATCTTGGTACCGAGGTCACGGAGAAGAGGTGGGATAATATCTGGGGGATACGCCCATGATGTGTCTCTGAATGCTAAATTCCGACTGATCCATTTCAAGGTCTTACACAGATATAACTATACACCTGCCAGATTGCACACTATGGGCCTCATCACGAGTCTGGCGGTAACCCTTAAATCCGGTGGTAATGGTATCGGTGCCGCCAATACCGCTCCGCCGGATCAAGAGTATAAATCCACTGGCGCTTATACAGCCGGCGCAAGTATAGCCGGCTGTAATAGCGGCGGCTGTAATAGCACCGGCACCCATCTGCGCTATTACAGAGCCATCACGAGTTCGGCATAGGCGCTATTAGTGTCAGAAAACCGGCAGAAATTCCACCAAAAATACCCCTAGCCAAATGCTGGAGGTAAAAGAACACAGGAGACGGCAAAAAGTGCCCAGGTGAAACCAATGCAAATCAGAGGCCTACAAAGGACCCACCCATGCACCACACACACTTCCAAACACCATGCCGCCATTTGGAGCCGGGAGGCTTGATGTGGACATGCTGCGCCTGTAGCTACAGGGGCCAGCCAAACAGGCCAGGGCCCTGGGAGCACAGGGGGTGGTGGGGATGAGGAGGAGAGTATCATCAGCAAGGCGGACATATATCCGCAGGGTCAGGCCAACACCCTGGGCCCTGACTGATGGGCAGTTGGTGACCGAGAATATGCAGGACATGGCAACCATCACACAGTTGCTGGACACAATCCAGGCTGACATAGCATCAGCACTGCAGTGCCCCCGCTCGTGAAGCTTGTGCTGGGACTGGTGCTGAATGTACTGCTGCTCCATGTCAATTAACACATTGCATTGGCAGCCACACATGCACAGGTGAACCAGCTGAAGGGCCAGTGCCATGCCATTGGACAAGTCATGAACGTCATAGCAGCCGTGGACTGCACACATGTACCACTAGTAGCACCCAGGGGACATGATGTGGTGTACATAAACCGTAAGAATTACCATTCCATGAATGTGCAGATGACCTGTAGACCTGACCTAACCCTCCGACACTGATGTGCCCGCTATCCAGGTTACACCCACAACTCCATGAACCTGCCCAATAAAACCCTGCAGGCATACATGTAAAAGCACCAAGACCTCAACAACACCTGGATTCTGGGTGAGTGCAAATGAAGTCCGAAATGCATGTCAAATTACATCTGATGGGGGATGGAGACAGTCAAATCCATGCATGCCAGCAGAAGACATAGGCAGCACTAGCACTGCAACTATCCCATGCATTTCCCTTGCACAAGAACCCTTGGACATGTGGAACACATCGGAACACAGACAGTCTGTATGGCAAAGACATGTGGGAGCACAGTCGGATATGGAAGCCGAACTACCCAAATGCATCATGTGTGTGTCGCAGTGTTGCTCCCATCCCTGACACACCATAGACATCCCACCCTTTGCCACCCGACAGTCATGGCAATGGTGCCCGAAAGTAGGCACATCCACAACAACACAACACACAAGTTGCCCGATCCACGACAATGTACATCCCTGAAACAATGAGTCCTGATTGGCCAATCACATGCCTGGATAAGTGTACATAGTGACAATCGGCTAACGCAACACCACCCAAAGGGAATGCCAATGACACATAGCCGAACAACATGTTTCATGCACATGCAGATACAAGGGTCCCCTCATCCATCAACAAGGGATAGACCTGATGCATTTAGACACAGGTGTCGGGGTGGTTATCCCGGGGCCGGCTGAGCCGTCCGCAGACCTCTGGGCTGGGAGGCCCCAACTCCTCCCGTGTTTCCCAAAAATGAGTATGAGACACACACAAGAAGCAAGGCGGCTCTGCTGTTTATTAAAACAATGGCAGAGATGGGTCTAGGATCGTACGCGTCCGTCCAGACTCTCAAAATTCGTGGGGCTCGCAGGCCCTTTTTGCCACAGTATGACGCGCTACTTGCGTCACCTGGGAAAGTTAGCGAAAAAACCTATTGCCACTCCGGATTGGTTCCTCGAGTTGTAGGGTTAGTATAGTATACATATACACAGCAATATTAGTGGTTAAGGATGAGTCAGGTGGTATGCTTGGGTTGTCCCTTCTATTAGATACTTGAAAATTGTTACACGAAGACCCCTAATGATTGGCTAATGTTAGTGGTGTCAGTGATGAGTGCCCCCATGTTCTGATTGGTCCTCCCGCGAGCCCCCCAGTCTGGGACCATCGTCGTTCCCAGCTCGCGGTGTACCTGTCACTAGCAACAATGTGTAACTATGTGTTTGTGCAGACAATGTGCGGGTTTACTCATAGGCCTGAGAGCAGGCCATTCTCATCGCTGTAGGTGTCCATCTAGTCATTTCACTGTTGCAACCTGTGTCCCAGACGTGAGATCAAGGCGACTTCTTCCTCGTGGGTCTGGCACCTTGTCAGGTCGGCTTGGTCACATGTGGAGAGACCGTAGCTGGGGCGGAATTCTGCACATTTAAAGTTATATTTTGCTTCTGTGTGTTTGGCTTTGCTTACAGGTGTGACCTTGGCGCCGGCTGGTAGCATACGAGTTGCAACATCGCCCCCCTGGCTGTGAGCGCTCGCTGGGCTCGTTCTGCGTGATCAGCACTTGTACTCTTGCTCATACAGTGTTCATGGTGGTTCTTGCTTGCGGCCTACTTGGGCCTGGTTCATGGGTGGGGATGTGTAATGCACGGCACCTGTGTTGCGGTTTGACATGGCTTCATAGGCAGTATTACGTCTTCTTTATATTCTCATCATGATGCGAGGGGTGGGAGAAGCGTCAGCAAGCGTATACGCGAGTGCTTTATGCGCCTTGCGTTTCTGCATTACTAAAAAACCTATGTGAAAAATAATAAAGCTGCATGTCAGTGGGTGTATCCGTCACCTACGTCATAGCACTGAATATATTCTTCGTGTAGGTTGGTGCGTGAGTGACCAGTGTGCATGGTGGCACGTGTGTTCTTGGCAGTTGGCTAGGTCGTTATGGCATCTCTAACGATGTGGGTGCTTGTTGTTAAGGTCTTAGTCGAGTTCATCCATGCCGCAGGTGTCGGCTTGAGTAGGACAGGCTGGTGGGCATATCCTTATGTTCTTGAACCAGGGTATTTTGTCATCTGGTAGATAGACGAATTCATCTTGTGGTGGGTGTCTGGGCCGCGATCCTCTAGGCCATGGTCGCAAGGAGATTGGAGGGAGCGTTTTCTCCCATTCTCCCACTTCACAGTTGTGGTGCTAGCAGTAAGTAGTCCATCGATCCGATGCTGCCCCTTGCATAGCACACACCACAGTGGAAGTGACCATATGACAAGTAGTTCACAGGTACCACATGAGTGTGTTACACATGAAGACTCGCACATACATCGGAACACAGCCGCATGTCGAGCTCAGACCATGCATGTCCTACAAGACGCATTGTGCATGGCAACATAGCAATGAGATAGCAGGACCTCTTCAACACAAACTTGATTCTGCTGCCAATGTCACTGATTAGCGTCTTGTGCACCCACTGAACCAACCTTGTCCTCATACCTGCATTCCCACCCCTGCAGGTGATTCATAATGTCCCCAGTACACACTGCTCATGACCCCTGTGCTCCATCCACACACTCAAGCTGAGGGGGTGTACAACATTGCGCATGGACATACACATCTGCGTTGAGAGGGCATTTGGACTGCTGAAGGCACGCTATTGGTGCCTATACCATACGAGAGGGGCATTTACATATAAACCTTGAAAAATATGCAAACTTGTCATAACATGTGCCATTCTGCACAACATTTGCTGTTCAGGAATATGCCACTGCCCCCGGATGCAGATGTGCAGCTACATGGGGATGGAAGTCAAGATGATGATGTGCCCGAAGCTGGTGCACGTGTACACAGGGATGGGGTAGGGGAGGGGAGGTTGGGCAGGCAGGGCTTGATGGATGTCTCAGATACGGTTGATGGGTACATGTAACGCATATCACTTGTACATTAGAGCACATGATCACAATCATGAATGTCCATGCTTTGTATGAATTTTGAACGTGATTTATTAAATGTTTGACAATCCCCCCTATGCCCCCAGTGAACTCCCCAGCACACAACCCCCCCCCCCCCCCAGTGAACTCCCCAGCACAAAATCCCCCCTGCCCCCCAAAACAGTGCAGGTAGGTGCATGTTCTCAGGGCCCCCAAAAACGGTGCCATGTCCATAACAATGCCATGTCCATCTATGATGGTCGCGGGTGCTTTCCAAGTATGGGCCCCTCTGCACCACTTTCCGGGTCTGCACGTTGTCTCGGGCCATGGACTTTGGGGCATACTGTATGGCTCTGCTGATGGCCTTGATGTGGTGGCTGTGCACTTTGGCCATGGACTCTATTTTCGCCTGACAGTCCTCAATAACATCCAGACATGCCATCACGGCAGCTCCCATAATCAGTGGTACTTCGGGTGTTGAGGGGACCGGGCTGACAGCTATGCGCTGCCTGGAAGGGGGGCTGTACGGGGAAATGTTGCCAGCTTGGATGGGCCTGCTGCAGTCATAGTGCCTATCCTCTGGGGTACCATATGATGGTGTATCGACATCAGGCTCTGGTGTGCGGACACAACGCACACATGGGGTGTTTGCATCCTGTGCAACTGGCTCTGGGCTTCCTTGAGTTGTGGCCATTCCTTCTGTCATTGCGGCTGGGTGAGGGCAACAGTTCATGTTGTCGTGCAGCTGTTGCTGTCTGTCCCTCATCAGGCTCAGACCCACTGGTGGCTCCCTCTACATCCAGTGTTTACATGGTGGATTGGGGATAATGAGGCGCTATCCCCCTGTGGCCTTGTGGGTGCTGCAGCCGCCTTGTTGGGCTATGGTGTGGTGACGTGGGATGGGTCCGTCATCGTGTTGTTTCCGGCCGGCCCCTTTGTGGGGTGGTGGTGCTGGTTGAAGCGTGTTGCCTCGGCGCTGTGATGTAGTAGTCTCCTCACAGTCATCGCCTGCCTGTGGTGATTGCCGTGTCCCTGTGGGGTACATAGGGAGTGGTATGAGTTTAGGGCAGCCTAGATAAGTATCATGTATATCATACCTTCAAGTGGGTTTGTAGACCGTATCATTCATGCATTGCACTTGCATTTTGTTTACTCCCCATGTTGTAATTGGTGGAGTGTGGCACTGTGGAGGCACACTGCACCGATATGTTTGTGTGTCATCTTCACATGCCTGCTGGGGATGCACGGTGCCCATGTTGCTGGGAGGTTTTTCATGCACACTCACACATAATGCAGCTGTGCCATGGCCATGAATGTGTGTCCCCCTGGCCCTTGTATTGCTGCAGTGCACGCACAGGGGATTCTAGGGGGCGCTACGGGACGGTGGTACAAGGGGTCAGTTATGGTGTCTACAGTGCCTCACGCACATTGCATGCACATTCATTCACTCAGGGTCTGCATGTGTGGCCCTTGCAGGTTCATGCATTTTTAGGAGGGTTCTCACCTGCAGCCTGCTGGGTACCGGTGCCAGCCTCCACTCCTCCGACTCCCTCTATGGTGCCCATGTCGGTGAGTGTAGTCCTCTTTTTCCTCCCAGGGTGTAAAATCAGGTGGTGGTGGTCAGGCCCTCCTTCAGTCCCCATGCTTGCACTGCTGTGCTGGGATGTATGCCATGTACTATGACACACAAGTCATTTAGGCACTTGCGGCAGTCCTCCCCATCCCTGGGCACGCGCCCCACCGCCTACACCCTCTGGCTGATTTCTGCCAGGTCTGCGCTCGACGCTGCCCACTTGTCTTCCGCTAAAGTGCACCATATAGCTCTTCCTAGTGGATCATTGCCTCCTACACAAGTATGGCCAGCTACTGGTCCCTGAATTTGTGTTTCCTGACCCTGACTCTTGCCCCTGGTGCGCTCCTCAGACATTTTTCAGTCTTCACGGGGGTGGATAGCTTGAAGGGGCTGTGATATTCGGCTAATTGATTTCCAAAATGGCTGCCGCTTTATTACCCGTTCCGGCAGTGACGCGTTTCCAGCACGCTATTAGGGCCGCGGCTCTGCGGTAGCGCACGGTGCACTGGATTTACGGGTTCCTGGCCAATTTCTACACCTGGCGCTATTTGCGTTAACGCCATGTCCCTGTGCGCATGCACGCGTAGTCGTGATCTGGCGGGCTTTCCGCCAGGGAGCGTGCGTGGCGTTAGCGCAAATAGCACTCAGCGGGAAATCTGCCGGACTCGTGAGCCACTTGCCTCTTTGTCCCAGATGTCGCACTGAAAATGCTGGATATCTCCAAATGGTCTGGGTTGCCCTAAAATATCTGAAAACTGGATCGAAGTTTGTAGGGCCATCTCAGCGATGCTTGAGCGAACTGTCGAATCATCTCCCATGAACTGTCTGTTCCACAAGTTTACATCAATCCAGGGGACCGGCTGCAGGCTGGCTAGCGTTTGTATGGTATTAGCAATGCAATGTGTTCTGCTGTTGTGGCTTCGCCCCACTATTCCCACAGTTGAGCAATGGCTCTGTGCTATCACCTGGGCCACAGACACTGAGGAACGCTGGATATCTATGCAGCCAGCTACTTGTAAGCCTCGAGATATACGGCCACCATTCAGGGCATACCTACAAAACTTGGCTGACGGGGGAGAGGAAGAGACGGATGAAAATATGCCTTCATGTGTCTCCGAATAGGTTGTAGCAGTGTGAACCATTTTAGGTATTCTAAACTGATGGTATGCTCAATGATATATTGTGTGTGTGGGGATTGCATGAACCTGCAAATGTATGAACCCTTACTGTACTATGATTGTTGTTCTGATTGTACCTGTCGCCTTGCCAAGCAATAAAAACAACTGTACATATAACCCTATTATCATATTAAGCTTCCACACAGCAACTGCCACTTAAACATCTTTTACAGATCTTTTGCATCTGCATTTTTCCCTTACTTATACAAAACAATTGTACAGCATTCTCCTATAAATGCACATATGCATTGTGCAGTGAGAGAAGTGCATAGATAGAAGGGGCATTATGGATGGGCAAATGCTCACGAGAACCCAGGACGGAAATACCAGGGGATGCCAAGGTGGGATGCCACTGGCTAACTACTAGAGCAGAGGAGTTCCAAGGGTGGGATGTATCTTAACCGTAACATCCCTTTTTTAGAAGTTTTTTTCTGTCAATTCAATAGGTTTTTATAAGTGAAAATGTCCCATGGTGTTAGATCACTGTATAGAAGTTATTCATAATTCCTCTTTTCATACATATGAAATAACTATAAACCTCCTTTAAGAAACATATATTTCACAACACCATACTTATGTCTGTTGTTATCAGTAGTGCATGCTGGGGATGCAAATCATTGTTCAATTGCCCATGGCATAAGCCTCCACATTGACCCCAGCCGAACCAAACCACCCCTATTATTCACTGGGCCTACCCTGCATCCTAGCCCAGTGTCCACTATGCCCCAATAATGTAACCAATGGTAAGTGCTCATGACTTGCAGCCATGGCCAGTCTCCAAATCAAAGGGGTGTGGGCTTTGGCCATGCCGCATTCCCCAGTAAGCAAATCAGAGTACACATTTGCATTTTCCGAGGGCCAGGCCCACTACCAATACACCAAATGTATAGCACTAGTTTTTCTACTTACTTTCTTGCACTTTGGAAAAATAAAACACAAGACACATTTCCAAAAACATGCTTTCAGGTCCTTGCTAATCCTCGTCATGCAAGTTTGTTGTAATCTAGTCCACCACTTCTTTAACCGCGAGTAGAATATTTTCCCCACTCTAACCTTCCACTTTGGCCATGCCACATGCCCCAATAAGGAAATTGCAGTACACATTTCTCCTAGCTGGCGGCCAAGCCCATTGCCCAGACACCAATGATAAATCACTGTGTTGTGTACTTGCATTTTTCACACTTTCAAAAATATAAAACACAGGCGTATTAGCAAAACCATGCTTTCAAGCTCTTGCAGAATCTCCTCATTAATATTTGCTGCAATGCTATCCAGCACTTCAACCAGTACCCACGTACAGATTTTTTTTCCCATTCAATCCTATCCCAATTTTGAAAAACGTCACCACGTAGCCGGTACCTGGTGGCCATGCCCACTTTTACCCTATTGCTGGTCTCTAGTGGTCATGGCCACTAGCCAGATTGTCCGGGACATGGCCTTAGGCCATGACCCAGACAATCTGGCCACTCCGCATGGCCACAGGTTATAATTATTTATCTATTGTCCGATTGTAGTAAGTAACTTCTGTTGCAAAGCGCTCAGAGGGCATTAGGTAGGGGACATGGGAATGAGACACATTAAATATATAGAGCTGTTAAATACAGTGGAGGGGAAAAAGGACAAACCTACCACACCTTGTGAGTATTCATAATGTGCAAGTGCGGAAGGGAGGGGGCAGAGAGGGTAGGTGCTGGGGTGCCTGTGCTCTTGGGTGAGCAACATGGGAAGTGCAAGGTGTGGTAAGTGCAAGCCTCCAGGACGTAGGTTGTGCTGAGGCAAGTGCTCAGGATAGACAAAAGCTGGGGGCGATTTGGTGTGGGAGGTCAGGGCCCGGATGATGCATAAGGGCCATGGACACCAATTAAAGCAACTGTGAAATTCACAGAGGAGAGAAGGGGGGAGGAGGTTTTGCCAGCATTGTAGGAGAAGGCTCAACCCGCCACTAAGGGTGACATCATGTGCCTATTCCAATCACTGAAGGAGATAGCAACAGCAGCAAAGGATTTAAAGAGCTCTTTTCAAGAGCTAACCCGTACAGTGCAACATAATGAGTCTAAACTTGATGACCTAGAATCGGCTTTTTGTGATCAAGCACACACATGATCAGCTGGAAAAAAAGGGTGGCGGCGCTTGAGTCTTATCGGCATATAGCGGAAGAAAAGCAAGAAGACGCTGAAAATCGCTCCCTTTCGAAATAATGTTAGAATCAGGGGGATTTCAAGGGACGTTCAGGACCAGGATCTGGAGTAGTATGTCCGAAGGTTGTTCCAGGAGATACTGGGAGACAAGGCGGTGGATCTTACATTAGACCAAACACACAGTGTTCTCCAATTTCAAGATGAGGGGGAATCTCCTCCCAGATGTCTTGGTGAGTTTCCATTTCTTCAAGGATCTCATCTTTCAGAAGGCTGGAGCGCTTGGGAACCTGCTCTTTCAGGGATCAACTCATCAGTTGTTTCTAGATCTTTCCTAGGGCATGATCCAATGGCGCAGACTGATGAGACCACTAAGTGGCTCTTAGAAGGGGGTCCACTATAAGTGGGGCTACCTTTTTTAAATCATCTTGCAGATGTATGGGACCCAATATCAATTCACATCTATTCGTGCAACGGTGGAAACTCTAAAGATCCTAAAAACAGATTACCACTTGCCGGATGAGGACACCTCAGACTTCAGCGACCCAATAGTCTCAAAGTCATGAAAGAGCAGAAGTTGAGAGCATAGGAGGCCATCTATGGACAAAAGGGAGCAGAGCAGGGATACTCAAGCTCCCGATTGAGCTGCTCGGTGGAGTTTAATGCTTAATTTGAGAAGTTGGAAGTTCTGTTGATGCGCTTTTGGGCGTCTTTGAGCTGGTGATGGTGGTCGGCGAGGCGGTACTAGGCTCTATGACTCACAATCACTCGTACTTAGAGGGGCATTAGGATTGCATGTCCTCTTTCAGGCAGTTTGCTTGATGTTTACCCCACAAAGGGTTATTCTGAGTCTTCTTTTCTTTCTTTTTATCGTTACATTGTACATCCAATTCCATTGTGGGAGGTGCTATACAGCAGAGAGCTGGAACATTGAGCGATATCCCTCTGAAGGAAGAGGTTATTCAGAGGCAGGTATGATGTGCGATTTACTGATTGGGTGAGTGGATCCGATGTGGTGAGCTCAGATAATTGCGTTGCTTCATGAGAAACCAGAAGGTGTCTCACCCACTAGTCCCCGGGGATCTGTCATCCAGGTCGCCAGGACACGGCCATCGATTTTGGATCCAGTTCCTGGGGGTGGATCAGTGTGGGAGGATCACATGGATGAGGGGTTTTCGGGGAGTGGGAGTGGAACACCGGATGGTGAGACGCGGTATCCACTTTCCTGTAACACCTTTTGCCCATCCTACCAGGTAGGATACTTAGGAACTCAACCCCTGCACCCCTTTTCCCAACACAAACACTTTCTCACGGACAGCTCACTGTGAGAGAAATCGGACTAACACCTTTGTATACCTCACATGTCCCAAAACAAGGGTCGAGTGGAGTCGGGCAATTACTGATCATTACACACACCTGACTTCCATCACACTTCTGCACACAGATAAAAGGCAGAGCATGAAAGCGCACCCCCAAGTAAGGCAAAACACACAAGAAAGCAGCAGTTCCAAAATGGCAGTTTAATACGAGGAGAAAGACGGCAAGACCAGAGAGGGTTGCAAAGAGGGAAGTGCCCTTGACCTATTCTGAGAAAGAAAACTAATTTCACGAGCCCTTGAGATTAAGAAACAAGACCAGAATTAAAGCTGAAGAAAGGTGCATTGTGTGTCGAAGGTACCCGGGGCTCTCCCGGGTCAATAGCCAAGGCGGGGAGGAGCGATCGCTGCCATGGTACTGTTCTTAGCTCCTACAAAAAAACAGCAGCAGTAAAGTCAGCACAGCCGGTGAGTCTGGGAGATTGATAGCAGACCGGTCTGTGTGAGAAACACAGCTACAAGCAGCAATATTGTATGGAGAAATATGAAGACAACAATGTGTGTGAAGCGTATGTGATGAGCTACTCATATAATTAGATATCCAATGAGTTACTGAACTTTTGAAGCCAAGATAGATACCAAATACAGAGTGGTCCGGCACTACGTGGGTGCTCATTCGAAGGTCTCTGTTGGATATCCAACTGAGAGGTGGCAAATGTAAATTGTAAACTGCGGAATTGAAGTGGTCCTGCAACGGGTCAAGCTAAACCCTGTGCACATTCAAAAGAATTCGATACTTTGATACAAACTGAAATTGGTCCGAGCCTGGCTGAGGAAGACTAATGGTACAAGAGAAAGGATCGGAGTCTGGCTGAGGGGGATCTGGGATGAACCATGAGGTCCCAAGAGAGAATATTCTCTCAATGTAAAAGGGCGATTTGAGCCCGCAAGAGGGGAATCCACAGTAACGATGAGCCTGGCTGAGGGGGATTCATGGTGAATCGCCTGAATTGAGTACTCATAAGAGGAAAGGAACTTTGGTTTTTCTTTTATATATCAGGCCATCTGAATCAAGAGACTTTGATAACTTGGGCACAGACGGCCCTGATGCTGGTAATAGAACTGTGTCCTCATGCTGAAGAAGCCCGACAGTGTGCTATGCTCGAGTGAACTGGCTTGTGCCGTGCTGAATACGTGGGGAAGGGAGGCCAATGGCCTGAACATTCTGACATATCATTTTCGTGAACACTTCTCTTTTTCATGAACACTACCCCGCACTATTTTGTATTTAGAGGTGTTAGGCAGAAACCTGTGCAGTTCCCTCCGGGACCCATGCAAAAGATTTAGGACTACAGGTGTTTGGCAGTAAACCCACTTCGTAGCAGTCTGTACCACACAGATTCACTTGGTAGCTGTGGCTGAGCAGTCAGACTTCCCTCAAGAAGAGTTAGGCAGTATACAGAGTATTCACAATAGGTCAAGAGAACACAATAGAACAAGTAAACACTGACCAGGGCTTGGTGTAAAAGAGATATAATTATTTATTTAAACCACATCTAGAAAAACACACAGGCACTAATAGTAAGCAATTCAAAAACACGGTCACTAAAAGATATACACTCCCTTAAAAGAATATTAGACGAGTCTTAAGTAAAGCCCCACTTATTTTCAGACAGCTGTGAGCGCTTATCGTAGATGGCACTCTAATAGTTCGTTTTAAAAAGGGAGAGAAAAGCAGAGAACAAATGGAAACAGATCCCAACACTTTTTCAAGAACACAACAAGGGAGGAAGGCAAAGAAAAAACGTGAAGTTAGAGTTCAAGAGGCCGGATCCACTTTCAGAGGATTCAAACGAAATGTGCCCAAGGTCACACGGTTGCAGTGCACAAAGGTCTTGTAGAGGTTCAAAAAGGAGTTGGACCAAAGAAAGGGACCAGTTAGAGGGTCAAGGTGGCCAGCCCAGTCCAGAAGGTTAAGGAGTTATTATTACCTTGTAGCAATCTTTAGAAAGGGAGGCCTGGTGGACACGGTACCTTAAAGTGGTGAGAACGCTCTGGTGGGGGCAGTTGTTCCTGGCAGTGGGTGCAAGTCGGTGCTTCGTCCGGGGGAAGAGAGGATCTCTTCGTGGAGGAAGACAGGGAAGAAACCAGCCGCAGAGTTTCTCAGGAACAAGGAGCAGTGCTGTGGTTCGCGGTTCAGTGGTGAGTGGCTATCCAGCTGCCGGGGTGCTTGGCACAGGCAGTTCGACCACAAACCGGGCTGGGGTGCGAAGAAAGAAGGGAAAACTGGTTGTGCCCACCAGTCAGGGGAAGAAGCCTCTCCAGCCGGGAGATCTTCTCTGTCGTCGGGAAGTGGTGAGTCGGTTCTGCAGGGCTACACCGGTGGTGTCGTCGTGGTAGGTCGGCTCAGCTTCTCCCTTGTCAGATTCTCAGGTCCTGTGGCGACTTCTGAAGTTCCAGTCCCCAAAGCCCTGCTTTTATGCATTCACTCAGCCTAGCTGTCACTCAAACATGCTAAGTGGTGAGCCGGCCGGCTCACCACTTGGCCCAATCACACAAGAGTGCGACCTGAGTTACCAAGGTAACTCGGTCCAGGGTGCCTAAACCCCCTCCCACACTCCCTGTGGTACCCAGACAGAGTGGCACTACTTTTGGAGGCTTTTGTGGAGAACCCGCCAAAAAAGTGGAACAAAGTGCTCGACTTGGGTTGGAGTCACAGAAGAGAACACAAACGCCATTTTAGAATCGAGTCTTGGCAAAAAATACCAACCCGAGAATTAATATTAATTAAATAAACCGGCGGTATGTTCGAGGCTATGAGAATTAAATAATTAAAGTTGGTAGCCACTGCCACCAGCCAAAACTCGATCAGGGGGGACGGAGATGTGCCCCCTCAACTAACAGACCCCGGGGCAATCGAATTGCCCCGACCAGTACGTCCACAATATCATGGTTTGTACTGGTTTCTGTTAATAATTTGGGACTAGTAAAGCCAATGGTGACTTTACATGCCCTGGGAGACAGTAGTCAGTCCCAGGGTATGGAGTCTATGGTGGGGTGTCACTGACACCCCTGTGTTACTGCGTTACTGCACGGAGGGTGCTGTGTAACACACATAGAAAAACACATGAGACCCCATGGAGTAAAGGACCCCATAGCCCATAAAACACATTACCAGTCAAAGGAATACCATGAATCATGTCCAAGAGTGGGAGAAAGAGTCTCACTCTTGGCAGGAGGAGAAAAAAAAACAAACTCCAGAAATCCAGCAAAGCTGCTGGGGGACTCACTAGGTTAGGAAATTCAGCCTAAAGAGAGAATTCTCCCTAACAAGAGGTAAGGATTGGCGCAATAGGTTTTTTAGTATATGCCCTTTTTTTTTTTTACAAGACTCCATTATTATTTGATGGTCATAGCTTGATCCCATCTGTAGATTTAGTATTAAATAGGTGTTTATCACACCCTTGTTAAAGTTCAATAAACACCCTTGTACTGTGGTCACTTGTGACTGTTTTACTATTAATACCATGCCTTCCTTACAGTTTACAGTTTACCTATATTATGTCTGATATCAAATTTGTTTCCATAAATGTTCTCGAGCTAAACTCCTAGAGGAAGAGGAAAAGTATGCTCTCCAAACTAATATACCTTAATGCTGATTTTGCCCTGCTCAGGAGACCCATCTTTTGCAGATAGATGTGATACGGATGAGTTCACACGGATTTCCCCATCAGTCCTTTGCCTCTTCGCCGGTTAAAAGGCAGGAGTTGCATTCCTGATAGTTAAATCTCTACATTTTGAGCAAGGGAGGGTGGTAAGAGATGCCCAGGGTAGATATACTGGGGTGGTCTTGCGCATAGTGGGAAAGGATCTCACTGTGGTGTCTGTGTATGGGGCCAATCAGCAACAATATCAGTTTTATACCCACTTGTTTCCTCAAATCGTACAATTCCAACAGGGGGGAGCTGATGATAGGCACATATTTTAATGTAGCATTAGATAGCAATCAGGATAGAGCAGCCTCGGGGGCCACAATTGAGGCACCTTGGACGGACCTCTTAAACAGGCTATAATTGACATGCACCTGATTGATGCGTGGTGACGCCTCCACCCTCCGCATCGTGACTATTCTCACTTCTCGTACATATATCGTACTGATTCTAAAGTTTACTATTTTTTGGTGTCTCATTCTTTATTAGCGGGGATAACGTCAGCCACTATAGAGGTAGCACTGGTATCAGACCACTCCCCCCATTACTCTACACGTAGATGGTTACTGTCTGGGGGGGGTCAAAAGTCTAATGACTCATTGTTAGCAGACCCGGTCATATTTTCCAACATTATGGATAGGATCACAAAGTACTTTCAGAAGAATCTTACAGGGGAGGTTTCAAACTCAGGGGTATGGGAGGCTCTTAAACCCACATTGAGGGGGAGTTGATTAGTATCGCCTCGGCTCGATTGAAGATTCTGTTGGCCCAGAGAGCCAGAGCTGAAGAGCGAGTGGTTGAGCGGGAATCTCAATACAAGCATGATGGGGCTAAAAAAATATACAGACAGCTTCAAGTAGCCAGGAATAAGCTAAAGACATTATGGGCGGATGATATCTCACACCAATTGCCTTGGACAAAATAGCATGTCAAATAAGGGGTCTCAGATTTTAGCCTATAAACTCCAAGCACAGAGGAATGGCATTACCCTAGGGGGCCCTGCAAGATAGTGGACGTTCGTTGCATAATGCTGAATCTGAGAAAATACGTTTTTTCTCCCAATATTATGCCAAACTGTTTGCGGCGGATTCCCATAGAGGCCCACTACAGGAAGCGTTCATTCGGGAGGCCCGGCTTACTTGAATCTCAGCGGACCATAGGCACTCTCTGGATGCGCCCATAAAGGCGGAAGAAGTCACTCATTGCATTTGTTTTCTTCTGAGAAATAAAGCACCAGGGCCTGATGGCTTTATGGCTGCCTTTTTATAAAATATACTCTGCGGCTCTCTCCCCTCGCATAGCTGACCGGTTTAATTCTTTTGGTGAGACGGGATTCTATTATGCCTACTGTGGGGATTCAACGCTTCCTCTTCTCGCTAAACCAGACAAGGACCCCGCCTTATGTTTGTCTTTTCGTGCGATCGTGGTTCTTAATTAGGATGCCCGGATTTTGAAAATCTTGGACACAGGACTAGTTCTACCAGTGCTGGTAACAGTGGACCAAATGGGTTTTATACCAGGGTGCCAGGCATATACCATATACCATTCGACGTTCGATCGATGTTTCGTCCTGGGCATGGAAATATAACTGAGCCATGTCTTTGTTTTGGGTTGACGTTGAGAAAGCGTTGATCGCGTGGTTTGGATTTACCTGTCCAAGCTCTTGAAGGGGTTCGAATTCGGTCTGCGGTTCCTCAGTTTGGTACTTGTCAATTTCGTGTTACCATCTATGCAGATTAAGGTAAACTGGTTTACTTTGGGTCTGGTGGCCTTTCACAGGGGAACCAGTCAGGGATGGCTGCTGTCCCCACTATTGTTCGGCTTGACTATGGAACCCTTGGCTTGTAGGGTTTGTTTGTTTGAAGACATTCGAGAGTTGGATATAGCGGGTTATCAGCAGAAATTAGCATTGTAAGCCGAAAACCTACTGTTTTATATGCAACATCCTGGGGATACGCTGCCACATGTTGTTTCATTGTTGGAACATTTTCTTGCGGTTTCAGGCTTTAAAATTAATTTGATGAAATCCACAATACTCAATATCTCTGAGCCACCGGGGGCGGTCGAACGTTTGAAGGTGGCCTTCCCTTTTTTGTGGACTTTGCAGTCCTTGAAATATCTGGGGGTTTTCTTAAAGGCGCGGTGCGCAGATCTCTAGGCGACCAATGTTGTGCTGCTTTATGCTAGAGCAAAGCATGATCTGGCACAGTGGAGGGGGGACTCAGAAATCTCTTGGTTGGGGAGGATAAAGGCTGTTACAATTACTCTGCTGCTGCATTTACTTTGTGTTTCAGGCTTTAACGGTTCGGGTTCCGAGTCTGGCCTTAAGGGAATTGCAATCGCAGATGTTCAGGTTTGTATGGCCCTGGAAGAGCCTGAGAGTAGCTAGACACAGAATGATGGCAGCCAAAGGTGCAGGTGGCCTGGCGGTGCCAGATGTTGCAAGTTATCTATATGTGGCCCAACTGGCACCGGTTTTAGAGAATCAAGCGGCGACACGGACGCCGACGGTTAAACACTGGGTAACGGGGCATTTTAGGAATCCCCTTGCATAGAGTGTGCTGGTGTTCTCCGAAAGTTCAGAAGAGGGGTAAACGGGGACTCCCTACTTCTAGGGCCACATTAGAATACTAGGTCCAAGCAGTGCGTAGATATACCACAACCACGTCCCCTCCCCCCCCACCTTTTTACAGGTCTATGAAATAATGAAGAGTTCCCCACCCCAGGGATGCACAGGGCTCAGTTTATTTGTTGGAAGGAGGAGGGCTTGCACACATCGGGCCAGATGTATAGAAATAATCGCCCCCACGCATTTGAAGAGTGCAAGCAGACCTTTATAGTTGGGGATAAGGACAGATTTGGATACTTGCAACTCTATCACTGGAAGAGGAGACCACAAGTAGTGTCCCAAACGAAATGTGAGCCAACCCGCTACAAGGATTTTTTTTATAGGCAACCCCCTCAGGGCCAAACGTACAGCTCGCTACAGGTTGTTGAATGGGTCTAGATTTAAGCCCCCACATATGACCAGATGGGAAGAAGATGGAGGTAGACCTATAGACGATCTTACCTTGTTCAACATTAGGACAAGAGCGAACAAGACCTCCCAGGCTGGCCAACTTGAGAAAAATCGATTTAAGCTATTGTGCCGTTCGTATCTCACCCCTGAACGGTTGCATAAAATGACTCAACGCTTTGCCCTTGTTGTTGAGGTGTGGTGCACACTCTGGATTCTATTTTCATATGTAGTGGGAATGCTCGCAAGTCTGGCCATTTTGGCAGGCGGTAGTCACCCAGACTGGTGAAATATATGGGTTTGAGCTAGAAATGGATCCTTTCGTTTTGCTCGTGGGGAATGAGGACGCTCAGGGACATTATACATTGAATGCCAGAAGCTCTAGACTGATTACCTTTTATCTGGTAGCGGCATGTCTTGTAATTGAAAAACAATGGAAATCTCAAACAATGCCTGTTATGAAAGAATGGTGGGCCCGAGTATGGTATGTTGCTATGTCAAAAATTGATGGTGCAATGCAGGGAGAAATGGCTCAATTGCTTTCGGATTGGGCCCCACTGATAACTTTTGTAAGTTATCATGATAACCCTAACATTCACCATAAGCCACATGAGAGGTCCTCTTTTTCACTGATGTAATATCGGTATGTTAAATTGTTGCACCTGAACCCCCGTATGCTATGTGGACTGTATGCTGCACCCTATTTCGTATCCAAGAAGGATGAACATGGATGTACTTTATTTTAGTTTCCATCAGAGATAGTATTTTGTTATACTGTAGAGGAGCAGCCGAATGCTTCTGCAGGAAGTCCCACCCCCTACTACCTGTATGTTGGAAGCCAGAGATCGTGCCATGCATGACACCAGTGATTGTTCCTCTTTCATGGAGACCCTTCAAGAAAAGGTATCCACTAAGAAACCCTATCTGATGTATCCCTGAAGAGATGATAATCTCTTGGATGAAGTCCCTGAAGGGATATGAAAATGAGAGAAAAGAGAAGCTGGTGACATCACAAGAAGTAAGCGTGATGCACTTAGAAGAGTGGCTAAAGAAGAGGATGTATAGACTTCATGGAATCTGATGACAAGATAAAGAATCAAGTAGCTTTCATATGCAGAATGAAGATTGCACGTTGAAGAGCACTGCAGGAAATGCAAGCCGTTTTAAAACTGTACAGATGCATCAATGCAAGAAGACTAATCATAAAGGCTGGCTATACGTAGTGAATAGACTGCAGGAAATTCCGCCATTATATAGAAACTGGATGTCGATGTCACTATATTAGTAAGCTCAAGTCCACGGAGAAAGAAGGATCAAGAGCTGAACCTGTGTCACAGCGAGAAAAGCAGCTAAGAATCGTGGAAGGACCAAGGAGGACTGTCTGGCCCGGTGTCCAGGACTGAGGCAGCCAAGAACTGGTAATCTATTCTCAAAGGCAGTAAAACGTGAGAAGCGAAACAGTTCCTTGTTACGTTGCAAAGAGAGAACACTGAGTGCATTTTTATTCATTCAAGACAAATGCTGAAAATCAGGCTGAAGCATGGTCTCCGGTCACGTATGTCGAGGATGAAAATAGAAGTGGGCATGCAGACCGGAACATTGATAAGCATGTGCTCACAATACCCTTTATTCCCAAGAGAAGAAAAACTACTGAAGGCCGAGTTCAAAGGCAATCTTCGTGGCAGAGAATATGAGTGGTGAAGGATGTAGGGCTAATTGAGAGAGGAGACACGGTGAAGTCCACCTCCTAGCACCTGGGGTTTGAGCTTACATGCTGCTAGTGAATCGAATGTTCCAGAAAGGTACGAGAGTGCCAACCAATTATAAAGGGCTGCATAACGAAGGGCCTTATATTTTGAGAGCCAATAGTATTCCGTGTACTTAATAACTGTTGAAGATGACTTGCACTAGAGGCACGCTTAAGTTGTCCACCTAATAGTAGATGTCCAATCAACACAATCCCTTATAGAAAGTATACTTGGATGTTCCCCTTAGTCCAACCACAACTGCCTGTAGTTTTTTTCTTATTTGCCACTTAATATGACTTCGTTTAAGATGAATTTTTGATATATAAGTGTTTTTTATTAAATGCTTTGAGAGACCTTAATCGAATGTCTGATGCCTGTTTTAACTCCCTGTTTTAGACAATTGATAATAAAACAGTCGGAGGAGACTTTTGCCAAACTTCCTAAGTCAGTCTTATTATTTGGTGTATGAGTTACTCTGCATCCCATCCGTGTATGATATGTTTCTAATTAAGAACCTTCTGTTCAATACTATTGGAAAATCTGTTTATTGAATCGTACTGTACCAGCGAAATGCTAAAGATGGTTGCAGACTCATTAGCGACAAAAGCTTTGACTCTGACACGTGCTTGATATGAAGTCATTGTATTTGGTACATTGTTGTATATGATTTAATAAACTTTAAATGGCCAAAAAAAAGATAGATGTTCACTTACTGTGCGTATATTCATGGGTGCCAGCTTTTGCTTTTCGCTATGGGTGCAGAAAGTACCTGGGCATATGTTGTTCTTGCAGCCGGTAATTTTTTTCCAGTTTCCCTGCTGCTTAAATGTGGTTAGTTGGGGTTGTGCAATCTATCACAACATTAACCAAGAGACCGGCCATAAATAAGGGGCTTGGGGCACGTTGCTAAACCAAAGTGTGTGGTCCATGGCAACAATTGTAATCTCACTTCACATTGCATGAAAACATGAGTTCTCAAAGCCTGCAATCTTTTATGCATAACAATACCATTGTCAAATCAGGAAAAAATCAGTTTGTGATTGATGAATGTCTTTGACCGATGGGTTGCAAGTGTTTTAAAAGTTAGTGGCTGTGCCCACCAGCCATGGCCAAAGTGCTCTGGTATTGTGTTAAAATGGCAACTGACTATGGCCAAAGAACATGCTAGTGGTTTGGAAGCGTTCTAAAAATCTATGGAATAACAAAACCCTTGAAATTCAAGAAATACTCTTTAGTTTTATGGATGTTAAGATGAGAACTTAACGCAACAAAACCCCTGAAATTCGGCTAAAGTCACCTTAACTTCTAGCTAGTGCCTATTAATATACAGTCGGCACAACCATATGCTGTGGCCATTGGCTAATATTGTGTTGAAGACCATGGCTAGTGGCTGGTTAGTGTACATAATGTACTCTGGACACTGCCAAAGGCCAGAGCTAGTGTCTGGTTAGTGTTGTATAATTCACTGTGCGCGCGGTCGAAGGCCATCGCTTATTGGATTTTATTATCTGAAAAAATATACATTGGAAATGTTCAACAGATGTACAAACGGCTCAAAGTCAAAGGCCATGGCCCATTAATATGTTCGAATATATAGTGGGCACAGCCAAAGATTGTGGACACTGACCAGTATTGTGCTAAAGTCCATGTCTAGTGTCTGATCAATGTATATAATATACAGTGGACATGGTTAAAAGCTGTATCCACTGGAAAGGGAAGGGAAGGATTGCATTTGAGCATCAGGTGTTCACCTAACAGGAGTTGGCTGAGAGGAAATGGCGCGCTTCATGTACATCCTCTGATAAACTGGCCTGCCGCCTGCTCCAAAGGCAATACCGGCTTTCTGTCCTCACCAAGAAGAGAGCTCACATCCAAGCCCGCGTCTCGGCGGCATCTAACAACTTGGCCGAACTCTTTAAAATCTGCAAGGAACTGGCCAATCCTGCCGCAGTCCCTACCTCTCCTATGCCTTCCCAGGCCCTCTGCATGGCACTGGCTTCACATTTCATCTCTAAAACTCAGGACATCCTGTCCTCTCTCTCCCCTTTCTCCCTCTACTCCCTGCTCTTCCTCTGGCCCTTCTTCGGCAGCCTCTCCTCCCCCCTTCTCTGCCTTTCCCCTGTTCTCCCCTGATGAGTTTTTAGACCAGTCCGATCTATGAAAGTCTTGTCAAAGCAGGTTCATCCCTGTTCCTCCAAAACCATCAAGGATCACATTGACTCCCTGGCTCCTGCCCTGCCGGATTTCTGCAACCACTCCTTCGCCACTGCGGTCTGCCCTTCTCCCCTGTAGCACTCCCTTGTCCACCCTCTTCTTAAAAAACCCTCTACTGACCCGTCCTGCCCAGCTAACTATCGCCCAATCTCTATCACTCCTTTCCTGGGCAACCTTTTGGAAAAGCTGGCCATCTCCCAGCTCAATCTTCACACTGAATCTGTTGGTTGTCTCCATGATCATCAGTCTGTCTTCAGAGCTGCCAGAAGCACGGAAACTGTTCTCCTGAACATCCGTGAAGACCTGCTCTCCAAACTTGATTCCAACACCCCCTGTGTCCTTATCGTACTGGATCTCTCTTCTGCCTTTGACACAGTCAACCATGACATCTTGCTCAACCGTCTCCGTGATAACCTGGGGATCACCGGTCAGGCCCTGGTGTGGCTGTCTTCTTTCCTCTCTGATCAACCCTCCTAGGTTCAACTTGGGTCCTTCCTCTCCTCTATTTTTATCTCTACCTGTGGTGTTCCCCCGGGGTCTAACCTCTCTCCCTGGTTGTCAACCAATACCTTGCACTTCTCGCCCATTGCATCGACACACTCTGCCCCAACTTCCAGTGCTATGCGGATGTCACTCGGCTCATTTTCAGCCTACCCTCAGCCACCACTCTTCCTCTCTCATCTCTGACTGTCCGCCATCCAGGAGTGGTGTGCCGCCAATGATTTTTGCCTTAATGCCAGTAAGACTGAGATTATCCTCATCGGCACACCCGCTCCCTCCTTTCCTGTCACTCTCTGGCCGGCCTCTTTTGACCGTCTCCCTGCTCCCACCTGTGAGGCTAAAAACCTCAGAGTCATCTTCAACTCCACACTCTCCTTCCCTCCTCATATCTCTGAGGTCTCTAAGAAATCACACTGCCAGCTGAACCTCCTTAGAGGTATCCTTACCTTCCATCTCCTTCCCCCAGAAGCTCACTGTCTCCAGAGCTCTGGTTCTCTCTAGGCTGGACTAATGCAACAGCCTCTTTCTAAATCGGCCTGCTTCTACTCTCCGCCCTCTGCAACTCCTCCAGAACAGGACTGCAAGACTTGTCCTTGGCCTCAAGCCCAGGGATTGTAGCTCTCCAGGACTGAAATGTCTGCACTGGCTCCCAGTGGCTGTGAGGATTAAGTTAAAAACCCTCTGCATTGTGGCCTCAATACCTGCAACTTTCTCTTCCCAAATATCTTCCTTCTTGAGCTCTTCGCTCATCCACCTCCAACTCCCTCAGGGTCAGTCTCTTCTCCAAGCAACGAGTTGGTGGCAGATCTTTCTTCGGCTAGGACCTCCCTCTGTAACAGCCTCCCTGCCTCCCTGAACCATCTCCGGTTCCGGAAACACCTCAAACCCTTTCTCTTTGCTCCTGCTTTTTCTCCTCCTCTCCCCTGTTGACTTCCTGGCTGAAACTTAAACTGGACTGGTTACCTGGCCACCCTCTGATCTCGGGCCTAGCCCCCTCCCCCTCCAGTCACACACCAGCACTGCCGTCCTAGCAACCCCCTCTATTGGGGACTGTTTTTCTGCTTCCCTACAGTCCCACTACCAGCACTTACACTGATGTCTGCACTTACCCTTGCACTTGCCACCTGCTGGCCGTACTTACTTATTGTTATTTATTATTTTATCCCATGTACTGCACTGTCCCATCCCCCCGCACTTCCCGCTTTCCCCCTTCCCATGCAATTGGACAATCTGAATGACACCTGGCCTAGTAGGATCTTTGTCTGTCCTCCCTCTGTTCCCCCTCCCTTGCCTCGTTGCTCCTTGAAACACTTGTGTATAGGCGCGTTATAAATGCCATATCTTATCGTATCGTAAAGGCCAACATCAACGGTTGGTAACATGTTAGTGTATTAAAGTATTCAGTGCACATGGGTGAAGGTTGTAACCAGTGTCCATAACTGAAGGCAATGACTAGTACACATTCATGTGTTCAGCGGGTTGCCTCGGAACTCACCAGTAAATATTACAAAAGTAGTCTAAAAAGGAGTGTATACTGGGCAAGAAGTAACGCAGCTTATTCTGACCGAGTCACATTTGGGAAAGTGAAATTCAAACAGAATGCAGAGCAGGTCTGCATGAAAAGCACTGTCAAAGATCTACCTCTAAACCAAAAGCTTTTATAATCTCAAACTAATTAGCATCAACAACACCTTTCAACATTAGAGCATTCCTCCACGGGCGATTGATTGGTAGAATCGTGCCATTACCCTACAGAAGGACATACATTATCTCAAAATTATTGGGTCTTGCAAACCTTACCACAGAACCCTAGTCCACCCTTGTGGCATCACAATCCGGCCCCCAATTACCAGGATGACCAGCAGATCTTTATTCAACTGCTGCCGATCATCAGCATCCGTCTTCTCATTGGGAAGGTATGAGATCGTGACACCACCAGAGCCTTGAACCACCAACAAGTTACTGCTTTAATGTTGCATTTTAGGAACTATTTGAACTTCTTCCCATGCTAGGATGTGCTAAGGGTCAATTCGAGACCTCCATGGGCATTTTGAAACAGTCAGTACACCAGCTTCAGAAACTAATATGCTGAATCATAAAATGGATGTGCATTCATTGTTTTGCCATGGGACCCAAAACCTCTGCTTCCTGACCTCGAAAGTAACAAAGGTTGTTTGCTTCCTATCATGCACTCCTGTGGACATTTAATTTTCAATGTGCGTTCAGCCTCTGCGGCTAATAAGCAAGTTAATGAAATGTGAACATGTTTCTAAAAGCATGCTTCGAGGCCTGTTCTCTGCATCTCGTTTTAACGTTAAGTCTCACCTGTAATTTATTAACTGGAGCTCCCAGCCCTTTAAGATGAGGTAGCAATACCCTTGAGATGGATGGGGATGCAGAAATTATTCAAACATCAATAATTGAAACAACTCGGGTAGTTGGCAAAAGGATAGCTGTTTTAATATCAATGATCTAAAACAGGGAGTACAACGGACGTCTGAGCGTAATGATTCTCTCGAGACTTCTGATAGCATTTTATAAAAAATGACATTCTTATAGTAGAGATTGGTCATTGATGACATCGACCTGTGTATTACTTACGTAATACTACGTGGCAAACTTCAAAAACCTAGTGGCAAGTGTGATGGGGTCTAAGGAAACATCTAAGTATACGATCCATACTGGTCTAGGGCAGTGGAATAATGCGATTCTCTTCCTAACATCAGGTGGGGCAACTAAGCCCTTCCCTTAAACATGTCACTATGAACATCACTAAATATATGACGTCTTATTGGCTACACAACTATAGGACCCTTGATCATAGGGTCCTCTATTATTGTTTAGCTTCTAACCTCCGTTTTTACCTTCCCACCTACGTACAGCAGCACGCAGGCTGAGCGTCCAGGTGCTGGAGAGCTCGTCTTAACCATGCTGCCCACCAATTAACATATCCCTCCATCACCTCAGTGGTCTGCTGTCAATTAGGGCTTTGAACTCAAATTCAACAAAGGTAGCAGGCGCCCCTCTCTCGGAAGAACAAGGCATGATAACCTATTCAGTGGTTGTTAAGCACATTGAGAGTTCGCAGCCATCTGCTTTTTGCTCACTGTACCTTTTACAGATGGGAAATATCCATTTGCATATCAGTCTTTGTCCCGCCCACATGGGCAGTCCAGCACTGAAATGCTATGGCAATTCCTCTCTGAACAAGAGTACCAACAGCAACCCCGTACACGTGTTTCAGCCTTGTTGGGCATCATCAGTGACGTGAAGCTGCGCCTCTCTAAGCACAGTGAGCAGGGAATGTTCCTTGCTCTGGAGAATTCAGGTGAGTGAAGGCACGCTCTGCCCTTGTGCGTAGGTGTGACCATCATCCTCGTCCAACTTCTCCCCACGTGACTGAAGACCACAAAATCAAGTTTCTAGTGTATTAAAATACTATTTTCTAATAGACCTCCGACGTTGTCTTGTTTTCTATCCATGCCTCCTAAATAGGAGCTTCATTCTTTTACACGATTTGTATGCAATGTCAGCTCAACCCAGTCTAATATGGCCTTGGCTTCTTCGCTTATCCAGCCTCACCTTCCTGAGATTCCCCTGTAATTCACTTGTTTTCTAACTGTGACATACTGAAAAAAGAGGCTTTCCGTCTTTTGCTTCTATATACGGTAGTGGCCGTGTAGTTATGGTTCAATTGCCGTTTCCATAGGAAGAGCACTTTTTGGGCAGCTTATAACTTCGCTCCCCCTGGACGAATCCTCACCAAACCTTGCAAAAAGAGTATATGGGCCACTCTGATTTTTTTTTTGCAAAGTTTGGAGATGTTTGGTGCAGGGGGGCAAAAGTTATAGGTGGGGGTCCCAAAACATCTTTTTTTCCCATAGACTGAATGGGGGAAAACTTGCGCACGGCTACAGGTCAAACCGCTAGACGGGTTTTGACAAAATCTGCGGCAGGTACAGGGGCTTGGTCCAGAAAGCGTGCTTTGGTAAATTTGGTCACCATCCGTGCAGTAGATTTCTTTATAATTATCAAAAAGTAGGTCTGAAAAAATGAGTGATATCTATGTCTGCTCCGCGGTCACACTTCCCTGTTCGGTCCATGAACAAGATACCGATTGGCTAAGGGGCTGGCGTCATGACCGCGCACACGCAACGTCTCTGCCCATTGGCTGCTGCGAGACGTGTTCTGCGTCGGATTGTTTGGATGCGCCCGACATCTTGGATCCGCCGAAAGCAGAGCAACTACCAGCGTACAAATGCTCTTTTCATGAAACTCTTTTGCTGTTTCACAGAGCATTGGGAAAGGTTCAGACAATAAGACATGGGTGATCAATGCACACAGTGGTAAGTACTAGACGTGGAAGCCACTGCACACCCATCCCTTGTAAGATCTACAGACATACAGCTAGGAGTGAAGCCTCTGTCAGAAGCACTGAAGGATAACACACCTATAGAATAACCCCCACTACCACACATCACTGAGGTGTTTGTGGGGAGACCCTGCACTCTTGGGTGCATGACCAAAGGCCATGCACCCAATAATACTTATACCTTCTTAATGACGTATGTTCTATGGCCTCCTTGTACGCACAGAAAATGAGGGGTCCAATAAGGCCAGTATTTCAGCCCTTGTGGTGTTAGGGAACATTGAAATTGACACCATGCCGTAATTGCTATACTTTTTCCTATGGTTATTGAATTCATCAGTACGCTGCCATGGGTGGCGCATGCTACAGTGGTTGTGGCCAGGGCCTAGAGTCTTGGATGCATGGCTGTCGGCCGAAGGCCGAAGGCCTTACTTCCAAATCTCTAGGCCCTGGCCACAACCACCGTAGCATTTGCCACCCATGCATACACCCGTATTATTGCATTTCGATTGGCAAGTAGTGGGGAGTATGTCCAGTCTTGGGTGCATGGCCAAAGGCCATGCACCCAACAACAAAGTTACAAGTACTAGACGTGCAAGTCACTGCACACCCATCCCATGTAAGATCTATGGAAATACAGCTAGGAGTGAAGCCACTGGCCAGAAGCACTGAAGGATATCACACCTATAGAAAAACCGCCACTACCACACTTCACTGAGGTGTTTGTGGAGAGACCCTGCACTCTTGGGTGCATGGCCAAAGCCCAAGCACGCAAGACTGAAGTCATAAGCAGTGGAGTTACAAGTCAATATGGGTGTGGTGTAATGCGCTAGTTGCGTTGACGCCCTAGTGTCTTAGCTTCATGGCTGCAGACGATGGTCCGAAAAGTAAATTTATAAGTAGCTAATTTACAAGGACCATGGTTTTCATATGCAGCGATGGTTGTGGATAGGAACTATACTCCTTGTACCTTGGTCGTAAGGCGTAGGTGGTAGGTTACTCACCGAAAATGCAAGGGCCAGCCTACAGGCAATGCAGCATATTAGTGCCATAGATTAGACGGGTAGCTTCCCATGTGTAGAAAATGACTGCCAATATACTTACTCCTTACTTTGTTCAGAATCCACATACATTTTTTAAGTGGCTATCATACTTGGCGGAAGTATCACTTTTTCTATTTCTGTGATGAAAGAAAAAGGTGTGTTAGTGTTAGCATTTTTTGAACATTTACTACATTGCATAATAGACAGTTAACCTTTTTTTTTAGCCTCATATTTAGTTTACAAACTAGTGTACTGTGGATTGCGCTCAGTTTCTGTGTTTGCTTTTCTAATCCTTGGGTCTGGGGAAAAAAAATCCTTGCCGAATTAAAGAAAACCTTAATTTCCTATGCTACTAACTACTTCTTTGTTTCCTTTGCGTGTTTCCTTCATCTTTCTGATCAATGTTATGTTTGTTGCCTTCCTGCCAATTTTTAAAAACATTTGGGTACCTGTAGGTATATTCTACCTGTGCATTTGTTTCCAACGATCTGTGATAATCATTTATTTGTGTCATTCTTCCAACCTGTTGGATAGTTAGATACCTGTGGGCGTATTCTTACTGTAGTCTTTCACATAATTTGTTGACAATCTTGAAGTACACATTATTTCGTAAATTTTGGCTTTAAGAACATTAAATACACATTTATTAGGTTAGCTGGCAATCTCTGCTTTAGAGTAATGGTGCTATCATTACATTCGAACCATCCAGAATTCTTTTTTATGTATGCAGTGTAGCTCCTGCATGGTAGATTATTCCTACTGTTGTAAAGGTTTTCTTTCCAAGTGACACTTGACCGTGTTTGAATCCAGTCAGTTTGCAGTTGTTTTTGGTGCCATCTGCAGTATAACGTAGAAGCATAAGTATTATGTAGGCACTATGTGATTGTATTAGTAAGGTGGAGCGATTGTCTGAATTGCAAATACTACATAATCTGCCATGGTTTGCATTTTGTACAAGTTGCTGAAATGGAATGCTCTCAAAATTTGCTATGGAAACATACACAAATTGCTCATTTGGGATTTCTTCCTGTATCACTTTGCTACAGAGTGCATGTATGTTTCCAAATGTATGAAATTTGCAAGATTTAATTTACAGGTATGCTTTTGTTTTCCAATACTAATAGTATGTACATTCGAAATTCTTGTGGATCTTCTTGTGAGTTCATAGTGAATCTCTCCATTCCAGCACAGTCGTCCAATTCTTGCCTTACTCCATGAACACTGTATGTGTTGTCAGGACCGCTTGTTGCATTTCTATGCAGCACTAACATTTGCAAACACAATTGGTCTGTACTGTGCAGGTAAATATTTTTAACAATTGGTGGCAATTGAAATAGAATATTCATTGCTACATTTGCATAGCAACTTACCCCACTTTCATTTGCAAATTTGAATGGCCCAGCAAGTTCTGTATCTGAGTGCATTTTTCGGTTTTTCTATTGCTTCTTTGACGACGACCCTGGTTTACATTTCCTAATAGGTTGTTCTATGTTTGCGGCAATTGATGAAACTTTAGCTTCTTTTCTTTGCGGAATTTGCTGTTGAATTCTGTTTCATTTAGTTTTCTTTTACCACGTTTCACTTTATCTGGAACAGGGTATTGTTTCAGATGAGGAGTGTACAGCAAACTCAATCTATTGTATTCTAGAATGCAAAGAATATCAGCTTTGACTTTACTTGAATCAAAGTTTATTAGCAATAGACCGTCAAGTGTAGGTAAGCATGATAATGCTACGTAGCTCATGCCTTCCTTAAACACTGTTTCCTAAATCTATCAATGCTTTGTCGAAGGTAAGACCTTGGGATTTATGAATGGTAACTGCATATGCAAGAGTTAGAGAAAATTGCTCTCTACGTACATACATGTCTTTGAAGAGAAGGAATCGAGCAATTGAGCGCCCTATCCTTTTCACTTCTGAAACGTTATCAAAGCGAATATTTACAAACTGAATATTGCCATCACCTGGGTATGATTGAAAGCCAACAACTGTGCCCAGTGCTCCATTAACTAGCCCTTGCTCTACGTCAAGGTTACGTTTAAGCATTACTCTACAATTTAAGGATAATTTCAATATTTTTTCCAACCTAGCTGTGTTGGAGATTGAATTGTCTAAACTATTTAGTCTTGTTGTGGCTTGCTCACACATGGGTACTGTCATACCATGTACGTCTAGTTTGTCTGTGGCGCTAATTTCTATTATTCGTTGCATTTCTTTCTTTAACATTGTTTCATTGAATTTGAAACGGCTTGCAAGAGTTGGCATTAAGGCCATACAATTGACATTTGTGTGCGCTATTTGTTCCATAACATCAGTTGCACATGCATTATCGCCATAAATTGCATGTATATGCCGGTTTTTCAATACAACTTGTGCTGCTTGCGCTAATACACCAACTCTAATTCTTTTTAAGATGTTGGCATAAGTGAGATCTGCAGATTGCCACATGTTCTCAGTTAATTCTCTGTATTGGAAATGTTGCCAAAGGTTAACCTTACCTATGCTACCAACAATTTTCCAGCAGAGTTTGTGGCCTAAGGTTTTAAAAATCGGTTCTCCTTTCACTGTTGTCAATTGTAGAAGATCTCCAAAAACGATCGTGTTTCCCTGCAAAGAGTTCTTTGTTATTATTTTTAAGTACTTCTTGCAATCTGAGGTGAATCAAAGCCAACATTAGGTTGGAGACCATGCTCACTTCATCCATTAGTAGCATTTTCATTTGTTTCAATACTCTACGTAATTCCATTGCTGCTTCTGCAGAAAGTTTGTAGTAGTCTAATTTATTTTGATGCTCTACTGGAAGCAGTAGTAATCGGTGTAAAGTCACACCCCCTATGTTGTAGGCAGCTAAACCTGTTGGGGCTGTTACAACAGCTGACAGTTTGTTGTTTGTCAATGTTGAAGGAACTTGCTGATGATTTTGATTAAGAATGTTTTCCCTGATCCAGCTTCACCACCAACGTACAGCATTATAGGTTTGTAATTTTGGCAGGTACATTCTTTATTTTCGTGTTATACACCATGTACAATTTTTGTTACGTCTTCAAAAATGGTGCGCTGATCATTGTTAAGTTTGCTTGTTGTACAGTTAAGTCTTCTGTATCTTTTTGATACTGATACATGGTGTTTTCTACTTCTGCCATAGCTACCTCAGCCTCATTTGCTATTAGTGGCTGTCCTAGTGGTTCTTGACTTCCTGTTACAGAAGGTTGACTACTGTTGGAAGAGTCCTTATCTAGTTGGGCCTGAAGTTTTTCTTCCTGTTGCTGCTCATTGTGTAACATTGTTTTGTACTGCGTAAAGGTCACATCGGTGAGAGTGCTTTCATTTGCTTTGAAAGCATCTTCATAGCAGTCATAATTATCTAGTATGCCTTCCTCTTTTCTCCATGGTTTGAAAAGCTCTAACAGAGACATGTAATATAGTTCTTTCTGTTGAGGAGTTTTTAATGATAATTTTACATGATTGATTAAGCTTCATTTGGTAACTTTCACTAAGCTCCCTTCACAATCGGTCACTTTATAGCTACGTTTGATTTCATGGGGTTTTACATTATTTTTGTATGCAAAGTTTTGAGCTATGTGGTATAGACACATGCTTTCCAGAGTGGTACTCCAGTTCGGATAGTATGTGTGCAGTAAATTGGCTGTTGGGATCATTTCTGGCAATTGTTTCTATGTCCTCGTATGCTTTTAGCACTCTTTTACTAGATTCTGCAGGACCAAGACTGAGCCATACTATGTTGTCTGATTTTCCATACAAAGCAGTGCCGGTTAAACTATCTGCTGCTTCATAGGCCCCACATTCTCTATGAGAGAGCATTTTTATGAGTAGGCTGTACAATTTCTGTGATAATGTTTTGTCTGATGCTAGGTCATCCCAGAGGTCTTGAAGCTCTGTTTTTTCTGCTTTTGTTAAGTAGGCTGTAACATATCGTGCAACAGCAGTTGAATTGTCTGCAATGTACTGCACATCTATGTTTGCATTCCATAACAGCGCAATGTTTGCATTGTAATCATTGATATATTTTCATTCTTCCCTTCTTTTTATCTAATGCATGTTTTTAGGTGATTTACCTTTAACACTATGTCGAACTGAAGACATGAAGTTGTTTACTTCACCTGTTTATGTAACTGGTCTAGGGAAACCAAAGCGGCATTTGGTGTAGTATTTACCTTTGTTTTTGTATTTGCCACATTTGTGTCTTTGAAATTGTAAAATCTGCCCATGCAGCTCACTATGTGTCTGTTGTGAAGGGATTTCACATGTGACATATTCTTGGATAAACTGCAAAACAGTGCCATCTCTGTCGTGCCCAAATTTCGGTGCACCTTTGATCCATAACCGCATGTGAATATGTGATGCTCCTCTCGCTTGATAGTCTTTTCTCCAAAACAAGTGCTGCACTTCTCCAAGGGGAGGAACAGTTTTATTGCAAATAAAGTGTAGCATGGCAATGAAATGATGATGGAAATATCTTGAGACATTAACTGGATCTAGAGAGCAAATTTCTCCAGGTGTTAATATATCTGTTGATTTTGTTGCTGTTTTCTATGCATAAGAACTCAAGTAACTCTTCCCAGGCATATTCTGCACAACTTAGCGTAACAAACCAAGTCAGTGGTCCAAGGTTTCTGATCATGCAACGCACGTCTCCGTGCCGTCTGAACCAGTATTCCATTGTTCCATGCATGTTTGCAAACAAATTTGTTACACTTGATTGTAAAAACTCATCTTTTTCCTGTACTTTTTGTATTAACTGCATAGCTGACATATTTTCAAAGTGGGTTCCAGATTTAATGTGTGCAACTCCATAACATAGTGGTGCTAATTCACTTTCATAGAGTAGGTGGAATATTTATTCCACATTTTGTCTAACTCTGGGATCTTGCGAATACATTCGTAATGAGCAGTATTCTGATGCCCCAATCTGAGTGGGTCTATCATCGTATCTTCCACCTTTGCCAGTAGGAAATAGCAGTGGAAAAGCACGTACTTCTATACTTTTTTTCCAAATACTCATTGGTGACCCTTTGGTTTGTCGCATTTGGTAAGTTTCTAGTGCATCATCTATGCTTTCATTGGAATGCAATGGATGAATTGTGTAATGGTCCAAAAGAGTGGATACTGTAGCTGGATCCAGAAGTTCGAATTGTCCAGTTTCTGATGGCTCTTGACTTATTTCAGTTGTTTCCCTTAATCTTTCATCAATATTTATCTCCTTGTAGTACTCATTATTGTCTTTTAGATATTGCAATGCTTGTCTAACTTTGTAAGTCCACTAATTGTTGCCAAATTTATTTTGTCCTTTGTTGGTACTCCATTTACCAAGACTATTAAAGAATGCTCTATTGAACACTCCACTCCTAGAGTGTGTACATTTTCTGTTAGATCTAATGGCAAGTAAACTACTTTGCCACGAATGCCTTTCACCAATTCAGAGGGAGGTAATTTTGCTGTTTTTGGGTGAAGGTGTATAATTGCTTGACATGGGTGAACTGTTTGAATTATTATGCTTGCATACAAATTGAGCTGTTGCAGGATTTTTGGTAATGGAAACAGTTTTGGGGATAGTTTTGTAAGCAGTGTTTCTTGTTCCATGATGGTACTATAGATTTTCTCATACCCTCGTCCACTGCTATGGATGGCAATTGTATTTGTTTGATTTTGTTTGTATGCTTCTTCATTAAAATATGGCTCTGTGGTTGTTGTGTGAATCCATTCACCACCACAAACATGTAAGATTATTTTTGTTCCCGTTCCGTTTATTGCTGAGTTTCTTTTGTAGTTTGGTACTTAGTTTTGTTAGTGCTTTCATCCTATTTAACACTAATATGAACAACGTCCTTTTGAGAAGGATTGCACTGTCCACGAGAGCTTGTAGGATTAACTTTCTACGGTAGGTTTAAGGGGTGAGGATGATTTTGGCCCTCTTAGTAGATTCTGAAGGACTCTGTGACGAAACATTTTTGCTAAAATACTTTTTTTACTATGGGTTCTTCTTATACTATCAGGATTATTCGGAACATTGTTAGCTGTACTGGTAGGCGTTTATTTGACAACCTTTTTTGTGTTTTGTGACACTTTTTGATGGAGGAGATACAGTTTCGGTAGTGGAGTCTTCCTTTATTTTGTTACCCAACTGCATTAGCTGGTTTGTACCAACATTCTCTACAAACTCTACAACAGGTGAATGCTTACATTGGGCACCTTTATTTTTATTTGCTCTACTTCTGCATTCCTTTCTACAGAGTTGCTTTTTGGTAGGCGTTCTTTGGTGTCTGTTGAGAAAAAAAATAAACTTTGTTCTGTTGTCCAATGTATGTGTGCATTGTGCATGTGTGCATGAGTCTGATGGGGAAGCTCTTTGTCATGGAGTGTCAACGTGCATTGAACTCTTGCAATGATTTGGTAAAGCTACTTTACTGTTTGTACACTACTACAATGTGCTACAGATGAGAGTACAAAGTGGCCAACTCGTGACGAGAACCATTATTAATAACCGAAATGCCAAAAACTTGCTACAGCAACTTGTTTTCACACTCTAACCTTCTAAGGATTACGTATGTTATTTGAGTACCAAACACACAGGGATTTGTCAACCATTCTGCATGTTATTCTTTGTTCAATAAATGGATATTTGTAGGTAGAATGGTTTACAAATCAATGATTGCTTTGGTGCCCAAAATAAACAAATAACCCATGCAGCCTTTTTGAGGAGTAGTTACAATATAAAGGTTGTACTGTACTTACTTGTTTGTGCAAGATGACCAGGTTTCTTCGGATATGTCGTCTGCAGTGTAGATGCTGTTGATTCTCACAAGAGTAGTCTTCACTGCGATTCAAAAAAACAAAATCAATTACTTTGTGTGTTTGCAGCAGTGATGATGCTGCACACATTAATTGTGCTTCTTTCGTTAGAGCATTCAACTTTCATATTTCAACCCAGTACACGTGTACATTTCACTTCACTCTGAGCAGTCTTTGCATGGTACTTGCGATATGGTACTTGAAACTCCTTCAAAATAGCAAACACTTTTAAGGGTATGGAAATGCTTGTTGATTACAAAGTGTACTATGCATAGGAGAGAGGTTTGTAAGCAATAGGGCATAGTACTAGATGGGGAAACATTTTCTACTTGTAAATTAAAAGCACGATGCCGAAAAAATAGGGAGACCCTCAGAAGGAAATGTCACCACCGCAATCGGGAGCGCTTACTATTCTCATACGATCACATTGCAAGTAGTATTACTATAGGCCGTACAGAGTACACAACTCTGACATTTTCACATACAAAATTGAGTTCTGCCCCAAATAGGCATGCTTGCAATGTATGTACAGGTTATGCGGAAGACAGTAAGTAGTCGTGCGATTTGTGAATGACAAATCGGACATCTTGCACTTTAAAGGGGGAACGTTGTTATGTATTCCCTATGGGCATTTAGCGGCATTATTTTGTCTAAATTAAATCATAAGCGTTCCACATGTTCTCTGATTAAAATATACATACCTGTACTCTATACTCATGCATGTGCACATGCATGGAGCTGTACGTAGAAATTCGCAATACGTGCACAGTAGCTTGTGAAGTAGGTCCTTTGCAACGATATGCGACTTCCATTCAGAATCATTGACAGTCATTTTGAAGTGCGCAATGTTGATGACGGAGTTAAAATTAGTGATGTTCAATGTGATTGGTGGATGATTGTGCGACTGCTTAGTTGTGTCCAATGAGGGACTCGCTTTGGTACCGCTGTAGAAAGGGTGGAAGGACTGGGTAAGAGTTACGTGCCGCACCTAGGCAACGCTTGCCCGCTGGTAGGGCACGTCACATACAGGTTTCTACCGCAAATCCTGCATGGAAAGGCGACTGTAGGCATCAGCCAATCAGATGTTCACATTAGTCTTTTGTGCCGAAAGACGGTGCGCACACTGAAGATGGCAGAGGTGGAGAGGGTCAGGGTTTTGATGCTTGCAGACATTTTTATGCAAGGCTTACAAAACTATGCCGAGAGTAGGCATGTGGCACACCATTTCGATGTGAGAGGAGTGGAGGTGGTGTGGAGCGCTGACACTGATGCCAATGCTGCAGCAATTCTGCAAGTTTGTAGAGACATGCATACAATGACCACTCCTCATGTGGTAATTTTGCACTACGGTGCTTGCCATTTGGGATAGGTGACTTCACATACTTTGTTGGCAGATTTGGCACAGTTGGTTGAAGCACTCATGACCATCTTCCCAACAACGAAAGTAATTTTTTCTGCTTTACTCCCTAGAGTACAATGGAACAACAATTCTGTTTTCTGTCCAGATCAAAGCATCGGGAGGAGTATCATCAATCGCGGCATGCATGCATTCATGCTACAAGCTGGTATGTTTTTTTGTAGCCACGATAACATTGCTCCAAGCAATGCGGATTACTTTGAAGGAGATGGTGTTGCGCTATCTTCTTTGGGAAATGCGATGTTCTTTTGGAACGTAAGGCTTGCTTTAGAGAAGGTTCTGTAATGTTTTCAAGAGTAAAGCGAGGATAAAAAATAGAAAAAAATACATAAAATACCAGATGTCTGTACGGTATCTGGCCAAAAATCCAAAAATAAAAGAGAATGTCTTTTCAGAGCCTACCTTAAAGGGGGAAAAAGGGGAATAGTACTTTAATGTAAAGTCGTCACGCTCTGATCCTGTACATGTCCGCGAACATGGTGGTAGTTTGCAGCCAGCACATATCACCAATGGGGATTCAAGGGGGGAGACGCATGAGAATGAGCGAAGCTAGGGATTGGTCCATAAAGTTCAGTAGGTGTGTAACCGTCTTCTCCCTCACAGGAGACCACACAGCCATGGCTTTCCATGCTTGAAAACATATCTGGATTTTGGGAGACTCATGGATACATTGGTTGTAGGCGCATGGAGAAAGCTGCAGTTTATCTACAAATCTCGGATTTCCATGGCATGGCGTGCGTGGCATGAGATGGCTGGACTTGGTACCTCTCTGGGTTACTTTACTGACAGAGCGTCCTTCAGATATACTGATCATTTATTGCGGAGGAAACAGTTTTGGCCATGTATCTGGAATTTCTTTGCAATTTGCAATGAAGGAAGGACTCGCGAAGCTCATGGACATGTTTCCAAATTGGCAAATAGTTTTTTCCCGTATTGCACAAAGACAAATATGGCTGCGTTCTTCTGCGTTTGGTCCACAAATGGAGAAAGCGAGACGCAATGTGAATAAGGCTGTGTGCATTTTTAAGAGATGTTGGCATGTCCCCTTTCCACAATGAAAATATTTTGTTTCGCAGCACTTCCATTTTCCGCAGAGATGGAGTCCACCTCACATATGCTGGCAATCAGATTTGTACAAAATGCATTGCAACCTCTTTTGCAATCACACAAACCTATGTGACAATCCGTTTTCACCAATCCACAGCACCGAAAGGCTTTTTTTAGAGCTGCCACTTACTCCCAGCATACACTTCATTATGTTTGCTCCACTTGCCCCATCCCTTTTTCCCCTACGACTGTCCGCAAACTTTTTTAAAACTCTGCAGGGGTCTACGACCGTCACTTCATAGTTCTATTGTTATACTGAGAAAGGTGGCTCTGAAAAGAGCCTTTCCTGTAATTTTTGTTGTTTTTACGTTTATTGCTTAAAAGCACACGGCACACTAGGAGAAGAGGCCAAAGGAGGGTAAAGAAGGGACACCAGCCACGGGGATAAGAAAGGGCAAGTGAACAGAGAAAGGTTTAGGGTGAGCTTTATTTAGGTAAGGAGCAGCCTCAAAAGCACTTTGAAAACTCTCCCCCCTGCAGAGTACTGCGTCACAGTACGTGCACACTACTGTCACCTTTGAAAGGTAAGGGTCAACAGCATTGCGAATGGCTTGTGAGGCAGCTGGAGGGAGGCACTCCCCCACAGGAGTGGTGGGAGGATTGGATACGGAGGATGCTGTGGAGGAACTCAAACGACTACGCTCTTCACATGGCACCACCTTGCGAATGTCCGAAGTGTGGAACCAAGTGAGGTGTCGCTTCATGGTTGTCGTACCAAAACTATACGCACCAAATCTCATGCTTTTGGTACGTTCCCATAAACGGAAACAACCGCCACACCCGCCGAGTGCTCCTAGTTTGGAGTTCCTCCACTTCATTCTCTTCCTCCTCTTCTTCCTCGCTCTCTACATCCTCACCCATATATCTCTCTGCAGGCCCCTGGGGAGATGGTGGTAGTGGCGGGTTTGGGGGTGGTGCAGAGGCTAATGACCCAACCGCAGCCATGGAAGCCATACCGATTAGTTTCCTTTTGGTCACTACATCAGTAAAGGCAGTACACCTCAATCTGCTATAGCTAGAAGGACAATGAAGATGCGCTCGGGGGTTTGGCCATTTGTAGGGGTGGAGGGGTGTGCCTCGTGACCGTCTTCATCCCTACAAAGCGGTACAAATATTTTACACAGCAAGTCCTGAGGTCAGCTATTATCTGGGGTATGTGAAATTACATTTTTACACTCTACAATACTTTGCCTTGTGTCTACAAGTTCTTTTGTACTGTTGCGGAAGCACAACAACCGCGCAAATCAGTCCCCACGCTCAGCGTGGGTTCCGTCACATGATGTCCTCAACACATCCGCGCCAGTAATGAAAGTCCCCTGGACAGCAAATGCAAAGAATCAAATGTGCGCCTGCGTGCAAGTGTCCTACGGACAGTGTTCGGGTTCTCAAAGTAATTCAAAGTGCGAAACAAGTGAGACGGACAGTTAGGGACAGGTGTGATGTTGCCTATACGTTTGTAATGCACATGTGCACGCATGCTATGTTCACTGTACGGACAGTTCCAGTGTCCTTACAAAAACTCCATTTTGTTTGCCTACGAACTTGCCGGACACCGCGCCTGTTCTACTGACGGCACCATTTTGGCTGTGCCCAATACAGACAGCTATACTGTCCTTCGCACACTCCCATTTTCCTCATTTACACCCATTCCGGACATCTGGTGTGTTCTACGAACATGTATCATCTCGTTTCCAAGCGGTACGGCGAGGTACAATATCCTTTGGACACCCCTTTCTGTTTATGTACGCACAATTTCAACAGATGGTGCAGTCAAACATCAAATCCATCTTACTTGACATTAGTAAGGGTAGGTGTACTGCCTTTACATCACCCACATTCCATTCCTTGCGGATAGGTCGTACAGGCGTAATGTTCGCAAACATTTTACGTCTTTAAAAAAACATTTTTTAACACAAACTCTTTCTCTACAACTACTGTACAAAAACATTTAAAACACACACATCATTCTAAAGAAATAGCGGGGGAAGCGGACACTGAAACAAATATGGGGGAATTAGGATTCAACACGGGCTGGTTATGAGGAGAAGATTTGTGAGGGGAACAAGGGATGGATATTTTGTCAAACGTCTGTTTTCCTCTTGAAGGTTTTGGGATGGGTCACTAGGGAATGAAGAAGCAGGGCAGTGCAGGTGGGGCAATTGTAACAAACTTTTCCTCTCACACAGCCTTCCACAAACTCCCGTAAACTTTTGAAATTCTCGTTCAATATGTCCATTTTCTGCTCTATCCTTTTTATCCTGTCTTCGTCTGTCTCGTTTGTTGCCCTTTCTTCTTTTCTTTTCTGGTCTGTTAAAAAAAAAATACATAAGTTAAATATGCCTCTAAAATACTGGTCACTATTTTGCATATGCAGAGCAATGTGTACCATTGTCGCTGTCTTCAGACATTTCCCCATGCGGGAAATATTCCTCCAGCCACTCCAGAGTACTTTTCATTTCTGAGTCAAAACAGAAAGAAATTATTTCAGCACCACATACCAAAAAAAAACCACACCCATATAAAAAAATGACCTACAGTCACTCTTTTGCTGTAATCTCCCTCGTCCTACTGCGTCCGTCCACTGTCGTTCCAGGCTGCCGAGTTTCTGTTAAGTGATTACGCTGGAGGCATCCTTGTTTTTATTATGGTACCATCCACTTCATTCTACATGGTTATTAAATGTGTCGTTTTCTTTTCCCAGCTTCAGGTTTCCATATTTACTTATTACTACTTATAATATCTTTGTCCTTCTTCTACGTTGCACACTTTGTGTAAGACAATAGTACATTTTCGGCTACCGCCTGCCTCTTTGGGTAATGTTGATCCTGTCCACCCCCGTCTGCAAATAGGCGCTCAGTCCGTCCCTTTCCAATATCAATACGGAGGGGGGTTCTGTATGTTCTATGTTAAATGTATGTCAAGTACGTAGATTTTACTACATATCTCTCAAAATCACATGATTACAGTGTATATTCTGCACAACAACTTCATTGCCACAATGTCATGCTTAACTTCCACCTTCCAAAAACCTGTACAATTCCCTATAATTGAGATGTCATCAATGATATCTGTGATCTCATCTTTGATGTCCTGGGTGTTAGTCTTAGCAATGCACGTAGATGGTGCGAGTTATGGTTGTTTAGCTTACTATAATGGGGGAATGTGCAGTGGTGTTTGGTTGCACTGTGAAGTATAACATTCCTTTAGTGACATTTTTTTACTGAATGTACATATATATATGAATGGCAGGGAAGGAAAAGAAAGAGGCTAAACAAGTGATGTCGTCATTAATGTCATTGACATTTGAGAGGACATCTTTCATGGTCTGGGTGTTAGTGCTAGCAGTTATGGCGCGAGTTATGGTTGCTTATCTTACCATAACTGCCGAATTTCAGGGGTTTTTCAGTTTTACTTTGAACCATAACGTCCCTTTAACAAAGTTTTTTTTACTGAATTTCATAGGTTTTTAGTAGCACAACTTAACCATAATATCCCTGACTTTAAATACAAGTAACATAGAACATACTAAACCCCTAGCTAGTGATTTCGATGTCCGCTGACTACCGCCATGTCCGCGGACATATCGAAAATCTGAGCGTGGTGAATGTAAATTTAAATAGTGTACCCCATTTCTCCTTTGAGGTTGGCTCTGAAAAGAGACTTTTTGGGGGGTTTTTTGCAGATGCTTGACAGACACCTGTTATTTTGTATTTTTTTTTCTTCTTTTTGTCTTACTTTACTCCTAAAATCTTCACATAACCTTCTCCAAAGCAACCCTTACATTCCAAAACAGAATGGCATTTCCCATAAAAGATAAGGAAATGCCATCTTCTTTAAAATAAACAGCATTACTGGAATCAATATTATCATTATTACAGAAGAACATACCAGCTCCAAGCATGAAGGCACACATGCCACGGTTGATTACACACCTAGCATTGTTTTGCTGAGGACAAAAAACTGAACTATTGTCCCATATTGCCGTAGGTAGTAATCCAGAAAAAATTACTTTGGTATTTGGAAGGATGTTCATTACTGCTTGAACCAAGTATTCCAAATCTGCCAACAAAGTAGGGGCACTGACATAGCCCAAACGGAATGCACCATACTGCAAAACTACCACATGGGGACTGTTGATCCTGCCCATATCTTCACACACTTGTACAATTTCCTGTACATTGCAATCAGACACAGTGCTCCACACAACCTCCACTCCTTTAACATCAAAATGCAACATGCCTGCATTGAGCATACTGTTGTAAACCATGCACAAACATATCTCTGAGCACCAACACCCTGACTTTCTCCACTTCTGCCATCTTCACGACACAGTCTCTTTCAACACAAATCCACAACCTCGACATCTGATTGGCTGATCCCTACAGTCTTCTTTCCATGCTGTATTTGCTGGAAAACCCCAGATGTAGCACGGCCTTTCCATGGACAGCCGCAGTGTCCGCAGACCGCGTAACTCGTGGACAGCCCTTCTACCATTTCCACTTCACTCTCTGTGCCATTCCCTCATTGCATACAGCTAAGCAGTCACACAATACGGAGAACGTCCTCAGAACACCCCCATTTTATTTATTTTCGAACATTTCAGGACACCGCGAGTGTTCTTCTGGCTCACTCTTTTTTTCTTTTGCTGACATATCTAGGCCACATGGTTTTCTTCAGTAACATTCAGAAACTAAAAATGGTATTTTATTTGTAGACGTATCCTACAAGTAGGTTCTTATAGTAATTCCCTTAGAGTCCAGTCACATCATATGAAACATACATAGGGGAAGACACAAGCTTTAAAGACAGCATTATTTTCAAGCAAATAAATGATGATTTCTCTGTTTCAAAGCTGCTATTTACCCAATGTATATGTATATTGGTATGTGTTCTTGTCTCTTTCTGTTTTCTCTATAGTAATGCAATTATGTAATACATGGATTTTATTAGCCACTTATTAAATATTTCACAGTACACAAAAATCTATTAAAAAAACAATTATCATTTCATTATTCAACATATTAACATTACGAATATTATACCTTCATCTTGTGCGCTGCACACAATGCTATGTTTCTGCATTAGTGGCTTAGTATACTAGATAGAACCCCATAATAGAATGCTATTTATATCAATGCATCGTTCAAAAGCACTAATTAGGGTGTGATATTTATTGCAATGATCCTTGGCAACATTATAATAAGAATCCCTTGTACACATTTCATGAAAAGTACATACACATGTGATGTCATCAGTGACGTCATCAATGACGTGATGTCATCTTTGATGTCGTGGGTGTTAGTCTTAGCAGTGCACGGTGGTGGGGCGAGTTATGGTTGCTTAGCTTACCATAACTGGTGAATTTCAGGGGTTTTTCGGTTTTACTTGGAACCATAACGTCCCTTTAACAAAGTTTTTTTATTAGCACGCAAACAATATACAAAGATGGAGTGTAAAAAGCAATTTCTCATGTGATGGCTGTACACAGAATGTTGCAAACTAAGAATTTATGGTTGTTTACAGTGAAGGTCAGCTGCTTCCATTTTTTGCTCGCGTGCCGGAGAGGCCCACGACTCGCACTTTAAGGTTCTATGTTTTTTTACCTTGACAGACAGGGATCGTGCTAAAAGACTTCTTTTGAAGGAGTGTTGCAAAAACGTAAGACACGATAAGGATGACATTTTCTGAAACGAAACCAATTTTATATATTATATCACTATGAGAAAGATCGTTGGCACAGACGGAGTTGTCTTTTGGGACTGCACTACGCTTAGACAATGGAAAATGCCAATATAATGTAAGTAACCCTTTATATTATTTTATACCGGAATATAATAAGAATAGCGTGGCGTTAAAGCCCGGTTAAGTTGTGCTTGTTTGTTCAATGTGGCATAGTGTTTTCTACTGCGCACTATCACCGCCGAATTGGTCCCCTGTCGCTTGGAGGGCTCTGAAAAAGGCAGATGACAGAGGGTGGGTTAATGGGAATAAGTTAACATACTCCGTTGCACTATCCTCGCTAGCAAATAGTTTCACGCCCTAATAAATAAAATGAATAGTTTTAATGAAGATCGGCTGGTGAGAATAATTTGTTTTTTAAAACGGGTATGTCCTTCCGTACTGTCAGTGCCACGATTTTCAGACCCCGGCCGATGGATTTTTTAACTGCCAAGTGCAGCTACTTCTAAATAACTTCATGACCCTCACCATTTTATGGGACAATCGCCAAGGACCAATATGCCCTTACACAGTACTAGCGGCTAGAAGCAACATACCAACCATTATGGTGGTCTAATGCCTCGTTTTTGGAACAGCCTTCCGATTATCAGTGCGACCATAGTGCTTCTTTTATCATAAACCAACACCCTGTGTACCGCAAAGGAACAGCGCGTGACTCAAGATGTTTTTTTTGCGGATCGACAGCAAAAACAAATGCAAATCGCTGTATATTTTCTAAACATTTGATGTCAAACAAAAGTACTTTACGAAATGTACAATCTTGCTGTTTGCTTTTAAATCACAGTTTCATATTCCGAATGGTTGCGCGCTGTGTTGAGATGATCTGTTTTGTTTTCCGGGTTCTGTGTAAAGTCGCGTAGGACTGGAGACGACTGGGCGCGTTTGGCTACGCACCCTGTACCGTCATGGAGAGAGATGGGGAATATGAATGATTTGATAATGTCAGGCTTAGGGGCGGGAGATATAATTTAGTGTCGCAAAAGCAGGTCAACCAGGTCGATGGGGCAAGTGATAGGATTATCACAAAATGTCGACGCACAGCAGCCTGATTTATCGTTTGTTTAGTGGACAAAAGTCGGGTAAGGGCCATAGGAAATTGTAATGTCAATGGACATAAGGAGGGTTCTTGGAACACTTTCAACCTGACAACGAACAATACGAACAGCGTTCTCAGAACACCCCAATTTTGTTTAATTGCAAACATTACCTCCACTCTTCCATGTCCCAGTACTTACTTCATGAGGCCCCTGCCTCCGACAGAGGACCTTCTTCTATTTCTTTAAATTCCTATAACTCCTCCCCCACATCCACATCACTCAGTTTCATATTACCAAGCCGGAGCATGGGACCTTCCCCGCAGGGAGGGTGAGGAGGGTCGTCAGTACTGTGACGACGAAGAGTAGGACTAGGAGACTAGGAGTAATGAAGATTACCGGTAAGTAATCAGAGCATTTCAGGACACAGCAAGTGTTCTTGGAACACATTCAACTTGCCAGAGTACAATACAGACAGCGTCCTCGGCACACACCCATTTTGTTTACCTACGAACATTTAAGGACACCGCGAGTGTTAGCTCAATTTTAGCTTGCTTGCGAACAAAACGGACATATACTCCGTCCTCAGAACACCCCACCATTTAGTTTATATAGAACATTTCAGAACAGCCGTGTTGTCCGCAGACAAATCGAACACAACAAAAGTGTCTAGCATATAAAAAAAACAGAACATTGAACCTATCTCATACTCCCCCGCCCTCCCCAAACACTCTTACACACCAACACACTCCACTAAATACAATTTTTAATCCAAGTTTCACCGCGCTGTCCGCGGTCGTCTGCGAATGCAAGATGGCAGGCGCCACAGAAAATCTGACGTGCTTCACGCACCACTCCGTCCAATCAGCGAACATGTTGCATGTCCGCGGACATCACGCAAGCCGCTCGGCCAATCAGGGCACTGTCTGCGGAGCGAACCGGGAAGTCCGTCCGCGGAGCAAACTGAGATATCACTATTTTTTTTTGCCTTACATTTTGGTCATTTTAAAAAAAACTACTGGACGGATTTACACCAAATTTGCAAAAGCACGCTTTTGGGACCAAGCCCCCACTCCTGCCACAAATTTGGTGTAAATCCGTCCAGCGGTTTGGGCTGTAGGCGTGCATAAACATTTTTTCCCATTATGTCTGTGGGAAAAAACAAAAGTTTTGGGACCCCCCCTATAACTTTGCCCCCCCTGGACGGATCTTCACCAAACTTTGCAAAACAATTCAGAGTGGGCCATATACTTTTTGCAAAGTTTGGTGAGCATTCGTCCAGGGGGAGCGAAGTTATAAGCCGCCCAAAAAGTGCTCTTCCTATGGAAACACCAACTTAACCATAACTACATGGATGCTACCGCGTCCATGTAATATATATATATATATATATATATATATATATATATATATATATATATATATATATATATTTTTTTTTTTTTTTATTTATTTTCCCAAGATAAGGCAATGAAGCCTTCACTGTATGGAGCTGCACTCCCAACACTCCGGAATAGTACCAATCCACAGCTGCAATTTGCGAAAAAGTGAAGCTTCAGGAACTCGTAAATAACTGCACTTGCAAATATTTCCAAAAGTAGAAAAAAGGTTTATTTTATCATGGCAGTTAAAAGCAAAAGGCTTCCCAAGGTATGAGAGGCTGACTGACGCGTTTCGCCATACTCCTGTGGCTTGTTAAGTTACTCCTCCGAGTAATTGGAGCCCAAATTTAAACACACTGAAACAAATTGCTAAACTGTGAAAAGGTGATTTACTGGCTGTTTGCAAAAGCAGGCAGCCATTTAGGAATGGGTTCAGTTCACTTTATAATGCATACCATGGAGATCGATGCGAAGATGGAATTTCATTCAAGAATTAGTGCAAATTTTATCTGTAATTGCTAATTATGTCCATAGTGGAATCTCAGAAATGCACATAACAATTCAAAATACTGTTGTTCAAGACAATTAAAATCAAAATACCTCCGCAGCCAAACTAACCATCATAGGAATCATTCATGCACAATGCAACAATGAAAACAGACATATGTTGGCACTAAAAATACATTCCTATAAAATGGATTACAATAAAGTGCTAGTACCTCACTTTAAAATTACGATCTTATTTATGATCTTTATAATAAAGGATAAAAAAATAATAATCCCTAATATTAACTATCAATCAGGGTATAATTGATTATCAAAAGATATGTCTGTACAACCTTAAAATATGTTGTAGCTTTGTTACCCAAGTGGGAATACGAATATCATTGTTTTAAGATAATCAAACCTTTCCTAGTACTGAAATAATAGGTACTGATTGGACCAATACAAAGTAGAGAGCTTGTGCCCAAAGTTTGGATAATGTGATGTTTTTGGCTGCGGTAGGACTTGTCTAACTGTGTCCTGATACACATTATAGAAACAACAATTTGTCATATTTCCTAAATAGTATGCTTTTTATATTTGATAAGTAAACAATGGGACCCTAGATCTTAAATTCTAATATCGCTGTAAGTCACATAGATTAAGAAAATGAATACGAAAAAAAGTATTTGCATAAAAATCTGAAACCCTTGCCAAAAGGTTGTATGGGAGAAAGGTAGATTCAAAAGTATAAGAGTTAAAAAGTAAAATCAAAATGAAAAGAAGAAAAATCGTTTAGTAATCAGAAAACAAGAATGCCTGTTATTATTCAATCAAACAAATATAAGATGTCAAAATGACAAAGGAAAAATAAGAGGGAGAAAGGTACAGTCATAAAAAAGAGAGAAAAACTATCTAGACACCCAGAAACGTATACTATTCCTCATCTATATTATGCCCTTTCGCGTATTTAGTTTCAAAGTCAATGATATATTTTGTCTCTTCTTGTCTCAGTTGTTTTTCACTGTCACTTCCTCTAGGGCCGGTGTAAACCTTGAAGATACCAAAAAATGTTAGTCTTGGGATCACCATCATGGAACTTGGAGAAATGTTTGGCCATGGGGTATGCATGGTCCTTGTTGATGATGGCTCTAATATGCTGCAAAATCTGCACCTTTAACTTGCATTTAGTGCTGCCCATGTACCACTTAAGGCAGGGGCATGTCAGAACGTACACAACTAGTTCGGACTCACAACTGATTTTACCCTTAATTTGCATGGGTATTTTTGAGGATAGGGTGAGTATAGCTGTTACAATTAAAAGCATATTTACAAACTAACAATTAAAAGCATATTTACAAACTTTGCATTTTCCGCACTTAAAAAAGCCATCACATCCCCCTAAGAGCCAATTACTGCCCTTTTTGGTGTGGTCTGAGACCATGTAACTTTGTACATCAAGGTCTTTGATAGATGTGCTTTTTCGGAAGGTTATATCTGGATGTCCACTTAAGATTTTACCCAAATCATTGTCCACCGTCAGGACTTTCCAATATTTGTTAATGATATTGCGTATCTTAGGTGAATGACTTCCGAAAGTTAGAATAAGTCTGATAGTACTGTCTTCTATACTCTCCTTAAGTGCAGATTTGGATATCATCAACAAATCCTGTCTTTTCATTTCCCGGACTTTAAGATACGATCTTTCGGTGACTTTTTTTTGGGTATCTTTGATGTAAGAAATTTTGGGCTGTAACTTGGCACGCTGTGTCGAAGTCTATAAGGTTGCTGCAGTTTCTTCTTATGCGAATGAATTTGCCATATGGAATGGACCACAAAAGACTCTTGGGATGGGCGCTGTTCGCATGTAGCAGGATATTCGCGCCAGTAATTTTTCTATGAAGTTCACACCCCCCATTTATGGTCCACAATTTTGATTTTTACGTCAGGAAAAACAATATCATGTACACTGTGTTGTTCAGTGAATTGTAAATTCAAATTGTTGATATTGAGGAATTTAACAAATTCTTGCTATGATTGTGCGGTACCATTCCAAATGATAAATAGATCGTCGATATAGCATAGCCATAGTATTATTTTATCAGTGAAAATTTCATTTTCTTCTGTCCACACAACTGATTTTTCCTAGTTGGCCATCATGAGATTAGCATACGATGGTGCAACTCATTGTTGAAAAGAAAGAAATTGTTTTCTAAGCAAAGTCTTAGCATTTCTAGGATCATTGTGTTGTGTTCAAGATAGTTGAGAGATCTAGTTTTCAGAAAGACATCACAAGCCCTTATGCCATCCTCGTGTTGTATAGACGTATAAAGAGACACCACATCCATGGTAGCCAGCAAGTATGTTGGTTCCCAGGGTAACTCGTCAATTTTACATAGAAAATCCGTGGTGTCTCTTACATAGGAGGGTAGCGTCGAGACAAAAGTGCAGAGGACTGTTACGCTCACCTGACTCCCAAGGAGGCGCAGGTCTGGTTTGGAGTGTTGTTGCTTCTTCTATGGTGAAGCGCAGGACCCGGAAGATGGACTGGACCGGACCTTCGAATCTGGCTTGTCTGGCTCGCAGGAATATCTTTCTGTATGTGAAAAGGGAGTATTAACAATCTGCGGGAGAAAGTATAAGCCTCCCGCTCCCTTCTCACCCCTCTACGAAACCCTCCTGTGACCCCCACGTGAAGTCTCACCTTAGGGTTTGAAAGGTTGAGCTCTCCATCCTGCTTCTCATGCAGGGGCGCGTTGTATCCAGTTACTTCACTGGGATTTTGATTGTAGAGGGTTCAAGTTTTGTTTTCCCGGTATAGTACCGTAAGGATTCTGTTAATGATTATGATTCCGCAATAATAATTGTTCGTTGTCTCTTTTTCAGGTGCGGAAACTATTCCGAGAAGAGCTGTGGAACCGAAGAAAGAGACTCTGGTGAGCTTGATGAGAGTTCTCTCAGTGTCCTTGTATCAATGCGCTCACTAACGCTGATGTCTTTTTTCCCCATAGGGGCCGGGGTCCGGAAATGCCTGGATGCGGCACCGACCCGAAACAAAGATCAATCCAGAAGAAATCAGGTAAGTCTTTAATGGGCGTTGGGTAACGTATTTTCATGCGCCCACTAACGCTGATGTCTCTTTTTCCCCTTAGGGGCCGGGGTCCGGAAATGCCAGGATGCGGCACCGACCCGAAATGAAGTTGGAATAACCCAACAGGTAAGCTTTGTAATGGAAATTAAGGTTTCCTTGTTTTCTTTCCCCTCTCACCTTTATTCTTGTCTTTTTCTCCTTAGGCGCAGTGATGTGGCTGCGAGTCCAGATGTCGCCGTAGAACGTGGTGGTACCTTGTACAGGTGAGTGAGATGCGGCGCTGCAGCCATTGATGCGATGTGCTTTTAAATGGATGTCTTCCTTTTCAGGACCGTCGGCGAGATGTCTCCGGAATGCAGTTTTTGGCAGGTAAGGACTCTTCTTTACCCTTTTCTCTTATCTTCTCTCTTTGCAGGTGTTCCAGGTTGCTGGCAGGAGTGGCAGAAGACAGAATGCAGGAGCAAACACGGTGAGCATCCAGCTGCTAGATGCAGAACAACGCGAAGCGTGAGTTGCTGCTTGGGCGTGGCTTAAATAGCCTTCAAAGTAGTTCCAGGTATGTATCCTTCCTCTTAGGTATGTATTCCTCCCCTGACCACACCCGTGTGGTTAAGTAGTTCCAAAGATAAAGTAGTCCCATTCAGGCCTCAGAAGGCCTGGATGTTGCAGCATGGTCTGCATCAGGTAAGTTAACACTACGCACCTTTAACACAACGTCCCCTTTTATGAGCCTGGCCCCTATGGCACCAGGACTGTGGCCCGATATGAGCCTGGCGCCAAAGGCGCCAGGCCTGAGTCCAAAGAGCCCCTACTTGAGGCTGTTGTGACTTCCCTTGAAGACATGTCTCCCTCTGGGGTAGCTGGGTCTTATCTGGCACATTGGAGGTAGGCATCATGACAAGGACTTTGTCCACAAATCTGGACATATTTTCAAAGAGTGAACCACATAGTGTCACTATAGGTCTCCCTGTAGGTCTAGTGGGGTTCTTATGGACTTTGGGGGAGGAAGTATATGGTTGGAATAACTGAGTGTTTGCTAAAAAGAAGTGTAACTGTTTCCTCCTCTAAGAACACACTACAATGATCCTAGAAATGCTTAGACTCTGTTTAGAGAATAATTTCTTTCTTTTTAACAATGAGCTATTTCGTCAAACCCAGGACACCGCCATGGGAGCAACATTTGCACCATCGTATGCTAATCTCATGATGGATAACTGGGAAAAATCAAGTGTATGGAGAGAAGAAAATGAAATTTTCACTGATAAAATAATTCTATGGCTACGTTATATCGACGACCTTTTTATTATTTGGAATGGTACCGCTCAATCATGGCAAGAATTTGTAAAATTCCTGAACATCAACAAACTGAATTTACAATTCACAGAACAACATAGTGTGCATGATATTGTGTTTCTTGACGTAAAAAATCTAAATTGTCAACCAAAAATTGGGATGTGAACTTCATAGAAAAATCACTGGTGCAAATGTGCTGTTACACGCGAATAGTGCCCATCCCAAGAGTCTTTTATGGTCCATTCCTTATGGCGAATTCATTCGCATAAGAAGAAACTGCAGTAATATTGTAGATTTTGACACAGCATGCCAAGCTACAGCTCAACATTTTCTACATCAAAGGTACCCCAAAAAAGTTATTGAAAGATCGTATCTTAAAGTCCAGGAGATGAAAAGACAGGACTTGTTGATGATATCCAAATCTGCACTTAAAGAGAGTGCAGAAGAAAGTACTATCAGACTAATTCTAACCTTTGGAAGTTACTCACTAAAGATACGCAATATCATCCACAAATATTGGAAAGTTTTGACGGCAGATAATGATTTGGGTAAAATTTTATGCAAACATCCAGATATAACTTTCCGTAAGAGTACATCCATCAAAGATCTGGTAGTACAAAGTTACATGGCTTCTGACCACACCAAAAAAGGCAATAATTGGCTCTCGGGGGGGCTTTTTTAAGTGCAGAAAATGCAAAGTTTGTAAATATGCTTTTAATTGTAACAGCTACACTCGCCCCATTCTCAAAACACCCATGCACATTAAGGGTAAAATCAATTGTGAGTCCGAGCTAGTGGTGTACATTCTAACATGTCTCTGCAACAAGTGGTATGTGGGCAGTACAAAGTGTAAACTAAAGGTGCAGATTTTGCAGCATATTCGAGCTATCACCAATATGGAACATGCATACCCCATGGCTAAACACTTATCTGGTGATCCTAAGACTCTAACATTTCTTGGTATCTTTAAGGTCGACATCAGCCCAAGAGGTGGCGACAGTGAAAAACAATTGAGACAAGAAGAGACAAAATATATAATTGACTTTGAAAGCAAATATCCGAAAGGACATAATATAGATGAGGAATTATACACATTTCTGGGTGTTTAGATAGTATACTTATTCTCTTCTACATAACAGTGTCCCCCTAGCTCTTTTTTAATTTGCGTTTTGTCATTTTTTGACATCTCATGCTTGCTTTTCTGAAATAATATGTTGATTGTTATATTTTCTCTTTTTTTTCTATTGATCTTATTTTTTGATTTTTCTATAGTCCTGAATCTATTTTTCTCTTTTACAACCTCTTTTCTGGTAAGGGTCTCATGTTTTATCTCTCTTTCACTCTTTTTTTTTTTCTTCTATTTATTGTTTATCACATGTGACTCACATTGACACTAACATGTAAGATCTCGGGCTCTATATCCTGCTTTATTTTTACAAGCTGCATACCTGTTAGGTAATATGACCAATAGTTCTCTCCTTCATGTGTACATCAGGACATAGCTAGATGGGTCTTTGTAGTATCTAAAAATTGCCGTCCTGCTAAAATCCTGTTATAAGCACTTTATTTCGTGGTGGATAAATTAGTATTCACTAATATAGGATGGGGAAAAGATTGACTACACAAATGAATGATTATCTGTATCCCCATTTTGGTAATTAAGTTGCAAAGTACGAGTGCACAGACATATTGTTTTAATATTCGTGATACCCTGATTAATCGACAATGTTATGGATTATCAGTACTATTGGTTATAAAGATCACGAATATGATCACTATTCTAAAGTTAGGCACTAGCACTTTATTGTATTTTATTGTATAGGAATGTATCTTTGGTGAAACCTTATGTCTGTTTATATCATTCACTGTGCATAGTTTTCTTTTATGTTGACAAGTCTGGATGCAGAGAAATTAATAATATTTGGTCTAGGTGTATGCATGGTTGAGATTCCATTATGGACATAATCGGCATATTCTGATTAAATGTATACTCACCCATGCATGCAGCTCCTACTTTTACATCTATATTTATGGTATGCATTGTAAGCAAACTGAACTCGTTCCAAAATGGCCATCTGCGTTTACAAATGGCCAGTAAGTCACCTTTTCATTGTTTTGTATTTACTTTGAGTGTTTAAATTTCGGCTCCAACAACTGGGAGGAGCAACTGTGAACAAGCCACAGGAGTGTGGTGAAACGCGGCAGTCAGGCTCTTACTTCTTGGGAAGCCTTTGTTTTTAACCGTCATGATTTGACTAAATAAAACTTTTTTCTACTTTTGCATATTTTTGCAAGTGCGGTTATTTTAGAGTTTCTGAAGCTTCATCTTCGGCATATTGCAGCCGTGGATTGGTGCCATTCGGAGTGTTGGGAGTGCAGCTCCAAACAGTGAAGGCTTTTTTTGCCCCATCTTGTAAAATATATATATATCCACAGTCCTCCGCACCGTAGCGGCCGTATCGTTATGGTTAAGTTGCTTATAACTTTGCTCCAACTGAACGAATCCACACCAAACGTTGCTAAAAAGGATATGGGCCACTTTGAATTTTATCGCCAAGTTGGGCAAGGTTTTGTGCGGTGGGGTGAAAAGGTATAGGGGGACTGAATGGGGAAAATCTTTGCGCACGGCTACAGCCCGAACGGCTGGAGGGATTTTCACCAAATTTGCGCCCGGAGCGGGAGCTTGGGCCAGAAAGCGTGCTTTTGTGTGTTTGGTGGAAATCGGACCAGTACATTTTTTTTAAAACACTGACATGTACGTCCCAAAAAATTAGTTGTATCTGGGTCCGCTACCCATTTCCCTGTTCGCTCTGCGGACCGATGTCTGATTGGGTCGCGGTACGGCGTGCTGTCGGCAAACAGTGGACACGGCCGGTGGTTGGCTGGAGGGAGTGTGCTGTCCGTCAAAATTTTTGGGAGATGTCGCCTTGGTGTATCGGAGGATAGTGGTGCGCCGAAAGGCGTTGGAAAGATTGCTTTGCAGGATTGGCTGGGTGAAAGAGGGGGAAGCGAAGATCTTGCCAATGTTTTGTGATGTAGGCTACGGCTGCCAGTGGTTATGTTGACGTTGTGCGTTTCAGTTGTTTTGCTGCAGTGGGTTTGAGGAAATGTTAACCTGCTTCTTTTACTTGGCTTGCTGTGGGTCTGGGTAAGGCGTAGGCTTTTCACTGCATGGCCATACCATTTGGGTACAGCGTCCCTGATGCAAGGGCTGAATTTATGGGAGAGCAATGAGGCATTTAGCGATTAAGTAGGCGGGCAAGTTTACTTCCACCGTTGTTGCAAGGGAGTGCATAATGACACAGAGAAAAAGGATTGTTTGGCAGCACACTGTTGCGATATGCACCAATCCCGCAGCTATTGACATACACTGGATTGGTAGGTTGTTTCACAGGGAAGTATATGTTGCTGACTGTAGGCAAACTGTATAGGGGATGGGGAGTGCCTTGGAGATAATATGAGGATATTAGCAGTCAGTGTACTATGTTGTGTTGTGCCTCCAAAGGCCCTACTGCCTTGTGTGCATGGCAATGGCCTCTAGCCGTAACAGTGTGGCCATTGCTTGAAAGTAGTTGTGCTACTGTTGTTTTGGTTTGCTCCTTTACTGTAGGTATATGTACGTGCAGGCAGGCAAGCACTGTTGGAAATGTTAGCATGCATGCCTGTATTGCCTTCCAGTTGGTGTGTAGTAGAATGAGGCAATTGGGTGCAATGGCGGAGGCCACAGGCCTCCGCCCATGCACCCAAGAGCCCAGGGCTTTGCCACAGCCTTGCTTTAGGGAGGGCAGTTTGACATTGGCAGATGGAAGGAATTTGTATGCAGATACTCGCACATAGTGATTAGGTGAGAAGTTGTGGAGGCGACTATAATTTCTTGGTGAGTGCAGGCAGCCTCTATTGGGGATGGGGAGTGCATTGGAAACAATATGTTGATGTTTGCATTCGGAGTACAATGTTGTCTTGTGGGCACTTGTTGGAAGTAGGTGTGAGAATGTAGCCTTGTGTGAGTCTGTTATTTATATACGTAGGTGTAGGCAGTAAAGCACCGTTGGAAATGTTACCACGCATGACTTTATTGGTTTCTAGTGGGTGTGTAGTAGGACGAGGCATTTGGGTGCATGGGCAGAGGCTGTAGGATTCCGCCTATGTACCCAAGAGCCTAGGGATTGTCTACAGCGTTGCTTTAGGGAGGGCAGGTAGAGGTTGGCAGATGGAAGGATGTTGTATGCAGATACTTACAGATAGTTACTTGGTGGGCAGTTGTGGAGGCGACTATAATTTCTTGGTGAGTGCAGGCGGACTCTATTGGGGATGGGGAGTGCATTGGAGACAATATCAGGATGTTTGCAGTCGGAGTGCCATGTGGTCTTGTGCCAGTAAAACCCATACTGGCTTGTGTGCATGGGTACAGCCCTTGGCTGTCGCAGTGTGGGTACTGGTTGGAAGTAGGTATGAGAATGGTGCCTTGTTTGACTCTCTTGTATCTATACGTAGTTGTAGGCAGTAAAGCACTGTGGGAAATGTTACCATGCATGACTTTATTGGTTTCTAGTGGCTGTGTAGTAGGACTAGGCAATTGGGTGCATGGGTGGAGGCCATAGGCCTCCGCATATGTACCCAAGAGCGTAGGGATTGGCCACAGCCTTGCTTTAGGGAGGGCAGGTAGGAATTGGCAGATGGAAGGATTTTGTATGCAGGTACTTGCATAGGGTTACTTGGTGGGCAGAGTTGGAGGCGACTATCATTTTTTGGTGAGTGCAGGCAGACTCCATTGGACAGAATATGAGGATATTTGCAGTATTAGTGGTATGTTGTATTGTGCTTGCAAAACATATACTGACTTGTGTACATGCGTGGGCCAATGCACATAAGAGGGTGGGCACTGGTTGGAAGTAGGTAACAGAAAGTTGATTTGATTGGGTGTATTACTGAACCAATATGTACCTGTGGACAGAAAGGGTAAGTGCTGACATGTTTCCATGCATGGGTGTATTTGCCTATGTACCCAAGAGTGTAGGGCTTGGCCACAGCCTTGCTTTAGGGAGGTTAGGTAGACATTGGCATGTTAGGCAGAATTACATGCAGGACCCTTTGGGAACACTACACACAATTAAGACTACAGGTGTAAGCACAATCTCACATTTTATAAGTCTGTACTACACAGTTTTGTGGTAGCAGGGTTGAGCAGCCAGGCTTATTTCAAGAGGGATGTGAACAGTACAAGGTGTTACACAAAGGACTGGCAATCAGTGGTTCAAACAAACACTTAATGAAGGTTTCTTAGTAAAACCATATTCATTTATTTACACAGTCATTTAGAAAACATTCCACTAGCAATAAACCGCTCAATATCACACTATAATACACTCCAGTACCAAACCAATAAGTTTCTGAACAAGTTAGGCTCCCCAGAGCAAAATGGCACTTCAGTAAAATACACAAGTTATAAGAATTAAACATGCATACTTTCTTAGGCAGGGCAAATAGTTTTCGTTCACTACAAGAGGCAGTTCAATTCAATAGGCCTGGGTCAAAGTCAATGAATCAGTGTCTTGGATAGGATAGCACAGTTCTGGTTGTAAACGGTTAAGTCTTTGCCAACATTCTTAGAAGTAGTTTGCATGAAAAAGTTATATGTCGGATTAGGAGCGAACAAGACTCCAAAGTTGGGAAAAAGTTTCACAAACTTTCACTGTGGCAGAGAGGATTTCTCAACCACGTTTGCACAGTACCTTGGTAATGAAGAAAAGCTGTAGCTGAGGCGGTTGTTCCTAGCAGTTCCTGCAGATCTCACTATTCCTGGACATCAGTTGTGGGGACAAGAGGGAGGACGTCGGGGGGGATGGGGCTTGAGGCAGGTTCCTGCACTGCATGGGGACAGATCCACAAGGTTGGCAAAACGTTCGTTTAAGGTGTGAGTGCCTTAGAGTCCACAAGCTGGTATCCTTCTCACTGGCTATCCGGTTTTCAACAGCACTCTGAAGAAAATTTGACCAGTATGGAGATGATTTCTAGGTGGCTTGCGGGTTGGTTGTTCCAACCAGCTCAAGGGAAGAAGTCGTACTTGAAGGGGCTTCTCTGTCGAGGGAGTTTCAGGCTATTCGGACCTGCAGCAGGGCTTCACCGGGCAAACCAACTGTCCAGGAGTTGCAGCAGTTGTCCTCCTTCAGCTCGTCTTCGGTTCTTTCGTTCCAGTGGTCAACTCTCGGCTTCCAAGTCCCAGAGACCTGCCTTTTAAACAGTTTTCTCCCATTCATTCCAGCCTAGCTGCCATTCACCCAGCAGGGTGGCTGTCCTTGCCGGACAGTCAGCCAGCCAATCATGCCAAAGTGCATTAAGGTCTCATATGAGACTAAGCACAGGGAGTTTTTGGGCACCTCCCTCACTTCCTGTCCACCCCAGACACTCAGGCGCCAGAGGCAGTCTTCAGTACTGAAGCCCACCGAATGTAAACGAACAAAGGGACCAAACCTGGTTTGGCGCACAGAGACAAACACTGGAAGGACCTTCCCAAAAAGAAATGCGAAAAAAGTCGATTGGAACCTGTTTTTACAGAAGGGGCTCAGACACCATCTTGAAAAACATGGCTCCGGTGGATTTTAGCTATCGGTGCGTTTAAATGGGTCACCGTCAGGAAAATCATGGTAATACAACTGCCACCAGCCATTCAGAGAGGAAAGTGGTAGCATTTGAGTGTTACATGAGTTTTCTAAGCCTAGGGAATATTAGGTATTCCCTCCAGCACTCTGCTGTAAGGCAGGGTGGGCTGGGTCTAGCAATTTAAAAAGACTAGCAAAGTCAATTTAACTTTACATTCACTGGGAGACAGTTATCGGTCCCAGAGAAGGTATTTAAACCTTGGGAAGTCTGAAAGACATACCTGTGCCACTAAACTGAGGGTGCTGTGTGACACACAGGAAAAGATGATGCCTATGGAGTTGTCTAAAACTCCATATAAAAAGAACACAAAAGTAAAACGCACATCAAAATACATGAAAGAGGGGGGAAAAAAGGCTCACACTCTTTCCAGCTAAAAATGAAAGTCCTAAAAATCCTGCAAAATTGCTGGGGGTTTCAAAAGGTAACGGAAATTAGCTCATTTATGAGAATTCTCCCTAACGCTCGTCCCCCCTGACTAAGGGACAGGAGGATTTAATCCACTCCTGGATGAATCTCCTTACTCCAGTTGGTCATCAGACCATCAGCGTTTTTATGGTTACGCCCTGACCTGTATTCAATGGTGAAATCAAACCCTTGGAGGATGATTGACCATCTTAATAGTTTAAGATTTTCCCCTTTCATTTGCATCAACCCTCTCAAGGGTTGGTGGTCAGACTGAATCAGAAAAGTCGATCCATACAAGTATGGCCTAAACTTCTTCAGTGACCGCACAATAGCAAAACATTCTCTTTCAATGGTTGCCCACCTTGTTTCTGGCTCATTCAGCTCCCTGCTGACGAAGCAAATGGGGTGCTCCCTACCTTTCTCATCCAGCTGACTCAGAACTGCACCTATACCTGTATTAGAAGCGTCTGTTTGCACAATGGAGGTTTGGTTGTAGTAGTAGCTCTTAAGACTGGAGCTTGACAAAGGGCTGTCTTAAATCCTTCAAATGCTTAAGTGCACTCCTCATTCCACCTGACCTTTTTGGGACATGTGGGTGAGGAGACTACATTCAAGGGAGAAGCTATGGTCCCATAGTTCTCTATGAAGTTCCTATAGTAACCAGTGAGGCCTAGGAAGGTTCTCACTTGGGTTTGAGTAGTAGGGGTGGCCCAGTTCTGTACAGCTTGTACCTTGCTAGGCAATGGCCTGATGTCGCCTCCTCCTACCTCATGTCCCAGGTAGACCACTGTACTCTGACCAATTTGACACTTACTTGCCTTTATGGTCAGATGGGCCTGCTCAAGAGCCTGCAAAACATATCCTAAGTGGTCAACATGCTCTTTCCAAGTAGGGCTGAACACTGCAATGTCATCCAAGTATGCCATGCAGAATCCTCCATCCCATTCAGAACTTGATTAACCATCCAGTCCAACAGGCATTACCTTAAACTGGTAGAGGCCTGCTGGGGTGGAGAATGCAGTTTTCTCCTTGGCATGGTCTGTCAGGGCTCTTTGCCAATAGCTTGACGTGAGATCAAATGTACTGAGGTACTTGGCTGAACCAAGTTTGTCCACCAGTTCATCTGTCCTTGGTAAAGGATGGGCATCAGTCTTTGTGACTGCATTAAGAGCTCTATAGTCCACCCAGAATCTCAACTCTTTGGATCCTGTCTTTGGCACTAGTACAAATGGACTAGACCATGGACTGGTAGATGGCTCTATTACCCCGAGATCAAGCATCTTGTTGCCCTTTTCCTTTATGTGGGTTCTTACATGATCCAACATCCTGTAACCTCTGCTTTTAATAGGTAAACATTCACCAGTGAGAATATTATGCTGGCCCCAAGGGGTCAAGCCTGGTGATAGTGAAAACAGGGAGGCAAACTTATTTAACAGAAACCTGCACTCCTCCTGTTGTTCCAGTGTCAGATTAGAAGAGAGATTGACTTCTATCTTCTCATCTAAAGGCTGTCCTCTGAGTAGTTCAGGTAGAGGTTCACCCTCCTCCTCCTCTTGAGTTGAAGCTAGAAGCAAAGCTCCCACATCTAGACTCTGGGAGCCTCCTTAAGATTGCCTCAGTCCACCAGATAGTGGACCTCCCCAAGTTTTTCCACAACCTTGAAGGGTCCTATCCATTTGTCCTGTAAGGCCCTCTGCCTTGTAGGTACCATAACTAAAATTTGCTGGTCTTGCGTAAACTCAACCATGTTGGCATTCTGGTCATGCCAATGCTTCACCAGAGCCTGACCTGCTTTCAGGTTATCAGTGCCATCATGTGTGACATTCTCCTCCGGAGACCTATCACATAGTCAGTGACTCTCACTGGCTTGGGGGAAGGAGCTCTCTCCAAATCCTCCTTAATTAGGGCCAAGGGACACCTAACTGGATGGCCATAGAGAAGCCCAAAGGGACTAAATACAGCTCCCTCCTGAGGGACTTCTCTATGAGCAAATAGAAGGCATGGCAGTAGAAGGTCCCACTTTATCCTAATGGGTTCCTCTAAGGCACCTATTATACTCTTCATAGTACAGTTAAACCTCTCTACCAACCCATTTGTCTGGGGATGGTAGGCAGTTGAGAACTAGTAAGTCACTCCACAGTTCCTCCACATGGCCTGCATGTAGTGAGACGTAACATTGGACCCCCTGTCAGAGATGGCTTCCTTAGGAAAAATTACCTTGGTAAAAATACCAAGTAGGGCCTTAGCAACAGCCTGAGCTTTAACAGTCCTCTTAGGTATGGCTTCAGGGTATCTAGTAGCATGGTCTACTACAACCAGGATAAACCTGTTGCCTGAAGAGGTTGGAGGGTCAAGAGGACCAACAAAGTCGATTCCTACCCTCTCAAACGGGAGAAGCACCAAGGGTGCCACATTTTTGGCTCCACTCTTGCCAGATGTCTGACAAGTGTGACAGCTCCTACAGAATTTATCTACATAAGACCCCAACTTAGGCCAGTTGAAATAAAGAGAAAGCCTTTCCTTAGTCCTCTTGAAACTCAAGTAACCAGTCAAAGGAATCTCGTGGGCTAAATTTAGGAATTGGTGTCTAGTCTCTAGAGCCACTACAAGTCTCCTGTAGTCCCCTGGAATAGACTCAGTTGGTTCACTGTAGAAGAGGCCATCTTCCCAGTATAACCTATGCGTCCCTGGCTCTTGCCCTTTCAGCTGGGAAGCTGCCTGTTGGCAAATACCTTAAAGAGTAGGACACTCTCTTTGACCTCTGCTGAAGTCTGCCCTACAAGGGCCACCTTCTGCCAGTAAAGACTGCAGCTCAGGATGGTCTGCAGGATCCAGATCTCCAACAGGGGGAAGGTCTTCTTCCAGCTCTGAATCTTCAGCAGCTGATTAAACCAGTCCTGGTTGTTCCTCACACTTGGCTTCAGCTGGTGGAGGAGTCACAGGTCTGACTTGGGACAGTCCTCTCGGGGATGTCATTGTAGGTCGCACAGGAGTGTTTTCTGGCTTTTTCTTGGAGTTCTAATGTTTCCCCTCTTCCTCCTTTTTCTTTGAAATAGCAGTCAGTAATTCCTGTGGACTGGGGGGTTATAGTTTCCTCTATAACTTCCCCTAGAGACCCTTTTAAGCTACTCTCTCTAGCCTTCCTTGTCTGCTCCGGTTTCCTTTTGCTGGGAGGTCTGTGGTGGTTTATACAACTCTAAGAGTGTTTAAGTCATTCCCAAACAGGACTCTCCCAGGGCACACTAACTGGTATCTTGACAGTCATGTCATTGCACTGGATGAGAGCTGGTAACTGTGGAAGCATTTGGACAGGGCCTCCAGCAAGCTTAGTGAGGTATTTGGGTGCCTTAACAACATGCTCAACCTTGAAAAAAGATTCATCCACTACAGTAATGCTGGCCCCAGTGTTTCTGATGGCAGGGGTCTCCTGACCATTCACAAGTACACTGTCTTTGTAATATTCTTTGGTATTGTCTGCGATGGAATTATAGACATCTAAATGCTGTTGTTCCCACAGACCTAGGGACACTAAAGAAACACTGGCTGAGACTCTCGTGGGTTCCTGAGCCAGTAGGTGAAAGTTTCCACTTGCCATTTGAACTTATTCCTCTGGGGAGAAGGCTAAGGAGACAGTGTGGATCCCTGAAGGTTTACACTTACATCTCATCTGGGATCCCCTTTGACATGGTCAGTTGACCCACAAGCAAAACTTTTCCCAAATGTCTTGATAAAGGGGGGTTTGGCCTGACCTCACTCTGGTTTAGCTCCAGAGGTTTCACTAGCCTGATTTCGGTTTCCCAGGTGGCTTACCCTTCTTATGTTTGTGGCCCTCTTTTGGATTGGAGGTACTGGAATTCTCTTTATCTTTCTTGTGCTGTTTTCCCTCATCCTTCTTCTGAGTAGCCCCAGAATCCTTGTGAGTAGCCCTGTTGGCAACCCACAAGTCAGCAGCCTTTGCTAACTTCTTTGGATCGATTTCCTTGGAATCAGCCAAGTGCTGTCTGAGCTCAGGAGAGCAGGCATCATAGATAGACTCTAACATGAACAGATTGATCATACCTTCATAAGTGTTAACTCTGTAACCCTTAGCCGAACCATTTAAGTTTTTCAAACATTCACAGACCCAGGTAGCACAAGAGGTACCATCATGCTTTTTGAGGGTTCTAAACCTCTTAAGATACTGGGAAGGAGTTTCCCCAAACCTAGCTATCAAAGCCAGTTTCACATTTTCATACTCCATCCTGTCTATTTCCCCCACCTCCATTACAGCATCAGTTGCAACCTGGGGTAGCCTAGACAAAAGCCAAGGTTTGAACACCGGTGCACACCTAATATTCAAAGAATTTGGGTGATAACTTAGAATATCAATCTTATGTCTTTAGGTGGGGGGGAGGAACTGGGGTCATGGCACAAAACCCCTACACAATACAATGAGAGAAAGAAGATTCTACCTAGGAATCCTCCCGTCCCCTGCACACTCAATTGTTTGGATCAAGAATCCAATACTGTAGATAATCAAAGAGTATAATAATGTGTTGTACAAAATAAAGCTAGACAAAAGCCAAGGAATCCGCTGATTCCCTGTCATTTCCTGAATCCCATAGTTATATTCAAAAGCAGCCAACCAGTCAAAAATATCAAGCTTCACATCATACATACTTACTGCATCTTTGGGCATGCAAGGCCTCTTAGGACTGGAAGACCTAGAAGACTCTGGGAAAGAACCATTCTCAAGAGACAATTTCTTCATTTCAAGAGCATGTTGCAATTCAATTTCCCTTAGTTTAATTTCTTGATGTTTACTTTGTTTGTGCTTGGAGCCTTTTGAACTCTAACTCAAGTCTCATCTTCTCAAGAAAGACACACTCCGGACTCAGTACTGGACCTGGTAGTGTCCCTGTGGCTAAAGGTAGAGGCCTAAGAGCAGGTAGAGGTGCCGTAGGGCCTACATCTTGAGACTCCTCTGCCTCTTCTAACTCATCAATAAAATTTGAGTTGGACTCTGAAACATTATCATCCTCATCATTTTCCACATTTGCTGCAGTAGTAGGTGTAGCAGACCTACTTCTCAGACTTTGAAAATCCAAATATCTTTCTATCAATTCATTCCTTTTGCCTTTAGCAGTGAGGTTCCTAGTTGTACACATTTCCTTTAGTTGAACTGTTAAAATGACCAGGGCCTCCTATATGTAGTTATCCATATCAGGCATTTTATTTTATTTTTTATTTTATTACATTTGTTATACACACAGACCCAGTGGTATCACAGCATAGTTACAGACAACTTGGTAAATACCATCTTTACAGTTATAAGCAGGTTACACGTTGGTTACACGTTAATGCAGTACATAGTCATGTCATGGAACCTAAAGCATCTAATATAGCGTAGATGGGTTGGGGTGCCAGTATATGATTAGTATTTGTCAAATAGCCAGGTTTTCAGTGATTTTCTTTTTTTTAATAGCTAGTGCGATTCTTCGTTCTTAATGTTTGTTGGGAGAGCTTACAGTGTCTTGGTGCTAGGACTTTGAATCTACTGCCACCCGCTCTTGCTCTTTTGTATCGGGGTATTTCAAGGAGGGGGTTGTTGCTAGATCTAAGGGGTCTGGTGGAAGATTATTTCGTGATTGTGTTGTCAATGTATATAGGGGCTTTGTTGGCAATGCATTTATGTGTACTGCATAAGGTTTTGAATATAATCCTCGCTTGGGTAGCCAGTCGTGGTCTCTTCTGATGCTGGAGATGTGTTCTCTTTTTTATACCTAATGCTGCTCGGAGGGCTTTGTTCTGCTTGAGCTGGAGTTTGGTCAGATTGTTTTTGGAAGGGCCTAGAAGGTGTATATTGCAGTAGTCTAGTTTTGAGAGTATAAGAGTTTTCGCTCATGTGACGCAGTTATTGGGCGTGAGGAATTTACGGCTTAGGGAGATGAGCTTAGCGGTGGAGGAGGTGGCTGAGGAGAGTGCGTTAATTTGCTTATTCATGGTGAGTGTGGGGTCTAGATAGACAGCAAGGGTTTTGACTTGTTTAAGAGTTGGGATTGTGGTGCCGTCTATGCTGAATGAGGCGTAGGCAGGTTGTAGTGAGTTGATTCTGGAGGGTGATCCGACTATGAGCAGCACTGTTTTGTCGTCGTTGAGGCAAAGGCTGTTGTGGACCATCCAGTTTTGGATTAGTGCATAAATTTGGTTGATGAGAAGTGTCCTTCTCGTGGTTACCAGATAAGGGAATGAGGATCTGGGTGTCATCTGCAAAGTTGGTCTAGATGACACCCATGGCATCCAAGGCTGCAAATAACTTGGTGTAGGCATTGTAGAGGGTGGGTGATAAGCAGGACCCTTGGGGAACACCTATGGGGACGTGTATGGGGTCCGCTGATTCTTTACCAATAGAGACTCTTTTTTTTTTTTAATAACAAGTTTTATTCATTTTATAAACATAAACATACAAATCAAGAACAAAGAACCCGCTCAAATCGATCGGGTATACAAGCATTCTCTAAGCACGGCTCTTCGTACACATTGCAAGTGTCAAATTATCAAGTCCCTCATATAATAAGTTGCAGGTCATCCAAATTATACATGATGCAGATGGGTCTCCACGGGAGTCCAAACGTCTATGGAATCTATACATGAACTCACAACATACTATGTGTCTTCCCATTTTTGCCAGATCTTGCGTGCTTTCCCTGGGCATCCTCTGGTGGTGTATATTCTCATTTCCATTTGCACACAGATGTCCACGTCTGTTATCCATTGGTCGTATTGTGGGGATAAGGATGAGCCCCAGAGTTGGGCCAGATTCCTCTTTACGAGTCCTGTGGTAGTTGCCAACATGAGTCTCTCAAATCGGGAAATATCTAAGTCGTCATCCATCCCAAGCAACAGCAGTTTGGGGTCCATGGGTATTCGTTGGCCCATGACCGCTGACAATCTGTCACAACATTTCTGCCAGAAGATCTGTATTCGTGGGCACTCCCACAAGATGTGAAAAAAGGACCCCCTCGCCTGTTGGCATCTTAGACAGTTGGGGTCAGTTGCTCTCCCCCATTGGTGTAGGGCTTCTCTTGGATAGTATACCCTATGTAGGATTTTAAGTTGGATCAATCTGATTCTAGCCGACATGGCGACTTCCCTTGGGTACATGAGTGCTTTGGTCCATTCTTCCGGTTGTATTGGCCCCACATCTCTTTCCCATTTTGCTTTCAGATCTGTAAGTTCCGTTGTGGCGAAAGAGGCTATTGCATTGTACATTATGGAGGTTATTTTGCTGTCGATACGTTCTACCACAATGTTCCTCTCAATTGGTGTGCAATCTGGAATATTCGGTAGGTCTATCGCACATGTGGTAAGTGCATGATGCATTTGTCTGTAATGAAAGTGTTCTGTGGGGGATAGGTTGAATTTGTCCCTCAGGGTCTGGAATGACATTATCACTCCGTTTTGAATTATGTCTGCTAGCCTCGTTATTCCAGCTGCCTCCCAGGCCGCCCATTTCGGCAGTTTACCCAGCTCTGGTAATCGCCTATTACGCCATAGGGGCTGTGCCAACGTGAGCTTCCCATCCCATCCTAGATGCTTGTGTGCGTCTCGCCATATTTGCGTTCTGTGTGCTCTAATTGTGTTGGGGATCATGCGTACCTTGCTATGGTAGAGGGTCTCTAGTGGGGAGAGCCCCATAACCATCTGGCTATCCGCTTTAATGTGTGGTAATTCAGGGTTGTTATGCAGGATGTCATTTATTATTGGCATCTGGGCTGCCCAATAGTATGTTTGTAGGTGGGGGAGTCCTATACCTCCTTCCCATACGGAGCGTTGCAGGGTTTTTAGTGCGATCCGGGGGTGTCCTCCACCCCAGAGGAGCTTTCTGAGAATCTCGTCTGTTTTGTGGAATTCTATTTTGGGTACATACAGTGGAGCGTTTTGGAGGATATATACGAATCGGGGTAGAGCGAGCATTTTAAACATTGCTGCCCTTCCTAATAGGGTGAGAGGGAGGGTCATCCAGTGTTTCACGTCGTTTGCGAATCTATCTCTGATTGGGTGTAGGTTTTGGGATACATATTGCTTGAGGTCCGTCGTAACCTGTACCCCAAGGTATTTAAACTGCTCGGTTTCTATTCTGTATGGACAATTGCATAGAGCTGTCGCATCAGTTCCTTGGATCGGAAATAGAATGGATTTGCTATAGTTTACTCGTAGACCACTAAATGCTCCATAGCTGTTTAATATTTGGGTAACGATGGGGTATGACACTGGTGGGTCGCTCATATAGATCAGTAGATCATCGGCATAGAGGGAAACTCTATCCTCCCAGTCCCGGGTCCATTGGAACCCCCTCCACAACTGTGAGTCTCTCAGCATTATTGCCAGGGGCTCAATTGCCAGTGCAAATAGCATCGCCGAGAGGGGACACCCCTGCCTGGTCCCTTTACCCAAATTAATGGTGCGTGAGGTCCATCCGTTCACCCTTATCTCAGCTGTCGGTGTATTGTAGAGCAACTTGACCCAGCCTATGAATTGCTCACCCAACCCCATCCTACCCATGATGCACCACAAGGCCCCCCAGTGGACTGAATCGAAGGCTTTTTCGAAGTCAATCGTGAGGAGTGCTAGTGACTCCCGTAACGTTGGGGACTTTTCAATGGCGGCGTGCAGTCTATGGATATTCATGCGTGTGGATCTCTGCGGCATGAAGCCACATTGGTCTGGGTGGATAAGAGTGTGTATGACTGTCTGGAGTCTGTTAGCCAAAATCTTGGCTAGTATTTTGGTTTCTATATTTATAAGTGAAATCGGCCTGTAAGAGCTGCATATGTCTGCTGGTTTGCCTTCCTTATGAATCACCACTATGGTGGCATTTCTCAGGTCCGGGGGTAGGGTTCCTCTTTCTTTGGCATACAGGAACATTTTATGCATATATGGTACAATTTGTTCATTGCCAATCTTTTTCCAAGCCTCCGCTGGGAAGCCGTTAGGCCCTGGGGTTTTACCATTTTGGAGTTGGGATAGGGCTGTTGATAGTTCTTCCTCTGTGATTTCTGTTTCTAAGCTCATCCTTTGCGTATCACTTAGGTGTGGTATGGTGAGTGTATCTAGGATGCTGGGATCCACTGCAGTCGTCGGGGAGGCGTATAGTGTCTCATAGTACTCTGCGAAGGTTTCAGCAATGGCCGAATCAGTCCAGGTCCGTTCAGCTTTCATGGTGGTTATACATCTTATCTGGCGCTGCCCCTCCTCTCTTTTCTCCAACCACGCCAGCATCTTGCCGGCTTTGTCTCCCGTCTCGTATAGTCTAGTGCGCATAGCTCTATGTGCTTGTTTCGCACAGGTGAGTGTGATATTATGCAGCTTCTTTTGTGCCGCTTGCAGGGTTCTGTTGTCGTCTGGAGCGCCTGTATTTATATATTGCATTTCGACATTTCTGACCTCTGTTTCAGCGTCTTCAACCTCCTTCCTGTGCGCTTTTTTGTGAGCAGCAGTCCAACTCAGTATTTCACCTCTCAGTGTTGCCTTGTACGCCTCCCATATGGTTCCTTGGTCGTCTATCGAGTCCTGATTTAATTCAAAATATGAGGCAGTGGCTTCCTGAATTTTTCCCACTAACTCTGTGAATCCTAGATAATATGAATTCAGGCGCCAAGTCAGTGGGGGCATGGGTCTTTCTGTTTCGAGTAGGATCATCAGCGGCGAGTGGTCTGAGATCCCTCTGGGGTGTAGCGTTGCCTCCCTTACCTTGTGTATGTCTTCGCCAGGGAGGAAGAAGTAGTCTAGTCTAGACAACGATGCGTGTGCTCCCGAATGGAAAGAGTATTGTTTCTCCGTCGGATGCAGATCTCTCCATGCATCCTTCAGTCCCATTGCTGTAGCGAAGGTGGCTATTTTAGTTGGTATCGCTGGGTTTCTCCCTCTTATATGTGTGCGGTCTAAGTTGACGTCCATTACGTCATTGAAATCTCCACCTACTACTAGTATATCTGCAGTGTTGTTGGCTATGATCGGTGTGATGTCGTCGAGAAAGGCAGTTATAAGCGCCGGGGGAGCATAGATCGCCAGTATGGCAATGGTTTGATTCCATAGCGATCCTTTTATGAAGACAAATCTTCCTCCGGTATCCAGGGTTATGTTGGATATCTCAATAGGGATTCTCTTGTTTATTAGTATTAGCACACCTCTCGAGCCCATTGAAAAACCTGCATGTATTGCTGTACGGTATTTGGTTCTTTTGAAGAATTGGCACCGTGTGCCAGCTAAATGCGTCTCGGTTAGCAGTGCTATGTCTGGGTTGTGACGATTCAGGTATTGTGTTACCAGTCTTCTTTTGATGCAGTTTCCCAGGCCATTGACGTTCCATATCATGATATTAAGTTTTTTGGTATTTGGCTCTTTCGCACTCATTCCTTGTCCTGTTTGAATGTCCGTGTCAGTGATAGCAGTTTAGGCGAGGGGAATCCCGCGCTATGGGTGTTTGGACTGCCCTGTTTTCTTCCCATCTCAAAGTGCTTGTCTGAGCCGTGCTTTCCTTGTTGCCAACAAATAACGCGAACAAGTCCCAACTCTCCCCCCTCCCCATACTCCTTCCCCAACTGAAGCATCTGTCGCCCACACAACCGAACTTAATCAAACCGTTGAACTTGGGGTGTCTCTAGTCACTGTGGCGTTGGAGGCGCCGTAGTGGAGAGTCTGGGTATTGTATTGGGCGCCGTGGGTTGGAGGTACCACGGCGGGTGATTGCAAGTTTCGTTCTGTTGCGGTTGCAATCGGGGGGGTGGCTTGCGTGGTGTGGTTTATCGCAGCCGCCAGCCATTCTGTGTAGTATTTGTTCCAGCTTGTGCCTCCGATTGTTCAGTTGCGGAGAGCGTTACATGCAATGATCTGTCGGTCATGTTTACTCATCGGCATTTTGTGGTAATTCTTCCATTTGTTGCTGTGGCGGTTCATTTGGCGGCCTGTTTGGTCGAGGTCTGTTTCTTCGGTTTTCCTGCCGTCTCCATGGGCCCCACTCGCCTTCTAGGTTGCGTTCCGCCCAGCTCCATGCCTCTTTTGGATCCGTGAAGTGCACAGTAGTGCCTTTGTGGTAGATTTTCAGCTGAGCTGGGAATAGCAAGCCGTATTTCACATTCAGCCCTTGAAGTCGCTTTTTGAGAGTGTCAAAGGATTGCCTTGCTCTTTGTACTTCTTTGGTAAAGTCAGGGAAGAGGGCTATCCGGGAGCCGTTATATGTCATGGCCCCTTTCGTCCTTGCCATGTGGAGAATCGCATCTCGGTCCCTGTAATTTAGGATCTTGGCTATCACCGCTCGTGGTGGTGCTCCGGGAATTGGTCTGCCAGTCGGTATCCGGTGTGCCCGTTCGATTGAGAAAAAGTTTGAGAGGGATTTGGGAGCGAATAGATCGGCGAACCATTGTTCGAGGAACAGCTCCATGCTGGGTCCTTCTTCTTTCTCCGGCAGGCCGAGGATTCGGATATTATTCCTTCTCGATCGGCCTTCTCCTTCTTCCACCCTCTCTTCCAGTGTCTTAATGCGGTCTAGTGCGGCATTCACTTGTTGACCCATGCTTCTTATAGTGTCCTCCGCCACTGATATGCGCGTTTCCGCCTCCCCTGTACGGGATGATAGTTTCTGCAGATCATGGCGCAGCAGGGAGACCTCTGTGCAAATGCTATCCATTTTGACTTCCATGGCGGATCGAGAATTGGAGATAGCGTTCATCACGTCTCTAAGGGATATGTCGTCCTCGGGCTCTGGCTCTGGTGCTTCGACAGTTCTGCTCTGAGCCACAGGTGTCGGGGCAGACGTTGTATATTGCTCCATTGTGTTCTGGGTTCCAGTTCTTCTAAGCCTTTCTTTGCCCATTTCTGGTGTGTGGGGAGAATAATGCACGTGCGTTCCCCCTGGCTGTTCTTCGTAGTAGGGGTGGGGGGGGTGGAGACGGGCTGGCGGACGGACAATCCGGGGTGCCGTCTGCTGTGCTTCGGTGTCTCAGGAGGTCGCCTCCCTTCCTTCCCCCTCTCCTTACCGGTTTTGCCGCGTGCCGCTCTCCGGTTCCTTTCGTCGTCGCAGCGGTCGCTGCTGTTGGCGGCAGGCGCTCTACAAGAGATTGGAGCGCCCGCTCAGCTTAGGCCTGTAGTGCTGGTCTCCCAAGATACGCTGGTGTCGTAGGCCTCGGCGTAGCCGGGATATCTTCCCGGAGGATAGCTAGCCCAGCGAGGGCCCCGGGGAGCGGGGAGGTGGTTGCTCTTTTCGGTCAGCAACGATAGTCAGGGCTGCCCGTGGGACTATAATGTGTCGCCGTCGGCCATTTTAATTTCGTCTTGGCGCCGACCGCCTCTCTCTCTCCAACTGCCGATATCTCGGGATTGACGCTTCGGAATTAGCACCAGTTGCAGATATTGTTCCTACTGGGTTTCCGCCACCCTTGAGGAACTTTTTTAGGGCTATATTTGCCCAGATTCGTAGGATATTTCAGGATGTAGCTGGCGGCTTCGGGAGCTCCACGGGCTCACGTCTTCATCGGTCGCCGGTTGGCCACGCCCCCACCAATAGAGACTCTTGAAGTCCTGTCTGAAAGGAAGGATTTGATCCATTCGGTGGCATCCTTGGAGAAGTTGAAGTTATTAGCTTGAGTGGCACACATTTTGTGGTCGACTAAATCAAAAGCCGCCGATAGATCAGCATTAGAAGACAGAGTTTGCCTTCTTCCCTGGAGGCATCCATTTGGATTTTCAAATCGAAAAGTGCTGTTTCAGTGCTGTGGTTTGGGCGGAAACCCGATTGCTGGGACCCCAGTTAATGGTGCTGTTCTAGGTGGTTTTGTGTTTGTGTGTGTACACTATTTTGTCTATTTTCAGAAGGAAAGGGACTGTAGTTATTGGTCGGTAGTTTTTGGGAATGGATGGATCTAGTGTAGGTTTCTTCAAGAGGGGGGTTACCCATGCTTTTTTAATGCTGGTGGGGACCGTGTTGGATTTAAAGGAGGCATTGATGAATTCTGTTATAATGGGGGTTAGTGTTGGGGCGCAGACAAGGTGGGGGGGGGGAATTGGTCTTCTTTGCATTTGGAAGCTTTAAGTTTGGCTACTGTGTCTAGCACCTCTTTTTTTGAGACGGGAGTGAATTGGAAAGGTTTGCTGGAATTAGTGAGTGGCGAGTCCTCTAAGATGAAAGGTGGGGATTTACTAGCTAGAAGTTGTTTTTTGCTGGCAATTTTATTTTGTAGAATTTTGGCTGATAGGGTATTTTGAATTGTGATACACCACTCTTTGCTTGCAATGACGGGTGATGTGACTTGAAAGGGATTCTCTAGTTTTCCAAGTATGGAGAACAATTCCTTAGAATTAGAAGCAGCATTGGTGATGCGTAGATTGAGGGCGTTGGCTTTTTGGGTGAATTTGGCTGCTTTGTAGATTTTATTGGCATCGTTGAATGCCTTTGCTGAGTCTGGGGTGTTGGTTTTTTTATGGATGTGTTCTAGTGATCTGTTGTGTCTCAAGGAGACTAGTTCCTCGTTGAACCAGAAGCAAGAGCGTTTATCTGCCCTTCAGGTTTTAGTTTTGACAGGCGCTAGTAGGTCAATGGTGTTGGTGAGACTTTGTTGGTAGCAATCTGCCAGCTTCTCTGAGTGTGGGGGAGAGGCATGATAAAACAATTGCTTTTCTAGTGGTGCTTAGCCTTGTGAAGGTTATTTGAACAACAGTAAGACCAGCACTCTCAATGTAACAACTATACTTTATCTTCACCACTTGCCACCTTTGTAAGGCAGAATTACATGTAGTACCTTTTGGGAACACTACACACAATTAAGACTACAGGTGTTGGCATAATCTCACCTTTGGTATACATCTGTACTGCACAATTTTGTGGTAGCACGGCTGCGCAGCCAGGCTTATCTCAAGAGGGATGTGAGCAGTACAAGGAGTTACACAAAGGAGTGGCAATCACAGTGGTTCAAACAAACACTTACTCAAGGTTTCTTGGTAAAACAATATTAATTTATTTACAGTCATTTAGAAAACTTTCCACTAGCAATAAACGGCTCAATATCACACTATAATACACTCCAGTACCAAACCAATACATTTCTGAACAGGTTAGGCTCCCCAGAGGTGAGAGCAAAATGGCACTTCAGTAACTTTAAATGGGAGTAAAAGACGCAAGTTCTAAGAATTGAACACAAATACTTTCTTAGGCAGGGCAAATACTTTCAGTTCACTAGAAGAGGCAGTTCAATTCAATAGGCCTGGGCCAAAGTCAATGGATCAGTGTCTTGGATAGGATAGCACAGTTCTGGTAGTAAATGGTTAAGTCTTTGCCAATGTTCTTTAGAGTAGTTTGCATGAAAAAGAGCTATATGTCGGATTAGGAGCGAACAAGACTCCAAAGTTGGGAAAGTTTCACAAACTTTCACCACGGCAGAGAGGATTTCTCAACTGCGTTTGCACAGTACCTTGGTAATGAAGAAAAGCTGTAGCTGAGGCAATTGTTCCTGGCAGTTCCTGCAGATCTCGCTGTTCCTGGGCCTCAGTTGTGGGGACAAGAGGGAGGACGTCGGGAGGTTCCTGCACTGCACGGGGATGTATCCACAGACTTGGCCAAACGTCGGTTTAAGGTGTGAGTCCACAAGCTGATATCCTTCTCACTGGCTATCCGGTTTTCCACAGCACTCTGAAGAAAATTAGACCAGTATGGAGATAGTTTCCAGGTGGCTTGCAAATTGGTTGTTCCCACCAGCTCAAGGGAAGAACTCGTCCTTGGAGGGACTTCTCTGTTGAGGGAGTTTCAGGCTATTCGGACCTGCAGCAGGTCTTCACCGGGCATGCCAAGGGTCCAGGAGTTGCAGCAGTCGTCTTTCTTTAGCTCGTCTTCGGTTCTTTCGTTCCAGTAGTTGACTCTGCCTTCCAAGTCCCAGAGACTTGCCTTTTAAACAGTTTTCTCCCATTTATTCCAGCCTAGCTGGCACTCACCCAGCAGGGTGGCTGTCCTTGCCGGACAGTCAGCCAGCCAATCATGCCAAAGTGCATTCAGGCCTCCTAGGAGACTAAGCACAGGGAGTTTTGGGCACCTCCCTCACTTCCTGTCCACCTCAGACACTCAGGCGCCAGAGGCGGTCTTCAGTACTGAAGCCCGCCAAAGACAAACTAACAAAGGGACCAAACCTGATTTGGCGTGCAGAGACAAACACTAGAAGGACCTTTCCAAAAAGAAATGGCGAAAAAAGTCGATCAGAACCTGTTTTTACAGAGGGGGCTCAGACGCATTCTTGAAAAACATGGCTCTGGTGGATTTTAGCTACCAGAGCGTTTAAGACATCTTCATGAGATAAGACCTCATTTGTGTCAGGTGGTGTGTGGATGTGAACAGAGGTTCAGTTCAGGCAGTGCAGTAAGAAAGTGGGAAATGCAAGGCTTGTTTTAGTATGTAACGTTTGCAACATGCCACATGTACGCAGACACTAACACATAAACAGTTGTGGGGTAGGTCCGCAGGTGACAACCTTGAGAGGCTATTGGGGTTGGAGAGTGTATTACAGATGGTATAGGGATTGTTGTAATCTGTGTACCATGTTGTGTTGGGAGTGGCAAGCGGGTACTGGCGTGTATGGATGGCTACAGGTGTTTGACGTAACAATGTGGACATTGTTCAGAAGTAGGTTTAACAATGTTCCCTTCTTTGGGTCAGTTCTTACGCTGATATGTAAGTCCAGCCTACAGGGCTGTAAATATGTATGTCTACTGTGGGTGCATCACTGTCACAGCATGGTTGTGGAGGAAATTTTGCAGGTGCCATACCAGTAGAGGTGGTGTGAAGTGACAGCACGTGAATATGGCAATCGTTATTGGCTTTGTTGCAATTGACATACTGAGATGACACAATGAACAGTATGGTACACCTCTCCTAATACCTAGTACGTTGAGAGAGAAGGAAGGCAGTGCGCATGACACAAGTTAATAAGTATTACATATGAACACTATGGAGAATGTCTATTCGAACACACACACATTTGCAGCTGGCAACATGATGAACGCCGTTAAGTGGAGCTACATACAGGATGGCAGGCCATCTGACTGTTACCTTTGTTTGGCGTACTTGTTCAGATGGCGAAAGGAAGCCGGTGGAGCTTGAAGTGTGTGCAATTGTAATGTGTGCATCGCTTCTGTTAGGTTTACCTGTGTGCCGCATACACCATCGAAACAGTCCCTGGTGTCAGTGACTTTACTTGTGGGCAGTCGATTCTCACAGAGTGCATTCCTGGTATTTATTTTATGTGCGTGCCAAGCGTAGCGCACTCTGTCATGTGAGCCCCTAGCCCTGGAAAGGCACAACATAAACAAAAGAAAAACCGGACTTGCGCAGACAAAGTTATAGTTCCAGATTATTCCATACTTTACTAATAATGCAGTGAGTGGTTGGAAGTGCAAACAAAAAACTGGGACCAATGCCGTCTGTGCAATTATGTTCTTCTGTTCTCGTGTAGCACAGTGGGAAAAGGAGTACGTACTGCTGCTTGGTGGTCCATGTGGAAGAAGACATTGGGCCTCATTACACGTTGTGCGGTAAGGGATTAATGTTACCGGTAAGGAAATACCGGTATCGTTAAATCCCCATGCCAATTATGACCCGGATTACCGATATTAGCGGCACCGCTAAGTACGGTGCCACTAATAGTGGCTAGTTTGCAGGCGTGCGACCCTTCATCCCGTAAATAGCGCCATGCCGCTAATAGCACACCATCACAAGCCATGCGGTCATGCAAATAGCGGCATGGTAAAGCCCCAAAAACCCCTTACCGGCATGGCGCTAATACCGGCATCGCGAACCTCCCGTTAATAGAACTGAGCAGTGTTCCCACCTGCCACAAGTGGACACAATCAGCACAGGTGGAGGCAATGGAGACTGTGGCAGCACAAAAGGAGCACACCACACCCCTTCACACACCCCTTCCCACACCAAGATGGTTCCAATACTAGCAACATTACATGGGCTGGAGGACATGATTGCAGTGCAGCAGCAACAACAGGCAGCACAGAGGAGATGGAGGAGGAGGGCAAGACAGGCGCAGCAAGCACCACCAGGGCACCTAGTCATACCACAGAGGCAGCCACCAATCCCCAGGATCAGAGCCAGTCCATTTAACCTAACCCCCGAGCAGATACACACCCTGTCCCGTCTGGACCGGGATACCATCACCAGCATCCTGGACATGATACATGACGACATTGTGAACCTCATAGACATCAGAACTGCCATCCCCCCTCTACTGAAGGTGGTGACCGTGCTCCACTTCCTGGCCACAGGCACCTACCAGCATACAGTGGGGCAGATACACGTATCTCAGTATTCTCACGCACGCTGAACCAGGTACTCGATGCCCTCCTGAAGCATGCACCTGAACACATATTCATGCCATGGACTGCCCAGGAGATCGCAAACACCAAAGTTGGCTTCTATTCACTGGCAGGCATCCCAAGTTGCATCGGGGCCATCGACTGTACCCATGTGGAATTGGTAGTCCCACATCACAATGAAGTAGTCTACCGAAACAGGAAGCAATTCCACTCCATCAATTTCCAAATGGTATGTGATGCTAACAAGATAATCACACATTGTTGTGCCCGATTTCCCGGATCTGCGGAACTCAACCATACCACGCTACATGGAGCAACAAGCCGGACAACGTTCGTGGCTACTTGGTGAGTAGCAGGTCAAGCACATTGCAGTGTGATTGGGGGGGGGAGATACATACTCCTACTGGGTGTGATTGGGGGGGGAGATACAAACTCCTACTAGGTGTGATTGGGGGGGGAGAGATGCATACTCCAACTGGGTGTAGCCTGTAGTCCGTAGTACAAATGGACATACATTTGTACTCCAATGTCCATCAGGGAAGGCCGCAATGTACTTGAGAAGAACCCGCATGCAATTATTAGCTACACAACATAGAGAACAATCCAGGTCTACGAATATTGCACATCCATCCACATTGCACATCATGCCACACCACATAATACACAAATCAGCAACATGGCGTCAAGATGGTAATACAGTATTAGCGCAGCACAACATCAGTACAGAAATGTGCCCTTGAATGCATGCAAAGGGATCACCCCTAGCCATAGCTTTGAACCACACACCTATAGCACCAGTGAAGTGATGCTACACAGCATGGCAACATCAATGTCGGAATGGCAGTACACTAGCAGTGTGGTACCAAATATGCCTGGGCTCAGGGACACCTAAGACATGGCCTCACCCAGGACATGTCAATTACTGTCGGAGGCATGAATCGGGCATGTCCACTTGCAGGGTCAAGCACACCTTTGCACATTGCAGTCACACAAATCGTCTGCATGCATGCTGGTAGTCGTGGATTTCAATCAGAATGCAAAGGTGATTTGTGTGACATGTACATGCCGCTCCAGAGGTGAACAGTAACAGGTCCCCATTCTTCCCCCCATACAGGCGATGCCGGCTATCCCCTGAAGAAGTGGCTCCTTACCCCTGTACATAACCCACAGAACCGGCACAAAGAGGACTACAATCGTGTATATACCCGTAGCCGTACCCATACCCGTGTCGTGATTGAGCAGACATTTGGCCTTTTGAAGACACGGTTTAGGTGCATAAGGAGGTCGGGTGGCGCTCTCCTGTACGGCCATGAGAAGGTGGCCAACATCACCATGGCATGTGTCATGCTGCACAATATGTGTATCAGACGGAATGTGCCACTGCCCCTGACGTTCAAATGCAACCACCTGATGGGGATGATGATGGTGATGAGGACGGAGGTGACGGGGATGCAGGTCATGCAAGAGGCGATGGCCAGGAGGGACGTGATGTGAGACAGCATCTGATCAACCTAATTTTCTGAGTAACATGGTTTCACTTTGTACGATGGATATGGGTAGTAATGCACTGGTGTCTCTGTTGAAGCACACAATGGACCCTGTCACCAATAAAGTACACACATAATGAAGAAGTCCAAGCCTGTGTTTTGATTAATCACCAGTGTATTAAGGAATTGTAAGATGTCTAAGTGCATGTCCCCAACTATCCCACCATCCTTCCCCCTCTTCCTCCCCCCACAACAGTCCCTTACGTGTCTGGCACAATGTTGTTGTCCAGCTGCATTCGTGGAAGGTTGACCCTGCAGTCCCTATTCCCCATTGCCACCACCAGCATTAGGAGGCTGGCTTGACGTGCGCCTGGTGGTACATGTGGAGCGGCGGAGGGGGCTTGTCTGCCTCGAACTGGCAGATGATGATGTGGCTGTCTGTCCCGGTGGTGGTGGCGGGAACTGGCAGTCCATTGCGTCTGTTATCCGCGTGAGGACCTGCCTGAGTTGGCAAATCTCCCCACACAGCCTGTTGGTGCAGGCTTCAATCGCCTCCCTTGAGTGCCTGGCAGTCTCGGTTATCTCCCCCCTGAGACGGGCAGCCTCTTCCACATGCTGCCCAACCAGCACAGTTATGTCCTCTTGGCGCTGCCTGATGCTGGCCAGGTCAAGGGCACTGTGGCGTTCCCGTGGTTTGGCTGCTGCACCTTCCTTCCAGGACAGCTGGCGAAGCCACCGGTGGGGTACTGGACCCTCCCATGTTGTCCTCGCCAGACTGGCCATGGACACTGGACCCAGGTGTTTGCTGTGGAGTTGCCTCGAGGGTTCCGGGGGGGGTTGGGGTGTGCATTTCCATGGGGAAATCTATCGGGTCCTCCAAATCTGAGAGTGGCGCTGTGGCTGCTGCCTCACCTGTGGAACTTGTGGCAGCAGAGGGTGGGCCCTCCGTGGCTGGAATCTGTGATGGGGGGTTCACTTCTGAAGATGGGGCAGTTGTTGCTGGTGTGGACAGTGGAATGGTAGCAGTGGCGCTCCGCCGATGTTTGGCACTCTGCATGGGAACTCTTCTCCCTTTGCCCCTTGATGTAGTGTGGGTGTCCCCTGTGTCCTGTGGCCTTGGTTTTTTCGTGGCAGGGGGTGCCAGAGTTGCAGTGCCAGGTTCTTCACTGTCTGTATGTGAGCCTGTCGGGGACAAAGAGGGGGATGGCATTGGTGACGGTTCAATGTACTTCATGCAGAATACATTATTCATGCAGTTGTGAACATTGGGACTTCATTGGTAGGGATGCAGGTGATGTGTTTGTTGAGTGGGTCATCCATGCATGGTTCTGTGTGGCACTTGTCTCTGGTGATGCATGCATGTGTGTGTGTTTGGCACTGACATGGCCAGGGTTGTTTGCATGTATGGATGTTTGCCCATCCATGAGGTGAATCTGGGCTCACATTTGGGGGGCACCTCAACATTCACATGCATACTTTCATGTGTTCACTCATCTCCATCTGATGTAGTTGCCACACCATGCTCCATGCTCCCAACTCCCTCAATCGATTCAACACCGATCATGTTGGTGCAGGTCTCCTCCCACTCCTTTAATTTTATTGGCGAATCTGCTCCACCTCCTGTGGCCATGGCCATGTTGCGGTTCGCAGACAGGATGCTGTGGACTCAGAGGCGGAGGTCATCCCACCGCTTTCTGCACTCCCAGACAGTGCGGGTGGTGGTGCCCACTGCACTCACTTTCAGGGCAACCTCTGCCCAGTTAGCCTTCTTGCGGATCAGGGTCTCCTGCTGCATGTTGTTCGCAAATACCACGTCGGCATTCGCTGCAAGGGTCTCAGTGAGCATTGTTAACTCCTCGTTGGTGAACTTCTCCTTGCGCTGGCGGTCGGTTGTTTTTTTAATAGCCTTAGGCATGGCAAGGGTGTCCTTGTGGCTTTCTAATAGCAAAGTTCTCAAAACAGGTCCAGGGGGCAGAGGATAGCAATGGATTGTGTTTTTAAAGATGGCCGCCGTGCTCGTTCCTGTGCGATGACGCTATTTCTGGTTCCGCTATTTAACAGTGACCGCTAATTGCGATGGCCGCTATTAGCGATGACCGCTGTTTGCATGTTGCGGGAGGTCGGAAGTGCTATCAGCGCTTTCATCGGTGCCGCTAAGGGTCTTTTTGGGGTCTTTAGCGGCATGGTGGTAGGGTCATTACCGGCATGGCGCTATGCTCGTGTCCGCAAACTTGTAATGGTGCGCTATTAGAGCCCTCTTGCCAAGGCGGACACGTTAATAGCGCCATGCCGGTAAATTAAGATTTTTAGCACACAACGTGTAATGATGCCCATTGTCTTTGAAAGGTAGCAAAGGTAGCATGCAGTGCCTCTGGGATGGCTTATAGAATGATGGTTTGCAGGTTGGTTCGTATAGCAGGAACGCAAAGTGGACATACTGCCCCATAGTGGTCGACCCAGATAATAACGATGGAAAAGACATTTCTTATGATCATCTTGCAATGGTTGGTCCACCAGCCGTCTATTGGAATGTGGAAGGGGTGGCACGCGCAGTAGAGTGAAACCTATCGGAGTAGAAAGAGGAATAAGAGTACATATAAGTAGCGGGTATTAGTTGTAGCGTAAAGGACAAGACGTTGCGGGAAGGATAATGTGCTAATAGCTGAATGGCTGAGGAACAATGATGTGTGTGTTAATGCGTATCGCCATATCTGAACTCCCTGCCTTGGTGACTGGTTTGTAGGTAATACAGTGATTGTACGGGTGCACAGAAGAAAATGTGTTGGGACAAGATGTTTTCATGTGTTGCTTTTTTACAAAAGTTGACAGTGGTAGTGGGTGTAGTTGGACCCACGGCGCAATGTGTCAGTGTGTTTACAAATAAAGTAATACAATAAGAATCGTAAGGGGGGTTACCTTGGATTGCTGGAGAATGGAGTAGCTGCTTTGGTAAGAAGCGCGTGAAAGAAATGGGAGTTGTACAAATTTGTGTGGCGGTTGACCGCTGCATGCACCTGTGTCGGTTATAATGTATACTACACTGAGGGTGCGTAGACATAGTAATTTTGTGAAAGCGGGGAATGTAGGAGTGTATGAGTGCGTAGAAGGTGAGGTACTTTAGTGTACGGCTTGTGTTCCATGTTCGTGGAGCCTTGCATGTCTGCATTTGGGGTGGGTGGGGAAGAATGGAAGGAAAAGAAAGTACAATGACAGTTGCAAGTTACTGGGAATGGTGGAGACATGGCAGTGTGACAGCGTTTTTTTTACTGCCGTCACAAAGGTTCGTGTAATGTATAGAGAGAAAGTGAGCGGTAGAGCAAGTTTGTAAATATGCATACTGAGGAGCACGTAAATAACTGATAATCGTAATACACATGTGATGTAAAGATGTACTTACATAATTTCGGCAAATTCCATACTTCTATTGGGAGGCCGTGAAATTGCAGTGTACTGCGTATGAGATGGTTGCAGAGTATCTTTGGTGCTCATGGACAGAGGAACTGCAGTGCGAGTTATGTATCTTCTTTTGCTAGATGTCTATACAATATATGACCTTGCAGCTAAATGTGCCGACCCCCCCCCTCAAGGCTGTTTTACAATGAACGTGTGTTCTGTTTAAGGAGAGGTATGTTAGGTTTCGAGATCCGGAGATGAGGCAGGAAAAAATGGAAGGAATTAGCCAGGAACCTGTTTCGAGTGTAGCATGTATTTACGAATGTTGTTAGTGTCATTACGGTGAAGGTAGTGCAACGTACAAGTAGATATGATGGTGCTGTACAAATGGTCACGTGAGGATAGCTCAGCGGCAACGTGCGCGCCTTGGAAGCAATACGGCATGAAGCAACAAAGGTCCGATCCCCGGGTCAGCGCTTAGAAACCTCTGGGTGTTTAAGCACGTTATAAATACGCAACTAAGAAAAAAACAATTACACAACAAAAAACAACAATTACTGTAACAGCGCCTCGATGCCCGCAGGCTCTGTGAAAGCTTAAAATAAAATTAATTCACAGATGGTAAAACGCATAAAATGTTGTTTTACAGTGCGTAAGGAAATCTCAGATGTGCACTGTGTTACGAGGCAGCGGTGGGTCATGTGACACTGTGTTTGCTGTTTGAGAACAAGTGGGTGGGTGGTCCATATTACGCAGTTTGTTGTTGTACTGCATGACCTTTTTTGGGGCTACTGTTTAGGAAAGGAAAGCAGTTAGTGTGAACATTTGTTTACCATTGTAAGGCAGTTATGGACTGACAGTGTTTTCTTTACAGAATAAAATAGGGTAACAGAAGTTGAAAAAGTTAAGAAGTAAGGTAGTGGTTGCAATGTGGTTGGGGAGCTATGATGTATCCGCTGTACTGAAATATGGGTTGTCTACATTTTTGGGAAATTATGTACATAACAATGAAATTGACCTAATGGCGGCAGTGTAAAGCAAGGATGCAAATGTTGAAGAAGTTAGGAGAGTTATGTAAAATGTATTGATGCATGCATGAAGTGGTATTATTGGAACTGTGCACTTATGATAGGGTTAGGTGACCAGTGTATGTAGGAAACAGTTTATGTATTCTGTGGAAGAAGTAGGCAATGTAAACTGCAGTGGCTAAGAGGTAGGTGGCTGTTGTCTGTGGTTAGTCATACGTGCACAGATGTTTGTATGTGTAGTTCTGCAGTGCAGCGGCAATAGTGGGCAGGGTGTATGATGTTTAGTGTATGGCTGGAGGCCCTACAATGTAGAGTGTGTAGGGCGTGGCCACATGTTGCATAGTGTAATATGTGTGCATTGTCAGTGGTGCTATTGGTATGTGTAGAGCAGAAATATGTGCACTTATTTCACTGTGGATAGTGTACAGAAGTATAATGGCAATCGTTGAAGACTTACTGTTTGCATTGAGGAAGCCCTGCACTGTGTTTTGTGTATGGAGTATAAAATGTTGTCGTACTTGTTGCTGTATTATCTGTGGGAAAAGAGAACACAATATGTTAGCGCAGGTATTTTGTTACTTTGATTTAGACTACATAGCATACATTTCTTTATTTTGTAAACCCTCATAACTAGCACTTCAGAAGTACTATGCTTTGAACCAGTGTACTGTGCAATCAGGGCAGTTCCTGTGGTTCTTTGCATAATCATTGGGTCTGTGGGGGAAAGACAATCCATGCTGGATTTAAAAAAGACTTCAAAATTGTGTTGCTAATGTAGTGCGCAATGAGTGATAGTGACGTTTGGAGTGGTTACAGCACTTTTTAAGGTGTACTGTTGAAGTAGGAGGAAATGTAATGGTGGACGATATGTGCACTATAAATGTTGGTAGGATGGGTGGTGTTGTATAGCAGGTGCTGATTTGTAAATGTTTTACTGCTTCCTTTTTTGTACCATTGTTTCTTTATGCGTTTGGTGTCTGCTGGTGGTTTGCAAGTATTATGATATTGTTCAGTGATAATGCAGTATTATGACCGTAGTTGCGTAGCTGTTGGTGTATTGTAATGCTTATACTTTGGAAGTGTTTGATGGTATGTTTGTAGCACAGTACTTGTTGAAGGTTGAGTTGGGTAGTTGTGATGCTCCAAATAACATTGTTGTATTCAGCTTGCAGTTGGATACCAACTGACGTATTCTAACTGTTTACAGTACACTGTTTGTGAAGGGTATGTAGAGAAGCTTGTGCATTCTTGTGGTTATTTGGACATCTGTCTAAATTTGGAACTGGTACTGCCGAATTACGGATGTACGTGGTGCCACGTCCATATGTGTTGGAGTTGTATGAGTACTGTTGGAGAGCTGGTGACTTATTTGCGGAAGTCGTGATTTCGGAGGTTACAGAGGACAGTTTTGAACCCTCATACTTCACACTTTTCCTTCCATGTATGCAGGTGGAAATACTGGTACTGTGCTTTGTGTAGACTTACTGTTTGCGTGACTGTACTCCTTGGGTTTATTGGGGATAAAACACACACTGTACTGCATTTCATCAATGTTTCCAGTATGGTACGTTGCTTTAGGTAGTGTAGAAGGAAACATATTTATTAAGGTAGTACTTGGTGCTGGGGAGTAAGGTATAGTAAGTTTGTACATCAATGAGTAAAGTGTGGCTTCCAGAATATTAAGTAGGTATTTCCAAGATTTGTAGGTAGTATGTACTTTGGTATGATGGATGTTTCATTGCATTCCTACCATGACCACTAATTTTTAATGTATGCAGTGGAGTGGACTCCATTGGTGGAGTCCCTGCTAGTGCTAGTGCAGAATTTGCATGGTAGTTACGGACCTGTTGGCGTTCTGTAACTGCTGATACTTTGGAAGAGTTTCATGCTATGTTTGTAGCACAGTAGTTGTTGAAGGTTGAGTTGGGTAGTTGTGATGCTGCAAATACCATTCTTATTCAGCTTGCAGTTATAGCCAGATGGTGTATTCTAAATGTTTGCAGTGTCCTGTTTCTAAAGGGTATGTAGAGAAGTGTGCATTCCTGTGGTTATTTGGACATCTGTGTACATTTTGATGTGGTACTGTCCATTTGTGGATTTACGTGGTGATAACGTAAATGTGTTGGTAGTTGTAGGACTATTCTTGGAGAGTAGGTGACTGATTTGTGTTAGTGGTGATTTTACAGGTTAGAGGATAGTTTTGCACCCTCACACTTAGCAATTTCCCTTCCACGTATAAAGTGGAAAATACTGGTACTGTGTTTTGTGGACCCGTTCTGTTTGTGTGACTACTCCTTGGAATCATTGGGGATGAAATTGGCAAATATACACTGTAGTGCATTTCGCAATGCTTTATGTATGGTACATTGCTTTAGTTCGATAGTGTGGAAGGAAAAAAATGTTTTGTCCACTTACGAAGGTACTTGTTGGTGCTGGGGAGTAAGGTATAGTAGCTTTGTACATTAGTACATGTTAGCCTCAAGAATATTAAGTAGGCATTTGCAAGATGTGCAGGTAGTCTGTGCTTTGGACTGATGGAAGCATCATTGCATTCCCATCATGACGATTGCATTCTAATGTATGCAGTACAGTGGCCTGCATTGGTGGAGTCCCCTGTGTGGTAGATTATGGCTACAGTTGTGAAGGTTTTCCTGCCAATTGACATCTGTCTGTGTGTGTAGGCAATAAGTTTGCAGTGGTTTTTTGTACCATCAGCATTGCATCTTAAGAGCATTAATATCACATATTGACTATGTGATTGTATATGTAGCATCGAACGATTATCAGAATTGCACGACATACAGAACCTGCTATGGTTTGCATTTTGCACCAGTTGCTGAAATGGAATGGAGTCACAGTTTGGTATTGGTATATACACGAAGGATTTGTTAGGGGCTTGCTCCTCAATGACATGGTTGCAAAGAGTGCATGTATGTCTCCACATGTAGGAAATGTGAAAGATTTCTATTAGAAGTATGTTTTTTCTTTCCAGTATTTGTAGTAGGAACATTAGAAATTTTTGGGGATCTTCTTGTTGTTTTTAAAGTGAATTTCACCATTCCAGCACAGTAGTCCAATTCTTGCCTTATTCCTGAAACACTGTAAATGGTGTCAGGATTGTTTACTGCATTTCTGTGAAGGATGAGCATTTGCAAACACAATTGGTCTGTGCCATTTGAATGCATGTCTTCAACTGCTTGTAGTTGGTATAGAACATTTATTATTACATTTGCATAGCAATTCACACCCGTTGTATTGGAAAATGTGAATGGGACGGGTCATTCTGTGTCTGAGCTCTTTGATGGAATGGTACGTGGTTTCTTAGCCGAGACTTTTTTTTGGTGGGTGGAGTTGGGTTGAGTTTGGCCATTTTACTCCTTTTGTATGTGCTTTTCATAGTTGCTGTAGTATGACTTTATTTGAATTTCTTTGACGGTACTGTGGCCCAATTATTTAGTACTTCTGATGGAATGAGCTTTCTTTTCAAAGCTTTTGGTTTTTGAGGAATAGGATACATTTTTTGATGGGGAGTGTACAGTGCAAGTAGTCTATTGTACTCTATGATGCAAGGAATGTCTGCACTGACTGCAGTTGCATCAAAATTAACTAGATACAGGCCTTCCAGTGTACATAGTCGTGGCAGTGCTACGTATACGTAACTCATGCCTTCTTTGAAGACTTTGTTGCCAATATCAATGCTTGATCTAAGGTGAGACCTTGCGATTTATGAATGGTTACTGCATAAGCTAGCGCCAGACAAAACTGTTGGCTGCGTACATACATGTCTTTGAAAAAAAGGAATCGCGCCTATATTTTTGACTTCTGAAAGTTTGTCAAAATTGTTTACAGACTGAATGCTGCTGTCCCGTGGGTATGTGTGGAAGGCAACAACTGTACCAAGTGCGTCATTAACTAAACCTTGGTCTATGTCAATGTTACACTTTAGCATAACTCTACAGTTGACACATAATGTACACATTTTCTCCAAACTAGCTGTGTTGGAGATGGAGTTATCTAAGGCTTGTAGTTGTGCTATTCCTTGCTGACACATAGGTATTGTCATACCGTGTAGGTCCAGTTTGTCTGTGCTATGAATTTCTACTAGTGGTTGTTTCTCTTTGCAGCATTGTTGCATTACATTGTGCACAGCTTGCTAGAGTTGGCATTAAGGACATACAGCTGATAGTTTCGTGAGCTAGTTGTTCCATGACATCAGTAGCACATGTGCTACGCCCCTATAGCTCATGGATGTCTCTACTATTGAGGGTAGACTGCGCCTCCTTTGACAGTACACCAATCCATACGTTTTTTTAAATGTTGGCTTATGGGAGGTCTGCGGACTGACTCATGTTTTGATTTAGTTCTCCGTATTGGAAGTGTTGTCAAAGATTTACATTGCCGATGCTTCCAAGACTGTTACGGCACTGTTCTTGTCCTAAGGTTTTGAAGATGGGTTCACCTTTGCCTGGTGTTAATTGAAGGAGATCTCCGAAAACAATGACCTGTTTTCCTCTCCTCCAAAGAGTTCTTCGTGGTCTGTTTTGAGTACCTCTTGCAATCTGAATTGAATCAAAGCCAACATTAGGTTGGAGACCATGCTGACCTCATCTATTAGGAGAATTTTCATTTGTTTCAAAACTCTGCATAGCTCCATAGCAGATTGTGCTGAAAGTTTATAGTACTCTAATTTTTTGGTGTTCCACTGGAAGGAGTAGCAATCGGTGTAGAGTGACTCCACCTATGTTGTACACCGCCAAACCTCTAGGGGCAGTTATAACCGCTGAATGTTTTTTTATTTGTTGGACATATTTACTGATCATTTTTATTAGGAATGTTTTACCTGATCCAGCTTCACCACTTGCATTTGTAGGTTTGTAGTTCTTACAGGTGCAAGTTATACTTTGGTGCTCTATACCATTCTCACTAGTTTTACTTACTTTGAAAATGGTACGCTGTTCATTGTTTAGTTGGGAATTCAGTACTGAACTCTTCTGCAGAGTGCTCGTACTAATTCTGCCTCATTTGCTATGAGTGGCTCTCCAAGTGGTTCTTGGATGCCTGTTTGCCAAGGTTCACTGCTTTCAGAAGTGTCTACATTTAGTTGTACTTAAAGTTCTTCTTCTTGTTGGCGTTCACTGTCCAATATGGTTTTGTACCGTGTAACAATTTCATCAGTAATTGTACTTTCAGTGGCTTTGAAAGCATCTTCATAACACGTGTAGGTGGCTAATTAATCTTTTCTCCATGGTTTAAAAAGTTGCAGTAGAGCCATGCAGTACAGTTCTTTGTGTTGAGGAGTTTTTAAGGACAACTTCATATGATTTATTAGGCTTCATTTTGTTAGTGTCACGAGGCTGCCTTCACAAATTTCCACTCTGTATCTACCTTTTTCATCATTTGGTGTAATGTTATTTTTGTATGAGACGTTTTGGGCTACCTGGTACAAGGACAAGGTTTCTAAAGTAGTACTCCTGTGTGGGTAGTATGTGTCCAATAAGTTGTTCTTTAAAATGTCCTGGCTGTTGGGATCGCTTTCGGCTAATCTTTGTATGTCTTCGTACGATTCAAGTACTCTATTTATGGATGCAGCAGCCTCAAGGCTTAGCCACACTATGTCGTCAGGTTTCTCATATAAGGCTGTGCCGGTTAAGCGGTCAGTGGCATCGTAGCTCCCACATTCTCTATGGGAGAGCATTTTAATGCCAAAGCTGTACAATATTTGTGCCAGTGTTTTCTCAGAGGATATGTCATCCCACAGGTCTTTCAGCGCTTTCTCTGACTTGGTTGAGTAGGCATGACATATCGTGCAACAGTAATGGAATTGTCTGCAATGTACTGCACATCAACGTTGGCATTCCATAAGAAGACAATAATTGCATTGTAATCATTGAAGTACTTGGAATGCTTTGCCCCTTTTTATGTAGTATGTGTTTTAGGAGATTTTCCTTTCACGCTGTGTCGAACTGAAGACATGAAGCGGTTTACTTGGCCTGTTGAAACTGGTCTAGGGAAACCAAAGTGGCATTTGATGTAGTATTTGTCTCTGTTCTTATATTTGCGTCGACAATACTTGCCACACTTGTGTCATTGGAATTGCAAAATGTGTGCTTGTAGGTCACTATGGGTAGTTTCCGGAGGGATTTCGCAAGTGACATATTGTGAATGAACTCCAAAACAGTTTCATCACTCTCCTCACCAAATTTAGGAGCGTTTCTAATCCACAAAAGCATGTGTATGTGTGCTGCTCCTCTGGCTTGATATTCTTTTCTCCAAAAGAAGTGTTGTACTTCTCCGAAGGGAGGAAGTCTTTTTATTGCAAATGAAGTGCAGCATCGCAAGGAAGCGATGATGAAAGTAGCGTGAAAAATGTACTGGATCAGGAGAGCACAGCTCTCTTGGTGTTTTCATGTCTATACCTGTTTTGTTTTTGTTTGCTAAGTGTAGTAGAGTGTGCAAGTCTTCCCATGCATACTCAGCACAACTTAAAGTGACAAACCATAGGGTGGGCCAAGGTTGCGTAGCATACACTGTACATCTGTGTGCCATCGGAACCAGTACTCTTTGGTGCCACGCATGTTTGCCAAGACATTTGTAACACTACTTTGTAAAACTTTGTCCTTTTGTTGCACCTTTTCAAGTAGTTGTGTAGCAGACCTGTTTTGGAAATGGGAACCTGTTTTTAATGTTTGGGAAACTCCATAACATAGGGTTGCGAGATCACTCCATGTTCTGCCTAAATCTTGGGTCTTCAGCATGCATTTGTAAAAAGCAGTATTCAGATGCTGTTATTTGTGTGCTTCTTTCATCATATCTTCCACCTATTCCAGTCGGGAAGAGTAGAGGAAAGGCTCCTGCTTCCACACTTTTATCCCATATAGTGATTGGGACTCCTCTGGCTTGCCGCATTTGATATGTTTCTAGTGCATCGTCTATGGTGTCTCTGGAGTGCAGTGGGTGAATTGTATAGTGGTCTAAAATACTGGAGGCTACACTAGGATCTAGGCATTCAAATTGGCCACTTGTTAAGGAGTCCTGAATTATTTTGGTTGTTTCTCACAGGTTTTCTTCAATGTTTGTTTCCTTGTAGTATTCATTGTTTTCCTTAAGGTACCTTAACGCCTCTCTAACTTTGGTTGAGTCCACTAGGTGTTGCCACATTTTTTTGTCTTTTGTAGGTACACCATTTACCAGGATAATCAAAGATTCGTGTATTGGCCTTTGCACTTGTAGAATGTCTACATTTTCTTTCAGATCTAACGGTAAGTAAACTACTTTACCACAAATAACTTTCAATAATTCGGTGGGAGGTCATTTTGCAGTTTTTGGTTCAAGACGTATTATTGCTTGAAATGGGTGCACTGTTTGTATTATAATGCTCATATACAAATTAAGCTGCTGCAGTGCGTTTGGCACTGAAAACAGTTCCAAATTATTCCAAGTTTTCAAGTGCAGTATGTGCACAGTATGGAGGTGTTGGTAATGTCATACTTGTTTTCCGCTAGAAGGTACAGAGCTAATTGAAACCATTGGAATTCCTCATTGCCTTCTATTTTCTGAATTATTTCAACAGTTTTGTTGCTCTTTTTATGGAAAGTTCTACAACAACACACACATACTTGTTTTGGCATTTCAGCAGAAGTGCTTTTGAACTTTTGTATTTCTTTTGTGTGTGACATAAAAAGTTGATAGCTGCACTGTTGTCAGTATTGTTGGCTGACAATGTTGTAGTGGGTAAGTGCTCTCCAGTTTCACAGTATTTCCTTAGGATGTGCTCAATTTCATTGCGCACCTGTTTGACTGTACCGTATAGGAGAATATCATTTAAATGTTGGAATGCTAAAGCTGGAGTTTTTGCATACTACAGTTTGTAGACTAGATTTCTGATTGTTGAATGGTGGGTTGCTAACATTTTAATACAGTCGAATGTGCTTTTGCAAGCTGCTCCACAAATGCAGGCGTATTCCAGTGTACTTATGCACTGGACAAGAGTCCATACTTTGTAGTATTTTAATTTTCCTTTTGTTGGTGCCTTTGACATACTGATTGAGGAATTGATGCAAATTTTTGATTAGGCATGGGCGAATATTGCACAATGATGTGCAAGGCCATTTGTAGGTGAGGCGTGTTGATTTGGTGGATTGGAGAGTGCCATCTAAGTTTGATGGGGATATTTGTGAAAGAAGTGTTTCTTCTTCAATTATGGTATCGGCTATCTTTTCATATCCTCGTCCACTCTGATGTAAGGCAATTTGATTAGTTGTTTGTAGGATTCTTCATTGAAGTATGGCTCTGTGTTGGTGGTGTGACTCCACTCACCTGTACATATGTGGCCACTGGTATCTATGGTGACATTGTGTTTGTTTCGTAGTACTGCATGTAATTTACCAATTAATCTTGTTAGTGGTTTCATTCTCTTTAAAGTTACTATAAACAATTTCCACTTCACACTTATAGCAGTGTCTACAAGAGCTTCTAGGAAGACTTTGCTGCGGTAGGTTTTGAGGGTTGAGCGTGATTTCTGTCCTCTCCTTGTAAGGTTGTTAAGGACTCTGTGGTGGAATCTTTTTTGTAAAATTTGTTTTTTTTTTAATCCTTGCTTGTGATTACACTATTTCTATGTGCTCTTTTAGGAGTAGTCTGCGTTGGACTGTATTTTGTGGTTTCCTGTACATTCTCACACTTTGCCAGATCACCTACACTGTCTTTACAGGTAGATGGATTAGTTTTCCTTAATGACTGAATTAACTCTTCTCCTGAACCTTTCTGTTTACGTTCAGATTGCAGTGGATGGGTACTTTCTGTGTTTGTAGGTTGCGTGGCTCTCTTTCTGCGTTGGTTTCTACGGAATTGCCGTTTGGTAGGCATTGTGTAGTAGCTGTTGGCGAAGAAAGGGAAGTGTGGGTATTCAAATTTTCTCATGCATACGTCTTCAATGTGCATCAGTGCATGAATGGGAGGGTAGACAGCTATTTAAGTGCAAGTGTGTGGCTGTGTAGTGGTGTGTAAGGTTAGGAACACTGTTAGTATGTGGGTATTGTAATGGTGGCGACATTTGTGATTAGTAACAATGAAGTACATACTGCTGGATGGGCACACATGTATATGCTACAGTAGAATAATAGTGCACTGGTTAGTAAGACATACAGGAGTATGCTGATATTCTACTTACTTTGTTGATTGCAGAGAGTAGGTGTCTTCTAGGCTGTATTTTGAAGTGTACACTCCAGTAGCTTCCCGGAGACCGGTGGCTACTGCTCCTGTGTAAGAAGAGTAAGAAAATACATTGGCTGCTGACATACTGCGTGTGATTTGAGAGGTATGCAGACGTATAAAAAAGTTGGCACTGTACTGTAGAACAAAATAGTAATACCTACTGGGTGTGCTGATGGGTAGTGATGCTGATGTTTGTGGGTGCAGAACAAGTAGATCGTTCACCCGTAATTTCTCGTGGAGGTGCTATTCATTTAGAAGATGTCACCTCTACGTGAGTAACAGCAGTTATGCACTGTTCATTAGATGTGATGGAATTAAATGCACACTTCTTGGTTGTAACTGGTTTATGCATATGTAATAGTTTAACAGTAGCCAATTAGGGAGTGCGGCTGAAAGAGTACTTGAAAGGGAAGGACTGGCCCTGCTCTACTGGGCCGCTGCCCTCGCGGTAGTAGTACAAATCGCACGTGCTACATGGTGTTCTTCGTAATGTGCTTGGTATGGAAATGGGACTCCGGTTCAGCGATTCACGTGTATGTATGCTTTTGTGTTCCATGGTAGGATGTTGTTTTGTGGCCATGTTAACGTTAGTGCTTGTAGTGTGATGTTTGTTAGTGGCAGTGATTTTTTTTTTCTCCTCTATTGCAATTAGTAATCTGTTACAGTACATGCTATGTATGCCGCAGACACGCAAGTAGTAATATACGGAGGACAAGCCGAGAGCAACCCATAACAAGGAGCACATAAGGTGTTTCTTGGCACGCCCCGTTAACAAAATTAGAAATAAACACTTTGCATAACTTTTACAAAGACGCAGATTTTTTATTACGCTTCAGATGTGTTTGTGTAGCCCCGTACACAGGGCAATATGTTGGCGAAAGCCACGCCTTTTGGGGAGCGCACGTGGTACATCCGGGTATTGTGAGGGTGAGTGCAATGGAAATTGGACTAGGCAGGAGTTGGGATTGGTCAATATGAATTTGTGGGTTTGTTGTGTAGGAACCTATTGTGCCATACGTTTCTTTGCCAATAGGAGTGTGCCATTAAGTAGGCGAACTATATGGCTGTTGGGCAACTCATGGATACATTGGGTGCAACTTTACACAGAGCGTTGTGCACTAGCAGCACACCTTGGTTTCAATAATGTTGCTGGGCACTGGTACGGAATACGTGGAATGCAGTGGGTCCTTTTTGTGCTAGTTTGGTGACGCTGCCTCATCCAGAGTTTATTATTGTTCATTGTGGAGGGAACAGTTTAGGGCATGTTACCGGCATTTCACTGCAGTTTGCAATGAAAGAGACATTTTGCCAACTAATGGAAATGTTTCCAAATTCACACATTGCCCAGAGCCAGATGTGGCTGTGTTCTTCCTTCTGTGGTCCACAAATGGAGAAAGGGCAGTGCAATGTGAACAAGGCTGCGTGTGCTTTTCTGCGCGACATTGGCCTGTTCTCCTTCCACAATGAAAACATTACCTTTTGTAGTAGGAACATTTTTCGTTCAGATGGAGGTCATCTGACTGATGCTGGCAATGAGATCTTTATGCATAATACCCAAAATGCTGTACAGCGCTGGTACGATGCTTTTGATGGCGTCTCACCGCTAATTGTTGACATTTCTGTACGCGCCACTTATAGGCTGCATCACCGCCTGCATGCTTCGTTTGAAGTTGTATTTTTGAACACTGGAAGGTGGCTCTGAAAAGAGCCTTTTTGTTCGCCCTGCTTTCTGTTGTGTAGCATTTTTCCTGTTATAAGAGACGCCAGAAAGGACAGCAGTGGAAGGGAGATTTCACAAAGCGTACCAATCACAGGGATAAGAAATGGTAAGTGGAGAGTAGAAGTGTTTGCCATGATCCTGGACTGTTGACTCAAAAGCACTTCAAAATGTTCTCCCGTACACAGTACCGCGTCCCAGTATATGCACAACACAGTGACCTTTGAAAGGTAGGGGTCTGTTGTATTGTGTATGTCCTCCAAGGTTGCTTGCGGGACGCAGTGGCCCACTGGAGTGCCTCCAGTGGTGGTAGGAGCAGATGCGGAGGATGATGTAGTGGACAATAACGTACTGCCTGCTTGTAAGGGGACAACTCTCCAAATAGTTTTAATGTGCCACTGCATGGAAGTGGTGCCATAGCTGTACAAGCCAGGTTTCCTGCGACTGAGTACTGTGTTGCACTCGGTGCACAGCACCTGGTTAGCACGAGATTTAGGCATATTTCCAACGGTCCTAAATAGTTTCCACACCCAGGATTGCTGCTGGCTGTAGGCAATGGGGATTCCTTCTACTTTACTATCGTTTCCTTTTCGATGTCCCTCCCCGTTATGACTCTTGTCCATTTGCTGAGGACTTTCAGAAGGAGGTGTTGGTGGTGAGAGTGTGGGTGCTTCTGAGTCAGAGGTTGTAGCAGAAGCTCTGGTGGCCATTACTTGGAGAAGTTGTTTTCAGGCACATATTTGGTGAGAAAGCTACTTCTGCCCCAAGCACTGCGCACCGGTGCTCTTGTACGAAAAGCTAAACAGAGCAATTGTAGGGTGTGCTCTTTTATAGGGCTCATGTGGAGCATGTGACATTGCAAAGTGCCATTAACTCATTCCCTACCATATGTCCATGTAGAAGAAAGAGTGGAGGATCGCTGTAAGGGTGCACTATCACTGTAACACTCCATACATTACAAAGAGAGTTTCTCTTTCGATGTGTACGGATCTGGCTCGGCGGCACGCAATGTTAAGTTGCTATGGTGACGTTGCCATTGTTCTCCATTTGCAAGCTTGTCTGCCGGACGTATATTGCATTTGACACTTTGTCGCACGTGCATAGTTGTACTACCGATACGTTTCCCACCCCTGGCCCACTTAAACATATGGTTCACGTACATTGCACATTTCTACCTATGCTTGCTGTGAGAACTCTAGACTAGGTGGGATGTTTATGTGGAAAAATATGCGCAGAACGAGGGTGTACGCTTCCAGCTACTAAGACTATACCACACGTTTATTCGGTTATGTACACCAGGGAAAGTGTTACCAGGCATCACAACATGATATGCGTATGTGCACAGTTGTGCCACAGAAAAACAGAAGCTGCTGTTAATATGTCCAGGCGGATCTGTGCATGCAAACATACAGCCCGTACTGGCGTTCTACGGATGATTGTATTGTGATTGCGCATAGGGCAGCTAGGTGCTGCGATCGTCTGTCTCCTCCATTTTTCTCACTTGTATTCATCCCCACTACTGCTGTGCCCTTCTCACTTACAATGGTCTTGTTAAACGAAGAAAAAAAAAGGGACATACACAATCTGTACAAATTAGCATTGCAATATTTATTAGCGCACATTAATAGCGACTAATTGGAAAGGTAAGGGGGACAAGAAACCAATACATATATTGGGGATGTTTCCATTTCAAGAACCTGCTGCTGAGTGGAAGAAGGGATTGAGCTCTCATCGAAGCGTCTCTCATGCCACTGATTTTGTGGGGAAGGCGGACATGTGCAAGTTGGGCAGTGATATCTTATTTTGCCCCTTATATGGTCTTCAACAAAAGTTCTCAAGGCAGCAAATTGGAGGAGCAACTGCTCGATTTTGGCGTTCAGGCGGTCAACTTTGATATGCCCAGCATTCAGTTCCGTTTCAGTGGCAGTGTTCCTGTGCAAAAGGTGCTGCTTCTGGTGTACAGCTTTGTATTCCGGTATGTTCTGTTAAAAGAGAACAAATGTGGTTACTTAAAATTAAGTTTTACATTGCGATTGTGTTCTTTTTGCCAGCTCATTTCCTACCTATGGGATTACTATACTCACTCATTTGGTTGTTCGGAAAATTTTCCTCCAGCCATTCCAGGGAGCTTGCCCTTCCAGTAACTCTTTCCTTTTCACAGTGCGGTGGGTAACAATGGGCTTATTGTCATCACTAATTTCTTCATGCAGAAAATTCTCCTCAAGCCACTCTAGGGTGGATGCCATTGCTGCGCACAAACAGAAAACATAATGCTTTTCTACTCTTATAGACTAACGGCACTGTGCAATCACAACAAAAACTTTCGTCTCCTTACCACGTTGCTCTGACGTTCTGTTCTCGGTAGTTGCCGTTTGCTCCTCTGCCTCTTCCTTCTTTGTTTGATTGTGCAGCAGGTGTGCATTAAGATTGATGAAGGCAAACGTCACTTTTCATGTTTGTACTTTCCTTTATGCTGCATACTTTATGCCTTTTCGCACTTTGTTGCGAAAGCACACATTTTGTATAGGTACAGCATTTTTCCTTTTAATTGACGTGCTTAAAGCTGTTTGCCTATGTTTTTTGTCTTTGCTGAATGTTGCACCTTTTTATGACCCTTCCCCCAACCCCCCTTTCTGGGCACGTTGGACTCAACCCAATCTCCGCAAATGGACACAGTGTTCCCAAACTTTGTGCCACGACATTTGTGAAATCATCTTTGATGTCATGAGTGTTGGTGCTTGCAGTACACAGTGGTTGCGCAAGTTAATTGTTGCGTAGCGTACCATAACTTGCGAATTTCTGTGGTTTTTAGGTTTTACCTGTAACCATAATGTCCCTGTAGCAACATTTTTCCATTGAATTTCATAGGTTTTGTAGTGGTGCAACTTAACCATAACGTCCCTTTAACAAGGTTTTTTTGTTAGCATATATATATATATATATCACATTTCAAAAAATGAAGAGCAAAAACGCCATTTCGGTGAGCAGCACTCCCAAGAAGTGAATTTGACAGTTTTTTTTTCAAGGTTGTTGCAGCTCTCAAAACTTACAAACTGCAAGTGTTGACTAGTAAAATAACCATTATTTGTAAATTTTGCAGTTTAAAATTGAGGTAATAGCATATGTATCATGGTAACAGATATCTGTCATACATATAACTTCTCTCATATTGGGCTTAGTGCTGAAAAGAGCGTTAGTCATGCATGCATTTATACATAAGAATGAATATATTACAAATCTTAAAGCAACCATTAGGTCGTAACCCAAGACAACAAAACATGTCCTTATTATTGAGCATGTGTGTGTGTATATATATATATATATATATATATAATTAAAAAAGCTACTTTCAGAGCCCCAATCCAATAATATGGTATTCGAAGAACACTGCGAAAAGGTCTGAGCACACTACTGGTAAAGGTGCTTGATAAAATCAAGTTTAATTAATCATTCCACATCAAAACAGAATTTTCCATGGCAGAGGAAATTTCATAGTACCTTTTTTTACCGCCACGCATTTCATCCCTAAATAGTGCTTTGTCAGGCAAAATATATCAATGAACAGTCTGCATACTATTTAAAACCACCTTAAACTCTTGTAGATCATATGATGTAATCTTTCAATCTGATGACAGTAAAAAATGACTTAACTTTAAATTCATACTCCTTTTCATATCATAATCTAGTGGCCATGTTTTACAAATCGTGAAAGTGATCCTAAGCGCATTCTAATAAATGCACAGATTTAGAGACGGTCGAAAAATGCAAGCAATCAAGGAACGATCATTCAGGTAGTTGTGCTCTCTTAGTACTGTATAACACTAGAAGTGCACAGTGCTTACCAAATAGTAAAGCTAAAAATGAACTGCATCAAAAATGTGATGGCGAACGTAAAGTGCACATTATAAAATGATTAATGAAAAAACAAACAATACAGAGCAGAGCACTTAAACATATGCAGAATACAATGTGTAAAGACAACATTAATATATTAGACCATTAAAGTGCATATGTGCCAATAATAACCTGAAAACCTCCTCAATTTAACTAAATTCACACATCCACTTCGATGATAAAAGTCCCACCGGTACATTGCATATATGCAGAGAATAATCCCACTTCAGCCCAAATGGACCGAGGATAAAGACAGTTATCGATGCAGCCCTAGTGGGCCAACCTCCTGAATGAAAATAAAAATACCGCCCCAGTGGGCCATATGTAGCAGGGAAACATCATAAAAGCATAATATACACATCATGTTGACAAAAATCTATAAAAGGTTTAAACCCATCGTAAATCAATTTAAAAGAAAAGGCAGCCCAAATGGGCAACATAAAAACACACAATACAGATTTTAAATAACACCAATGTATGTTTTTTTTCTGCCAGAAGAAATAATTAAACTTCATGTTGTGATGCAAAAGACATTGCTAACTTGTTGGAAGATGACCTTTACCACAGAAGTACTTGTAGTTAGTTTATTCTGTTCTGGCAGGAGAGTACACCAGGGCAGAGAACGTTGTAGTAATATGCCTAGCAAGTGAGTGGACCAGGTGGAAGTTGAAGTACTGTGATATGGTAACAAGTCTTAAAGAAGTGGCAGAACCAATAAGATGTTTTTGTGAAATACAGAATCATCAGGACACATTAATATCACTGAAGCAGGTGTTCTATGAACTGTTGCAGAATTAGCTAATATTGTCAAACAAGTGGTTTTGTGAATAGTGCAGAAATATCCTGACAGGCGTTTTTGTTGATGCTAATGAAGTATGGAAGTATTCTTTGTTTATGAGTATAAGTTGTTTTGCATTCTTTTGTCACAAGTGGAAAGAGGAAAACTTTGTTGAAAATGTATGAAATGTTGGTTGAAATCACATTGGAACTTTGTGTTATCAAATTGGAACCAAAGGAGAATGGAAGTGTAACGTTGTTACAAGACAGGATTTCCGTATCTTCGTGGCACTGTTGAATAGAATCCAGATTGAATCTGGGGGAGGGGAATTCACCCAGATTATAAGGGGCGAGTGTTATCGGGTTGTGAACATAACTGCCATATTGTTTTGTTTCACTTGCCATATATTACCTTATTTAGTTGTATGCATAAGTGTGAGGGACATAATCTTTTGTTTGAGTGTTTCCTTTAGTTTATTTTAGGCAGGGAAATCTTAGTCAGGTTACGGATAGTGAGGCGTTAATCCAACCTTTTCAGTTAATTAAATGGCATCTTTTGAAAAATCTTCACAAAGTTGTCTGCCTCACATTTCTGACCCCTCACAGTAAGGAAAACCTAGAGTTTAGGGAAAGTCAGCAATTTTCACTTTTGTTTTAATAACGCATATCTAAACATAGAAGATGAATCCTTCTCCGTCTTCTGATTCGCCAGTTTCCAATTCCCATGTGATAACAGATAATATGTAGCTTACTTACTCTGATCATTTTTTCTTTTTCACCTACATTTCTATTCTTTTTTAAAAAAAAAAAGAACTTTCAGATGTTCCCACTCAATGCTTAGGAGGGGTTTTCTTTGGGTCTTTACCATAGTTTATAACAAGTATACTGTATACATCCTATGGTTTTGTCAAGCACTAGGTGAATGCTATTCTCATATACCAATGCATTGACCAATTTCCCTTTGATGCTTGCCAGTAGTGGCCTCGAAGCATGAGTTCAAGAAAAGAGATGGACAGCAATAAGCAGTTGTCTAGTAAGATACAGAAGAGGTTGTGTGTTTTTTTACTAGGATTTATGAGAGATCCTTCCTAATGTATTTAAGACATTGAGAAGCCCAGTGTTACTTGCAAGGTGTGTGCGAGTACATTGATCCCACCACCAAGTGTTTTACATATTATGCATGCATCCTGGAACTTGATTGCTTTCATGACAGGAATCCAGTGAAGGATAAGGTTGGACCATTGGGTTATCCATGTTTTATGCAAAGCAGGAGTCTTCCACCCGCATGTTGTACACATTACGCTGGGATTCTCAAACTTTAGCTTTCCAGATGTTTTGTTCTACATCTTCCATCACACATAGCCAGCATAATCAAATACTGGGGATCATTTGAGTACTTGTCCAAAATATGTGGAGAGCCACAGCTTTTAAACTCCTACTTTTTAGTCATTACAATGGTCTTTTTGGAAGGTCCAGGTCGGAACTGTTGCCATTGTGATTGTGGGTGAAGATTAAGGTTTGATCAGCAGAGATTGACCAGAAAGGACAGAGCGAGGAATACATGTTGGAGAATTTGACAATGTAAAATTAAGTATTTGACAACCCTTATAACTCGGGAAGTGAGGAAGATGTAGTTTAGATCCTTGATGGATGTGGCAGCTCTGGGGCAGCTGCACAGGTTGGGGTCTGAGGAGCTAATTCCAGAGGTGAGAGCCTTTCCCTAGGAGTAGGATTACTGTTTTGGAGGGGTTCTGTTCCACCTTATTGGATCCCATTGCAAAGTCGAATGTGTGTATCAGCTTACATATACATTTGAGTCCAAAGGCAAAGATGTTAGTGAGGATGTTGGAGGTAAAGATTGAAGAAAAGGAATGATGGGACACAACCTTGATAATAGCGTCAAGTTAGGGTTTGAAAAAGGAAGAGCGCTATAACCCTTTTGTTTCTATAGTTGAGAAAACATCTATGCTAAAGAGAGGCTATGTTGTGCGATCCAGGCGATGCTGGTACATTATCTAGGAGGATCAAATGGTTGACTGTTTTGAAGGCCACATGGTAGCCAGGACAATCCAAGCATTGCCAGCATCGACTACCACTCGAGCATCCTCCAGTAAGGAGTCTCAGACAGAATGTATGCCTCTACTTAGGCACAAGACCCATTATTGAGTAAGTTGTTCTTAGTGTGGTGCTGTGTTTAATACTTGCAACTCGGAATCACAATCCGCTTCAGCGTTCTTCCTTATCCATACTCCTATACAGCCCCAATGTATTGATAGACTTACCCTTAAACCTGCGTCACTCTAGATTTATTATTGAAAAGAAATTACACAATAGTTTCTAAATTGGCCTTTTCAAACACCTTCTGGGTTTCTCCATTTGTGTTCTGTGCTCTGTATTGAGCTTTTGGCTTGCATGATGCAGGCAGCTACACAATGCTGGAATTTAGACTTGTACTCGATCTGCTAATCAAGTTGAATCTAAGATTCTTAACCTGGGTTTGGGGGTGATAAAGAGGTGATTTTGCTCTGCACTGGTGTATGGTTGTAAAGTATCTGAGTGAGTACAGACTGTTCTGTGTTTTTAAACCCTGTGTTGTATGTTGCTTTTCATTTGTAAAAGAATAGGTAAAACTATGCTGACATTTCATTTTTGTGGCTAATGCTAGTAGATATTCGATGGGGGATGTCATTCCCACCTAAATACAATATATGGATAGAATACTTGGGTATGAATAAAAGATCAGATCACATGGATTACCACACATAAGACATGGACATTAAAAAAGGAGTGGCCAGGACGTGGGGTGACCAAGCTGAATGAGCAAACGGTGAGTAGAAGGAGGAGAATAGCAAACTGAGGGGATGGGGTTGTGATAATTTAATAAGTAACGGGGGTAACAGGAGATTTGTGTGAAGATAGAAGGCCTGAGAGTCCCAACCCAAGGAGTTTTAGAAGAGATTGTCTCCCACTCAGATTGGAAGAATGTAGGCTACCTGCAGGACAGGTCCGCATAAGGTGAAGATCTAAACTCGGTAAATCTGGGTATTATTAGACGGCAGAGGGTAAGAGTGATCGCTGAGGTTTTTATATACAGAGTCGCCTTGTCTCTATGTATTTGTGTTGAATTAAGGTGTTGAGGAGCGACACAAACTCTTATGACGCCCAAGATGAAGTTAAAAATGTATACTATCTGTCTAGGGAAGTGATCTGTGCCGATCCAGAGGTAGACAGAGAAAATTGGAGCGATAACGGTTTTGAGCTGCAATTGTTGGAGCATGCTCATATTTGTTGTTTTAATAAAGGGACTTTGTAAACACTAGTAAGTATTGACCGTCAATTGACACTCGTTATAATGTGAGGTATTACTCCTCTAATGCATTTATGTAAAACATTACCAAAGCACATGCCCAAGCTCAAACAGTATAGTGCAGAATGGGTGAAAGGGATAGCAGAAAAGATGTTCATGCCATGGCCACAAAGGGGAATAACTGTCAAAAGCAGTATTGCAACACATGACCACATACTTGCACGCTGCGTACACTGGAAATAAGTTAGAAATAAGATTAGCTATTTTAGAGCTTTGGAAGATGTACCAAGAAGAGGGGGAGGATCTGCCACCTAAAGATTGGATGCTTAATCAGTGTGTAAAGAGGAAGGCATTGAGCCCTCGGCTCCCCTTGCCTCGTCGGAAGTAAAGGGCGATAGGACGGAAGACATAGGATTGTATCCTTTAAAGGAACTGAAAGCAGCAACGGGGTATAGTAATCTGATATACAAACCGCCTGCTTATAGCAGTGATGACAGTCCAGAGGAGAGTAAGAGAAAAGAGGAGATCTTTAAGATCTAACAAGTCAAAAAGGGGAAAAGCGAGCGATCAAATATATATCGACAGATTGAACGAGAGATTAAGAGATCGAAAGGAGAAGGATAAATATGACGAGGTAACGCTTGTACAGAATGAGTGAATGGGAGGACAGATATTTCTCAAACTAGATGGGAAGAGCATTGTGGAAGTAAGGCAAAGAGAAGATCAGGATGAACAGGATAAAAGACAGGGTACGAGAAAAGAGATTAAAAGAAGATGAGCATAAGAGAGCAGACAGTTGCGAGAACAGATGTATCAGGAGGAGCAACAAAAGAAAGAAGAAAGGGCACAAGACCAAAGGAATCATGACAACAGGCAGAGAGCAATAGAAGAAGGGATAGACGAGAAAGAAAGAGAAGAGGAGGAAGCACAAAGTAAAGGATAGAATAATGCAAAGATGAAGAGAAGAGGAAAAAAGGAGAGCAGGGGCAAGGAGAGAGGAGATGAGACAGGAAGAGGAGAAAGCAAAGAGAATTGGTTGAAGAATTAGAACTAAAGAGAAGACAGCAGTAGCGCAATATTAACCTCATTCAAAAGGAGCTGATGGAACCCAGTCCGGCAATACAATATGGCAGTATTGGGGAGTTCCTCCACTTACAGGGAGCAACGTCAGAGCCATTTACAGTAGCCTTATAAGAGAACTTTGATATAGGAAATATCAGAGACAGAATCGATAAAGCCTATCAAGAATTGAGGGAAGGTAGTAAATCAGGAAGCAGAGGGAAGGGAGATCACACATTGGGCTTCCAATCGCAGTGCAGACAGGAAAATCCTTTCAGCCTCGAGCATAGAGCCTTATCCCTAAGCAGACTGACCTCAGATGAGGGTGAAGGGGGTGAGAGGAATACTAGTTGGGGACTAGATATGTCAGACGAAGAAAAAGAATCCTTCCATGGGGAGGAGGGAGGAGGTGCATGTGCCCCCGAGGGAAGCCTGCAGGCAGACAAGGAAGTAAGATGGTCTGATCTAGAGCAACCAAAGGATATAACGCCAGATCCCATGGCATATCCAGAGCATCCCAAAGAACGATCGTATAGTGAGAAGGGAGAATCACTGCCATATGTGAGCAGGTTAAGATCGTTGGCAGGGAGGATGCGGTGAGGAACCATTGTCCTTCCTATGGATAGGCAAATGATGGGAGTTGATTGCGGTTTAGGGTTCACGCAGTTTCCCTTATTGGAAAAAGGTAGAGCAGGACCACAGAATATTCCATGTCCGCAGATGGATATGGATAATTTAAGATTCAAACTTCCAAGTTTGACATCAGGTGCGGGTAAATGGATTTATGAATTGGAAACATGACAGGAGGAAACACGCTAGCTATAGGGGACATTAAGGGTCTCTTGGCAGCCATTCTTGGGGAAAGAGCTGATGACATGGAAGAGAGCAGGATATTCAAGTGTGACAGCACAGAACACAGCGCACAATGAAGCGCTGTTTAATAATTGCAGAGCAGATGTCTGGAGGGCTCTCACGGTACAGTATCCTGACATGTCAGGCATGGGTGCAATCATGACACGTAAAATGAAAACACTAAGATCCTCTTGCTTACATTCAGGACATTCAAGAGCGATGGACTCTTGAAACGAGGGAGCCGTGGGAAAAAACAGTGGCATTATTTTATCACATTTTATGTCAAGGGAAGACCAAGTACAGAGGCAGATGAAAGTGGAAATGGAAGAAAAGTGCATCACTGTCGGCTGTTGCAGGAGAAAAACAAGAAGAGAGAGGAGGCTAGGAAACCTGAGGAAGCAAAATTAGTTCAGAATAAATTGTCAAAATATGCCATAGAAGGGGCGGTATTGACAACCGGAGAAGGGCTGGGAGTACAGCAAGCAGCGGGTACATCACAGGTGAATAATCAGCGCCCTATGGACCAAGGAGGGAATGGGTTTGTACCCTGAGGTAGAGGCATGGTATACATGGGAAGGGGTAGATTCCAAAACAAACCAGGTTGGTTTCAGAATGCACAAAATGAGAACCAGAATGTGCAAGGTGGATTCAACCAAGGGGGACTAATTAGAAGGGTTCCTCCTGTATGTTGGACTTGTGGGATGACAGGGCACATTGCCCACTATGTGGGAGCCAAGGGTATGTAAAGAATGGTCAATTCTAAATAGGGCAGACAGCTTATCCTTCAGCATATAGCTCACAAGCTAGGGAAGGGTGTGCCCAAGATCAGACCGTGTATCAGGCACAGATGCTGCAAATACAACGGGCACAGCAATTAGAGCAAGCACAAATTAATCCACTGCAAGCACAGTCGCAATTCGCCCCAATGCAGATACAGCAGAATGCAAACACAGGACAGTTATTTGTCATCTAGAATAGGGGTTGTCACTATGGTGGGAGGAAATCCTTTCACGGGTACAGGGGTATGCATGTATCCACAATAGGATAGCTTACAGGGCGACTTGATGTGTTCAGTGATGTCAGTGACACCAGACCCCCAAGAGGAACCAAGGGCCGATGTGACTATACGAGGCAAAGCTTTTATTTTTAGAAGACACTGGAGCTACTTGTGCATGTATACGAGAGGGGAATTATCCAATGCCCGGAAATACCAGGAGAATGTGACATGTTTTCCATTATTATATTCACAACAGACACCAGTTAACATTTTGGAAAGCGCGTTGATGGCAAAACTCATTATGACGATTTCTTTTACTGAAGGGTTAATGTATTCCACTCCTGGAATACAGTACATAAATGTAGGCAAATTTATATTGGCATTTACAGGGCAAATGGCTCTGCAAGGCGTTCCAATAGAGCCAGAGGTTTTTCTTTGTGGGGTGAGCATTCTGTTAACATAGCTACCTGGCTTCATGGGGAAGACTATGAGAATACCTGACAAATTCTTGTTCAGAGCAAAGATGCCTATGGACGAAGAGGGGGGACAAACCATCCTAATTTAATGCTCGAAGGAATAGATGACGAGGGTAGACCATGGAGAACAGTGATAGCTATTGAAGAAGGGTGTAGGTTGACTGATGTCACTGACAATGACCTGTTTAGAGATGACCCAGCAGATGATGCAGTGTTCTTTATGAGCATCACATTTTGGATTAGAATAGAGAAAAGGGCGATCCCACAGCGAATGGCGATAATCCAGCAACACCCAACATTTTTTTATGAAGATTTGGAGCAGGTGCCAATCGCCGTATGGACTACAGGCTCTTTGATGTAGGCCTATTAGGAGAGGTTAAAATAAAGCTGAAACCAGGAGCAGCACTGATGGAACAAGGTATCCTGGTGCTGTCAGAATCATTGTGGTGTCCCCTGGGAAAAAAATCAAAAGGGAGGGTTGTGTAGATTTATTCAAGATAGGAGACCGATTAGCCAGATTGTAGATGCAGAGTTTCTTTTAGTTCCTAACCCGGCGATGATACTATGTTGTATCCCAGTAGAAGCTTGATATTTCAGTGATTAATTTGAGAAATGCGTTTTTCTCAATCCCGTTGCACAAAGACTCGCAAGGCAACTTCATTTATGTTCCACCAAACTAATCTGAAATGCACTAAGCTGCCCCAAGGGTACTGTGAGTCCATCGATCTTTAGTTCTTCGGATGGACCTAAGCAATATTGATTTGAAGAGCACTGTGATACAGTACGTAGATGAGATTTTAATTTGTAGCTCCACAGATGTTGAGTGCAGCCAGGACTCAATTCAGTTGAGGACTATCCTAGCCGACAAGGGATACCAAGTAGACTGAGAAGGTACAGTATTGTCAAGAAGAGGTGTTATACATAGGCAAGTTAATTTCACATGAGGGAAAGAGTGACAACTGAAAGAGCTGAGGCGATTATGAAAACTGCAAAACCGCACACAATGATGCAGATGCAACAGTTTTTGGAGCTATGTAATTATGTAAGAGTCTGGGTGTTTGACTAGAGTTCATAAACAAGACCCGTTTTGCAGGCTTTAAAGAAAGCACAGGCAAATGAGGAGAAAATAGAATGGACTGAGGAAATGGAGGGAGGGTTTTGAGGAGTTGAAGAAGAGTTGAAGAAAGCAATTTGTAAAGCTCCCGTTTCAGGAATTCCCAATTATGCTGAGGAGTTCTTATTTTCACACGCAATTGGGACAGTCATGTGTGCAGTGCTTACACAGAGGACCACATTGGGGTATAAACCTCTTGCATATTATAGTGGGATTCTAGACCCAGTTATGAAGGGACACTTTCCTTGCGAACAGTCATTGGCAGCCGCTGCATTCGCAATTGAGAAATCGAGAAGTATTGTAATGGGCTGCTCTGTGACGCTTTTTGTGGAGCATGTTTTGTTTGCCATATCATAGAAACCCAAAGGTACATTGACATCCCAGAGAGCTTTGGCTTATGAAGTGATGATCGCAACCGCTTTGTTGAGCCTGAGCGGGATTGAGCGGTCGCCCGTAGCCCTGTGTGGCCTGCTGTGAGCCTGGTCCTCCTCTCCCCGCTCCCTTCCCGCCTCCCTGACCGCCCACCCCCCTTCTGATTGGTTGTCCTCATAGTCCCTCCAGGACTATGCGACAACCGCTCTCCACGCTTGCTTCTTTGTTGAGCCTGAGCGGGATTGAGCGGTCACCCGTAGCCCTGTGTGGCCTGCTGTGAGGCTGCCTTCCAGGCCCCATTGGGCATTCAGTAAGTTTATTCAGGCACTGTGTGTTGTTTTTTGCACTCCGTGCGCGTTGTGCCGCCCCCCTCCCCCTCCCTCCACCGCACTTCCTGGTCCTCCTCTCCCCGCTCCCTTCCCGCCTCCCTGACTGCCCACACCCCCCTCCCCTTCCTCTCCTCCTGCCTTAAATCCCACACCCCTGGGCAGCCCCCCTGCCCGGCAGCCTCCCCGGCTCAGGGCCCCTAGGCAAAGGGCAGCTCCTAAGGCTGCGGCTCCCTGTGTCTGCAGGTGTCTGCATGGGACGCCAGGCGCTGGTATGCCATTCTTTCTGGTTAGCTCTACCTGCTCGCCCAGGCAAACAACCTACACCTTTCCTTTTCACTCACATGGTTTCTACACTTCAGTGTGTATCGCTAATTGTGGTAAACTAGGTCTTTTTCTCCCCTCGCAGGACTCTCAAACTTATGTGGCCTCTACACTGCGTACCTAATTCGTATTTACTGTGTTACTGTTGCTCTGTAATTGTGGTAAACTAGGGCTTGCTGCTTCACTCCTGTCCGCTTGCTCTTGTCTGTCTTCCCCCCCACTCCCTCCTTATTCCATGGTGCTCTCTATCTCTCCTATCTTCTCTAACTGCTTCTCCATTGACTATCCTGCTCTCCTCACTAAATCTGGTAGGAAAAAGTTTAAAAAGGATATCCTGGTCTCCAACCCAGGCCTCCCTATCGCTGACACCTACACTAGCGCCTCCTCCAAGGAAACTCTTACCGACATCCTCTTTTTCGTGCCTTCCCCTGACCTATGGACCCTTCATACGGTCTCTGTGCTCTCTCCCTTCTCCCATTAATGGTGGCACCCGTTGGGATGTCCTCTTGGCCCCCTTTCGGCTCCTCTAAGGCTATCATTAATGTCTACGCTAATGGGACCGTCTTGGTCCAAGGCCCTCAGGCCAAACACCACCTCTTTGATAGACGCTTCCCGTGCCTCATCGACTTCCTTTCCTCTCCTGCTGTCCCCTCTTCTCTGTCCTCTGCTACATTGACTCCACCCTCTCACCCTGCCCTCTCTTGCTCCTTCCTCTTCACCTCCACAGGGCGTACCTCTGATCTGTACCCCTGCCCGGAAGTCCTTTAAGGATGGCAACCTTCTCCTCATTACCACTCTCAACTCTTGCTCTGCCGTCAAGCATTCCTCTGATATCTGTCGCCTTCTTGAGGAACTGGACCTTGACATCCTCGGTCTCACTGAGACATGGTTCACGTCCAGCTCTGGCATCAGCTTTGACATACTCCTACCTGACGGTTACAAGAGCCTCTCATTGCCCAGGCCCAACCGTGCTAGGGGGGTGTGGCCCTAATCATCCCTGAGTGGATTCCTGCCACTGTCGCCCCTACGCAGACCTACTCCTCCTTTGAATGCCTTGTCTGCCGACTCTCTCTTTCTCTCTCCTAGCCATTCCCTTACCATGGCTACTATCTATCGGCCACCTGGTCAAATTTCCTCCTTCCTCTCTGAGTAGGCTGACCTCTCCTCCTCACTCTTGTCCTCAACCACTCAACTCCTCTTTCTTGGAGACTTCAATATCCACCTTGATGCCTCCTGTCCTCCCTCTGGACTCTTTCGCGACCTCTGCGACTCTCTCTCACTCTCTATTCTCCCGACTGGGCCAACCCTTTCTGCAGGGCACACTCTTGATGCTCTGATCTTTTCTGACCTTCCCCTCTCTGTCCCTCTCTCCACTCCTCTCTCCTGGAGTGATCACTTTCTCCTATCCTCCCACCTCACCTTCCCTACCCCACAGGCAAAGCCACCCTCATCACTGCCACCCACCTTCGCGGTCATCCGACCCATGAAGCACGTGTCATTTGAGGCTTTCGCTTCTACCTTCTCGCCCCCCTCCTCCTTCGGCTGACTCCCACCCTGACACAGCCCTCTCCACTCTGCTATATCTGATACCCTTGATATCCTTGCCCCTGTCATGAGAATCCGCCTGAAGCCCAAAGCCAAATGTAACTCCTGGTATGACTTGGATCTCGTCACCCTTAAACGCAAGTGCAGGGTGGCAGAGAGGAAATGGCGTGCTTCATGTTCATCCTCTTACAAACTGGCCTGCCGCCTGCTCCAAAGGCAATAGGAATTATCTTTAAGATCTAGAGGCGGGTGCTTTTGCAGAAGAGAGCCCTTATCCAAGCCCGCATCTCTGCGGCATCTAACAATTCGGCCGAACTCTTTAAAATCTGCAAGGAGCTGAGCAACCCTGCTGCAGTCTCCACCTCTCCTGTCCCCTCCCAGGTCCTCTGCACGGCACTGGCCTCTCACTTGATTTAAAAAACTCAGGACATCCTGTCCTCACTCTCCTCCTATCACCTCCCCTCCTCTATTCCCTGCTCTCCCTCTGGCCCTTCTGCAGCCACCCCTCCTCCCTCCTTCTTTGCCTTTCCCCTTTTTTCTGCTGATGAGGTTTCGAGAAAAGTCTGATCTATGAAAGTCTCGTCAAAACAGGTCCACCCCTGTTCCTCCAAAACTATCAAGGACCACATCGACTCCCTGGCGCCTGCCCTGGCTGACTTCTGCAATCACTCCTTCGCCTCTGGAGTCTTCCCATCCCCCCTCAAGCACTCCCTTGTGCACCCCCTTCTTAAGAAACCCTGAAACCCTCCTCCGACCCCTCCTGCCCAGCTAACTATCGCCCAATCTCTATCACTCCCTTCCTGGGCAAGTGCCTGGAGAAACTGGCCATCTCCCAGCTTATTCTCCATGCTGAATCTGTTGGTAGTCTTCATGACCATCAGTCTGGCTTCAGAGCTGCCAGAAGCACGGAAACTGCTCTCCTGAACATCCGTGAGGACCTGCTCTCAAACCTTGACTCTAACACCCCTTGTGTTTTCATTTTGCTCGACCTCTCTTCTGCCTTTGACACTGTCAACCACACCATCCTGCTCAACCGTCTCCGTGATAACCTGGGTATCACTGGTCAGGCTCTGGCGTGGCTGACCTCCTTCCTCTCCAATCGACCCTCCCAGGTTCTTGGTTCCTTCCTCTCTGACATCTTTTTCTCTACCCGTGGTGTCCCGCAGGGATCTAACCTCTCCCCGTGGCTGTTCAACCAGTACCTGGCACTTCTTGCTCACCGCATCGCCGCTCTCTGTCCCAACTTTCAGTGCTATGCAGATGATACGCAGCTCATTTTCAGGCTACCCTCGGCCTCCTCTTCCCCTTCCCTCATCTCTGACTGTCTTTCTGCTATCCAGGAATGGTGTGCCGCCAACGACCTCTGCCTTAATGCCAGTAAGACTGAGATTCTACTTATTGGCACACCCACTCCCTCCTTCCCTTCAGCTCTCTGGCCAGCCTCCCTTGGCCCTCTTCCTGCTCCTACCTGCAAGGCAAAAAACCTCGGGGTCATCTTCGACTCCACACTCTTTCTCTCCTCACATATCTGACGTCTCTAAGAAGTCACACTACCAGCTACACCTCCTCAGAGGTATCCTTCCTTTCCTCTCCTTCCCCCAGAAGCTAAATGTCTCCAGAGCCCTGGTTCTCTCGAAGCTGGACTACTGTAACAACCTCCATCTAAATGCTACTCATCCAGAACAGGACTGCGAGACTTGTCCTTGGCCTCAAGCCCAGGGACCGTATCTCTCCAGGACTGAAATCGCTACACTGGCTCCCAGTGGCTGCGAGGATTAAGTTCAAAACCCTCTGCATTGTCCACATGGCCTTCTGGGGCCTTGGGACAAAATACCTTCAACTCTCTCTTCCTAAATATCTTCCTTCTCGAGCTCTTCGCTCATCTACCTCCAACTACCTGAGGGTCAGCCGCTTCTCCAAGCAACGAGCTGGGGGTAGATCTCTCTCCGCAGCAGGGGCCTCCCTCTGGAACAGCCTTCCTGCCTCCCTGAAACTTGAGGAGAACCATCTCAGGTTCCAGAAGCACCTCAAAACCTTCCTCTTTGCCTCCGCTTTCTCTCCCTCTCTCCCCTGCTAAAATCACTGAACCTGCACTGAATCTGCAACTGGGCCACTCACCGATCTCGGTGCTTGGCCCACCCACTCTTCCCTGCACTGCCTACCTGCACTACGGGACTTTCTCTGTATCCTACAGCCCCTTCTCCCGGCACTTACCTTGCACTTGCCACCAGCTGGCCCTATTATTTATCTTGTATTCTACTAACCATGTACTGCACTTTCCCCTCTCCCCTTCCCCTTTTCCCAGTCCCCCTACCCTTGCACTTGCGCGATCTGAATGACACCTGGCCTAGTAGGATCGTTATGTTGGACTCACCAGCAGAAAAGCGAAAACTAGGTGGGTGGAACACAAATCAAATATCAGGCAACAATCAGTCAAGTCACCCGTATCACAACATTTTAAAGAAGTGAAACATTCAATTGCTCAGATCCAATTCATCATCCTGGAACATGTGACTCTACCCAGAAGAGGTGGCAATATAACAAAGCGCCTGCAGCAGCGGGAAATATATTGGATTGAGAAATTAGACAGCATGCATCACTAGCCAATGGAAAGAAATATATTTCCTTTTTTAAAACAAACGCAAACATACTTCTCAATTTACTCATGAACGCAAATGACTTATACAGTCATTCACAGTAGGTGAACACACACCCAAGATGGCGGCATCATTGGGACCTATCACAAACATTGGACAGTAAGAGAAGGACTAGTTATTCGGTTGCAAAGCAACCCGTAATACAATCACGGTGAGGAGGAAGCAAACGCAAGACAGAACTGAGTAGCAGAGGACGTCGCAGGACTCGCCGGTAAGAGCGCGAACAACAAGCAACAACCAGACGTTGGAACCTGTTAGATGCCCGACTAAAATCTAGCTTGCATATATTTTTGCAGGAAGGTTATAAATCCAGAACCAGAGCGTGTTGACAAAGATACGGATGACCACTGTAACCAAGTGTTCTGAACAGATTAGCGGCTCACAAATCCATGACGCATCTAGTTCACACAACAAAACACCAAAGTGGTGAGTCTTTTGTTCCCCCTGTCTCTGAATAGGGCTAAAAGTACCTTTTAAACGCAAAACGATCCGTGACATAAGAGTGGGACCCAGCGCTTATTTAGCGACTGGTCCCACAATATGTCACGACAAGACATAGTATCAGGAAGCAGTGTAAATATAGACTCCTCCTCACTAAAATCAGGTGTCCTTCATTTTACAGAACGGACACCAACACCAGCAGCTAAAGAGCAAATTAACTGAACACACAAGACTGGATCTCACGAGAACTTGTGGCATTTGGCCGGACACCTATCTTAAAGGTTGGTTTAAAATGGGTGCCGACGGAACTCAAAGAATTCTAAATGTCTAATTGGGAAATAATCACAAGAAGCAACGAAAATATTTTCTATTACTTTTAGATGAATTAATGAATAGATCTGTTATCCACATCTGAAGAAGGGTTAAAAGAGAGCCCGAAACGCGTAATGTAAAGATAGGAGTTGTCTTTGTTAAGAACCAACAACAATACAAGACATTGAACTCAAAATCCTATCAGGATATCAGACAATACTTGGAATTATCTAAAATGTATGTTTTTGTATATGACATAAATACTTGTATATTTTGATGGAATTGTCAAATTGATGAAATTCAACTGAGTTTTTCTCTACATATTATGTTTGAAAAAGTGTAATGACTGTGAATTACAATGGCAATGTTTTATTGATTTTGTTTGAAGATTGAAGGGAACAGATAGTTCTTAAATTAGATTTTGATAAATGTGAAAAATGTTTACTTTCTGTGAATTTATACAGAAAATAAGCTTTAACTGTACTCTAAAATTGTTTCCGATTAAATCCGACAAAAGTGTGCCCCTGTTTTCGCATCACATGGATCACGGGAAGCCATCACTTTACATCATCAGTTCAGTCTGGTAGCACGGACTTTTACAAGGAGCACCTAAAACTCTGAACTATTTAAGTACTAGATTGAGGAGGAAATATTTAAACCAGTTAATTTGAATAAAAGTGAGTGCACCTTCACACTTCGCCCTAGTAGGATCGTTGTCTGTCTCCCCTTGTTCCCCCCCCTGCCTCGTCGCCTTGAAACACTTGTGTATAGGCGCGTTACAAATGCCATATCATATCATAAACCCTGCAATGAAAATTGTTAGATGTAAAATGGGGAAACTTGCCACCTTTTGTAGATGAGCCAGTGGCAGAGGGCGGGCATCTGCATGACTCTGCAAATTATATATAGTTTTATGATGATATACTGTGCGTAAACAAAAATTGCGTTGTCAGGAGGGGAAATTCTTTTTATTGATGGTTCTTCGAAAATTGATAAAACGAGTGGTGAAAGGCATTCTGGCGCAGCTGTAGTGAGGCACAGAGCAAATGGTGAGTCTGAAGTTGTAGCAGGAGCAAGACTACCGTCTCACTTGTCAGTGCATGCGGCAGAATTGGTAGCGCTTATTGTTGCGCTCGAAAATCATGAAGGGCAGGAAGTGATGGTGTACAGTGACCTGCCTATGTAAAGACAACCGTACACACAGGGCTAGCACGTTAGAAAAGGAGGGCATATCTCCTAGCGGACGGCACACCAGTGCAGCACCCATCTTGACTGGACAGGTTTATTAAGGCACTACAACTTCCAGTAGCCATAGCAATAGTTAAATATGCAACACATACTAAGCAAACTGTATTTATTTCTTGCGGGAACAAAGCTGCAGACGCAGAAGCCAAAAGGATTGCGTATTCACCAGATATTTCAAGTTTTGATACTCCAGATGTTAAGGAAAAAGTAGTCATGATGTATGGTAGTTAAGGAAGGATTTAATCATTTTCTGAGAAAGTAAATAATGGAGATTCAAGTAAGTGCACGACAGGAAGAGCAGGAATTGTGGAAGCAAAGGGGGGGGGGTTCTTTATCCCCCATGAAGCATTATGGCCACAGGACAGCACTGGAAAGCTGGTGATGCCAGTAGCATTGTTAAGGGTAGTGCTTGAACAGCTGCGCTACCCTGCACATGTAACTAGGGAAAGTATTGCTGCAACAATTGCAGAAGACTGGTTTGTCGAAACCTGTTAGAACATGTTGCATTTTATGTAGTAAACTGCATCGTTCATCAAAAGTTTACTGCTGGGCATACACTGCGAACAAATAGAGTAATTCCTCGACTGAATGGTCCCTTTCAGCATTTTCATATTGACTATGTAGATATGCTGCAAATATGTAGTGGATACAGGTATTTGATGTGATGTGTCCCTTCTCTAGGTGGATTGAAGCAAGTCCATGTACATGGACGCCACTTGTGCAGCAAAGTTTTTAGCACGTGAAGTCTTTCCAAGATGGGGAGTGTGTGAATTGCTGATAATGGGCCACATTTTGTTAATGAAGTATTGGAACAAATGGAATTAATGTTCAGTATTAAGCACAAGTTGTCTTCTGCTTATCACCCGCAAGCAAACCGGATATGTGAGAGACTCAATGGCCTCCTTAAAGAAAGGATTGCCAAGCTCAAGTTGACACTGAAAAAGGAATGGCTATATTGCTTGCCCTTAGCTTTATATGCTCGAAGGAATCTACCTGGTTTAGACCATCACCTCAGACCCCACAAACTAGTGACAGAAGATGCATGAGAATGCCTTTCACTCCTCCATCGAGGAGTAAAAGTGATGCCCAGAGTTCAGCAAAAATGTTAGGAAATGAATTACGTGATTATTTGACCTCTAGTGTATCTCTCATTTCAGATCAACTCAAGTGCCAGGGGGGTCGGTCTGGGAACACAGATGAAAACCATTCAGCAACCGGATATTCTGAACTTTTATCATCACTGGGACTCTTTTCTGGTGATACCGTGTTGATCAAAAACTGCACTAGGAAGTGGCACGAGTCAAGGTTTGATGGCCTGCATGTAGTAATGTTACTCCCTCTGCAGTAAAGGTTCAAGGCAGACAAGCTTGGATCCACCTGAATGACGTCAATCTCTATACCAGTGAGGCCGCAGCACCCCAGCCATCAATCCAGAAGCAAGACGAGAAGAATTTCAGCGTGTGCAAACTTGATCAATGACAAGGAAGGACAAGGATACGGCTACAAACTGACTAATAAATACAGATTTGCATTTGGACTGTGGCTCCCCTTGAACACTCCTTGTATATATTAAATCAGGCGTGCAACTCTTGCTTGAGCCACAGGGATCTTGGAAAATGAACTTTAGAGCAATGTCGATATATCATGATTATGCCTAAACGGCAACACTTGGTTAAGAATTGGAAACGTGAACATTATACTGATTCATTTCTTACTGAATATTTGTTTGGCTGATTTCATGGTTCTCCCAGAAAGTAATGTGCATTGTATCGTGTTTGTTATTTTTGTGTTTATTTTTCGAGCTCTTGTTAGAAGAGATGTGGACATCCCCACTTTTTTTTTTTACAGGATCCTAAGAATTACCCTGTAATCCGAAGGTTGCTCATAGCAATAGTAGAGGAACTACTGCAGCTACCAAATCTATTACAGTTATCTGATTAAGTGTTTTCCTTCCTTAAATTGCAGCAACAATGAGAAATGTTGAAGATAACACAATTTCAGAGAATTAGCAAGTTCAAGAAGTTCCAGAATAGCATAAGTGGTGGCAATTATGTTGGTTTGCAATATACATATGCACAGTTATGCTTTGTCTTTCTGTTTCTCATGATTCACCTTTTTTATACTTTTGGTCCAAAAAAGGCAGACGTCCCATTGATTCTCCCCACTACAGGAACTCTTGCGGATTTGGCCATTACCAACAAGCCAAGGTTCGCGTGTTTTCTCCCCAGCATTGATATGCTTTAACGTTGTTTCCATGAGCTGAAAACATTTTGTTAAAAAGACACAGGTGAAGTACATAGGGAGACAACAATGGGATAAACACATATCTTGACAGTACAGCATACTTGGGTAATATGTGGTATCAGCACAAAAGGTGGGAGAGAGAACGTCTAAGGAGAGCTGCTATGTCTGTGCACTCATACCTTATGCCATGAGAACCTCTAAGATATTCACAGCTACATAAGTACCAGTGCTAAGAGCTCATTGCCTAACGCATCTCACGCTCTGCCAGACAAGAGGACAGTTCTGAGGCAGAAGAGTATCCCTGATATAGGTAACTGGAAAGACATCTCAAATAGAAGATAACCATGTGCAAGATTTGAAAACAAGAGGGAAGACAGAAACCAGGAATCTAGTGATCAGATATGAACATCCTGGAATGAGTGGAGCAGGAATCTGGATGGAAAAAATACGGAGATGCTGGGAAAGTAGTCAGTTGCAAATTCAAAGGAACAGTGCTGATGGCCTGATTGTGTGTAAAGCAGCAGCATTAACTGGGTATTATGAACCAGTTATAGATACTGCAGAGAACGAATGCAAGAATCCTTGGTCAATGATTGTGAAATTGTTGACCTGGGTCGACAATAGAGGACCATTGCAGATAATACCTCCTAGAAAGTGCATTCTTGTGTTTCATCAATAATGGCACGAGGAAAGTTGGAGAAAATCACCAGTGTGGCTGAATTTTTGATGTACTAGGCATGAAGGATGGGACAGTAGTTCTAATGGTCCACAATCGGGTTTGTGGGTCCAGAACCTACATGAGGCTGCCAAAAGATTGGGGAGGGATGTGTTCTATAGTGCAAATTGATGTTCCAGAATTAGTGATTCCTCTAAGTGACCTGAAAATTGGAGAGGTTCCAAAAGCAGATGCCCATTTGAAGAGAAGATCACTTGAATTCCTCAATCGAAAAAGGAAGGAGAATTATTTGTATTTATTTTGTTTATATAGCGCTTTCATCCAAAGTGCTTTACATTAAAACAGAATCCATCAATAGAAGCTTTTGATGCTATTCTTTGAGCATAGGCTATTCAGCAAAACTTCAATCTTCACAACTATCTTTATGCCAGGGATACAGACGATGGCGAATGCAGAGTGGTTACAGATCACTTGCTGGGAGCTCCTTCAGACAATCAACACCACCATAAAGGTATTCAATGTCATCAGGGAAGAACGGGGGCCATAAAATTGACCCTCCAGAACAGATATGTTCTTTATATGATCACAGCAATGGATGGAGGGGTTTGTGCCAACATCGGAGAATAATGCTGCACGTTCATACCTTCTCGTCATGATGAGAATGGGACCTTGACAGAGGCCAAAACGTTGCTGACTAATCTACACCACAAAATGGAAGATGAGACCGAAGATATTGCAGATGACAGCTGGTTCGCGTTTATCTTCTCATGGGTTCCATAATGGATGGAGAATATCTTCAAGGTCCTAGAAGCAGTATTGGTGATGATAATGTTTGGGTTCTGTGTGATCAGTATAATTATCACACAGTGCAACAAGACAGCAAAGAAAGCAGTAGGAATGAAGATCATGGTCGATGTTGAGTCAGGGTTTGGACCCAAGGAATTGACAGATGAAGAGATCAGAAAATATGTAGAGGCCATAATTTTAGCACCTGAGGGAATGAAGTTCCTGCATCCAAGGAATCCCAAGAAGTATGGGGAATATGGATCTACTGTAATCCGAATGGACAGTGCAGCTATATGACCTGGAGTGTTGATGAACATTTAAAGTCAGCAGGATCCCTGGAGGGAGTAGTGAAAATCTGGACTCCAAAGAAGCACATCTTACCAAGATGGGGAGACTGATGAAAGAGTGGTCGATTAATCAACCAGAGGGGGGGGGGAATGTAGAGAAGCAGTTGAATGCTTCTGCAGGAAGTCTTGCCCCATCTTGCCTATATGTTGGAAGGTGGAAATTGCGACATGCACAACACCAGTGATTGTACCTATTCCACAGAGAGTCTTCGAGAAAATGTGTCCATTGAGAAAATCCTATGTGATGTACCCTCGCAGAGATGACAATCTCTTGGAGGAGATCCCCGAAGGAATATGACGATGAGAGGAAAAGAGGCTGGTAACCTCACAAGAAATTAGCGTGATGCGCTGAGAATAATGGTCAACGAAGAAGATGCATAGAAGAAGATGCATAGACCTGATAGAATCTGATGACGAAGTAAAGAATTGAGTAAACTTTCATATGCGGAATGAAGATTGTATGTGTGAAGAGTACAGCTGAAAATGCAAGCCATTATATAACTGTACAGATGCAGCAATGCAAGTAGACTGATCTAAAAGAAGAATCAGAAAACTGTGTTGCAGTAAGAAAACAGCTGAAGATGGCGGAAAGGCCTGGAATAGCTGTGTGGCATGGTGTCAAAGAATGGAGCAGCCAAGAACAGTAAACATGAAAAGCTGAATCAGCCCTTGTTAAGGTGAAAGAAAGAACACCATGAGTGCCAAGTTTATTAATTCAAGACAATTAAATGCTGCAAAACAGGCCGAAATATGCTCTCCTGTCACGTGAGTCAAGGATGGAAATGTGAGTTGGGCGTGCAAACCTGAGTGTGCCTATACTCCATTTTATTCTCAGGAGCAGTGTTACTTTTACAAGAACAAGTTCATAGACAATCGGAATGGCAGAAGGCACGAGAGATGGGCTAAGTGGGTGGGGCAGCATGGTCAAGTCCACCCGCTGGCACCTGGGGTACCAGCTTACGTGCTGCTAGTGAGACGAATGTCCCAGAAGGGTACAAGCATGCCAACCAATTGTAGAAGGCCATATAACAAAGGGCCTTGATAGCCAATGGTGTACCGTGTATCTAGTAACTGATTGCACTAGGGATGGGCATAGGTTGTCCACCTGACTGTAGAGACCCAATCACAACCCGATCCCTTAAAGAAAGTATACTTTGATATTCCCCTTAAGCCATTCACAACTCCCTGTAGGTTTTTCTTAGTTTGCCACATAGTCTGACATCACTTATGACAACATATTAGCACTTAAGTGTGTTTTTTATTCAAAATGATTGAGAACACGATTGAACATCCGTTGATGTCCATTGCAACTCCCTGTTTTAGACGAATGAAAATAACAGTCGGAGGACACTTTTTGGCAACTTTCTGAGTCTGTCTTATTATCTGATCTAAGAGTTATTCTGCGTCCACATCCTTGTATGACATGTTACTGATTAAAAGGGCCCCCATGGGTTCACACAAACTTAGGGTCCTCGACCCAGACCTCCCCATTATGGCCCACTTGGTTCACTAGCCTGCCAAGTACTGCCACAAGGAAGATGCACTTGCTTTCTTATTCTCTTTTGGTGCGGGTCCCGACCCATGTTGACTGCCAAGTTATACCACGAAGAATATGCGTGGTAACTCCTTCTTGAGGTTTTTCTTCACTGCTAGGGTTCCCAGTATGACACAACTTTGGGAACCTCTTCCCTTGAGTGGTCCCCACATTCCTCTCCCGGACCATGGGGTCTTGCCTTACCCCTGTTATTAGTATAGGAAATTTGGTTACTGCCACATGTGTTCCAAAATCCTCTCGCGTCCCCACCAGCCTGCATGTATATCCCTGCACCTTTCAGGATCTTCTTGGTGGGCTCCGGTTTGTTATGGAGTTCTGGTTTGTGTCTTCCGCGTCTCATTCTCTTCAGCGGCTCTGCAGTCTTTGCATCTACTTCAGACCACACGGTCTCCTTCCGCCGGTCGTTCCACAGTTCTTTTAGTCATAGGTAAGGTCCTTCAGTGTTGTACCATCTAGAGATGCTCACGCCCTCCTGACGGCATCCCAGTTTGCAGCCTCCTTGAGTTCCAATGCCGACTTGCTGCACCGTTCTTGGCTTCTCCGGGAGGGCTTGACAACATGGCAAGTCCTTCTCTCCTTTTTATGATGAATTGGCAAAGATGACTAGAATGGTCACTTAAGTTCACTGGTGCTCTTCACCATTCCACACCTCCCCCTCATCCCAGTACTTATTAAGTAGGCCTCTCTTAATTAGTCCCTGCTCTTCCTCATTTCAGTAGATGTTAAGCTTTCAGACTTAGACATACATTGAAGTGTGGGATATGGAGGTGGGGTTCATGGGATAGGAAGGTGCAAGGGGTGTTGGTGGAGGGTTGGCATACCACATTCTCCCGCAATGTTCTCCTTGTCCTCAGAGGGGGAAGTCTCTCCCCATGAGATCCTCCGCTGAGTACCACAATGAGAGGGACTATCGTTGTAAAGACTGAAAGGGGGTTCTGTACTTCTGCTCTCTATATGGCAGAGGAGAGGCACAGAGGACCCCAGCCAAGGTTCTCTATTAGTAACGTAGTCGAGAAATCAAAGCCTAGCTTCTTAGGAGGTGATGCAGGCTGGTTATTAAGTACAGTGTAGTCCCCAAGCCCCCACAAAGGAATTTCCACACACTGTATTTGTTAAAACAGTATTTATATAATTAAGTTCAAAGTTATATACAATCACAATAACTCACTTTGTGCTTAGTTGATCTATAATGGCAAATCTATACACCCAATGATCAGATCTCATCAAAGGGCTTCAACTATACCCTGGTTAAATGTCACACAGATCACTTAATAAAGGCAACCAACAATAGACCTAGGAGGAAAGCAGTTGGTTAGAACAATTGGCAGAATCCTGGCCCCTAACAACTAGACACAGTTCTGTGTGGAGATACCCACACCTGGGCAACCTGTAAAGTAAAGATATATCACAAGCCCAGTCCATATATTGTTCTAGAAGTCTCATTTCCTTCTAAAATAGTTCTACAACCCCAATGTACCTGGAATAGCAGAGTTCATTGTCTGGTTGTCAACAGATCCTTCTTGAGCGGTTCCCTTTAAGGCCGGAGCCACGGATCGTCGAGATCCCACGAAGAATAGCCTGGTGTCAAAGGATGACGACGACAGTGAGGTGGCAGCTTCATTCCTAGCGGTGTTCGTCGACGACGGAGCGTTGACGTCCTACAAGGAAGAGGCATGCGGGGCACCTCGATGATGATAGTTCAGGACCTCAAAGAGATTGTGATAAATGTGGCCCAGCAAGGGCGTCGAGTCGTCGGGCATCTCTACGGTCGTCGGGTGGTGGGAAACCTACCGGTGGATGCTCCTCAGCACGGCGGCGGCCTCAACTTTCTCCGGCAGGACAAAGCGGTCGATGGTGCACGCGAGAGCATCCTTGGGTCAAATGTTACTTAGGCAAAGGGAGCACGGCGGTTCTGGTCGGCGACGGCGGTCAGCGACGGTGATGGACAGAAGTGTCCGGGCGCTTCTCCTTGTGATTCCGTGGTAGTCCCCGTCTCCGGTCGCAGCCTGTCTCAGGTCTGTCTACCAGGGAGCTTTGGCAAAGATCAGCTGGTGCTCGATGGTCCCTCATAGCTCGGGAAGAGGGCACCTAACCAGGTCCTCTCTGGGTCAGTCCTTGGAGACACACCAGCTTTCAGATCGACGAAGTAGAGCAACAGCAAGACTTCTCTTTCAGCAGGGCTTCAAGGTTAAGCTTCAGTTTCAACTTCAGTTTCTCCTCAGCTTCTGAACACAAATTCTAGCAGTGAGAGGCCCCCAGATATACGAGGTGATCTCTCATTCATTCTGCTGGGTCACACTCAGGCAACCAATCGGACAGAAGGGCATTCATGCAGGCAGGCAGCCAATTAGGTGCATAGTACATTCAGGCCATTCACTTCTCTCCAGACACTCACAACAAGTTATGTGTATTGGGACAAGTACCCAGCCATTCAGCACTCCACACTGCATTCACACCAGTTTTGGGCAGGGCTGTCTCAGCAATTGTGTCAAACACCAGCAACTAGACATCCACAACAAGAAGTGCATATTCGTCATGCACTCAGGCCCCACCCACAGGGTGTACCCACAACATACAGTCACTGGGAAGGCTCCAGCTAGTCTGGCCTGGACTTCACAACACCACCATATATGGAGCTTCCACCCAACATCCAGTCAGGAGGAAGGGACAGGGCCAGGGCTTCCCAGGACTTTCGGGAAACAAGGTAACAAGCAATAGAAAGCAAGAGGCCACAGGGCCATCTTGTTTCCTATCAGGAATCAACTGATTCTAATGGCAGGGCCTGGGTATCACAAAATGGAGGATACTCAGAGCACCTGTCAAATTCAGCATGGAGCTGCCACCAGCCCATACCCTGCTCCGTGGGCCACACACAGGTGCCCAAAAACATACACTAGGGGCACAAGGTTGTACCCCCACCCATGGGTATCATAAGGGTATTCCATGGGTCTGTTCACCAAACCAAAAGAGAAAGCTGCACCGCCAGGAGTCCCACATGAACTTCTGCGTGGAAAACACTACAGAACACATGATAAAAAGCAGTAAAGGACAAGGATACAGAGACCCTGTCCCTCCGATGCATTTCCAGCATCACAATCGGGTACTGGCCTCACCTCACTGGCCTCATGGGAAGGGGCTCCCCCTCGGGGAGAATTGACGACATGTCAGGATTTGTGACAATAGTCTGAATTTATTTTGTTCTCCGTTCCACTGTAATGCACAGCAGACACCAGGGAAAAAATCAATTGATGAAACTGCTATGCGCTGCCAAAGAAAAAGAATACTCTTCCTTCCTTTAGTTGTTTTAGTTGCTATTATTTGTCACAGAGATTCAAGTCCAGCAACATTTGATTGATTTTCTATTCATTGAAAATGGTGACCCACCTCCATTTTACCTATCCGCCACTGCACCCAGAGCACATTTAAGTCACCTGATATGTTATCACATCTCATGTACAATATCAACAGAGAGGGGTTGCTAAACAATGTCATCACCTCTAATAGGTATCTATACACTTGGCATAACATATATCAAGTTCCCTCAGTACAGAATTTCACAACCACTATTCAGCCTTCTGGATAATTTTCTTTCTCTATTGTTGTGCTTTATCAGCAAGTCCACCCCATGTAAACTCAGAGTATGAGCTTAAGATGTTGACCCAAGCACATCTTCTGAACAGCCTTCCATTGTCCTTTGGGGATTAGGTGTGTAATACTAGAGGCATACCACTCATGTCAGTTTGAGCAATTTAATAATTGCTCAACAATTCTGTGTGCGGTAACTCCTCCAAGAGGCACAAGTAGCATATATGTTTTATAATGGCTTTCAACAAAAAAGTTGAATGTCCATGAACCACCTGCAAGGTGTGAGTGAGAGTTCGGAGATGTATCAAAAAAACATCAAAGAAAGAACATGTGAGTTCATGAATCAGTTTCAAACTGCACCCTGGCCTTGTCAAGGGGGGATGGGAGAACCTACGAGGGAGCAATCCAGAGCCAATCTTAAGTGGACTGTGGCAGTTGAGAGGGTTGGAATGCACGTATAGCGCCCCAGCCAAGGCAGCAGATTGAAGGTTGCGCTACCAACCAAGTATATGTTTGAGCCAGGTCTGGCACATATTACTCACATATAGCAACACAGAAAGAACAAAAAATGTATCAATATTGTGGCTGCAAAGGTCACAGAGAGAGCAGCATTATAGGTCTGGTGTTCAGTTGTATTAAATATCATAGTGAAGTGTGATATGCACACAAATGGATATAGGTGGAATATGGAGTCCCCAAGGTAGTGTTAGAAGCAAGATCAGTGTATTAACTTGACAGAAGTGTCGCCATTTTGGATGTTAAGACCTATCACATGATGAACAGGAGAGAATGCAGGCTGTGATGTGAAGCTGTGGCTCTATTAGCTGAGCCCCGAAAACGAATCCCTTTCCCATTCCCTAGGAGAGAAGCCGAGGTCAGAGGCACCCATTGTACACAGATGAGTGTTAATTGTATCCTGCAGTGGGGCCTGAATGCTTTTGGAACAAAATGTTAGAAGACAAGCAGGAAGGAATGAGCCTTTTGAAGGACGAATCTGAGAATCTAGCACGATGGTCCGCAATGCGGTCACTCCATATGAGTTACACCTAGACACACAATCTAAGCAAATAAATACCCGAAATTCAGACTCGAGAGCGGTGCCCTGGTCAGGTCATTTCTGGGCACCTGGGGTTGGAGGGAAATGAGGGGAAGCAGTGTCTGGAATGTCCTGTGATTTGGGATAAGGGGCGCAGATGTGATAATACATTCTCGGGGTTGCAGCTTGTGTGTGCCTTGGTGTTTGGTGTATTGAGGAAGCCTATTGTGTTACTAAAGCAGAGTTTGCCTTGCCAGTTTACTTTGACTGTGTCTGGAAGGAAGGGGTGCACATCACATGATGGTCTTAAATGTATGTACCTATCAATAATGAGAGCCCACCAATCATGTGACTGGGATTGACAGTGATTATATAGGGGACAACATGCAACATGTCTAGGGGAATGGGATTAGGTTAGATGTGGCCAATCCGTCAAGGGACCATAGGGGGGGGGTTTACATGTTCTATAGGTGGTAGCCAATGAGGGTGGTGGGATTATGTTGTACTCATTATTATGCATACTATTGTTAAATCTGTGGTTTCTCCACTAGAAGTACTCAAATAAGACGAGCTATGTTTTCCGGTTCTACGGGACTGTCTGAGACAATTTTGCATGTAATAAACCTTGTTTTCATTTGCAAAGAGATGCAGTGATTATTTTGCTTTCTGGATCATCTCCCGGTTTTTGGGCTACCTTCTTTTCAATGTGGTGACCCTGATGTGATCCCAGAGTCTCTATAAGGCTGGGGGTATCTGAGCCACGCATCTTGGAGTGTAGCGCCAATCTGCAGTGACCCGTCCCCGTGCATGATCTGAACAGGTTAGCAGATGCCGGGTTGACAGAAGGCCTACTTGCTCCTTGAAGCGGGGGGCTGCAAATCCCTCCACTCGGCACAAGGGAGGGTGAGGAGGTAAATGCCCTCTTCTTGATTCAGGCAGGGGGATAGAGGAATGGTCTCAAATAGTGTGTAAATAAGTCTTTGACTGGCAGAAATGGGTATAAGGAGGTAAATTCCCTCATCTCAAAGTGAAAACTGAGGAAGGGTCTAAACCATTGTGTATATAATTGCGTGATTTTGTGATTTGGAATTTAAGGTGTATATTGAATTATTGTAGTGTGGAGTGGCAGGTGTTGCATTGAGAAGAGAGTTATGTGGGGTATTAAGAGCATGGAGCAAAGGGGACAGGGAGGGGTAACGGGAAGTACGGGCAGTGCTGGGAAGCAGATGTGGATCGGCACAGCTGAATCTGTGTCCAGGAAGTGAAGAGTATTATGAGGGGAGGCTCAGACATAACATGAGTTCCTTGTCAACACTTAAATATATGTGTACAGCACTCCCACTGTACTGTGAAAAATGATGAAATATCCCACAGTGGGTCGCTGATACGAAAGGAGGAATGTATAAGCCCTGGCCCAAAGAAGGACTGAATAAGAAGTGTGTTTTGAGCCACTTGTATAGCTATTTGCTGGACAAATATAAGGGGAAAACGTTGAGAAATAGAAAGAGTATTCTTGAGCTTTGGAGAATGGTAGAGAATTTGGAAGATGTCACTGAGAATTCCAAAAGGGGAGAAATAGTCATACAAACACCTTGTGTCAATGCTGCACCCAGTGTAAAGCACATGTCCTATGACCCACCTACAGCCCCACCACCACCACAGGTGTTTTACCCCATGTAAGCAGCTGCAGGGTATACTAACCCGAGTATTGCCCCATTCAGCTTAGTGACAGTGAGCCCTGAAATTTATGAAAGTGTCCTGCATCAGTGAATACCACGTGTAACCCACTAGGAAACCGTAATAGGGCACGGAGAGATTTGGAAACCGTGCTTTCGAAGGACAGAGGCGTAGCTTGTGCGAGTAACACAGGAGTGGGGCAAAGAGCACCAATAGGTATTGATGAATGGAGAGTGGGTGATATTTTATTTAGAATTGACAGTTCTGCAAATACAGATGTACATTTTGAAACAAGGGACGATTGTTGTGATAAAGGTATCGGGAGGGGCAGCCACGCACAGGTAGTTTAGATTACGAATCGCTTAGATAAGAAGCTAATGCAGGAGTAACGGCTGAATGGAGAGCAGATGAGGAGCAGGGTGATGAGCTGCCACCCAGAGTGGCACCAAGAGTAGAGAGTTTGTGGGGCCCGAGGCTAAGAGCATGACCACCAGTGCCATATGACCTGATCTTTACCATTTTCCATTTGGATCCTCTCGTCAGACAATTGCAGAAGGTGAGAGAGGAGTGTCATTCATCTCATCCACTGGATTCATGTTTACTGGCGACAACAGAGGGGGCCCAGAGAGTCCATGAGGCTGGCAGTGAAATCTCGCAGAGATGGTCCTGATCTCTTCCTTGACGCCCACCCACTGTTCAGTTAGAAAATCCATTTTTGATGACTGAACCATAGATAGCGCAATTCTACAAGACTCTCGGACATGGACTCAGAAGTGTGCCTGACTGCCGCTGTATGTACTTCGTGTTTTAATTTTTCAGAAACTTTCACCAGAGAGCGGAGTACAAAGTTGAGAGCCATTATTGGCGGGGGGGATTAAGTTCATGTGACTTCTTGACTTCCAATGGGTTACCTTTGGCCGTTGGACTTCTACTTTCTAAGGAGACTTCAAGATCGGATCTTTTGATCTAAAGTCATTTTCCAACGTCGCTGATACAGCGTTGAGTTCATAAGATGATTCAATCAAGGCTCAATTTTCCAAATCAAAATTTTCTTCGAGCAAATCGACATTGTTTGAGGCAGAATCTCTTTGGCCGCTGGGCTGTGAGAGAATGACGGGATCATCATTTGGAGTACCATGTCCGGCTTCAATGGAATCCACAGGGCTGGCTCCCAATGGTGTTTTTCATTGTTGACGTTACAGTATAATTCACGTTAGCTGTGAGTAAATCATGAATATGATGATTTAGCGGGTTAGATTCTCCCACTTCAGGCCTTACATAAGCTGGTACACTAGGCAGCCCAGAACATGTGGGGCGTTGAAGGTCTATGGGGAAGACTCTTTGAGGTGGAATAAAGATTCCCCCTGCCCCAAGATTTGTAGCGTTTAAAGATGCTCTTCACCACTGTATGACAATTCTGGCTAAGTGCTCTAACATAATTTAAATTTAGAGTGGAGGAGCTCGTGTCCTAGGGAGCACTCCAAAGATTGTCGGTGTTCAACATTTATAATTGGGAGTTTTCCCTTGGTTTGCCTTGGATTGCTGCCTTCTTTTCTTACTTTGTGTTCCACCCTCTTTAACTCATGTTGACCACAGGAACTCCTATCTGGTACTGTGTTCCAATAGGACAAACGATCGTCTGGGAGCTAGAGGAGAAGGGTTCTTCACATTAGCGAGAATAGGCATCAGGTTTCAGATCAAAGGCTACTCGCCCGCAGTCTCCATTTTGACGTCAGGATTGCAGAAACATATTCCAAAGCTGCAGAGAACACACATCAGTTGGGGTAACCCCTGATAGGGCACACACGGCTCCTCTATCAGAAAGAAAGAGACTGTTAGAGCTCCGGTTGTGGATTCGGAGGCTCCTCCTAACCAGCAAGAAACTCCTCCAAAGAGTTCGGGGGTTTGCACCGCCGCAGCGGCAATTACAAAAGAGACAAAACAGTGAGGATTTTATCAGAGAGAAGGCGGCCAAAGATGGTCATAAAAGTTTTAATGAGGGTGTTAGTTGGCTCCACCTTCCATCGATGGACAAAGTGAAAAGACTGCTCTCCGACTGTTCTCCTGCAGTGACTGCACACTCTACAGCCACATGCAGATGAGGGAATACATCAGACAATTGTTGGCTATGGGGCCAAGGCATTATATTGCTCTCGGAGTCCCTGTTCAAAACAGCAATATACCCTGTCAAAAAAGCAAAGACATCAGGTAGAGATTTATACAAGATTTATGCCCCTTGAATAGGATAGCTCCCACTTGTACCAAAAAGAGGCAATGTGAATGTTGGCAAAAACAGTGATTCACAACAAGCAAGAGATATTCTCATGCTCTTAAAAATAAACTGTTCAGGAATACCCTCTAGTACAGAAATTATATTGCTTGACTACATGGGGTACCCAGCAATGATTTTCCATAACCACACTAGAACATACCCTCAAAAGATACATTTTCCCTAATTAAAACAATATGATAAACTCAAATGTACCAATGACGACTACTTCAAAGAATTTTTAGAGCGCCCCATTGTTTTTTAATCCTAAAATACCAAATGTAAATGTAAAATAATAAACCTAATAGAATAATATAATAATAGTAACCAAACATCATCATAAACCATTTTGTGCAGTTTGAAAAAGAAATGTCAACAATGTATTGCAATTTTTTAACTAACCACCCAATACACAAATTGTCATTTTTGGTTAATAGGCCAGAACAAAACCCAGAGTACAGTTTGAATTGTTAGACTGTAGGTCAAGTATGTCATTTGCCTATAGATTGAGGGAGTAAGGCAATTCTGCCAACTGAAGTTTATAAAGCCCAGGCAAACACTCTAATCCTTTATGGAGCGGGTTCACAGTGTCACGTTCGCTCATCCTGCTTGGAAAGTGCTAGGAGATTCAATAACAAATGTATGTTGCTGAGAGAAAGTGGCCCTACCATCCTGCTTTGTTTAGAATTAGGTATTTGTCCTTTAGAGTATGATGCCCATCTGCACCCTATTCTCTTTTGGCTTCCTCTTAATTCGTTGAAAACTTTGGACTTCCATTCAAAGATTGTTTGGGAACTGACTGACTGGTTCACAGGTCCCATGGTTAATCTAATGGTTTGTCCATGTTAAATCATGTGTCACAGGCATAGATTTAAGTCACATTTGTAATTCAGCAGTGCCTATTTCAGAATGTAATCAACGTTTGGTTTAAGTTAAATTTGATGAATGGATTTTGGCATATTTTTCCTCTGGTAAAGTTGGATGCACTTTTTAATCAACTGATAATTGGATGATAATCAATTGGGTCAGTGAACAGTATTTTATGTTAAAGGTTCTTCTACTGTGCACTGTTACTGTGTTCCCTTGGCACTCGGATCTATAAAGCAAGACGGTAGGTGGGTGTAAGTTAGTAGGACTGTGCAGGAGAAAAGAGCAAGAGAGCTGTGATGTGCTGTTAGCAGCATCATTTCGGTTCACACTGTTCACTGAGCGTAGGTGTGTTTTTCGGTTGGTAGCCGTCATGTGCTGTTGTGTGAGGATGTGTGGTTTGTTTCGTTGCAGCTCTCTGGAGACACAGCTCCCTAGCCACGCTGCAGCCCCTCAAACACCCAGCCAGCGTCTCGGCACGCCCCTCTACTCGGGAATCTCCAGGCTTCTCCCACTGCAGCTCCCTGCTCCTCGGTTCTCCTGGTCCCAGCAGCAACTCCAGCTCACTCATACTCTTGGTCAGAACCACAACTTTTATACTGTTGTGAAGAGTCAAATGGAGTCGGGTGTGAATAGTCAGAATAAAGTGCCTGACCTTGCTTGCCTTTGTTAGTGGGACAATTCAAAGGTGTTACATGGCAGGCCTGTTTCTGTATTCCTGTATTGTTTCTATCGGTAAATGTCATTGCTCCTAATCGCCTCTTCCTCGTCCCAGTACTTATTAAAAAGAGGGAAGGGAAGATGAAATGTGACTGTAGATTAGATTTATTTAGTGAACAATAGTAGATGGCTGACGGGGGAAATAGTAAAACCCTCTACCCTTGGTTTTATTTAAAGGAATAGATATCCCTCTCGGTAGGTCACTGTACCCTTGACAAACGGGCATACAAACATGGGTCTTGATAGTATTCCCTGTGGTCTAGAGTAGTTAAAGGTAAATGGATGCTTCCCTTAAAACCATGTCTTTGTCTTATTGGATCATTTTTCTCACCTAGTTTACTATAATAAAATCCTTTCTTGGCCTCTCTTGGATCGGGGTTAATGAGGCCTAGATCTGGGATGGTTGAACCAACATATCCCATAAAAGCTTCCAGGACTCCTCCTTCCTCACTATTGTCCTGTTGGGATACTGCATCTCACCTTCGGACGCTCTCCCCAAGGACCCTCTGCTCAGGTGATCCACCCTTGCTTGTCAGCCCCCAGGGTTGGGATCCAAGAGTGATGGCCCTCCCCTGGCCCCTGAGCAACGGATCCGTGGGGACTACTTGTGAAAACGGCCTCGGGTTTCTCACACTTCTTTAGAAGCTTTCGTTTTTAAAAAAAAAAGGAACTTCAACTAAGATAATCCTGGCAGTATCTAATTACCTTGAATGTGCCGGGTTTATAATAGTGAATTGTTTTAAATCAATGATTTTAAGTTATTACATATCATATCTGATTTATAGTTCTACCTGTTCACTTGTTTAGGATTTACTTGGTTCCCCTGTATGTACATTGATTGTCTCAGATTATCTTTCTATTTAATCAAATGTTATGTTTTGTTGTAGATCATGTGATTTTATATATTTTAGACTTTACATATTGTTGTAATTTAGTTGCTTTACAAGTTTTAAAGAAATGTTAATTCTGAATGGAAAAAATAAATTGAATCTTCATGAGATAGTAAAAAACCTGATATGGGTCCCCATTCCTACACATGAGCACAATCAAAAATGGCTGTGCATTGAAATGTCACTATTGCTAATGCAGAAATTGCCTTTGCGATGCACACATTTGGTCATGAAACCCATATTTTATATACCTTACCCAAGGCCCCTATGCACACTTGTACATATATATTGAAGTGATCAAACACACTCCAGCCACAAGCAACATATATTGTTACCGAAATCAAGGAATCTTGAATATCAAAGAAGTATTTCGAGGTTGTGGGTTTAACCTAATCAAAACAATCTACTAATTCTTCCTGTTCTCATTTTTATGTTTCAGTCTAAAGATAAAGTTTCTTTATGCAGATCCTCTTTGTCTTCAGTGAACACGGGAGAGCATTTGAATGAAAATGCTACCCTTGGAGAAAGGAAAAATTCCAATATGGGTAAGGTTTGCACATGTTATTTATTGGACATTTCTTAGGCGCCTATACACAAGTGTTTCCAGGCACACGCTGGAGTTTCCTCTTTTTGCTTAACAACAGAAGGTAGTAAAGTAATGATGTTAATCAAGTATTCAAGTTAGGCAGGTATTGGAAACAGTATTTTTAGGGTGTTTTTGTTGGTTGGAGCTTCTGATTAAGACACCACTTTATGCATGCGGTGTGTTCTATCATTGCATCCGTTTAAAATGTCCCCAAAACAGACAGCCACATTATTGTAACTTATTAAACACAGTAAGGGTGTTGCTACAATGTATGCTTTGCAAGCGACCACTGTTATGTTTTTTTAATGTTCTCACTTTGTTGACCTCTTAAATGATTACTTTTTCTCTAAAATGCCAAATCCTCTGAGTGCTAATTGTCTTGGACTTTTCAGTTTCATAAGAACTGAACGCCCATTTTAGAGAGATTGGAATGGAACATTGTCCTAACAGTGTGTGCAGTGTTAGCGCAGTAGATGGTTTCTCCATTACAATCAATTGCCATACCACTTATAGAGTCCTGTCATTTTTGCAGCCATTGGCAGCTCTGTAATCAAATATGCATCATTGAATTAAGCAAATTAAGCCTCTCATCTGGACTACTAAAACTGTATAAATTGGATCATCTTGAATTTCTATTCCAACATTCTCCCTTATTTTGTGCGCAATATCGACCCAGAAGCTTCTTAATTGGAGCAATCCCGTACATTGTAGCATTCAATAGGTGTAATCTAATTTAACAAAAATAAAATAGCAAAGAATCGTCAACTGACTTTGTAAATATGTGCTACAAATGGAGGTCTTTTTTCTTCTGTATCGAATCACACTCCCCCCCCCCCTATTTGCCGCTCGTGTTCCTCCTGCAACTTCCATTTGTGTACGCCCATTGGTACAGCTGTTTGTCGACCACACCTCATATATTTCTTTTATCAAACCTTGAGTAGAGTCTGCCCATTGAAGTACCCATTCTAAAGGACTTTGTTCTCTGGACATCCACTCCATAACAGGTCAGTGGAGAGCACAATTGCCAATTACATGGCCTGTGGTAGCGGCCATGTAGTTATGGTTAAGTTGCCAAACCTATAGGAAGAGCACTTTTTGGGCGGCTTATAACTTCACTCCCTTTGGACCAATCCTCACCAAACGTTGCAAAAAAAGTATATGGCCCACTCTGAATTGTTTTGCTAAGTCTGGTGAGGTTTGATCAAGGGGGGGGGCAAAGTTATAGGGAGGGTCCCAAATTTTTTTTTTTTCCCATAGACTGAATGGAGAAAATACTTTGCTCACGCCTACAGCCCAAACCGTTGGACGTATTTTCAACAAAGTGGCGGCACGAGCGGCGGCTTAGTCCCGAAAGCGTGCTGTTGTAGTCCAGTAGTGATATCCCTGTTCGCTCCATGGACAGGACTCCGATTGGGTTAGAGGGCAACATGGTGTCATCGGACGTGCCCGCTGATTGGATGGTGAAAAGCGTGAAGTGCGGACTGGATTCGTGGACAGCGGCCGGTGTCCGCAGACATCGCAGTAAAAACATATTAAAAACACAACATTGCACTTATCAAATTTATCAAATAATCTCTGGGGAGGTGAGGGGTGATGAGGATGGGATATGGCTGCAAGAAGCAAAACAACTGGCGTTTTTCACAGCGAAAGTCCGCAAACAGTTCGGATTTCCGTGAACAGTCCTGAGAAGTTCGGGACACCTCAGCATTACAGGGTTGGTGAAAAGCAGTTCTTGGATGGCTTATAACTTTGACGCCACTTAATAAAACTGGATACATTTTGCAATTTTATATTTCTGACCTGATTCCAAATGAGTTTGCAAAGTTTAGTGGGATTCTTTCAAGAGGGGGCAAAATTAGAGGGGCGGTCCCAAAATAATCTAAAGGCTTATAAATGAGGTGCCATTTGACAAATCTACACTTAATTTGGCAAACTGATAATAGATTTAGATATAAATGTTTTTGCAAAGTTTGGTGGGATTTTGTCAAGGGGGGGCAAAATTAGAGGGGGGGTCCCAAAATATTGTAAGGGTTTATAAATGTGGTGCCATTTGACAAATCTACACAAAGGTTTGCAAAACAATTATAGATCTAGATATACATGTTTTCGTAAAGTCTGAATGGATTTTGTCAAGTGGGGGCTAGGTTATATGACGGTTGTACGTGCATAGATTTGACACTTTTGAAAAAATAAAAACTGAGTGGATTTCCAGCAAACTTGTGTAAGGAGCATTGTCAAGGACCTGAAAGCATGGTTTTGCAAATGTGCCCGTGTTTTATTTTTTGACGAGTGTCATAATGTAGGTACACAAAATACTGAAATACCTTTTGTGATTGAGGTGTAGCCTGTGGCCATGGGCATTGGCCAGATTGTCCGGGTCATGATCCGGACAATCTGGATACTGGCCATGACCACGAGGGACAAAACATAGGGTTAAAGTGGCCATGTCCACCTGGGACTGGCTTGTGGTAAAGTTATTCGAAATTGGGATAGGTTTGAAAGGGAAGAAAAATGTGCTTGTGGTAATATGGTCCTAGGGTTCTCTTTTCTCCTTCTGCAGACTGCCATGGAATGCGAAGAGGGGCACTGTATGAATCCCTGATTTGGGAACCTAGGGTGATAATGGCCTTCATCCCCTATTACAGGTTCTGGAATGGGGGATAATGGTGCAGAGACCTCGTTATCCACCCTTGCTTTGCTTGGGCTGCCGGGCCGGTATCCACTGTTCCAGTCCCTGGAACGGAGGATGAACCCACAATATTCCCATTAGCATAACACGAAATGCAAATGTAAATGTTGGAAAATCTTATTGAGTCTATGTACTTTACTGAGAAATATAAAGTAGATGGAGTCTATAAGGTTTTTTTTTTTGTTCTATTTTTTAACTGTGAAAGGTGGTTCCTAAAGGAACATTTCTTTTGTTGTTTTTGGATGCATTTTGTTTTTGGCAGGAGAGCTAAGAACGAAAGGTGGGGAGGGAAATGAGGGAATAGGCACTAAACACTAATATGGAGGGGTAGAAGGACAGGGGAAAATGTTGCACCTGTGTTATTTCTAAGGTAGGAGGCAGTGTTTTTCATGCTCCTTGATTACAGCAGTCGTGGTGGCTCGTGGGGAGGAGGGATGGCATTAGCTGATGCCATTTTAAGATAAATAGTTTTTCTAAAAGTATGTACTGTGTACTAGATTGTTAATGAATAATGAGTAGGAATAGGTGTTGCAGCTGTGCAAGGGAAATTTTGAAGTTGAAAGTTCCTAGATCAGTAAAAAATGCAGTTCCGAACTGTCCGTGAAGCACGGATACAATAGTGAAGTGTGGAAGGGTTCTCGTACACATCATCATGCCACGTGCCAGCGTATGGTCATGTGGAACTGTCTGGATGGTCCGCAATGAAGTCAGATGTTCGTAGACGTCTACGGATGCAAAACTAGTTGAAATAGTTGCAAACAGTGTATAGAAGTGTTAAAAATGATTCTTGAAAGTGGGAAATTACAGAGTTTTAAGGTGACATTTTGTAAATTTGACACAATTATTGCTATATTGGGTAAGTATGATATTAGTAAGTTGTAGGAAAATAGCATGCACTGGTAAAAACCCATGAAATTCACTGAAAAAAATGTTGTTAAAGGGACGTTATGGTTACGCTGCGCAAATAAAAACCTATGAAATTTAATGAAAACACTTTGTTAAAGGGACGTTATGGTTAAGTTGCAATAATAAATACCTATGAAATTCAATAAATAACTTTATTAAAAGGACTTTATGGTTACAAGTAAAACCGAAAAAACTCAGATTTGCCAGTTATGGTAAGCTAAGCAACCATAACTCGCGCCACCACCGTGCGCTCCTAAGACTAACTCCCAGGACATCAAAGATGACATCACAAATGTAATTGATGACATCACTGATGACATCACATGTGAAATACATTTTGATGAAAAGTCCCTGCAAGGAGTTGTTTATATTATTGGTAACAAAATGTCAGGGGTGATTGGGAGCCCCATCATGAACTACTTAATCTATTAAAGAATGTACTCATCTAAAATCATTGTATTGGAGTGTTGTTGTTAATACAGAAACCTAATCATATATAAACATAGGCAATGACTGCAGCATGCACCATAGAAGTAGACTATTTACCATCTTGTAATTTTGTTCATTTTTATCCTCCTTGGTTTGGCTTGAACTTTGACACATTCGTCAGGTTATACTTCTTCCGCCATCAAAACATCCTTTTCCATTTGTTGACGAGTCACTTGTTTCTTTTCTAGTTTAATTAACATTGTTTGTAAGAATATTCGAAGTGCTCTTGTAGTTTTTTGATTCGGATTATCATACAAAGTTGCCCACCACAGGTCTGGATCCAGCTCACAAGTCTGAGTTAATACTGGATGTAACAGTTGATCTCTTGCTGATCTTAACTCAGTACAGTACATTACCAAATGTTGTGGGGATTCATCCTCCTGCTCACAAAGCCGGCATGTGGTGTCACTATGCCATATTTGTTCAGATTTATTTTTGTTCTTAAAATATTCAACTGAATTGTAAGATTAAATCTCGATGAGTAGGATTTTCACTCTTTTTCAAGTAGCCGGGCAGAATTTTTGGTACTGTGCCTGAGTCTTGTTGAAAGTGTATGAAATTTAGAAATAGCGCGGGCACTTTCCGTTTGCGCCCAGTCAACTGACAGTAGCAATGGTTTCACCCTTTGTTGCATAAGGTGTCATCTGTTGTATGCACGTTTTGTAGTATCTCCTTACATTTTTCGTTCCAGATAGTCAGAGGCCAGAATGGAGCTTTTTCGTTTTCATCCTTTAAAATTACATATTGTGGTGGACAATCTTTTACTAGTGTCTTTCTGAATGTTGACAGTGCTTTCCATATGATCGAGACCTGCGTGGAATAGAGACCCAATTCACGTCGAATTATGTTCATTGGAACGCATAGCGTTTTCTCCAAGATCTGGCTTCAACCTTTTCCAGGGATGTCATTTCTCTGAGGTCTCCCTTGCGACCTCTGTGGTCACCCTTGCGACCTCTAGAAGAAAACGTTTTTTTTTTTTTGGTAATGCAAGCTCATGGGCTGTGGCCAGTACCATGTGGCTCTTTACCCATGGAGTGGCTGGCTTTCTTGTTAAAGCCCCTTACAAAAAAGAAGAAAACTAAGAAAAGGAGTGCCACAAGTCTAACACTTTCATCACTGACTCTAAATAAGAAAGATTAGGAATACCAAATGTCTTTCTGGAATTCCATACAATAATTGCTAGACTCATTAAAGGTTTATTTCAGGTACACTTCAGTGGGTGAGTCACTGATTTAGTCTGTTCTTAAACACCTCTACTCAGCCTTTCATCCTTCTGAGGTCGATAAATGAGTACCAACACAGGTTGGGTGATATTGGGTGTATATTTTTTTCTATATAAAGCGCTTAAGCGTAAGTGCTATATAATAACACATCATTATCATTTGGTTATGAACGTCTGCTTGCATTCACAGGAATTTGGTAATATGGACCTATACACACTGATCGTAACGATATATATGGCGATCCTGTATGAAATGTACATCACATAGTGATATCGTAACCATATTTTTTGTAGTGTACAATGCTATGTGAGAGCACTTGCTGTTTTGTCAACGGGTGAAAGGTTGTGTTCATCGCATCCCGCAGTATCACTTCGGGGTGGGGTCAAATGACATCACTTCCTGTGATGTCACAAAGGGTCAAGGGTCGTGTGATGTCACTTACGCTACCCCTGGCATTTTTGTGAAATGACATCACTGACCTTTTCCCAGGTTTCCCACGGTATTCTGAGAGCAGTGTCACCGGCGTAAGGTATCGATGGAATTACTCTTGCGTTATAAAAGTCTGTTGGTTGCATCTAGAACTTGCCAGATCTTCGTTTCAGAACTAATGCTTGTGCCGTAAATTGAGCCATTTTATGTTGTAGATGTTCTATCTATGGTTGGTCGTTCCAGTCGGCACTTATTATTGCTCCCCGGTATTTTGAGCTTGTTATCGGGATAGGTTTGTTGTCAACACACAATTTGAAAGGTTTCTTCACTCTTGCCCTCAATGTTTTAATTATTAGAATTTCCGATTTGTCAGGATTTATTTTTTTTGTTTTCTTTAACATAGACATCCAGGGCTTCGAGTTTTTTCTGTAGACCAATAGGGGTCTTATCCAAGATGATCAAATCGTCTGCGTACAATAGGTGGCCTATTGCTGTGGTGCCTATTCTAGGAGAACATGCTCTCGTTAGGTCGAGCCGATCTTTTATTTCCAGGATATAGAAATTATAAAGGATGGCTGCCAAGGGGCACCCTTGGGATTGCCTTGGTTAGATTGCCTTTTTGTTTAAACCGTGCTTGTATGGAGGTGTCGGTATGCAGGGCTTTAATAGGTCTTTCGGGCATCCTTTCTGTTCATCTTGGTCCAAAAAGTTTGTCTGTCCACTTTATCAAAGACGGCAGCCACATCTATAGAAGCAAGGTAAAGCTTCTGGTTTTTACAAATGGTTTTCGCCTTCCATAGATTAAGTATGAGTAGATTTAGGCCACAGTCGACTTTCTCGACAAACCCTGCTTGCCAGGGATCATAGTTTCCTGACTGTTCGATCCATTCTTTTAATCTCTTTAGGAGGATGCCAGCGAAGATTTTACCTATAACATCCAGTAAAGATATAGGGTGGTAATTCTCAGGCCTGGCTCTGTCTCCCTTTTTGTGTATGGGAATTATTATAGCTTTTGTCCATGTTTCTGGTACTTGTTTGTTATTGAAAATTTGTGTAAATAGAGCATAGCACATGTCAGCCCACACTTCTGGAGCTTGTTTTAATGTGGCGTTTGACAAGCCATCGGGCCCAGGTGCCCTGGATTGCTATCTTTGTTAAATTCATAATTTCAGACTTCTCAAATGGTATGTTCCAAGCAGCCTTGTCAGAGTTTCCTTGTGTCCGATCTTCATACACACCATCACTATACATTTCTTGAAAGTGTTGGATCCATTTTCCCTCATTAATGGGGTTAATCTGTTCCACTCCTTGTGAATCACTGTTCTGGTTCATTAGTGGTCACGTAAATTTGGCGTTTTTATTGTTGGCTGTTATCAGCATTTGTTCAGAGTCTCTCTGGAACAGTTGAGCTCTATGAGATTTGGCCCAATTTCGATAAGCTTTTTTTAATGTTGCCCTTTCATCGAATGCGCACGGAGTGTTCTGTTTTTTTAGTGCCCTAAGTTTCACTGCTAGTTTGGATTTTTTTTCCCACTATTTCAGGGTTGTATTTATGTTGTTGGACGATTTTAGGCTTTGTGTTGTAGCCTTGTTTTTTTCTGAAGATGGTAAGACAAGCTGCATATTCTACACGTGTTAGTTGCTGGCTGCCAGCTCTCTATTGCTTTTTTCAAGAGTCGGTATCATTTTTGGCGCCAATCTCAATCTGTTTAGACCGTTATTCACTTCAACCTTATAGGACCAACTTTTTTGATAGTCCGGGCCACTTTCATGTTGATTGATTGGAAGTGAGCACGCAAGAACTAGTATTTTATGGTTGCTTTTTGTTATTGATTTTATGTTCACAGTACAGATGATTTTAAAAGTTTCACGATCCACAAAAAAATAATCCAATGTCGCACTTAGATTATGAGTAGTCCATGTCGCTGCTCCAGTTACACTTCCGTTCACCTGCAAGAGATCCCGGCTGTTCATCTCTGTTAACCAATTTTGCATATGCATTAACTTATGCTGTTTTTGGACTGTTTGATCGACGTGAGTTTTCCTTTTTATACAGTCTATATTAAGGTCGCTGCATATGATTATTGAAGGATTTCCAAATTCGGCTCTTAGCTCGTCAATGTGTTGGATCACAGTGTCCATAAATTTGTCACCATATTTTGCTTTGGTGTTCCAATAGAGGTTAATTATGATTTGAAACCGCTTTTCAGAATGTGGTAATCCACCGCTTTGCTCTTGAATTATAGTTATTTGTATGAGTGGTGAAGGATCGCAACACGAAATATATTGCCTTTATAATCATTCTTTATGATAGTCAACAGGCCTGTGGAAGGTCTGCCTTTTTGTCCTTTATCCTTTATTCAAAAGGCACATGACTCCACTCATACTTGGAGTCTCTAGGAGCCAGCATTCTTGGATGCATATGTCTGTTGTCAGTAGCTCCTCATTTAGCTGTTCAAACAGATGTCGGTAACCTTGTGTGTTCCATGATGCTATCCGAAGGTTTTTTGTGGCATCTGGGCATTCAGTCTAATAGTTATTTTTTGGAGCTAAAGTCCCAGCTAGCCAATCCCATGTTTTTTTTGTATCATTTTTTGTCACAAGTGCGGCTTTGCTATTCACTGTATGATCCGCTGCCTTGTTTCCAGCACTTCCATTTATCCTCATTTGAAGTGCGTTTTGGCCTCGCAGGACAGTTGGAGAAAACCTTATTGGTTTAGCATTTGGGTCGTCTGCAGGATATAGTACCCTTGATGGACTGTAGTTCGATGGATATTTAGAGGTCTTAGTCTGATTTGTTCCTTGTTCAGTATTTGCAGATTCATGTGGTTTGATGTCGAAACCAAGTATTCTGAGGGCATCAGCAGCTGTCCAGATTAGATTCATGACTGCTTTTGAGAACAAGTATATACAAATTCGATCTGTTTCTTCTTTGGGAAGGCCACAATTTTAATGTCTTGGCTCTATAACATGTAGATGTGGTATATTATGAAATAGTTTCATGAGGTTAGATCTCTTTTTTGGATTGGACCATCCTTTGCTTTCAGTACTCTCTCAATTACGAGTTTGTGGCCAATCTGCCTCTCCCTTGTTTTTCTTTGTTCTTGTGAGAGACTATTTGCTTGGGTTTGATCGCTTGGAACTCTTGTCTCCTATCTTGGGATTTCCCGTAGTAGTGGGTCTCTCTTTTTATGACGATCTTGATTAGAGTGGTCCAACATTGCTTTAAGTAGTTGTTGTCTAATTTCGTTTGAATTTTTGAATTCCACCAGATCTCTTTTCTTGAAGAGTACAGAACAAGGGGAAGTACAGAAGAGGAACTAAATCTTTGATTTAGTTCCTCAGAATCACCTTCCGATTTCTGGTTGGTCTCTAGACCCTCCCGACTATCGGATTCTAGTGAGCTATCACAATCGTGGACAGAAAGGAGCAATAGGGCATCCTGGTCCTCGCTAGTATTGGTATCAGCTTCTTCAGCATTTACAGTAGCTATTTGTGTGACAAATTCCCGTTCTTTCAGTTTTTGACGTCCTTCTTTTTGACCATTAATTACTTTGGTGATTTGTTCAAGCTTATAGGATACATCTTCAAAAGGTTTCAAATTGCGAATTAAATAGCGAGTTTCTTCACTTGAGGTGTGTTTTGGAAGCGAAAGGTTTTTTGTCTTCTTGTTTTGTTTCCCCAACTGAAGTTTTTTGCTTTTGGTAGATCTCTCTGGAATTTGTTTAGGTCTGGCTCCCGTTTCCTTTTCTTTTAGTTCATTTGAGTTCTCTGGGGCGAATAAAGTCAATAATTCTTTATTTTGTTTTAGTTTAGATGGGTTTTCGACATGACCTGTCATGGAATTTATTATCAGAGCTTGAATGGCCGGTCTGGAGTCATGTCTAATTATAACTGTGTTCTCTTCTCTATCCTTTCTACTGGTGTTTTGAGTTTCCATTATGATCGCATGGACCACTTTTTTCATTTGGGTTTTTATACCCGGTATTTTTTTTACCGCTTCACTGACTTTATCCAGGCAAGCCAAGATGTTTTCTGTTGAGGTAGTTTGGCCTTGGTGCTTACTTGAGTCGGGTTTCAGAAGAGTTATTGTATCGCTGAAACAATGAAGGAAGGCCCTTTTATCCTCTCGAGCATCTTCCATTAGGTCAATGAGCGTTTTGAAAATAACAAGTTCTGTTTCTTTCTCTCTGACTCTTTTCTTTGATGGCATTGATGTAAGATTCTACGTATATTAGTTTGGATTGTATTAAGGCTAGTAAAGTAGACTGGTCTTTGTAGTTTTCCTGGAGGGCTTCATATAATTTGAGAAACGGTGCCGTGGTTATTGTCGTCATGATCCAACTGCGGCCTGCATGTTGGCACAGGCCTCAGAGTTTGCTTGTAAAATTACTGGAACAATATTGTCATGGGCAATTTCTCCCTGGCCCTGTTTTTTACAAACTTATTTTGGGGAGGACTCATTTTCTTCGGCCCAACTTTCAATTGCAATTGTGTCTGCGCCTGTGTCCTTTCTTTTCAAATTTACTGACTGTTTGAGAGCCGTTTTTTGGTACAAGTGTAGGTGAATGATCGTGATGGAACTGTTTCTTTTGAGTTAACGTTGCATTTATGGTTTTCGTTTTTTTTTCTGGAGCCATTTGTGAGGTGGATGGGTTTATGTCCACTTCTCCAATACATCTTTTAGGTCTGATTGGGTGAGGAGTGGAGGTTTTCGTTGGACTGCTGTACTCCGCCATGGCCTCTGCTTCTGTAGTTGGACTGTTAGAAATTTGACCTTGGCTCATATCTTGTGTGTTGAAGGCTAAAGATTTAATGATGGCTATTCCAGTCTCAGTTGACTCTTTGTCTTGGCTGGGAGGACTGCATAGAGTGTTTTCTATGGGAGAACTCAACAGCTCCCTATTAGGCATCGTCTGTTTCAATGCACATTTGATTAGATTGCAGTTTACAGATGCTTGGAGTAGTTCCTGGTCAGTGACTTCAAGCTCGACACGTTCAGCATCGGATGTTATTAGGCTGAGTTCCCTGTTTGGGTGTAGGGCTGCTTTCAGTGGGGGGGGATATAGGTCTTTCTTGTTAAAGTGCCATCTGCTCGACTTTATATTCGAAAGAGAATTTGATCTTGCTTTACTCTTTTGAGCTGGGTTTTGGAGCTGTATTTTATTTACTCTGAGGCCTCCCTTTTTCACAACTACTGGGCTAGTTTGTGGAGTATTTATTGACGCAATTAGCTTTGATGGTAATTTTATTCCGCTGTTTGTATTTCTCACAAGCCCATTCTGCGATGAATACTGTGTGATTCTCGAGGGATCTGGTTCCTTACGAGGAGGGGCACGTCCTTGAGCTTTACTAGCATTGTGATTGATCTGAAAGTGGTCAGCGCCACTCGGCAATTCTCCCACAGCATCCATGAATAAAGGAGAATTTAAACTTCCACAGGATTGTCAATTCCTGTTTTTTTGAAGAGATTGTGGGAAAGTGAAGAATGCCTCTTCTCTCGGGACACAAAAGGCATCCTCACTTTCACTCACTAATTCTAAATCGCCAGGTCGCAGTCCCAGGCTTGGCCCTCCCACTTCACGCGTCACACACAATGAGACAGAGGGGGCTGAGCCCCGTTTGGCACGTACCTTGTGTCAGTAGCCACTTTGTCCTTGTTGGGGCGACTCATGAGCTGGGGGAAACTTGCTTCTAGGTGGCCATGTTTGCTCACAGGCACAGCGCCCTCACTGTTAGACGCATGGCAAGTACACGACGGCCCATTACACAGTGGCTCGCAGGCATCACAGGCATTGAGGTTGGCAGGTGAGGCAGAGAGCATAGAACAGCGCTCCTCATCCTCTTCCCGAATGGCGCTTTGGTTACAGACTCCAGACATTTTTGTGCGGCTCCATTTGTGGGGTGCCTGTTTCTTTGATTAAGTTGATTTTGGATCCATGGCGTCTTCTGCGCCCTCTCTGCGAACACTCTGCAGACGCTCCGCATCTAGAGTGTAGCTTATGTTCATGCACCACCTCCAACAATGGCAATAGAAAAGTCACTCAGACTCCAGCAGGTTAGCTTCCAGGTCACAAGTACCAAACACACTGCTAACACTCCGTAAACAATACATATGAAGAACCACAATGCATACAAATCAGAGGCACTTACAGGGAAATTAAAGTAGTAAGGAAGAAAGAAACCGCATCATCAGAAAATGTTAAGGACATTAAAGTTTATCTTCATGTATACAAATTAATTGTGTGTTTGAGGCCTGCTCATTTCCCCATGTATGTGCTCCATGAGCTGAGACAAAACCGTAGAGAAAGCACTTAAAGAACATATGACAAGGTTAATGTCTAGATATATAGCACCTTTTTCTATTTTAATATTGTGACTGTCAGTGAACAAAACCACCTAGCCTATATATGTCAGTGAACAGAAACAAGTGGCCCATATATGTGAAGTCATCAGTAATGTCATCGATGACATTTGTGATATCATCTTTGATGTCCTGGGTATTAGTCTTAGCAGTGCACGGTGGTGGCACGAGTTATGGTTGCTTAGCTGGATCTGCGTGATTTTTCCTTAACGGAAAAGTCAGCGACGGAAAAGTTTGCACATTTCCCATGTGAACACGCATTCAAAACCCCTACATACCCACACCCACAACATTCCCCCAACACACCCACACCCCCAACATAAACGAACCCTACTTACCTTTTTTACACGCTGAGTCCCTGCAGCGCCAGTTCTGTGATCGGGAACCAGCGGCAAAGGGTCCTTTTTTATTTTATTTTTTTCTTTTCCGGAGCTTCATGTGTGTCCCCTGCTCACTGTGCCACACTCACTGTGCCACACAGTATAGTGAGTCAGGTATTGCGGGAGACACCCCCGCAGGCCCTGTTTTTTTCTTTTTTTTTCAGGTGTGTTGCGGGCGTTACGCCCGCAGCCCCTCTTTTTTTGTTTTTTTTTGGGTGTGCTGCGGGGGTGTCCCCCGCAACACCCTGCTCACTATACCACGGTATAGTGAGCGGGGTGTTGCCTGGACAGCCATTGCAGTCTACCTACCAACTTTTAGTGTTCGAACCTTTGGTAGTAGCATTTTTCAGACTTTTAACAACGTTTTTTTCATTGAAAATATATATATATATTTAGTTCTCTTCCCCCATTTCGGAATCCTTCTTGCACATAATGGTGCATATTTTCATACATCCCCATTTACATCATACTTTAAATCTTAAAACTCGCCCTGGTTACAAACTATGCAAACAGGTTAGGGTAGAATCCCCTTTGGGGTCCCATGGTTGTGTCCAGATACGTTTACAAGCAATAACTTGTTTTTTATAAAGAACCAGTGCTTTTTTAACCATACTATACCTGCATCCACTTAGTCGCTACCTATGCTTGTGAGGCTAAGTAGTATTTATAAATATCTGGGCAATCCAAGCGTTCTTATCTCTTAGCTGCAAGCATGATGTGTTAGCTAATCCACACCTCTTCCCAGCCCAAATAAAATCAGTGACTGCCATTATGTAAATTCTCAATCTGGGTTTGGCATGGAAACCACGCGGAAAAGATATAAAAGACTAGGCAATGCATCATTTTGCATGAGATGTGTAGACCCTTCCATTTTGACAGATCAGTTTTAATATCTTAAAAGGGGTGATTGGCTTTACATTATTTGGAGAGTTCGGGTGTGCTACTAATCCGCAAATACCTTCTAGCGTTTGTAGCTAATTGTAGAGGCTATGCCTGGACTTTGTAGCATTTATTGTATACACAGACACCACCAAAAACAGTCAATTCCCTTTGAGTTTCACTCGGACAAGTTATCAGTTTGGATGAAGGCAGAATATCATCTGCAAATAACTAATTTTATTTGGGTGCTTCCAAATGTAATGCTTTTTAATCACCTTTAGCTAGAGGTTCCACTGAAATATCAAATATAAGGGTTCGTAATTGCTTTTTGTCAGAGTCCTCATGCCAGATTGATTTCTTCCATTAATGCTCCATTCGCAATGAAGTGGGACCATTATACATTAATTTGACATCATTTTTATTCCATACTGCTAACAGTTGTCTTTGATGTGTAATCTCCAAGAAAACCCCAGTCCACATGTCAAATGTGTTTCCTTCAACTAATGCCAGTCACAGAGAGAGATCTGCGTTTCTACCGGTTATTTCTATTAAACACTTAATGTCACACGTATTCCAATGTACAATAAATCCAGACTGATTTGGGTCCACTTATTAAGGCATTTATTTCCTGCAATAATGTAGGTACATAATTGTACATCTACATAAAATAACCCAATAGGTCTACAAGTCTGTCATAATTGGTTCCATGTGTTAATATCCCCGCAAAAATATCGCCATACAAAAATATCCCCATATTTCTGCGGCGATATTAAGGCATGGAACCTGCGGGGGACACCCCCGCAACCCCTGTATTTTAAAAGGAGAGGGGGACACCACCGCAACCCCTGCTCCCAAAAACCCCTAATATTATCCCCACTAAAATTATCACCTATGGCTATTCCCGACAACCACATATATGGCGATATTTTTGGTGGGGATAATATTACCTGATACTGCATAAATGTGTGTCCTTTCCTGGAAGTGAAAACCGTGCCTCAAACATAGTCGCCTACATCTGCTTCTGTTCTAAAGAAGTTAAAAAGATCAATGGGGGCAGAGGGTGCTTGTGAGCCCGTGTATAGGTGGCTTTAGATGGCTTTTTGAATGAGAGCTCGGTCCAGCACTGATAAATCTTTAAGGCCCTGTCATCCTTGTAAGAAGGGTAAACCCTCCCAAAGCTGCTTGGCGGCTCTCCGGAGTGACTAGAGTGAGGTGAGAGGACTAGCAAACAAATATTACAGTGCTTGGATGAGCCGAAGAGCAGGGCTTGGCTTTGCTGACACCAGAGCGGTGGCCGGCATAGCAAAGAGGAGCTGGACTGATGAGAAGAGGAAGCCAAAGTGCATCCCCGTGTTCTGAGGGGAATGCCCTCAGAGCAGTAGCGCCTGGCAGTTGTGAACATCCACCAGCAATAGGGGCCAACTGTGCTTGCGGCCGGGCAGGCTTGAGCGGAGGATCAGCCAGAGCTGCGGCAGCCCACCTACCAGGGAAAGAACTTCACTGGTTCAGTGGATGAAAAAATCGAGGGTGGGGTGACCAACTCAAATTGGAGCCCTTCTCCCCCCACACCTCCCCATCTATCAAGGCTTGGGTCAGTAGGAAGGAGTCCAACAAAGATCAATGATCAAATAACACTGCATTTTCTAGCCTTCAAGGTGTAGGAAAGGCTCCCCTTGGCCAAGACCCTGAATACATAAAAACTACCCAAAAAGATTGCAAATAACCCCTCTAATAAGTGCGTAGTGAAATCCCAAGAATACCTTTGAGGGGATTGGTAACAGCCCCATCACTTTAAAAACATAGTATCAACGAGTGATTACTAATGGTAAGTGCAGAGCTAGTGAGTGTGCGCCTTCATTCAAAATGGGGAAGACTGATAAATGACAACCACAAATTTCAAAAGAAGATGGTCGCTTAATCTTCTCAGTCAGATGGTGCTTGGGCTCTCGGGTTCACTGGTCACCTCGGTCCAAGAGTCCACATAACGAAGTGAGACTAATGTTTGCAGGGCTAAAAACAAGCTTGGATGCACTGGGCAGTAAAACTGACTTACTAACCAATAAAGTGTATTGCATGCAAGGAAAGCTAATTCAACATGAAACACGGCTGGGCGAATTGGAAGAACAGTATCCACCATGGAAGACACTAGCACAACAGCAAGCAATGATATAATTGAGATGTGCTCTCTCCTGACAGTTATCTCAGCCAAAACAGGAGTTGAAGGCTGCTCAAGACGTAACGTCAGAATCCTGGGGGTCGCAGAGACAAAAGCAGTAGAACATGTGGAAACATTTGTTAGACAATGCTATGGAAAGTCTTTGGAAAAGATGCATTCACTGCAGTATTTATTGCGGAAAGAGCTCATAAAGCCTTCAGGGAAGTGAGGCAACAATTGAAGCTAAAACTCCAGTGCTCCATGTTGTACTTGGCCAAACTCCAAGTGTTACAGGGTGGTAAGACTTACATCTTTTTCTCTCCATCGAAGAATTTCTTAGTGGATTGAAAGGAGTCTCCCTGCATAAGGGAAGAAGTCTTGGCAAGGAGAAAAGAGGCTTGGAAGAGGACGACTGAACATATATTTACTTCCCTGTATCTTTAATTAGATTTAAATATGAATGAAGTTGCTTTAAAATGATGTGACAATACTGCATGTGTGATTGTTCTGCTCAACCTTGTCTCCTTTGGCAGGGTTGCACCAGTCGGATTGAAGAGACCGATACTGTATATTATGTGCTTGAATGCTGTGGTGAGCTGGCTGTCCCCCAAGTGTACGCCACACATGCAATTATTATTTTGCTTTCGATGGGATGGGGGAATTTGGGTTCACTAGTCTGTTTTGGAGGCCAGTGTGGGAGGGCAGTGGAGTGATAAAACAAAGTTATGGTTGACTTCATGTTGGATATGTGAGTACGAATGCGTGATGTGTGAAGGAAGGTTAGGAAATCAATTGAAATTGAGCAACAAAGCAGTGAGAATTTGAGATGGACGATGTACTGTTATTCTGAAGGGTGCTGGCATGGTATGCATAAAAACTGTTCATAATTGAAAGTAATCCTGCTGAAAGAATTTTTTATTGAAAATGGTTTGTATTTTTTGAAAAAGTTAAACCTTATCACCGCTTTGTAAAACCACCTAGGTTCGACGTCTGCCTAATTGCCGAATTACAGCATAAATTGCAGTGTGCCTAGCAGCCTTACAATACTGCTGGCCACGCTGCAACCTGCGCGTACTTTAGCATAACTACATTTATCCTGCACGCGCCGGGCTTTTTCTTCCGTTGTCGGCCCAGCAACTGTGTTCAGAGGTAATCTTGGGACAGAAAGTGCCCTGCTTGACTTGCAGACCCAAATGTTGGAGAGGTTGGACGAAAGCAAGGCAGGACTGTTGATCCTTCTGGATCTTTTAGCTGCTTTCGATTTGTTATATCATTCACACTTGCTCAAAACATTAGCTACCACAGAGAACTTCTTAGATTACACAGTTGAGTGGATAAACTCCTTTTTAAGTGGAAGTTCAAAAATCTGACTCAGCCACTATTACAGAGTTCTCAGGGGGCCTGCATCTCTTCGGCCCTCTTTAACATATACATAAAACCTCTGTGAGCAACTGGCGACAAAGGGCCTTCACTTTACCGACTATGCGGATGACTTCCACTTATAATGGACCTTAGTGGACACTATGCTACTGATTTGGTCAATCTTAATGCTATCTACGCATCCATTAGGGAATGGATGGTTAATAACTGGGTGTTCCGCAATCCCCTCAAAAACCGAGCTTATGATTTTTGGCACCAAACTTGCAAGGAACAAGTTAAATCGGGCATATGCAAGTTTCAAAGTGGATGACTGTCTCATCTCAGTGGTCGTAAAAGTAAAAACACTAAACTTAGATGCTCATGTCAGTAATATTGCTAATAATTCCCACTACAATCTCAGTCTTGCGTCAAGTTAACCCTCTTGTGTTACGTAAGAATTGCAAGACCTTAGTCGCAGCTGTAATAATGCCCCGACTAGATTAATGCAACGCCCTACTTAGTGGAGCCAGCAAGGAAAATGTACACATATTACAGATCATCCAGAATGATGCCATCAGGATAATATGCAACATTTCCAGAAAGGGGAACATCACCAATTTCCAGAAGGAGCTTCATTGGCTGCCTGTGGAAAAGAGGATTCAATTCAAAACTCAATCACTGATTTATAAATGCGTATATGGTAATGCCCAGGATGATCTTAAGCATTCACTGATGCGACACAACCGCAGCAGGACTCTTGGATCTGGCTCAGCACAACTCCTTACTATCCCCCACGTGAAATGCACCAGAAGAAAGGGTAGATCTTTTCCCCGTAGAGCTGCCAGAGCATGGAACACTCACCCAGCGAGTATGCGCACAGAAGAAAAAATGTACAGCCTTCAGAAAAAAATCTGAAAACTTTGCTTTTCGAAAAAGCTCTGTCCTGTCCTCCTGCTGATACGTCTTTTGTGTTTGTGTGCCCTGAGGCCTGTGAGCTATGGAGCGTTAGAAATAAATAAATAAAATATATGTTTGGAACTGGAAGAGAGGATTTATTTTGGATACTGGTATATGGAATGTTAGTGATGAATATGAGGAAATTGGTGGAACAGTTATAAAATCACTGCTAATGGGTAATGTCATTTGCGGGAAGTAGCAGCAACAAACCCTAGGGTTGTACAGAGTTGAATGTCCTGGTATGTAATGTTAAGGGACTTAACTACCACATTAAGCTTCATACGGTTCTATTTTACCTTGAGTGGCATAAGAACAATGTAGAAATGCTACAGGAGACGCACCTTAAGGACAAAAATAAGCCTACCATCTGGTCCAGATTGGGGGCGAGGGTTGGGGGTTGTTGGGACATCAATTCTTATTCTACTCATCACTTTCAAGGGTAGCAACCTTGATTCACAGATCCTTGCATTTTTTGTTACGAGGTGAGGAAGAAATAAGTAAGTTGTCTCTCTTCCTTATAGTAAACAAGAGTATTGCTGGTCACCAAATCATAACAATAAACACTTACACCCCAAATATAGATCCACCAGATTTTTTCCACAGTATTGTTGGGACAAACTCCCAGGTAGTTTCGAGGGCTACTTGGAGTTCGCAGACGCAGAACTCGTTGAAGGCCCAACAACTTCCCTTCCCAAAAGGAACGCATGCCCAGACGGACAGCAAGTTCAAACTGTGGTTTATTACAGCCAAAACCAGCAAGAATCAGTACAAGGAAAGACGAGAATCCTGTAACATCTCAGATTTCTGGCTCGCAGGCCAGTTTTGAATCCTGATGGCGTCATAGTGATTTCACAGCCTGGGCCCCTCTCCAGAAAATCTATCATCTCCTGGGATTGGGCATTGAGTGGTAGTCCACCTATAGTATACTCTATACATGTTAGTTCACTGGTGGCTGGCCAGGCCCATCCCCGAAATCTAATACTATACAATGTTGCAGTGTGAGGGTCTTACCATTGGTTCACGCCCATTGCTACCCACCACTAGGGTCCTGAACTGTGATTGGCTAGAGTTGATCTCCCCAGGCCTAGGATCTGAAATGGTTCTCGGCACGAGGTGTACATTTTCAAGGTAAGAAGTATAACTATGTGTCTGCATTGTAACTCATATGCACCACTGAAGTCTATGGGAGTGCTCGCTCACATAATGCAACCCTCGTCTTTTTCTGTAATTACTTTGTTGCAAGCCTCTGTCTGGTGGCGTGAGACCGAACCGCTTTCCGAGCGCCGGTTTCGATTCATCATCCAAGCTGCCGAGTCACGTGTTCAGAGACCATGTTTTGGGTTTCTGGAGCTCCAAATTACTCTGATTTATGTGGATTTATTCGTATTTATTGCAGCTGGTGTTACTGCCATGCAGGGAATGGAATGACACTCGTATCTTGGTGGCCTTGGCAGCCGGCCCTCGTCCCACGCGGCTGCTCTCCTGTTAAGTCTGAATTCAGCTTAGCTTTTACTGAGATTTTCCTAAGCCATGGCATCTACAAGTTTGTGTTATTCTATAGGTCTCCATATGCTTAGTAATGCATTGCTTCTTTCAGGTCCCATAGGTGCTCCTGCAGTTCCATTAGGTTAGTTCCATGTAAGCATCTGCAAGCTTGCTCATAATCTCTCGCTTCTTGCAGTTTCTTCATTGCTGCGGTTAAGCTAATGACAAAATAATAAAGCAAAGGCAGTATATATATATATATATATATATATATATATATATATATATATCCATCCTCTAACTTAAAGAACTGTTCCGCATGGGTTCTTCATGTATTCGTGTGTGTGTGTCCCGATGTGCGGATGGCATGTGTGCTTCGTGTCTAACGCTGCTATGTCGTGGTGTCTCTAGCGACGTGAGTAGCGTGGGTTTTTGGGGCTTTAGTCGATACTGCCAATTGAAGTCTCCTTAGTCACAGTTTGAGTCTCCTCGTCCACTCTAGGTAACGTTTGCACTGCTCCTGGGCTGTAGGGTTGGCTGAGTGCATACCTCTCGGCATACTTGTCTATCATAGGAGTGCTAGTAATCGGTCCGAAATGGTATGGGCGATCGTGTTATCTGCAGTAGTTCTTCTGGGCCATGTATCTTATGGCACGGGGAAGCAGGGGTAGGATTCGACCATTGCTCTTCAGTCCCCCCTCTGGACAACTTGTCGACCAAATCTCGATAGGTCCACCCCTTTTCGATAGGCCACCATATCTTCATTATTCCTCCAAGGTGTCCATAATAGGTTGTGTGGTCATAAAAAGACCAGTACATGTAACGGCATACTCCTCTGGTGTTGCACCAAACCCACTTCCCCTCATAGGTTCTTGGATCACGTGGATTGTCCAGCTTTATTGTTCCTGCTGGAAATAAGTCACTGTGAAATCTTCTCTCTCAGCCTGTCTTTCTCTCACAATGTCATCCTTTGTTCCCTCTATGTTCAAATCCATCAGGAACTGCATCCCAATCGCCTCTTCTGCTGTTTTCTTGCACCTTCCAATGCATATCTTTATCCCACATACTGATACTGTTCCCAGGATGAGCTCTCCAGCTGTCACCTTCAGTCCATCAGACATCCATGATGGTATCCATGACCATAGATATGCTGGCGAGCTCTTGTCCTTTCTTGTCCCACGTGCTTCATCTTCCATCTTTGCATGCATTTGTGCCAATTTTGCAACTGCATCTGCGAGAGTTCCATTATCTTCATCATTAGCTGGTGTAAATGTGCAACAGGAACTCCCTATTTTTGCACAAACTCCTCTTTCCATTGCTGTGAAAAGGTCCAGATGTATCTATTCTGGAGTGCCACCAACCTAATTGCTCCGAGCTCTTCTTTTATGGCATTGAACCCATTTAGTGTTGTTAATTGTTACCATCAGCTCCCATTGAGTGATTTGTAACCATTTGGCATTTGTGTAATAATTTCGCATTTATATAGCGCTACGAACCCTCAGGTATCTGAGCGCTGCTTATTATTACCCACGGTGTGTGGTGCTCATTTATCGACCTCGGAAGGATGAAAGACTGAGTTTGGCCCTGCCGGGATTCGAACCTGCTCTGCAAGCTCTGCACGGATGTCAAAGCGAGCGCTCTACTCGCTGTCGCTGTGCCACTTTACCGGCTACATGTCTGTATTCCTGGTATTAGTGATGGGAAGAACATTTGTGTTCTGCTGAACAGCCTGTGTTCTGTTGGATCTCATCCAGTGCAGCTTCTGACTTTTGTGAGATGTAATTCCCCCCTCTTTTCACTCTTCTCACTCCGGCTGGTTTCTCTGCTTCCCTGGGTTCAGTTGTTGGTGATTTCTCAACTAACCTCTTCCTTCGTCTGTTATTCTCATCCTTCGGAGCTCCTAGAGCTGCACATCTTTCTTGGGTACCACCAATGAAGGCATGTTGATGTGTACCAGGGAGCATACCCCTCCCCAATCAAGTGGCAGTTTTTCGCATGCCTTTGATCCGCATGCCCAGTAGTGATCCATTAGTACTGCCGTTCCTACTTTCATTGCTGGAAGTTGTTCAACCGCCTTGCATCCTACATTTTCACCAACTTCAACGTCATCCTTTTTCTGGCAGCACAGGGCTGGTATTTTCAGGGGAATTATTGGCATCGGCCCAGCTTCGTTCTCTACCCATGTTAGTAAATTTGCGCTCGTGCCCCATTCCTTCAGGCACTTGTCATTTTCTCCCTGCACCTTCTTCACTGCTGACTGCCAGTGTCGGCGCTTTGCTTCCCACCACTCCATCTTCCCAACCGTCCTTAGTGTACACTCGTCCATACACTAATCTGTGGTCTTTCCCAGCATCCTGGTTCTCCTCCTATCTCCTTTACTCTTGTTCAAGGACATGGTAACTCCTTCAGTGTGATAGTCTTTGTCTCTCCCTTTTCAGGACCATCAGTAATGTACTGCAATCGCTCATGTAGCTGCCAGCAATTGTTCATCATTTCTAATGTCTATGTAATTGCAAGTGTTCATCATGTCTAATGTCTTTATGTAGTGATCTACATAGGGGAAAGTCCCTTTGGACATCCATCTCAGTTTTGCTGTCCTCACTTGGAATCTTCCTCGTGTCTGCCATCACGAGATACATCAGGCACTGTGCTTTCGGTGCAGGTATTTCAGTTGCAATGAACATTCGAGTAGCTCTCATGGCATTGGGGATTAAAGAGTAGACATAACGGCTCTCCCCGGTGGTGTTCCTGTCCAATTTGAACATAGGCTTGTACCGGATGTTATTTTTAACCTGTGCTGTGTCTGAGATACATGTCAACTCCCTTCATGTCTGCATCAACAATGCGCTTACCTCTCCTTAGCTCATCAGTGTCTTCTCTTCCTTGCTCGGGTTGGGGTAATGTTAGTAGGGTACACAACGGTAATACTGATAGTAGTATAAAGTAACCAGAACACGATGGGCAGTACGCCACAGGGAATCGGTAAAGGCCATGATAATATTTTTTATTGCCTTTGTCATGACCACTTACGATGCTCGATCCTTGCAGCTCATGAGATGATAAAGTTGCCCTCCTGAAAATTACAAAGAAAAGCAGTTATTGAGTTAATATTTGTCAGTACGCTCAAGCTCTGTGAACTAAATAATCACTGAAGACGAAGACCTCCTCCCAGGCATGTCTTACTGAGGGATCTCTTAATGTAGGCAGAACGGAGTATGCACTGTGTTCAAGTTGTGGGTATGCTTGGGCCAGATATTCTATAAATAAAAGACAATACACTGTAGGTGGATCAGGCTGGGAATATTCTGGGTCTCCTTGTATAATGTACAAGCTGGTTGAATGTTTCAGGGTTAACATTGGGAGGTAACATCAGGAGAACAGCCTATATACCATTCATTACATTCACGTAGACCTGTATGTGCAAAAAGGAAAAAACTGTTCATTACTTTCACGTGGACCTGCCTGTGCAGAAAGGAAAACACAGTATTTTTAGCTATCTATTTGGACCAGTATGCCAGATGCAACTTCTGCTACTTGGGATAGTCGAACCAATGGGTGTCCTGCCCTCTCTAACTCTGGGATACGCTTGTGCTTGTTGCTTGTCCAGATCTTGAACATTGGCCCTGTCGGTCACTGTAATTCAGTTGGCAGGTGCGGCCACTGCTTTGTAGGGCAAGATATCCTGGATGTGGTTCCAGACAGTCTTTCCTTCGAGTCTTACTTCTCGATTTGTCGTGACCTCAACGGTGTGAGTGCTTGTGAAGCGGGGCACGTACCAGCATTTATGGAGCAGTTCAAGGTCTCCCATCTTTACTGAGTGTTTGTGTTTGCCATCAGAGTATGCAGTATTGCAGTCACTCTCTTCATTGTCTTCAGGTCTGCCCTGGATCTGCTGTATCTGGTGAGAGATAAGAGGCACTATAAACCAGGGAAGTCATTTATTCAAACATTTCTTGCCCTAACACATCCGCACTGCTCTCAAAATCCTTCAATGCCCTAGTCGGAGGAGCCAAGGGAAGATGCATGCGCCATCCTGTCACCACCTCTTGGGGCGTTTAAATGGTGCTCAGACCCTGGCTTATTGTGCAATTCAAAGAGTACCAAAGGCAAACAGTGAAGCCATATGTTTCTTGGTGCTCTGCTGAGATTTGGCAATGCACTCCTTTGGGACTCCATTCAAGCATTCACACACCCCATTTGCTTGCTGGTGGTGCACACAGGCAAATTTGTGTTTGATGCCTAGAAGGGTTGTGATGTGCTGAAACAGTATATTGAAGAAATGAGGGCCATTGTCATACCGCAGGATCTCACATATGCCCATCTTGAAAAAAACTTCCTGGACCAGATATTTTGCTGTTCTGAGTGCATCGACATGGGAGCAAGGCCCATCCTCTACCCATCTACAAAATGGGCAAACTGCCACAATCATGTAGCCGTATCCTTGACAGACTTGGATCATGTCCACGTAGTCCATGTGGAGATGCAGAAATGGGCCTATGGGTCTTGGTATGGCTCCTCTCACAACTCTGAGTATATCCTGCTGTAAATTGCTGGCAAATTAAGCAGTTGCTGATCACTTTTGCTACATGATCATTCAGGTTTGGCCGAAAGCATGTTACTGCAATGCGTGTAGCAATGACCTCCTTCCATGTATGTGTTGGATGATGCAATTGTGCCAGTGTTTTGAATAATGCCAGTGGCATGACCACCTTCCCTGTGTTGTTCTGTCACCATAAGGCATCTGTCGGAGACATTGAGCATCCTCTCTTTACCCATAGCTCCTTTTCCTCCTGTGGTGCAGCTCCCTAAAGTTCCATAATCTGTGTCTCTGGTAATGCATTGTAGCCTTCCCTCATCACCATGTTCCTCACTCCTCCCTGGGCTCTTTCGTCCATTTCCCACAGTTTCCCAAAATACGCTGCACACTTTGCCTATAGTCTGCTGCTTCATTCCCTCTTGAGAAAGGATCTTCCCCCTCTCGTGTGGGCCTGGCATTTCACTAGTGCCACCTCCTGTGGATAGATGATCACATCAATCAGTTTACCCAAGAGTAGTGCATGATGCACTGGGGTCCCATCCGCTCTCCTGAACCTTCTCCTGAGCCATAGTGCCAGCCCTGAATGCACTGTTGCTGCAACATAGCACTGTCAGAATATATTGTCACATTCTTCCCTGCACTGTGTTCTAGTGCCAGTGTGAAAGCTGGGATGTTAATCGTGCACTCGCAACTACTTCACTTGTTCCGTCCTCCTTCAGTTTTACCACTGCAGTTCCAGTCCTTCTGATCCCTTTCAGTTTGGTCAATAGTCGGATCAATGTACAGTATGTCTCCGCCTCACTAGTGCATCTTCCTCCACCTTACCTGTCTCGCTCAACAACTCTGTTCTTTGTACAGTCATGTGCATAGTCTCCTGGTTGGTGGACATGTGCCAAGAATAGTGCTGGGTTAACTGTCCTGCATCTTGCTACCTTCAGTCCTGTTTTTGATAGTATTACCTCATATCCTGATGCTCTTTGTGTGGTCAGTGTGCTCTTTGACTTGTGTAGGATCACAAATGGGGCATGCTCCACATGGTGGTGCACTCCATTGTTACTGTTGATGATTTTTCGACTGTGAAGGCTGCTGCAGCCAATGGTTGTTCGCATGGTTAATGCCCTCTCATCACTGCGTCAAGCTGTCCACTGTGATAAGCTGTTGGCTTATGGCCCATCTTGTCTTCTGATTCAGTACCACTTTCATCACTACACCATCAGTCTGTGAACACAGGAAGAACTCCCTTTTGTGGTCTGGAGTCCCTAACACTGGAGCTGTACACATTGCTCGTTTCCGTTCCTCAAAAGTGTCAATCATTTCTGTGGGCCATGTCAGTCTTTGCTCCCTTCTGGGCCTCCTTCAATGCAGTCAACAGCGACCGTGTAATTGCACAACCCCAAGAATCGTTGCATCTCCCTCGCGGTCTTACGGTGGGGTGTGTTCTGTATTGTCTCTGCTCTCTTCTGGGCAATGTGCCAGCCACCCTTAGATATCCTCTGTCCAATGTATAGCTTCTGACAATACTTTAGTTTAGCTTTGTCCACCTTGTATCCCTTGTCTGGTAATTTTATGAGCACTGATCTTCTGTCTCGCTGCAAATCAGATTGTCGTCTACATACTGCAAAACCGTGCTTTCTGTCTCCAAGTTGCTTAGATCCATTTGGATCACGCTGTTGAAGATGAAGGGTGACTCGCAGTACCCTTGTGGCAAATGAGTGTTTCCACTTCTGGTTGTGGTACATAAAGCTGGTCAAGTCCTGCAAGTCTGGGTGTAGTGGTACTGAAAAGAATGCATTCTTTAGATCAATAACCGTAGAACAGGTGGCTTCCGCTCAAATGCCACACAATTGTCGCTGGGATTACTGCTACTGGATACTCTGCTTCTACAATGTCGTTCAAAGGTCTTAAATCCTGAATAAAACACCATGACCCCCCCATTGGCCTTGCCCACGGGATACACTGCTGTGTTGCGTGGAGATTCTGATGTTAGCAGTATGCCTCTCTCAATGAGGGCATTGATTGTTTCATAGATGCCCTCATCTACCTCTTTGGTTAGGGGATACTGTTTTACCCTTGGCAAACGTGCTCCTGGTTTCAGTTTAATCTTCATCTTCACTCCCCCTATGCTCTTTATGCAGCCCTCGTCATAAGGACTAGTGGTCCATAAGCTGTCTGGGACCTTGGCCATGTCCTCCAGAATGTGGGCGGCGTCACCAATGCAATCGCCATTCTCTGTGGCACCTATCTGTGAATGTTACACTAATTTCAAACATCTCCAGTTCCATTTGCTGTTCCCCAAAGAGCTCATCTGTCACTGTTAGTCTGCACCATTCTACAATTGCAATAATTGCTCTCAATGCCCTCCCGTGTCATCGGTTGCATGCACTGCATTCCAATCTTCGCTAGCCAGCACTGCCTCAATCTCGATGGACACTATTGTTCCATCTGGTTCATCTAAGGGTGTCTCTGGCCTGAATAGATACTCGTTTGGTACTCGCCATACCTTTCCTGTGATGCCTGGCATCCATGCAATGGCAGTGTCTGTCCATATTGTAACATTTCAGGGTCCACTGGCACCCTCCTCTGTACTGTGCCTCCACAATATGCCTGAATGATCTGTCTTACATTTAACATGTGCATGCCTGGTGTTGAGCATATTAAGCCTTTGTCTGTGAAGGGAATGGTCATGTTTAGTCTGCTCATGATGTCCCGTCCCAATATGTTCTTTACTTTACTCTCGACAGGTGTCTGTCGATAGTAAAGTAAAGGTAGTGATAAATCATGATCTCGTATAGATAGGGAGATGTTATCAGTGACAGGAACCACTTCTCGAGCCCCAGAGAATCCTGGAGTGTTTATGGCATCGCCTGACGACTTAAATTTTCCTTCCCTTATGCAAGACCTAATTGCCCCAGAAAAAAGTTTGGTCACCTATCGTCAACCCTATGTGTGATTCCTCCACAGGGTTGGGTGTGATCGACAGGATGGGACACATGAAGTTAGTCTGTGGGCTGTCCTATTAACGGTACATAGATGGTCTGTTCCCTGTAAGGGGTTGTTCCCCACCATGGTAACCCCGCCCACTTGTCTAACTGGCAACATTGCCACTGTGTCCATGGGCTCTTGTGCATTGCCATCATGTAGTTGTGCAAACTGTTGTGTAGTGCCCTTTATTTGCGGTGATTGAAAGTATCATGGCAGTGGTGCTGCCATTTGTGGTGCCTGCGTCTGTACCTGTTTGTGCTGGTGTCTGCATTTGTGGTTGGGGCATCTGCTGGTAGGAGCCTTGCATCTGTCCTTGTTGTTGGCCCTAATCATAAAAATCTTCCTGCCCCATTTGATAATTCTGCTGCCCCTGATCTCCCCAATTCTGTGGTGATCCTCTAAATCGGCATGCTCTAGAAATGTGTCTAGCTGCCCGAAGGTGCAGCACTGTGGTGGTTCCTGCCCCTGTCCTGGGAAGCCCCCCGACACATCCCCTGGGCCTTGCTGGATCTGCTGTCCATAGTCCCAAAACTCCCCTTGGTTGTGGTGCATCTGTGGCCCGAAGCCAGGGCCCCTTTGAAATCCTCTCCTTCCTCGGAATCCATGCTGTGGGCTGCCCCTCCCCATGTATCCTCCTCCTACGGGCGGTGCAAACGGTTGTAGTTGTGATACTTCTGCTGAGGTGTCGGTGCTTGTGGGGTGGGACTGGTTATTAACTCCCCTTCCATTGTGTACTTTGATAGCTTCCTTTGCACTAGCTTGGCCTCATCTGCCTTACTCACTTCTGCGTTTTTCATCCTGCCATAGTCTACAGTGGTGCACTATTGTGAGCTGTATTTCTGGCCATCCCTTTGCTTCCATCCCTACCAATTTTTTCAGACTCTTCTGTACTGGCTCTGGTAATCTCTGAACTAAGATATGATAGAATATAGCTATCTATTTGTCCCAGGGCTCTCGAGTTTCAAGGCGCCAGAATACTTGAATCTCCTGAATGTTCTGAACGGGATCTTCGTCTTCCCGCATTTTGCGTGATGTGATTGTCTTAATGTTTGACGTGTCTGGGTATTGTTTTTGTAATGCTTGCCACACTGCTGCTCTGCAATTGGCAAATGGCGACCCATCATGTGCTGTGTTCTGTATCGTCACCCCTGGGAACCCTGCCCTCTTCCATATGTCTTGAGCTGCGTCACCCAGTATTGAAACTAATAATCACTTTACGTCGCCCACTGCCAGTCTGTGACCCGCTGTCAGTTTCTCGATCTCAAAAATCCATTTCCCAGCTCCTGCGCTCAATGATGGTAACCTGCATTTCGCTCTCTCCTTATCTGTGTGTTTCCAAGGCAAATACTGAGTTCTCGTTCCTCCCCTCTCTAGTAATGGCATCTGTGAGTATGCTGCCCTCTCTTCCGGTGTCTTTCGGTACGGTCTAATTTGTATAGGCCCGCTCTCGTCTTCAATGCTGTGCATATCTCTACTGGTTCTAGGGAGGGTAGGTACTCATTTTCATTCGTCATGAGCCCTAGACAATTGTCCCCTTGAACGTGCTAGCGCTGTTTCTTTCCTCCTACATCCTGTGAGATCCCCAAGTCTGTTCACATATGTGTTGTGTGGTGCACCCGTCGTTCGCTTGCTCCGCGTGCTCTACTACATTGGCCCCTCCTTCTCCCCGTCCGTGGGACCTACACTCCCATGATCCCCATTCGTCTGACCGTATAGAGTAGGGTCGGCTTTGCCCTCCCCCTCCTCGACACCACTGTGTCTGTCATGATTGTCCGATCCCGTGTCCATGTTGCTACAAAAGTAATCAGTAAGTTAGTCTCCTTGATGTGGAGTTGGTGCAAGTTTCATGCTAAGATCAATGTCTCCTAGATTGTAGTCCCTACTGCCCAGGCCCCTACGCCTGTCCCACTGTCTACCGCTGTGCTCCTGCCTCGGAAATTTGTACTATATGGCTCTACTCGTCTCTTCCTCATGTTTTTTTCTCTCCCAGTCTATTGCTACTTGTGTCTTTACTGCCCTTATTGCACGCTAGTCTTCCACCTGTCATGGTCGCTCTATCGCTCGTCTACTCAACTTTCTCTGTTCCCTCTCTGCTAACTTGCATTTTTCTTGCTCCTTCTGCCTCTCTGCCTTCTCCCTCTCCTGTTTCTCTCTCATCTCCCTTTCCTCTCTCTTCCTCTTCTTCAGATCCCTCTCTATTCTATTCTTCACGTTCCCTCTCCAAATGCTCTCGCTCCTCTTCCCTTCTTCGCTCCCTATCTTCCTGCTCCAATTTCTCCTCTTTTCCTCTCTGTCTTCACGTTCTCACTTCCCTGTCCTCCTCCCTTCTATCTTCCTCTGCCATGAGTTCTTCATTCTGCCATCCCGGTCCCTCTTTTGGCTTTTTATTGCCTCTGTTGCCCCTTCTGCCTCCCCATTTGTTTTCCCTTTAAGTTTTAGGAGTACCTGTGCTGCTATCCACTCATTCGTACTTATGCCCTTGAATTCTTCCTTCGCGCGCTGTAGCCCCTCCTCGCTTGCTCCTGCACCACCAGCTGGCTGCCCTGCGCCTTTTGCCTTATCCTCTTTACTGTATAGTGGTGGTTTGTATGTGGGATTTGAGTACCCCTCTGCTGCCCTCAATTCCCTAATTGGGTACTTCCCCTGTTCGTCTGTGTCATCAGATACTACACTTGGAGGGGGTGGTGCGGAAGGGTGTGGTCCCGCTTCCTTCACCTCATGCTGGCTTAGCATCCACCGACGCCTCACCTTCCCCCTCTCCCTCCCGAAACATGAGCCACAACTCAAATATGGCCATGCGTTTGGTTAGCTTCTTCCCCTTATAACTACCCTGTATATGTGTTAATAGCGATTGCTGCACTTCTTTGGAGCTACTGCCACAAGGCGGCCATGGTTTTGTTAATTTGCCTTCTGTAATTTTGGACCATTCTATACTATACTTAGAAATGTTCTCTTTGTAAGGTGGCAGTGTCTTACACAAATGCTGAATGGGAGTAATCCCCCCACTGATGGTACCTCCTTTACCTGACCTCAAGTTGCGGTTTTCGATGATTCGCTGTTAAATAAAGGGGTTACAAGACACCAACGGTACTTTTCAATTTCTACGAGCCTCTCTGGCTCTGCACCTCATTGGGCGTGCTCTGCGCACCAACCCTCCTTCACAATTGCTTCCACCTCAGGCACACCACCACAATCCTGCTGATGCGCCTTACATGCACCGCCACTGGTTCACCTCGTCTGCCAATCCTAGGTTCTCAACACTAGCTCTTCACCGTCTCAAAAACTCGGTGTCCTATGTGTAACCCTAAGGGTGATGTCACCAAGCTAAATTTCCAATACAGGGAGATGGATGATCGTGCACACACAACAATGACCCGTTAATCAAACCCCACAGCTGTCTTCAATCAAACCCCACAGCTGTCTTCCTGCTCTCCAGAGCAGAGTATACCAATATTCTCTTGTGAGCGAACTGCACCCTTTGCGTTGCCTAACATGTGACATGCCTCTCTCCAGGAGACTTTACCAAATTCACCTTCCGCAATCTAGGATAGCTCTAGGTAGCCCTCACGGGAATACCATCATCTATGACCAGAGCCCAACGCCCAACCCACAGGAATACTTTATTCATAAACTCTTGTCATCCAAGCCCTCTAAAACCGAATGTGACCTAAACTTAGTAAAGGGTACTTCTACATCCGCTCCAATCCCTACTAAAATACTAGACAATACTCTGACAATACATGGTAATACCTCATCGCAGCAGCAGCAGCACACCACGGAGGAGGGCAGGAGTCCCAGCCTCTCGAGCCCAGGAGCGGCTCCAACTACACACGGTTCAGCCGTGCACCGGATTGCCCTGCCACTCTGAAATCCTCAAAGGTGAGGTCCGCCGATACCAGATAGGTATGCCCCTTGAGCACACCTTTAAGCCAAACGCCGTGATTTCCCTTTGAAGCGCACCGCATCCAGAGAATCGCCTGACCTTGGCAGATTCTTCCGCCTGACTGAGCAATGGCGGGCGCATCGCGGCACCAGAGCGAGGCTCTGACCGCGTGGATCAGCTGTTGAACATCCGAAGCTCCTAGATACCAATCCTCTTCCGCCGGCAGGCGGAAACGCCGGCCTCACAACAAAGGCCCATACTAAGGCCCCTGTTTGCCCCTCCACACTCCCTCATCGCAGCAGCAGCAGCACACCACGGAGGAGGGCAGGAGCCCCAGCCTCTCGAGCCCAGGAGCGGCTCCAACTACACACGGTTCAGCCGTGCACCGGATTGCCCTGCCACTCTGAAATCCTCAAAGGTGAGGTCTGCCGATACCAGATAGGTATGCCCCTTGAGCACACCTTTAAGCCAAACGCCGTGATTTCCCTTTGAAGCGCACCGCATCCAGAGAATCGCCTGACCTTGGCAGATTCTTCCGCCTGACTGAGCAATGGCGGGCGCATCGCGGCACCAGAGCGAGGCTCTGACCGCGTGGATCAGCTGTTGAACATCCGAAGCTCCTAGATACCAATCCTCTTCCGCCGGCAGGCGGAAATGCCGGCCTCACAACAAAGGCCCATACTAAGGCCCCTGTTTGCCCCCTGTTAGCACGCTGGAGTGCGCTACTCTGCCCGTACTCATACCTGCAGTATGATCTCTATGCCAACATCACAACTGAAGGCCGGAGGAGTAGGAGATCCCGCAACCCATTGCAGGAACAGCAGGTTTCAGGAGCGTTGGTTACGAGCCCTGCCAGACGCAAGGTAGGCCATATGCCTCCCCTACCTGTACTCTAGATTCCAGCCACTTGCCTGTTTTGTTTTACTTTTTTTTTTCTCTGTCCTAGAGCGCTTGGGAACCCATATGGGCCCTCTCTAGCATACGTTATCCAGCCTGTTTACCATTGCCACATGTAGAAACAGTACATGTATCTCAACTTCTACATTGTGCCCTATGGTCACTAATAGACCACATTTGACTTGCATTGTGCCCTATGGTTGCCATATTTGACTTGCATTGTACCCTATGGTCGCTAATAGACCACACCTGCTCTGTACTGTGCCCTATGGTCACTAATAGACCACATTTGACTTGCATTGTGCCCTATGGTTGCCATATTTGACTTGCATTGTACCCTATGGTCGCTAATAGACCACACCTGCTCTGTACTGTGCCCTATGGTCGCTAATAGACCACATTTGACTTGCATTGTGCCCTATGGTTGCCATATTTGACTTGCATTGTACCCTATGGTCGCTAATAGACCACACCTGCTCTGTACTGTGCCCTATGGTCGATAATAGACCACATTTGATCTGCATTGTGCCCCTTGGTCGCTAATAGACCACACCTGCTCTGTACTGTGCCCTATGGTCGCTAATAGACCACATTTGATCTGCATTGTGCCCCTTGGTCGCTAATAGACCACACCTGCTCTGTACTGTGCCCTATGGTCGCTAATAGACCACATTTGATCTGCATTGTGCCCCTTGGTCGCTAATAGACCACATTTGACTTGCATTGTGCCCTATGGTTGCCACATTTGACTTGCATTGTGCCCTATGGTTGCCATATTTGACTTGCATTGTACCCTATGGTCGCTAATAGACCACACCTGCTCTGTACTGTGCCCTATGGTCGCTAATAGACCACATTTGATCTGCATTGTGCCCCTTGGTCGCTAATAGTCCACACTTACCCTGTACTGTGCCCTATTGTACCCTATGGTCGCTATAGACCACACTTGATCTGTACTGTGCCCTATGGTCGCTAATAGACCACACCTTCTCTGTACTGTGCCCTATGGTCGCTAATAGACACATTTGACTTGCATTGTGCCCTATGGTTGCCATATTTGACTCTCATTGTACCTTATGGTCGCTAACAGTCCACACCTGCTCTGTACTGTGCCCTATGGTCGCTAATAGACCACATTTGATCTGCACTGTGCCCCATGGTCGCTAATAGACCACACCTGCCCTGCACTGTGTCCCATGGTCGGTAATAGACCACATTTGACGTGCATTGTGCCCTTGTGCCTTGGCACTGTACCTAGCATGACAGCTGCATCTAGCCTGCCTGCTCTTGGCCTTTTCAAATCGCTACTGAAACTGTACCTAGCCTGATGGTTGCATCCAGCCTGTCTAGTCTAGTTTTAGCCACCTCAATTGCCATCGAAACTACTCCTATCGGATTATTATCCAGTCACTTAGCATGTACTCCCTGGGTCTTGCCTATAGGTCACCCTGGCTACCATTGTATATCGCCCTCCTCATCACATTAGGAATACAATCACCTAAAATAAGCACCAAAGTTAACACTCTGAGTCTTCGCACCACGTCCTATTCCATCCATTGCACCTGCCATATCATGCTCAACATACAACAACCTAATACTGAACTTAAAATGACCCACTATCCAGATAGCACCACTCTACAAAGGCCATGCAACACTGTAGACAGAAACCTTAGACTACGTGCTCGCCTGTCCAAACTGCATGAGCTCCCAGCCAAGAAGGCTGAACTATTAAAATCCCGAAATAAAATACAGTTACCCTTGAAGGGTATTGCGGAACCTACTAGGAAACAGCCTAAGCCCAACAGACCCAAAATAAATAACTCCAAACAGACTACTAAAGGTAGTCATAACACCACCAGCCCTAACGTAGCTGACCACAAACCATATCTCAAAGGCGCACTTATAAACGCCAGGTCGCTAGTCGCACACGCCACAGAGATCTCAGATATCATTGCCACAGACAAGTTAGACTTTTTGGCCATCTCAGAATCCTGGCTACATGATGCGGCTGGCCCAGCCTTATCACTAGCAGTCCCAGACAACTATACTATCCTACGCGCGGACAGACTTACCTCCCGAGGTGGAGGTCTAGCAATCATAGCTAAAACTAGCCTGGACATGAGGATCATCACTGCTACCAATTTGCAATCCTGTGAATACCTCACGGTCAAAATAGCCATCGCCAACTCCCAAACCCTAAACATCATCCTCGTCTACAGACCACCAGGTCCTATCGGAACCTTTTCTGAGGACATCTCGACATCCCTGTCCAATAACCTAAAAAATACATCCCAAACAATAGTGCTAGGAGATTTTAATCTAGGCTATAATGACAATAAGGACACCCAATCGTCAGCGATTGCTCTGACCTTGAAAGAGCTGGGATTCTCTCAAAAAGTTGAACTACCCACCCACAACAAAGGTCGCATCCTTGATTGGATAGCAGAACATAATTGCGAAGTTAATATTACGGATTCTGTACCGCAGATTTGGACTGACCACCACCTGCTATTATTCTCAGTGACAACCCATCGGGTCACTGCCCCGTCCTCACCTGCCCCACCTCTGTCAACGAGAAATAAAAAACTAATGACAGTAGAAAATCTGATGCCCGTTATAATACCAAAATTAAACGCACTACCTGACTGCATGGACCCTAATCTGTTAGTCGAGCATTATAATGCAGCCATGTCCTCAGCCCTGGATCACATAGCCCCGCTCAAACTAAGAAATAGCAAACCTAAAAAACACCTCAATTCTTGGTTCACGCCCCACCTAAAAAATCTTAGGCTGGCCAAAAGAAAACTTGAAACTCTTTGGAGACTTTCCCCATCAGTCAAAAATAAACTCAACCTCTCCAAAGCCTCCTCCCAATACAAGAAAGAAATATTATTAGCCAAACAAGAAACCTACAATACTAGAATATCCAACTCAAAATCTAGTGTCAAAGAACTGTTCAGCATTCTGAAAGAATTGGAAACACCCGTTGTACCCCAAGAAAACTGCACCAAGGATAAAAAATGGTGCTCTAGCATACAACTTGCTTTAACAAACAAAGTAGCAAACCTACAAACCAAAATTGCCATCAAGAAGGCATCACTAACACCACACATCCCTCAGAGATCAGCGCCACCGCCACAGTCCAAGTTGGGAGCCCGATTCTGCTTCTCTAAGGTATCGACCATAGAGGTAGAAAAGGTCATCCTGGGACTCAAACCGTCCAACTGCAAAGGCGACCAATGCCCAGCACAACTCATCAAGGATGCTGCAAGAGAACTGTCGCCATTTATAACCAAACTAATCAACTCTTCCTTTACCTCAGGTTCAGTACCGATCAACCTAAAAGAGTCCTGGGTACTGCCACTACTAAAGAAGCAAACCCTTGACCCCGCCATTCCGACTAACTTCAGACCCATCACGACTGTGCCCTTTCTTCTAAAAATTTTAGATAAAGTGGCTTACTTGCAAATTCAAAGCTTCCTAGAGTCTAACCACTTACTTGGAACCCGTCAATCAGGATTCCGCCCGCAACATGGGACCGAGACATCGTTAATAGACCTTAAGGCCCAAATAGACGATTGCAGAGACAATGGCCAAGCGGCCCTACTTCTCCTCCTGGATCTATCGGCGGCATTCGACTTAGTGGATCACACAGTCCTCTGTAGTCACCTCGACTCGGCAGCCCACTTTTCAAAAGAGGCCATAATTTGGATCAAGTCATTCCTGAGTAATCGGACCATGAGAGTCTTCGCTCCATCAGCCTCAGCAGATCCAATCCCCATAACATGCGGTGTTCCACAAGGGTCTTGTGTGTCACCCACCCTCTATAACGTCTTCACGAAGCCTCTCTTTGATGAAATGGATCATCTGGGTATCGCCTACACTAACTACGCAGACGATACCCAGATCCTCCTCCCGCTCTCAGGAGACTACGCCAAGGACCTGGCTCTAGTGAACAGGATCTATAGCATCGTTCAGGCATGGATGGCCACACACGGCCTATGTCTGAACGATGATAAAACTGAGCTTATCATCCTGGGCACCACTACCTATATATCCAAACTCAGCCCTGATTACGACAACTTCATTATTGATGGGAACAACATAAAAGTAGCTCATGAAGTAAAAACCTTAGGATTTTACCTAGACGCCACCATGAACTTTACCAAACAAGTTAACTCTCTAGCTTCTGCCACAGCATATACATGCAAACTTATCAGAGCGAGCAAACAATTCCTCTCTACAGATAGTTGCATCACACTTGCCAGAGCCTTGATACTATCCAAACTAGACTATTGTAATGGACTTTACATTGGAGCTAATAAACAGACCATCCACAAAATTCAAGTGCTCCAGAACAATGCTTTGAGAGCAGCACTCAAGATGAATAGAAACGAGCATATATCGTCTACAAGAAGAGAATACAAATGGCTCGCCACCGTAGACAAAATTCATCTCAAAATCGCTTCCCTCACCCACAAATGTATCAACAACAAAGCTCCACCTTACCTCATGGATAGATTACGTAAAAGGACCTCTTCCAGACCTACCAGAGTAGCCAACGCAAACTGCCTCCAAGTCCCGCGCTTCAAACTTGCCACTATAGGAGGAAATAGCTTCCCGGTTAAGGCCGCGCAATTATGGAACTCCCTCCCCCATGACGTCAGAGAACCTCAGCCTTTTGCAAAATTTAGACAAAACCTCACTAGGTGGCTGAGAGCTAAATGACAGCTAACTAGTCCACTTGTCACACTGTACATTACTGTATATAACTATATATTACGTGAACAGGAGCATGCTCCTTGCTCCCTTGTCCTTGATCTCTCCCTGTTCATATCTGCTTGCTGTAATATTGTTTTTGTCTACACCTCCTGCCTTTTCCTGTACTTGCAATTAGCCGAGCATATCTGTAACCAAGCTCAGCGCATCTCTGTACCTCCATCTGATTTCTATGTACCTGTAACTAAGTTGAGCATATCCTTGTCTGTTTGCGCCCTGATACTCCAGGGTATGGCGCGCTATATAAATAATAAACTAAACTAAACTAAACTAAACAATACCCCCCGATACTCTGCACCCTGCCTCACACCCACACTTGCTGTCAGTCTGGATCAATACTTACGTTCCGTGCTGCACTGATGCTGCCCGGCTGCCGACTTCCCCGTCAAGGTGCTTGGATCCCCGTCTTGCTCAGCCTGGACAACTCGCCGATCTCCGGCGGGATGAGTTCCAAAACGGCTCCCGACGGCCTTTGAAATTATTATACATTTCCCGTTCTTCTTGAAATACACACAAGGGTCCCACAGCCTCTCGGGTTCAGCAGCAAAGGGGTCGGCTTAGTGCCCGGCTGGCGCAGGCAACCATCCTCTGGCTACTACTTTGTTGGGACAAACTCCCAGGTAGGTTCGAGGGGTACTAGGAGTTCACGGACTTGTTGAAGGCTAACACTTTCCCTTCCTAAAAGGAACACAGGCCCAGATGGACACATAGTTCAAACTGTGGTTTATTACAGCCAAAACCAACAGGGATCAGTACAAGAGAATCCTGGAACATCTCAGATTTCTGGCTCGCAGGCCAGTTTTGTATCCTGATGGTGTCGTGATGTCACAGCCTGGCCCCCTCTCCAGAAAACCTATCGTCTCCTGGGATTGGGAGTTGAGTGGTAGTCTACCTATAGTGGACTCTATACATGTTAGTTCACTGGCTCTTGCATGTCAGGTGGCTGGCCTGGCCCATTCCCGATTATCTGATACTATACAATGCTGCAATGTGAGGATCTTACCATTGGTTCTTGCCCATTGCTACCCACCCCTAGGGTCCTGAACTGTGATTGGCTAGAGCTGATCTCCCCAGGCCTTGGATCTGAAATGGTTCTCAGCTCGAGGTGTACCTTTTCAAAGTAATAAGTATAACTATGTGTCTGCATTATAACTCGTGTGCACCACCAAAGTCTATGGGAGTGCTCGTTCACAAAACGCAACCCTCGTCTCTTGCTTTAACAACTTTGTTGCAAACCTCTTTCCCAGCGTCGGTTTTGAGTCATCATCCAAGCTGCCGAGTCGCTTGTTCAGAGAAAGTTTTTGGGGTTTCTGGAGCTCCAAATTACTCTGATTTATGTGGATTTATTCATATTTATTGCAGCTGGTGTTACTGCCATTCAGGGAATGGAATGTCACTCGTATCTTGATGGCCTTGGCAGCCAGCCCTCGTCCCACACGGTTGCTCTCCTGTTCAGTCTGAATTCAGCTTAGCTTTTACTGAGAAGTTTGTGGCCTACTGTGATTTTTGTGTTATTCTATAGTTCTCCATATGTTTAGTAATACATTGGTTCTGTCAGGTTCCATTGGTGCTCCTGCAGTTCCATTAGTTTAGTTGCATGTAAGCATCTGCAAGCTTGATCGGGATATTTTGCTTCTTGCGGTTTCTATGTTGCTGCGGTTAAGCTAATGACAAATTAATAAAGCAAAGGCAGTATGTATATGTATCCGTTCTCTAAAGTATAGAACTATTCCCCATGTGTTTTTCATGTATTCGGGTGTGTGTGTGTCCCGCTGTGCAGATGACACGTGTGCTTGGTGTCTAAAGCTGCTATGTGGTGGTGTCTCTAGTGATGTCAGTAGCTTGGCTTCTTGGTGCTTTAGTCAATACTGCCAATTGAACTCTCCTTAGTCGCAGTTTGAGGCTCCTCGTCCATTCTAGGCAATGTTTGAACTGCACCTGGGCTATAGGGTTGGCTGAGTGGGTACCTTTCAACATACTTGTCTGTCCTAGGAGCGCTAGGAATCGGTCCAAAATGGTATGGGCGATCGTGGTATCTGCGTTTCTTCTTCTGGGCCATGTATCTTGTGGGAGGGGTAGCAGGGGTAGGATTTGCCCATCCCTCATCAGTACATCTTCAAACCTACTTCCCTATCTGAACTCATTGTTAATTTAGGGATGACATTTCAACACAGTCGGGGATCAAAAACTAGACAAATATAGTGATATTTTCCAGCCACCTTCTATGTTCTCGAACGATCGACCACATAGTAAATATGTACGATCTCAATGATGTTTGGAGAGCAGAACATCCAGTAGCGTGAGAATGTTACTTCTAGTCCCATGTGCATAATGCTGCCTCCTGGATCAATATGATTTGTGTCAAGCTGTATGATGAACCTAGCATGCATAAACTGGCGAATGATGACAATGTAGACTCATACCCGACCCTGATGAAATGTCTTCCTGTACCTAAGATGATGATAGATGTAAGGAATTCCCCTCGTGTAGATGTTTGTTGGGAAATCAAGAAAAATGTTTTAAAAAAAAAGGTTTGATGACCTGGCCTCATGATTCAGCAATGCTTCCTGGCATTTTTTCGGATCACTACCCTGTGATGAGTAGCTTTAAAATATCAGGAAAATGGAGTTTCAGCAGGGGCTGAAGGCTCAAACCAAAGTCACTTTGTGATACTGTGTTTAAGGACTTGACATGTAAAGCCATAGTGGAATTCTTTAAAGTGTGGGTAGTTTGGGAAACTTTCAAGGGTTACATTCATAGCATGTACATTTCAAGAGAGGCCGTTGACCTCCAAGTAATCAGAAATACCCTGTACAAAAGCTAAAAGACTATTAAAGCATTAGAAAGTGATTATGATTCCACCAAAGACCCTAAAGTATTTTTGCAGATCCGTCAAGAGATGGATCAGTTTCAAGATAACATTACAAGAGAGGTCAAGTTCCTAGTGGGAGAAGTGCAGGTCAAACAATACAGAGAGGGTGAAAGACTCAGTAGAACCCTGGCTTGGGCAGCAAAGAGCACCAGAGAGTGCCACCTTATCGAAGGATTTAGGATGGAGGGTGGCTTTTAAAGTGAAAAGGTAGAGGATGTAAACTTTTCATTCTTTAACTATTACTCTGAAATATACAGGTCCAGACTTGCTCAACCAACGCCAAATGTGAAATCCTGTCTGGATCGGGTTTGGGGGGTGGGTGTGGGGGGTCTGTTTTGATCAGAGAGCACCCAATGAGAAATGTTTATCAAACCCACATAAGAAGCTGAATTGCAAAAGGCAATTGCAGAGCTTCTGAATGGAAAATCCCCTGATCAAAGACATTGCTTTCATCTGTGTGGGTGCGCCAGCCGCTTGGCTGGCTTTGATTATTCACATACTAAAGAAAGGTGTGGCAAATGGGCTCCTGGGCAGCACTGCAATATGATTCTCACTGCACGCCACGAGTTGCTGTTAATATGCAACCAGGCTTCTATTCCCTGCCCCTGTGGTTATGAGTATGACTCTAGTTCCACGTGTTCCTCCAATCACCTTTCACCTTCCTGTAGCTCTCACTTGATGCACTCCAAGAAGTCCCCCTCCATGCCCAACCAGACCTGAGAAAAAGGTAAGTGTTTGCATGCATGTTTTGCAGTGTATGTGGGTGCAGGAGTGAATGTGTGCACAATGGGGCGGATGAAAGTATAAGTGTGTTTGTATGTGTGCTTCTCCAAGACTGGTAAAGTGTGTGCAAGTGTGATAAGTGAATGTGTGACAGTGGAAGGGGCAGCACTGGCACGTCAGTGATATAAATTGGCATATATTTTGGCCACAGTATCATGAAAGATTTACAGAGGAAATGCCTGCAGATATTGTTAGAGCAACATCAGGAAAGTGATTTACAGTAACTGTCGTCATTTTGAGCCTAGTATCTTGAAACGGACTTAAAGGGGTAATGTTGCATATATTTCTGGTGAGGAAACATGCAAGTGATTTACAGTGGGAATGCTGCCTTGCATATGGGGAGCAACATCAAAGTGATTTACAGTGTTAATGTCTAAATTTAGTGTGGGTGTTGCATCGTTAAAGTGGTTCACAAGGCCATTCTGGCATATATGGTTGACACAGGCATCGGGGAGCATGCTCCTGCGTTTTGTTAGGGGCCTGGCATTGTTTGGATTGTTTCATGTGTAACCCTAGAGAATTGTTGTAAATCATATCTTTATACTCAATTGTACAGTAAAATGCACTATGTCAATCCATTATTTTAAACCAGTTCTCAAGGCAAGCCACCAAGTGCCTCTCTGCATAATTCACGGGCCCCTCGCTACGCCTGGTCACTGGCACAGTTTGAAATGCTCCATCCACTGAAAACATTCATCGGCCACCAATGAGTTTGAATCATTTATAATACAGGTGCCCCCACCAGAGGCACCTCAGTGCCCCCCATTATAGTTAAGAGGCCTGCAATTTGAAGGACCTTTATTGAAGGTCCATACGGAATTGGGTCCTCTCTCCTATACACACAGATCACCCACCACTTGACAGGAAAATGATTAACTGGCACAACTGTTTCGAGGAACTGTGCACTGCAACTGTTTGAGTTTCTTGATAGAATTCAGCAAGCATGCAGCCATTTACACAACCGAGCAGAAACGCCTCACTCTGACTGGGCTGTAATGACAGCTCAATGTAATAATAACAAGGGGATGTGAACCACACTGTTAATCACATGGCTGAAGGGCTGGACTAACATACAATGGTTTAAACATTTTAAACACTACCATAGAATGTAATGTTTTGTCTACTAATGCTTTGTTTTGATGTGGGGATGCAGCAGTGTGAGTTGCACGCACAACAGTGTGGTAACTATAAACAAAAGGTTCTAAAGACTGAACACTGTGCCCGCCTGACCCCTAGATAACATTGCCCAATGTTGCCACTCTGTCTCAAGAGCAAACACCCAGCATAGGATAACTTGCATATGTGCCAGCGTTATATTAACAAAACCCATTGACAGAGGGAGCTAGAATAGCCATAACCCAGCAAGGGGTCAGTTTCCCTGAAAAGTGGGAAAGGAGGGTAGTGAGGGGAATGGTGGCAGGTTAATCTATAACTGGGATTGGCGGAACTATTCCACATAGCTCCCAGAGTAGGAAAGAAGGATCTAGTTGTCAATGACTTGAAAAAGATCAGGAAAAAATTGGTTCCTCTCAGCAAAAATCTAACCCCTTTACAACAACGCAGTTACACAGCTGGGTGCTATGACGGATTATATTATTAAACCGTCCGACAAAGGGAAAAATATAGTAATCATGAAGACTATATAAAAGAGGCCCAAAGACAACTAATGGATAAAGACTGTTATGCAAAATTGATGGACAATCCTTCACAGGCCACGAGTAACAAACTATGTGAACTTTTACAAATATGGAAAGAGAGAGGCATGTTAGATGAAGATATATGTACATTCTTACTTCCTAAATTCCCTGTTATTCCAACGATTTATTTTCTGCCTAAAATGCATAAAAGTTTGACAAGGCCCCAGGGCAGATCAATTGTAAAATAACTCAAGATACATAGACGAGACTTTGGTTTCTTTTGTGACTACCCTGCCCTCATATCTAAAAAATACCAAATATTTCTTGAGTCGTATAGAAGGTATACCATGGGAATCTACCTACTTACGACATTAGATGTAGTCTCCCCCTACACGTCGATCAAACACTCTGATGGCCTTAATGCATGCAAATATTTTTTGTACACCAGATCCATGAATTATCTGCAACATGGGTGTATGATACTTGAGATGATTACTCTGCCTGACCAATAAATGATTCCTTTTTAACAGAGTTTTTTTTATTCAACTTCAAGGCACCGCTTTGGGCACTACTTTTGCCCATTCGAATGCCAATTTGACAATGGGCTGGTGGGAGAAGTTTGTGGTCTGGCATCCCAGAAATGGCCAATACACAGCAAAGATAGCTTCATGGCTACATTATATTGATGATTTCTTTGTTATTTGGGAAGGCACCAGTTTGGAATGGTTGGACTTTGTAAAGATACTAAACATTAACTAACTTAATTTGAAATTCACTGAGAGCCACAACAAGACTGCTATCGTATTCTTGGATATTCTTGTTACTGTGGCTCAAGGTGAATTGACCACTAGTTTGTAGAAGAAGCCGACCAGTTCCAATATACCACTCCATGCCAAGAGCAACCACGCCACAGCCCTGAAGTGGAGTATCCCATATGGTGAATTCATCCGAATACATAGAAACTGTTCGGAAATTGACATCTTTGATAGCGAATGTGCCCTGATGGCGCAAAAGGTTAAACATCGGGGCTACCTGTCATGACCCTTGCCCCTGGCCCTCACTGGCAAGTCAGCCTTCCAGTTAGGGCCAGGTCAAAGGCCTTAAAACCTCATCCAAGAATCTCTTGGAGTCAGTCCTGGCGCCTTTGGCACCAGGCTCATAACCATCATGAAGATCAACATTAGAATGGGACTATTTATTTGGGACTATTTAACTGGGGGGGGGGGTGGTTCAGCCAACCAACATGGAGGCACACACATAGCTCAGTTACAAGGAACTGAGCTTTGCGGTCTAGTCTTTTGGGTGTGGCAGGCCTAGGACTACTTTACCTGGACTACTTTGGGTGTGGCAGGCTTGGGACTATTTTACCTGGACTACTTTACCTGAGACTATTTAAACCACACCCAAACAGCAGAACATGCTTTGCCTTATTCTGTTATGGGCAGTGTAACACTCACCGTATCCAGTTCTTTGATGCCAGCTTACCTGAAACCAAGGACCTGCAGAGAGAGAAAGAACACTACGAAACTTACCTGGAACAGTATCCTGTCTTCAGTCCATCGCCGACTTCAGTTTCACTCACCTGAAGGTACGAATTCCATCATCCGGCACTGCATGCATCCTGGAATACCATAACCTGGAAAGAGGAGAAAGAAAGACAGCATTAGTAAGCGTTTACTCACGTTTCCGCCCAAAAGACAAAAGCCACACAATTCTTACCTGGTGTGGCGCTGCCCGATGACGGGCTTACGCGGCGGCGTGACGTGTCATGCCGCCGCGGTGTTATAAAGGGGGCGTTCCCGGCCGCGGGAGAGCGACCGGGAAGCCCGAACAGGAAGGACTGGTGCCCGTGTGAGTCCTTTATGTTGAGGGGCTTACGGGACCGCGTGGGGGCTCCGACCCGCCCCCAACAGTGGCGACGAGTGGTGAGGGAGACCCGGGCCCAGCGGTGAAATCCTTTGGATACATTTTTTCAAATGGAAGCGGAACGAAGCTTCGCTTCGCTTCATGCCGGGTCGCGGGACGCACACGCGGCCGGCGGCCATTTTGTTTTATAGGCCGTGAAACTTCACAAGGCTCCGGTTTGGAGCGTGAAGGCAACACGGGCCTAATTCTTGGAAATATTGATAGCAGGAAGTATAACCTGCATGCACATGCCTGTTTTGTGCATTTTAACCCAGTTTTGGGACTCCTACATCGTGTGAAAGCTAGGAGAAGGACTAACATGACAGGGCCTGTCTAGGCCAATCCATCGCCTCAGCTCAATTTTTGGAACTCCCAGGTCTATTTGGACTACGGCAAGGTGGATTCACAGTGTTCTCTTTGTCCCCTTCATCATCAGAGCGCTGTGGCTTCTTCTTTGTCTCCTTCATCATCAAGTTTGGCTGCTCTGGGTGTCTTTTTCTTTTGTGCCTCCATTGGTGCCCTATCCGGAAGCCTCCCCCAGTTTGAACTGTTCGTGTGCCTGGAAAGGAAGGGGTGAGTTGCACTATGATGGTGGGAGTTTGAGTCGCGGCCCTCAGGACAGTAGGTGGGGATGCCTGTGCGCTCAAGCCCATGGGTGACTCTGAGGATTCAGACAGTGATGTTGCAGCTGCGTCACTCCCCCGCGATCGTGGCCAGGCAGCGGCTCAACAACAGGCTGTCCTACCTCCGGTGATTCAAGCCCCTGCAGGACCGCTACCTGGACAACCAGGACTTCCCATCATGGCTCAAGCACGAGCACCCGCGGCCCATGCCGCCTATCAGCCCATCCCGGAGTTCGATGCATCGGGCCCACCCTCGAGCATGGGGCCCCGATGGAGAAGATGGGTGAGTCGCCTTGACATGTATTTCAGGGCTGCAGAGGTGACGGATGACGACAGCAGAATTGCCACCATGCTGTACTCGGCAGGGCCGGCAGTCCAGGAGATATTTGAATCGCTTACACCTATTAATAACTCTTATGATGCGGCCAAGGCGGCACTCCTTGCACATTTCCTTCCCCTTGCAAATGTGGATTATGAGAGATTCGTCATGCTCTCGGCTAAGCAGAAGGAAGAGGAGACACTGGACACTTTTTATGGTCGCCTACGCCGCCTCTCCCTCGGATGCGCATGGGGGGATGCAGACGACATGATGCGCACGATGCTGATCCAGGCATGCTCCTCTGGCAAGCTCAGGAGGCAAGTCCTGAGAGAGCCGGGCATCACGCTGCCCCGCATACTGGAGCTGGGCAGGTGCCACGAGGTAGCAGAATCTCGAGCCAACAAGATGGAAGCAGGGTCTGCTACCTCGTGGCACCTGCCCAGCTCCAGTCAGAGGAGAGGAGGTGTGTGTCGAGGTCAGAGGAGGTGTGTGTCGTGTGGCGAGGTGGCCGAGGAGTGAGACGCCCGGGTGGAGGACCCCGAGACAGGGCAGGAAGAGCCGGGGAGTCGTGCCAGAAGTGTGGGTACGACCTCCCTCACATGGCAGAATGCCCGGCGGTTGGAAAAACCTGTGGGAGGTGTGGACTGGCCGATCACTTCTCGAGAGTATGTCGTGCAGCCATGCCGGTAATGGTGCCGAGAGGTCAGGCACGGACGTGGACTCCGCGCCAGAGCCAACCGCCCAGTGTAGCCCAGGTAGTACAGGGTGAAGTCGAGTCCCATGCTGAAGGAGCCGAAGAGGAAGATGAGGAGAACATCTTTTTCGTCTCCAGCGTGGGAATACTCAAAGGAAAAAGCAGGAGACAGCCGAGATGTGTGGTGGAGATCAACCACTCCCCAGTCCCAGTGCTCGTTGACACAGGCGCCTCAGTCAATGTGATGGCCAGAGGGCATTATGACTCTCTCAAACCCCTCCCAGGTCTGGTCACACCGAAGGCCCGCATATTTGCTTTTGGGGGTCAGGAACCGATACCGCTAGACGGTGCCTTCGTGGCAGATGTGGAGCATGATGGCTCACAGATCAAGGCTCGATTCTATGTGACCCCGGTGAGCAGCAATACCTTGCTCAGCTGTGCAGCTGCGGAGGCCTTGGGTATCGTCAGCTTTGCATACTCCGTCCACCTGGAGGACATTAATGATCTCCTTGACAAATATGCTGCACTCTTCAGTGGGATCGGAAAGATGACTGGGGAACCAATTCGACTACACATCGATGAGTCGGTGCAGCCCATCGCATTGAAACACCGCCGAGTACCATTCCATTTAAGGGAGCAGGTCGATAAGGAGCTGGACAACTTGGTGAGCCTGGATATCATCGAGAAGGTTGAAGGCCCAACCCCCTGCGTGTCTCCGATCATAGTGGCCAGAAAGCCCAAGCAACCCGACTCGGTACGCATCTGCGTGGACATGAGGCTCCCCAACAAGGCGAACAAAAGGGAGCGGCATTTTACACCAACGATCGATGATATCATTGCTGATGTTCAAGGGGCTCGATTTTTCTCGAAACTGGACCTCCGAGCCGGGTATCACCAGGTCGTCCTTCATCCAGAGTCCCGGTACATAACGTTTACCACCCATCGGGGACTGTATCGATACAAGCGGTTGAGCTTCGGAGTATCGTCTGCCGCTGAAGTGTTCCAAAATATCATCAGGGGCGCCCTAGCAGATCTGGAGGGCGTCCTTAACATTAGCGATGATATTTTTGTATTCGCCAAAACCGAAGTCGATCACATGAAGAGGCTCGGTAAGACTCTGAAACGACTTCAATCATTGGGCCTCACCCTTCACAGGGAAAAGTGTGAATTCATGCGCTCCTCTATTGAATTCTTCGGCTTCATATTCAAGGAAGGGGGGTGTCGCCAGACCCGAAAAAGGTCCAGGACATCAAAGCGGCGAAAGCCCCCGAGTCTGTGACGGACGTGAGGAGTTTCCTGGGGATGGTAACCTACTGTGGGCGGTTCATCCCGAACTTAGCCTCGAGATCTGAACCACTCCGGGCGCTGACCAAGAAAGAGTCACCATGGCATTGGGGCCCTCTCGAACAGGCCGCCTTTGAGGACATTAAGGGTGCCCTCACAACGGTGGACACCATGGCGTTTTTTGACCCCGCATTGGAATCAGAGATCGTGGTCGATGCAAGTCCTTTCAGGTTGGGAGCAGTGCTGACTCAAGTGGACCGCAACGGGATTGTTCGACCTGTGGCATATGCTAGCAAAGCACTCACCGAAACGGAACAGAGGTACTCCCAGATGTGGGGATGCAGACATTTCCGGCTCTATGTTTTGGGACGTCCGGTGACGGTGGTAACTGACCACAAACCACTGCTTCCAATACTGGTGGGCTCCTCTTCAAAACCACCGGCTAGAATCGAGAGGTGGATGCTCGCCCTCCTGGAGTATTCCGTCGCCCTGGTGTATAGGCCAGGGTACAACAATGCCGCAGACTACCTCTCTCGTCATCCGGGAGTGGGTGGGGGAGAGGGGTATGACACCTGCGGAGAAGAAGCAGACAGTCATGTACGTATGGTGGTGGAGGCGGCAACCCCAAATGCGATGTCCCTAGAGGAGTTGGAGGCTGCGGCAGCTGAGGACGAGTGCTTTCGAATCTTGAAGGACTCGATGCGTAATGGGTCTTGGAAGTCCATCCTCGAAGCTGTGGCCGGGCGCACGCAAGAAGCCAAAACAGTACTGGAGCAGTTGTGGAAGGTGAAGGAGGAGTGCTACTCCAGGGTGACCGGATTGTTGTTCCACAGTCAAAGGTGAGCGATGTGATCAGTCTCGCCCACCATGGACATCAGGGCGCCGCCAAGACCAAGGCGCGGCTCCGTTCGAAAGTCTGGTTTCCGGAGTTGGAGAAAAGGGTGGACGACTTTGTGGCGGCATGCGTATGGTGTCAGGCGGCCTCTCCTCTGCAACGAGAGCCTGCCATTGAGGCAATGCCCCGAGGCACGAGGCCATGGGAGATCGTCCACGCTGACTTTGGCTCAACATCAGTGGGCACCCACTTCCTGGTAATAGTTGATGAACACTCGAGATACCCGGAGGTCGAGTTCGTTGAATCTGTGACCTTTGAGCATGTGGTGGTAGCGATGGAGAAAATATTTGCGGCCCATGGTTTTCCCCACACTCTATGCTCTGACAACGGATCGCCCTTCCAAAGTGAGCGGTTCTCCGAGTTGATGGAGAGCTGCGGAATACAACACAGGAAGATATCCCCACTGTGGCCCCGAGCGAACGGGGTTGCTGAGAGACTGATGCGGACTCTGAACAAAACCTTCCGAATTGCTCAGGGGCAGGGTCAATCATTACAACGCGCCCTCTATCAGTTTCTGCGGGTGTACCGCACCACCCCACATGCCGCCACGGAAGTGGCTCCGGCAGAAGTGTTATTCAAGAGGTGCCCCCGGGGGCTGTTGCCGGAAGTTGGGGAGAAAGAACCTGGGGTCATCGATAATCAGCGGGTGGAGGCTGAAAGGCGAGTCCGAACTGAACAAGAAAACCTGCGCAGGGGTCTCCGACCTCAAAGACTTGAACCGGGAGATGAGGTCCTCATCCGCAACCGACACCCCCACGGGAAGCTCTCACTCCCCTATGAACCGGAGCCATTGGATGTAGTGGCAGTGAAAGGGTCCATGATGACGGCCTCGGATGGACGATCTGCTGTCACCCGAAATGTGAGTTTCTTCAAGAAGCTGGGTGATCCACGAACTGAAACCCCGCCCGAACCTGATCCACCAGACATGCCTGCTGGCGGAGGCCTCTGTGACGAGGTACCCGAATCCCCAGTCTGGGGAGAAGCGGCGGAAGGACGTCACATGCCGGAGGTACCCCCAGAGGGCTGGGCGAGGGAAACCTACCTACCTCAGCGAATATGTCGTGGGACAATTGGTTAGTGAACTGGGGTGAAAGGATCTGGGTGGATGACATTAAAGGGGTTTTGGGTGTGCAGTAGTGTTTATGATAGATGTGTGGTTTTCTGGTTAATAAAGTTAATGTTAATGTGTTTTGTTGTTCCTCCCGGAAAAGGAGGAGTGTGGCGCTGCCCGATGACGGGCTTACGTGACGTGTCATGCCGCCGCGGTGTGTATAAATAAGGGGGGCGTTCCCGGCCGCGGGAGAGCGACCGGGAAGCCCGAACAGGAAGGACTGGTGCCCGTGTGAGTCCTTTATGTTGAGGGGCTTACGGGACCGCGTGGGGGCTCCGACCCGCCCCCAACACCTGGGTAGTCATCTCCTGGTCAGTATCATTGCTGGAACATTACAGCGCTCGGTGAGGAACATTGCAACCTGCAAGGAGAGAAAAGACACAGGTTAACAATATAAAAGGCGAAGCAAAGCCGTGCTTTGCGCATTACTCACCGGAAAGCATTGCGCACACCGCGCTTTCGCCTATCAGCCCATGCTCATCTTCGAACTGCATGACAACATCAAAATACCTTTCCATACCTAAAAGGGTAGAAGCAAGACATTATTATTCAAATTAAGAGGAACATAAGAACTGCATATAAAGACTGTAAAGCAGCAAACCTACGGAGTCGCTGTAGGACTGGATTCCCACAGGGGGGGCTTGCACCAGTGAAGTAACTTGGTTGCTGCTCGCCCCCCACATCTACGCACCCCTACAACGAGGAGCAGGACAGAGAATCCACCTTTTACAACATTAAGGTGAGGAGAGGGCACAAGGGGGAGGAAGGAGTTGAGGCCAAGGTAGGTGGGAAAACAAAGACAATCTGGTATTGAATCCAGCTCTCCTATGTTGCAGACCCACCTTGAACTAGAGGCCTTACCAAGGGACCGGGAGAGGGTTCGAGAGTGCAAATCATGGAACCAGGGCTGGGTGGCGTCCCTCTGGATACCAGGTGAGCGTAACACTACCCCAAAAAAATACTTGAGCCTTTTTGAAAGCCAGAGACATTGATCGCTCTTTACTATTGGTATCTAACACCATGAACGAGCAAACCAGAGGCACGGGAGAAACCCGTCTTATTTTGACCTACGGTAATGGGGCACAGGACATTAGTCAGGTCATGCAGAGACACTGGCATATTTCGGGAGACAGAATGAATATCACATTCCGTAGGTCTACATCGTTTAAAGGTGGTATTGTACCAAGCTTCATCAGCCCTTCTAATAATCCATTGGCATGCAGCTGGATGACGTCAAAATGCCAGGCTTTCAAAAATGTTCAAAATGTAAAGCCTGTACTTATGCTACCAGTACTACTTGTTATTTACATCCAATTTTGGGCAAGAATATCAAGATTACGTAAAGGATTACATGTTAAACCGAGTTTGTGGTTTGTGTTAAATTGGCCATGTGATAAATGGTATGTGGCTAGCACCATACGAAAACTGAAATTAAGAGTGCTCCAACACATCAGGGCGATCAAAAATGTCGACACCACATACCCAATGGCACTCCATTTTAAGACAAAACATGGAGGCAGATTAGAGGGGTTTTTGTTCTTTGGCATTCATATGGTGCCCAAACTACCTAGAGGAGGAAATCGAGAGCTTTTGTTAAGGCAACTGGAAACAAAATGCATTCTGGACCTTGAGACTAAAAAACCCAAGGGCCGTAGGAATTGTACACGTTTTTGGGCACTTGAAGCCATTTTCCTACATCCCCTCTCTACTAGGAGTACATGATTGTTACTCGTATCTCATCAAATAGAGTTTACCACCTTAACTATTGGGGCAATATTTTCTGTCACACAACTTTCTCTATATGTTTTCATGTTCTTGCATTTGTACATCTTTTCTGACTTTGAATTTATTATTTACATAAATTAATTTTGGTTTTTGGTTGCCTTTTGCGGGATTATGTGATTGTTTATTTTTAGCATTATGAAAGTTTGTCCAGGGTAGGGATCTATTGTGGTTAGTTTTACCACAGAGATTTTTGGACTTTTAACTTTTTTCCTCCACCTCTGTTTGGGTTTGCCGTAGCCTGCATCAGACGCTCAGTGCTGCATGCAGGGTGCACATGTGCACTACGCACTTTAACTTTGATAGGTTTTTTAACTTATAGCAGCCCATGTATGCACCCTCTTTTCTGCAAGATATATTTTCGAGGGTCACCCCTCCTTTAATATAACATTGTGTGGTAATGACAACCTTATTAATGTTTGACTATATGGATATCAATTATTATCTCTGAACGACATGAACTATATAGTTTGACTTTAGAGGTATTGCATGCATGGACGGAGAGCACTATGCACGTTATTGTTGCTGCTTTTGGCAATTACTGCTGCTTTGGCATATTTTGCTCATTTCTTTATATTGCTGCTTTGCGAATTTGCACTGTCCATTTGCCTATCTTCCATCATAGGCGATATCCTCATGAATTTTAATAGCCTGCTCATACGTGAATTAGGTAGTAGACTGTAAGAGCACTTAGACTGCCGCATTCCAAATGGAGGGATAGCATTGTGCCCGCTAGGGACCGCACTTTCTCCCACTTTTTTTTGTTAGTTAGGACACAGAGCTGTTAAAACACTGTTCAAGCAGTTCTTACCATTTATATGGCTGCTATTGCCTATTTAGGCTTTACAAGCACACAAACAGATTATATGCTTAATTAGCAGCTCGCATACCATTGTACCTGGCTTAATAACTTTGTGATGCACTTACGTTGCAAGACATCTTATTTCTGAATCTAGATGGCTATTTTACACCATTTGGTTCGTGATAGTTCAATGGGATATTTAAATTATTTTAAAGGAGGATTGTGTACACTGCATGTATTTGCACTGAGCTGTGCTACTATGTTTAAATATGTCCCCAGACTAAAAACGTGTTGTCATGGGAATGTGGTCCCTCTATACACTATCATAGAGTTGCTACAGTTTTAAAATGAAGTCCATCTGTGTTCACCCTACCTACGTGATGAAGCGGTCAGAACACTGCGAAAAGCGTCGGTCTTTTGTCCAGGTTTCTTCTTCTCAGAGGCACATGCATTAATAAAGGAATTTTGTGCTGCCTGCAATTGGAGTGATGTCCTTTTATTGCCGAGCGGACATTGGTACTTCTCGGCTGTTCTCAGGAGTGCATTCCACCTGATGTGCTTTCTATGAAGGCTCTTCTCTTTTCATGATACACACACACATATATATATATATTCACTGCAAACACTTTGTTAAAGTGATGTTATGGTTAAATTGCACTAATACAAACTTATGAAATTCACTTAAAAACCTTTGTTAAAGTGACGTTATGGTTACAAGTAAAACCGAAAAAAAACCTGGAAGCACGCCAGTTATGGTACTCTAAGCAACCATAACTTGCACCACCTCCGTACTTTGCTAAAACTAACAGCCAGGATATCAAAGATGACTTCACAAATGTCATTGATGAAATCACCAATGACATCACATTAATTGTGATAAGTCTTTAAAATGGGTTGTGTTTATAATGTTAATAACAAAATGTGAGTGGTGATCGGAAGATCTATCATGAACTACTTAATGTATTAAAGAATGTACTCATCTCAACAAAACATAATATTGGAGTGTTGTTGTGAATACAGGAACCTTATCATACATACACATAGGCAATGGCTGCAGCATGCACTATAGAAGTAGAATATTTTTAATTTGGTAATTTTGGATAGTAAAATAATGAATGGTACCTTGTCAGAGTTTTCAGTAATGATAAACGTAGAATAAATATATAATAATTGCAGACTTACTACATACTTCTGTTAGTACAAACAATACACATCAAGACCTACAATACATACAAATCGGAGGAACATACAAGGAAACTTAAGTAAGGAGGAACGAAAGAACACCACCAAAAAATGACAACATTAGACTTCATGAAGTACACAAATCATTTGTGTGTTTGAGGCTTGCTTATTTCACCATGTATGCGTACCATGAACTGAGACCAAATCCTAAGGAAAGTGCCTTAACAACATACAGGAAGGTTAATGTGTACATATGTAACACCTCATAATTGCAAAATTGTCTCCATCAGTGAACAAAATCACATGGTCTACATATGTCAGTGACCAAAAGAAGTTGGCCAGATATGTGATGTCATCGGTTATGTCATCAATGACAGTTGTGATGTGATCTTTAATGTCCTGGGTGTTAATCTTAGCAGTGTACGGAGGTGGCGTGAGTTATGGTTGCTTAACGTACCATAACTGGCGAATTTCAAGGGGTTTTCGGTTTTACTTGTAACCATAACGTCCCTTTAACAACGTTTTTTCTATGAATTTCATAGGTTTTTAATAGTGCCCGTTTAATCTGCTACAAATTCCTTATATTATTCGACCCCACACGCCCCAATAGATTAGATAAAGAGTCACCAGACAGCGCAGTAGTGCTCAGACGTTGGGCGCCATTTACAAGGCTCAGAATCATAGGGGAGAACCAAAAAAGATGTACCCATCAACCAACAAATGTACCTAAAATCACAACTAATGTTTACAACATAAAAATATAACTTTTTGTACAAACACGTTAAAACATAATCATTTTTGTATTAACATGCATTGCAATGGAATGCACCAATCCCAAACAATAACTGTACACTTACAACTCTACATACAGAATGAGAAACACAAGGTGGTTATTTGCTAACACATTCTCAGTAAATAGTAATTATCTTTTTTCAAATGTTTTTATTGGCATTCATAGAGTTGCATTTGTACAATGAATCTCATTCAGCTATTTACATTTATGCCTTGAATGTCTATTGGTTATAGAAAACCAGCAATACATTAACAAACTGTCTTCACTTCACAACTCTATGTTGTACGCCTTGGGTCACTTTACTTTCAAAGTCATGTGGGGTTTATTGTGTCGCCCACGCTGCCCACAGATGGGGGATAGCTTCCTGAGTTGCTCCACTCTTTTATATTGTTCACAATAATAACTCGATTTCCTATGTGGGTATGTCTTATTTCTGTTCAGGGGGGTTTGTCATCAGATGGGTGAAACATGTCCCAAATCAGCGTTTTCCAGGCTTTGTACATGATGTTCACACTCTCCTCTTCCATGGATACGCTCTCGCCCCACACCCTGGTTTCTGCCTCCACCCAGCGCTCATATTCTCTGTGCCATCTTACGTATTGCGGGCCCCCAGCTGATTTCCATGCCATTGCGATGGGTCTCTTGGCCAGTATGCACACCATGTCCATACATTTGATCACGTCTGAATTTACTTATTCTGGGATAAGCACTCCTTTGGTGTCCATTCATACCGCACTAACCCTGCTTTCCTGCAGGCCTGTTCTATCCGTGCCCAGAACTGTTGTACACGCCTGCATCCCCAGAACATGTGTATCATCCCCCATATTGCACCAAGGGCACAGTGGTTTCGCAATGCTATTTAATTTAGCTATCCTGTTTGGTGTCATGTCTGTGCGGTATAACAGATTTCGTTGGAACTGTCGGAATCTGGCTTTTCTAGACACTTCCCGGGGCTACATCATTATACTCTCGGACTATTTCTCTGTTATGTCCGTGCCCAGATCAATTTCCCATCTTATCTTTAATGTTGCACTTTTCGGATTGGGCTTATCCATCAATTGGCAATACAGCCTAGACACGGCTTCCAGCCGTCGGCCAGGGTGTGCATCAGGTTTACCAAGTGGTCGGATCTCAGTTTCTCCAGCCATTTCTCCCATTTCTCTTTCGGCACCTGTCGGTGATGTGGTACCAAAGGAACTGCCCTGTCGGTAACCCCTCTTTCTCCTGCAGGGATTCAAACTCTCTGAAGAAACCCTCTCCGTGTACATCTCCCCAAGTGTAAATACCCCTTCCCAGTGTTTAACCACCGTCCAATCTGTTTTGTCTTTACAAACATCAGTAGCGATTGGGGGCTCAGGTGAGTAAGGGTGTTTTGAGTTGTAACAGCGTCTTAGTTCTGTTCCATACTTGTCTCCCCAGTACACCAATCATATGGGCATTCCCCAGGCAACCCAGTGGGACCCACAGTATTTCCTTTAGACGTGTTGGTGCTACTAGTTGCCTAAGCAGCTCCGTTTCTGATGTGACCTCGTCCGAAAGCCATATGGTCACAAAGCTAAATTGTGCCGCTATGTAGTATTTCTCTAGGTCTGGCAGTTGTATTCCCCCCTCTGTGTAGGGCAAACTGAGTGTGGCAAGCGACAGCTTGTGTCGGTTGCATCCCCACAAGCATTCCTTCAGTAGTATTGCCAATACACGGAGAAATTATGCCTTCATGTAGTAGTGCACGTTGTCGAAGTAATATAGAAACCTTGGCAGGATAATCATTTTAGTGATGGTCGCCCTGCCTGTCATTGCTAACGGTAGTCTGGACCAGAACTTCATAGATTTCCTTAGGCCTTTTACCACAGCTGCAGTATTACTTTCATGCATCAGCTCTGGCGTGTGCCTTATGTTTACCCCAGGTACTTGAATGATTCTAGTCGCCACTTGAGACCGACCTGAGGCAATTCTTCCTCTCCCTCTCCCTTCCCCTTCTGGGCTGACAGTGGGAATATACAAGACTTTTCCCTACTGAAACAGATTCCTGAGACCCTTGCATAGTTATCCAACACATCCAGTATTACCGGCACATTGAGATGGAGATCTTTCACATACAGCAGCACGTCGTCCGCATACAATGACACCACGTGGCTCCTACCTCCCACTTGTATGCCCACATCCCAAAATGGTTTCCTCAGGTAAATTGCTATTGGCTCAAGCCCCAATATGTATAGCATGGGAGACAGCAGGCATCTCTGTCTGGTGCCCCTCCGAATATCCCAGAATGACGGCACTACCCTCCCAGTCTTCTACCTCGCTACCGGTTCAGTGGAAAGTATTTTCATCCACTTGATAAACTGCTCACCAAACCCAAACTCACTCAGCACTGCAACCAGCCACTACCAATATATTGAGTCAAACTCTTTTATAGCGTCCAGCGAGACTATCGCATATCGTTCCTGTGAGCCTGCCGTGTGGGCCATTACATGCTGCAATCAGCGCAGGTTTGCTGCCGTGTTGCGGCCCAGTATAAAACCATTTAGTCCTTGTGCACCAGGCCTGGCTATTATGGTTGTCAATATCTTAACATCATAATTTAGCATCGCTAATGGCCTGTATGAGTCACATTAGTCGGTGGCTTTCCCAGGCTAGGGTATTCGGATCACTAGTGTTTCCCTCATACTACTTGGCAGCACCCCTTTCTCGTATGCCTCCTTAAATACCTCATGTAGCACCGGGGCCAGAGACGATGCGCAAGTCTTGTAAAACTCTGGGGGGGGGGGGGAGTACATCACTCCCTGGTGTCTTGCTGGTAGCTAGGGACTTCATTGCCTCGCTTACCTCTTCAAGTGAGATATCCCTCTCTAGTGTCTCTCTGTGTTTTGCCCAGTCTGGGCAGTCCTATTTCTTCCAGTGTACCCAGTATGTCTTCTTGGGGCACCAAAGAGTCATGACCATACAAGCGGGAATCGAATTTCATGAAGGTGTCGTTGATTGTTGTGATTTGAGTATCTCTCATGTTTCATCTCTAATGGCTGTTGTTGGGTGTCTCGGGCATCCCCTCTTACACAGCCATGATAACATTCTGCAAGGTTTATCTCCTGCTGCATGTGCTTTAGTGGTTTTCACCATATAGTCAAACTTTGACAATCTCCCACAGGCTTCCTGGCAGCTGCGTCTGGCTTCTCCCAGTTTACTTTTCTCCCCCATAGTTCCTTGGTTGCCAGCTTGCATTTGCATAATTTCATCCTCCCGTTTCTCCAGGTCTATCCTCAGTGTTCTCCTGTTTCCCCACGCGCTACAAATAACCTCCCCCTCATTACTACCTTCAACGCCTCCCACACCGTGCTCCAATCTTGTACGCTTCTCACATTTCTCTCAATATATTCTTCTAATTTATTTTGGAGGTCCCCTCTGAAGGCTTGATCCGTTAGTACATCTACTGGCATGCGACACAGTGGTATGGGAGGCCTTGGGCCCCGCATCTGCCACTCTAATATTAGTGGTGAATGGTCAGAGATCGTTCTGCCCAAGTATTTTGCAGACTCTATTTGCGATAGGTGGGTTTTGCCCTAATAACGTCACTGTGTTAAAGTTGAACTTAGAAGGTATCCCCAACATCATTCAGTATGCCCTAATAGCGTCACAGTGTTAAAGTTGAACTTGGAGGGTATTCACAACATGATTGAGTCTGCCCTAATAGCGTCAGTGTTAAATTTGAATCTAGAAAGTATGCCTAATAGCATCATCTATGGTGCGGATAGAGAACACCTGTTCACTAAGTGGTCGGAAAGGATGGAGTGGATGGAACAGATGAAATGGATGGAGTGGATGGAAAGGACAGAGTGGATGGAGTGGATATATCTCTGTAGCTCCTATGTATGCTGTGTACCAGTTTCCCCATGTTATCTGTATAACATGTCTACCCCTATACATCCTGTTGCTTTATATACGTACGCCGCTATGTACGTCCCCTGTCCTACTCTCGTGCTTGGTCGCAGGCGCTTTACTGATAACCACCATATCACACTACTACGCTTACTCTCTCCTATACACCATCATTCAACTAGAACACAGCTATGCTAGGACACATTCGGCCTAGCTGTTCTCATACTAACATGACCCCACAAACACCTCATCATCCTAATAAAACACAGCTATCTGAGCACAGTCCGGCTAGCTTGGGCGTCTCCTCAGGCAGTCAGAACGCAGTCTGGGTATCCACCCTCTAGACTGAACACATCCAACTGATTTCCTCAGCACCAAACCTACCGCTAAGAAGCAGCTATCATGCAACAACCACACCAGCTGCACACATATTCCAGTGTGCCCACGCACCATACAACACACTCTCTCTACTGACACTGCGGTTCCTGAGGGCGTTCCACCTACCAGCGCTTTGAGGTCATACCAATGATACACAAGATGCTACATGAATGCCAGGTAACAGAACATAACATAACATGACATAACATGACATAACATTAATAAGTAATCTAGTCTGGTGTACAGACCGTGTGGCGAAGAGAAATAAGAATATTCTCTGTCCTTTCGATGCTTTTCCCTCCATACATCCACTAGGTCTAGGTTCCCCTTCACTGTGTTCAATGCCAATGGGGCTGCCTCTACCTGGTTCACCGGTGGACCAGCGCTATCCAAGTCCAGGTCCCTTACGCAATTGAAATCACCCCTCCCCCCCAAATAAAAAAGCAATCACGATATGGGGCTATTTTGGTACATAGTATGTTGAGGTGAGCTGGGATCCTGTGGTTTGGGAAGTAGGAGTTGATTATGCAAATTTCTATCTGCTCAATGCAGCCTCTCACTATTAGGTATGATGTGATATGATATGATAGGTTATTTATAAAGTGCTTAATACCCAGAGGTTTCTAAGTGCGGACCCAGGGATCGAACCTGGGTTGCTCCGTGTCCTCTTGCTTCCAAGGCAGGCACGTTGCCGCTGAGCTATACTCCTGAGACCTAACTCCACTCGCATCTGCCTCCATCCCCAGAAATTGGAAGGGTACAGTGGGACGTATCCATGTATAGACCCTGTGTGCATATTTGGAGTATGCCGCACCATATCCTTGTCCCCCCCCAGTACTTCCCCACCTTGGCCATAACATCTTCCGTGAGGAGAGTTCCCTGCAATAGGGCAATTGACTATTTTTTCGGACTCAGAAAGGATTTAATCCGATTTCTACGCATGTACGTGCCCATCCCCGTATGTTCCACGTTAACACCTTAATGTTAGCTGCCATGTCTGTGTCTTTTCATTCCCCTTTCTTGCCCCTCAGCCTCCCTCTGTCTCAGTCGTCTCTTCCTCTCATCTCTACACACTACAGCGCCTACAAAATCTGGCACATATTTCCCCTGTTCTGCGCTCTCTACACTGGCTTCCAGTTTGTCAGCGCATCCGATTTAAGGCTCTGTGTATTGTCCATCGTTCCATTCACAATGTTGGTCCAGAGTTTCTAATCTCTAAATTTCTGTGCTATTTTCCTAGTCGCCAGCTTCGCTCAGTGTCCGCAGATCTGCTTGTTGTGCCATCTTTTAATTGTGCCAAGATAGGTGGCCGTTCCTTCTCTGTAGCCGCGGCCACTGCCTGGAATGAGCTACCGTCTTCTATAAAGAAGTTGGCCAGCCATTTGGCTTTTCGGAAAGCTGTGAAAACCTTTCTTTAGATCGGTTTTCCTCCTGCTGGCCTCCCTCTATCCATGGACATATGTCTCTACCCTAGCACCAAGATGCCTTTGGGCGCATGTTGCGCTTAATAAATTCCAAATAATAATAATCTCCCTCAGCTCATCCCCACAATGCTCCTAGTCATTGCGTGTGACCGGTTTCTATCAATTCATGTGAAGAACTTGGAACGTTTTGAACAGTGAACAAAACTAAACCACCACGCCCAGCTGCTGCTTTGACATCCCCGCAGCGCTCAGGTGCCCCTGCCCCTCCTTGACCCATTCGGGCCATAGTGTGCGAGTTTGGTCATGCCAGCAACAGGCTAGCACTAATCGTTTCGTGGGTCGGACCTAAAAGCCCAGGTCAAGTCGCCCAGTGGTTCTCCCGCCGAACATGACTACAGTGAACATTAAACGTTGTGTAAAAGATTCCCAATAATCATTTGAAGAGCAGCCTCATTGCCCTCCTCTCACCCGCTGCCTTGAACCGGGCATAGCTCATGTGACTGATTGCTCTCCTTTGGCCAAGTTGTTGTGTTCCAGCCACATGTTGGCTGCCGCCGTGGTCTTCAAGAAAAGGGCTCTGCCATTATATATCACCTTGAACCTGGATGGGTACAGTATGTATTTTAGGTTCAGTTGTCTGAGTCTGGCTTTAACCAGGACAAAGCAGTTTCTTGCTTGTTGTACTGCAGGTGTGTAGTCCGTGTATATGGCTATTTTGGAATTGTCACGTATCATCTCTCCTTCTTCCCTTGAGTATTTTAGTATGATTTCTCTGTCCTGGTAGTTTAGAATCTTTGCAATCATTGAGCGTGGGTGGGACTCCGGTGGTGGTGTGGGATGCATTGACCCACTAGGCTCTGCCCTGCGACATCACTGTGTGCTGGTGGCACCGGAACCAGCAAAATGGCCGCAAAAAAACATATGCGTGCTAAACCTGAGAATCGCGCAGTGAAACCAGAAAGTTGGCTGCCAATCTACTTTGCCTGTGTCAGTGATGGAACAGGAGACCACACTGCTGAAATCTGTCATTGGGCTTCCCACAGAATACAAATGGAAACTTCATGAAAGACAGTGCTTTATGGCCAATAAACCCAGAAGGGCTCTGAAATCCGTTTTTCCTTGGTTGCTGAGATTGCAAAATAATGGTTCAAAAACATCAGATTATGTCCAACATACTTGCTGGGTGTTACCCATCACTTCATTTAAAGAATTAACAGGAGCACACAATGTCAGGAGAAGCAGATTTCATCACAAGAATATCCACATTAAAAAATGTGCTTGCCTGGGATAATCTGTCAGATATGGGCGCAGTACCGCTGGCTGCCTGTATGAAAGCTGTCATTTAACTACACTGGAATCTTAAACTTGTACAGTAAAATCAAATGGTTGAAATGAAGTGACTTGCTATCAAAAGCAATATAGGTTGCCACTATAATTTCTATGTTTAAAAAGACTGGACTTAGAGATTTGTTTGCCTGGTTTAAAAAATTGTAACTTTAATTTCAACAAAGAACAATGTAACCATTTATTTTAAAGTAACCTCTGATGCCATCCAAAGAGCTTCAAAGCAAATTCCACAGCGTGCCCCAAACAAAAGGCACCTTCCTCCTGCTCTCTGCCACAGGAACTCCCAGTCAGATGTTAATGAAGAGGGGAGGAGATTTTGCTATGCTGCTCTGGGGAGAGACAAAAGACTCCCTTGATTGAAAAGATATGCAGATGCAACTGTCAAAAGAAACTCCTGCCAAAGGGGAACCACCAAAACCTTGGAGGCGGGACTGACAGTTATGTGTACTCTTAAAGCACAAGAAGGTATATTTTTGAAAAGGACTGACAGAGGACTGTGCAAAATTGTTAAAATATGTAAAATAACAGTATTGTTAATATGAAAATTCTGGTCACGTTGTAAAACTACTCAGAACTCTGTGCTATGTTCAGGGACAAGACTACAGAATTTGTGGTTTTGTAGCAATTGTGGTGATGCCAGAAACATGAAACTTCACATGATTATGCCCAGATGTCATGCGCACATATGTGTAAAAATATGGACAAATCTGACATTGGGTACCGGACCAAAAGTGCGAAAAATTGCCAAATCTGAACTCAAGCACTTACCGAGACGGGGTTGGGAGGAATACTTGTGATATCAATATACTGTTGCTAGCAAGTTTGTAAAATTGTAAATATGTCTTGTATGAAAAATAGATTTCATGTGCAGAAACAAAGGGGAGGTTTTCCCATGGACCATAAAGACAGTGTCATCATGACACCATGTTTTCTTCTCAAATCAGGGGAGAGGAAGTACCCTAACCAATAGAATCCCTAGGGGTGTGCCTAGTATAATTCAGCCTACCCACCCTTTTAGAAAATACATAAATGGAGATGGCTTAGGATCTAAAACGAGACACACAGTCACCCACCATCTGATTGCTGGCAAAGCACTTTGCAAGAGAAATCCATATTCCAGACTCCAGAACTTTGAAAGCAGAAAGGCCCACTTCCAAAGCTGAACCATTCACAGCTTGGCCTTTTAAAATCCTGAAACCAGATTTGCCCCAGACCTCCAAGGGGAACAATGAAAAGAACAGCCTGGCTGAGCTGTGCTCCTTTCTTGCTAAGAATTTTTGTCATAATCTTGAGATCCGACCCAGTAGAGCAGAGCTGTGACCAGATAGCAGCGAACCAGAACCAACCCGTAAGATCCAGTCCAATTTCCCCGTGCAGTGTCCAGAGTGCCGTGCTGAGTGCAGCACCAGAGCGCCTTGAGTCCAGTCCGGTGTGCTAGCAGAATGCCAGTCCAGAAATCTGACCAGATCTCTGACGGGTCCATTCCAAACAGTGATAGTGAGTATCCATAGCATAGGATTGTCTCTAGCATATGTATTATCCAAAGGTCATCCCTATCTAAACCCACTCTCATATATCCAGAACTGCATTGTAGAAATTCTTTGGTTTTACCTGAATCTTTCTCTCATCCCTATAGTGCTCTGGTAACAGTAGTGTTAAAAACATCTTTGCGCTAATATATTTGCTGAAGAAAGGCAAGCGCCTCTGTGGGCAAAAAACAGCCAGTGGTGTCGCTGGACTGGTGAATGTGCTGTCGTGTAGTTTGTGGCTCCATAGTTCCCCTAGTATAAGAAACTTGTTTGTAATTTTAAAAAAAGTGCAACCTTGTTTTACAGATTTTGACTCTTTCAGAAAAATACCTCCACAAAAACCTTCATAACTTCCTCACTGTGCATGCTAGAAACGAATTTAAGTGACAAATTGAAGCTAACATTCTCAGCTTTCCAACAAACCCAAAACCGCATTCCAATTCCTTGTAGTTTTTCCGCAATCGTGCTTGCCGCGCGCGGAAAAGATTGCCGCAAATTTTTCGTTTGGCTCAAATCTATCACGTGTGAAACAGCTGTACCTTGCATCCGACCTCAGACTTAAGTTTTCAATTTGCTAGTTACTCAATAATCATTGCTAGTGTTATCTGAAACTATATAAAGTATTAAATCCAATTTCAGTGTTTTCACAATTCATTTAAAGCCACATTCAAAACCATTTTGACAAGTTTGCAATCATTCCTGTTTTTCTCGGTGTTTGCTGGGGGAAATTGGGATTGATACTGTGTTGTTGAATTCTGTATCCCTGAAACCTGTTTTCTCTCCTTCCATCTCTTTATACTGCATATTGAGGGGATTGAGTAGTGTGCAGGGGGAAAGAGTAGTAACATTGGATTTTGATTGAACCCACGCAAAAGTATTATTTCTCTGCTGCATTATTTTTCTACCAATACTCTGTGTGATTAAAGAGATTTATTGCGACATCACCCCATTGGTGATCATTGTATAAACCATTAAATAGTGCGATATATATATTGTAAAAATACCTAAAATACATCTTTTTAACTTTGCAAAACAGCTTGTTTCCTGGTTCAGTGTGACCGGGGGGGGGAGATTCAAAGAGAGGGGTGAAATATAAGGGTACATCATTCAGAAATAAAAGAACTTATAGACATAAATAAATAATTAAGGGTTCCAGCTGTGCATCACACGCTAGGCATTGACTTAGGTGGAGTGCCGGGTTGAAATCACTTACAGTGGCTTCTTTTGTAGTGATCTATGGGCCCTCTCCACCACAGTAAGCGCACATTATTGCACCAGGCCAGCGTCTTCCGATCTTGCTTCTAACATTGCATTCCTCCTCTCTAGCTCCTTCACTCTTAATTGTAAGTCCTTCCTGGTCTCCGTTGTTTCCTGTAGCTCAGTCTCTGCAGCAGTTACTCTTTCTGCTAGATTGCATACGTCCTGCCTCATTAGGTGTACGTCACTCATAAACTCCTCAATTTTAGTGTCTATGAACGAACGTAGTGCAGCTATGGCCTCTAGCACCTGTCCCCCGCCATTGCTCTCCTCAGGGGCCTTTTGTGCGTTGCTCGCTTTCATGGTGCCCTGCGCGGGTTCTTGTGGCCTGGTTGCGGCAAAGGAATCCATAATCGTGGACTTTCTTTTCCCTTTAGTTGGGGACATGCTCTTCTTTCCTCAGTAGCCGGCTGCTTTCTATAGCCTATAGCTTGGCGCTCCTTGGCGTTGTGCAGTCGCGCTTCTAGATGCAAATTAGGTAGTTCACAGGCCTCACCAGTTCCCAGCATCGTTTACTAGTGTCAGAGGTAGTGGTCAGGATGTCTTCAGGTGTCCGTGCAGGCCCTGCCTTTAGGCTGATAATGTTGTCTGTAGTTCTGCTTTCAATTCCCTTTGTTTCTACGTGTTACCATCTCACCTGTGTTGTGATCAGGATCATCCCGCAGCTGAGTGAACTGTTTATCTCTCATTCCATGTGTTTCCCCTCATTTTTCTTAAGAGTTTGGCCTCCATGTTCCAATTACAGGGCAAGCGGGCCTGTGTCTCTCGCAGGTTCCCTGCTCTCTGCCGTTGCATGTGCTCTATGATACAGTCATTCAGATTGTGCAGCCTTCCACATTTCTGTCCGGTCCCCCAACCTGCCCGCCTTGCTATTTGGTCCTTGCCTTTGGGTGTTGTCACTTGTCAACACTCCCTTGAACTCAGGTGGTACTCTTCAGGACTGTGTCACAGCGCGGTGCATTTGTCCCAACACATTAAATGTCCCTTGTCATCTGCGCACTATGCCTAGACACCACCTTTCACACGGCAGCGCCGTCGTTGGGGCCATAATACTTGTGTATATCCTCTCAGCCCCTAAAAGTGAATAGTGTCAACGCTGTGTAGCACCGTGAATATGGGCATTTGAGTTCTCGCAGCGTTCACACTGCTCGGAGGAACGCCTATAAATGGGACTTTCCAAGAACTATGAAGGAGAGTCTATTAATGGCGCAGTTTGCCTTCTCGCCGTCGCACCAGCACAGTTCATCAACTCAGGGTTTCTTTTTTTGCCCATGGCACCTTCGTGTTGGGTGCTCGGATGTTATGATGATCACGTTTTGCTCAGTTAAGTCAGTGTGGGGACCCCCTTAATCTGCAATCAGAAAGGCTTTCTATGGTGCAGCTCGTGCCCCAGGATGCACCGCTGGTGTTCCTCCAGGGGTTAATTCGCTGTTATATGCACAGGTGCTGCAACGCGGTGCAGCTTACCATGCTTCCCGTTATATTCCTGGACTCGCCAGGTGGCTCTAGACCACGCGTTGCGTCGATTTCTGCTTTCATCCGAGGTCTTCGCAGCCCTGGTAACTTACTATTTCCTCATTTCGGCTCCACTGCAGGCCACTTCCGGGGACTTACACCACAGCGGTGTTACTGTTCCTTGCGCTGCAGGCAATGTCCCAACAACCTCTGCGCACCCTGGCACTGCACACCTCCTTCCCTCATGCGTCTACCACTTTGTTTCTTGGTGGTTTAGCCTTCTCCTTTACCTTTCCACACCACTTCCATGGGCGTCAGGTTTTGCGCGGGTCACACTTACTGTCCTCTCTTGCAGACGGTCCCGCTTGGCTTTTCCACAGTCGCAGTCCTTGGCGCATAGTAGATGTGGATGGACGATCCATGATCAGGCCCACTTCCTGGCAATTCGTGTTGCAGCGTATTGCTATTCCAGGCAGGACGGCTCACCATCTGTCTCTCGTTCCCTCTGCTCCTCTGGGTCGTGGGACCTGTGTCTTCTGTGTCCACAATCTTGTTCATTGTTCCCCGGATTGTTTGCCTCCAGGCCGCACATGCACAACATCCACCACCGTTGCAGTGGCTTCGTCTGCACTTCCCCTGCTGGTGGCGCCGCCCCTGTGTTAATAGTACTTCTCACCGCTGAGTGGTGTTTGCCTGCACTTGCCGGCAGTCTAGACCCGGCAGGATGTTCGGTCCTTCTTCCACCTGGGTACAGACAGTGGGGGCCGGATCCTGCTCCGTGGAGTGCCACGTCTCCACCTTGTCAGACCCAACTCAGGTCTGCCACACTGCGAATCTCGCACTCTGGGTCACAGAAGGCAGGGTCTTGTTCCAGAGGTAGTTCAGACGGGGACCAGGCATTTCACGTAGTTGGTGTGCCCGCTTGTCCCACCTGGAGGCAGCCTGTTTCGCCGCCTTCAACGGTTTGGCCTGTGTTCGTACTGATTTCAGCCCCTCCTCTTTCTCAAGGAGAAGCCACGGCAGCGTCTGCCATCTTGTCAGCCCCCGGCCTCCTATTTTCTGGCTATTCACTCTGTAAAACTTCTCCGATTTTCCCCGTTGTTGCTTGGCAGGGCTGGGGGATCGCTTTCTGTAAATGCGGATCCTCTTGTTGTCTCAGGGTTCTCAGTTAATCACTGTGCATCAGGATCTTAAACAGGATCGCGGCGGGAGCTTCAGCTAGGCACGACTTACTCCATGTGCTCAAGCCACGCCCCCCCCTCAGTAAATAGTAAGTGCATTGTATTTATTTCTCTATTATTATTATTAGCTTTCATTATATAAACATGTGTTATGAGACAGAAGCCCTCCTTTTTTTTCTCACAGCAATGGCAAGAGGATAACTTCCCAGAAGAAGAAATGAGCGACAATGGTATACAATAGATATTTTAATGTAAACAAATAATGTATTTTGTACACACCTAAAATAATTAAAATTTTTATTACAGTACATAGTTTTCAACAAATTAGATGAACTTATTAATGATATGAAAGAAGATGTACAATATGTGAAAAATCAAGTTATTAAAAATATTCCCTTATCACTGTCCTTCTTGCACCTGTACCACTTTTCCCCAGCAATCATCCCCAGCAAATTCTGAATATTTTTATAAAAGACACTTTGATGAAACCTCACTCCCTTCCTCACCTCATAATTATTCTCCCATTTGTTTCCCATTCCGATACCCCATAATGGAATACATATATTTTTGTACTATTAATGTTTTGTTTATTGTTGTGTGATATTACCTACTTTTTTTTTAAAACTCCCATTATGAGTCTGTGGACTACGCCACTGTCTGCACGCAAAATGGAGGTGCCCCCAGACAGGTGCGATGTGCAGACATGTCTCTTTTCACCTGACGCCCTTTTAATTAATCCGCGGACACCGCACCTGTTCCACGGACACCCAGCGCATGTGTCCTGCGATTCCCGCCTAATGGGTGTCCGGGAAGGCCTGTTGGGGCTTCAGACTGCCCCGTATGTGACCGCACTCATACAGCATTATGGGGGTGTCTGTGAATGGTGTCCGTGGACAGTATAAAAGTATTTTTGCAACCAATCTGTGGTGTTTCAAGCAGAACCTTTTAACCCTGCACAGCTCCCAGACCCATTCTACATTCATTTGGCAACTTTTTACAACTTTTCAAGGCCTATTTTTGACTCTGTACCCCGCAGATAGTACGACTGTCTGCAAGCGGTTACTCAGAAGGGACCCTCCCATTACTTTTCCTCATTCTCAATCTGGCTGTCCAGGAGAGAGCATCTGTTTCACTGCTGGGCAAATTCCTTTTGCAGTACTTTTTCTTGGAGTCCATGGCATCTCCTATAGCCATTGCCTCTTCCTAGCCATCCCCCGACCCGTCACCACCATCATCTGGAGGGCCTGGAGAGGGGGGGGCAGGAGCGGTGATACAGAAGAGGAGGATCAAGAGGAAGAAGAGGATGAAGTGGAGGAAGTCCTGGGTGTGGCAATTTTTCACGCCCGTTTATCATTTCCCAAAGGCTCGTGCAAGCAAGGTTTGATGCACTGAGTGCAAACTTGTACTCGGTCGTGGGAAACCTGGCTTTTATTCCTGTGGGACTACTTCCATGAGGCGCCACACAAAATCAACCCATGCGACTGCTCTGAGAAAGGCAATACCTTTCTCTGGAAAGAGCAGGTTGACTTTCTTAAACTGATCCTGTCACCACAAAGGATACTCCTTTCGGGCAGAGGATCCCAATGGCGGCTTCACAGGCCATACATAATGCTTTTAACCCTTACCTTTCGCAGGTTGCAGTGCTATATATGTACATTGAAACGCCAATCTGTAGGGGGGAACCGTTTCAGACTGCTTTCGAGGATGCGGTCAAAGAGCATTAGAAACATTGCCACCTACCCGATTAAGGCCCACCCAACATCTTCCTCTCTCCACCTGCCCCTTCGTCCTTGTGGTTGGTGCCCCTTCCTTCCCCTACCTTACCTCCCCAGAAAAAAAATTGGCAAAATAAAATACAAAATCGAAAAAACACAAAAAATGGTTCCTTTAGGAGCCACCTTTCACAGTTACAAAAATAGAAGTGAGGAAAAAAAGCCACAGGCACCTGTGCTGTCTGCATAGTCTGCAGACAGCTCAGTAGTCAGCAGACATCTAAATAATTCAAGGCGTGGGATCAGGATGGCTCTGAAAAGAACCTTTTTTGTTGTGGCTTTTATATTTTTTTTTATTTTTTGGTTTTACAAACTGAACTAAGAAAACATTTCACTGAATTTAATTATTTCTTCTCACTGTCACAAAACCTGCTTCAAAGCACTTTGAATATTTTCCACAAACATCTGATTACCCATCTTACCGAAAATGTTTGTCCCTATCAAATTTAATGTTCTCATTATGAAACAATGTCATGCCAACATCTCGAACAAAAGCACGCTTGCTTTTTCCATGTGTGGACCAAATGAACTGGAATGCATCCACATCTGTCTGTGCAATAGATGAAAAAATATTTTTTGAATTGGGGATCATTTCCTTCAACTTTTCCTCCATTGAAAACTGCAATGAAATTCCAGTCACGTTTCCCCCAACTTTTTCCACCACAATGAATAATAATAATGTCCGGATGTTTCAATTGAACCATATTTGCACACAATGGTATCAACTCCACACACTTCAAGCCTCGTACTCCATAGAAGAACACTTCCAACTCAGGGAATCCAAGATTTTTGGCTATTCCACAATGCTGAGCATACAACTTCAACCAATGGACCCAAGATTCCCCCAAAATCCAAACACTTTGCCTGCTGAAAGAGATTACCATGGCCACTTTCAATCCTCACAACCCCTACTAACACAAGTCCTGCCACCCTCTCTTCCTGTACAGCACATCCAGGACACCTGATTGGCTGATCCTCCAATGTCCGTTAACACCCACGACCGTCCGCGGTCTCTGTAGTCCCCTTCCAATGCCAGGCAACCTTAAAAGACCCAGATGTGGCATGTGTCGTCTGCAGCCTACCGCGTTGTCTGCGGATAGATCGTCCAAATAAAGGAATAAAGGAGGTGGAGAGCTTTACACTTAATGTAAACATTTTATTGTACAATGGTGGCTCTTAAAATAGCCTTTTTTATTTTTTCAGTTTTGACATTTATTTGCTTTTCTGATTTTTATTTCCTAAAACTACTTGCATATGTGTTTTTCATATACATTGTACATCTTTTTCACATAAACTTTCTCAGTGCATTTTGAATATTAACAAGAAACATCTTATTCCCACAATCAGTAAAATTCAAAGTTGCCATGCCCACATCATTCAAAAAAGCACATATCTTAAAGGTGCCTACTTTGTTCTAGTTGTGCGCAAAACCTATTTGGGCATATCCACACGTCCCTTGGATGTATTTCTAAAAAAATAACCTTTGCACATGGAAATAGTTCCATTACTCCTCAGAACAGATCTTTTTATGCAACCTGCAAACATAGTGGAGTAACACACCCCAAACTCTTTCCTCCACAGTGAACAACAGTAATATGTGGGCATTGAAAGTGAGCCTTAGTGTTACAAAATGACAGTAAACTCACCCAGTTTAGCCCAAACAATGTATACAAGCAAACCCCCACTCCCTCCAAATCAATAGTACCAGAGATGCCATACAACTCAGTTTACCTTTTCAAATGATTCACCCACCAATCTCCCACCATCCACACAGTAAGCTTTTTTTTAGCACTAGCCACATTCATCTTCCCTACACACAACAATCCAAACACCTACTACCCTCTCTTCCTGTAAACCACAAGCAGATAACTTCATTCCTCCAATCCCCACAGTCCCCTTTCCCTGTCAGGTATCCTTTAAAGACCTGGATGTGGCACGTGCTGTCCATGGACTACCATGATGTCTGCAGATGCTGTGGCCACTCAAAGGGGTGGGGGAGATTTAAACACAATTTAAGTTAATCATTGTTGGTGGCTCTGAAAATAACCCTTTTTTGGGGGGTTTGTGAACAAACGCCTTTATTTGCTTTTTTTTGCTTTTATGTACTGTAGTACTGTACACTATACATCTACTTTTACATTTTCCTTACAAGAACCTCTTCAAGGTATTTCTAAGATTGTAAAGGAACATTGCATTTCTGACATCTGTGAAGTGAACTCCATCTTGACAAAAGAATTCACACCATCAGAACTTATATTATCATTCTCAAAAGATGACATTCCTGCAGCATATACAAAAACACATACAGCTTTATTGACCAGCTGCCTTGATTCTTCAATTTGTGGACTGAAAACGTTTGTTGGACATCTCCACTTTCGCCTGTGATTTATTTCAGAAAAAATAATCTGGAAACGGTTGCATAAGGCTTTTAAAGCAATCTTTCAGGGCAACTTGCAAAGACACTGGCCTGGACATTTAAACTGAGCTGTACTCTCACAGACTGAAAGCAAGCTTGCCCTGTTTAAGTCACAAACAGCATGACAGAAAACTTCCACTTCTGCCAATCCAATATTTCCAACTGAACTGAAGAGTCCCCCAGAATCCACACAGTCAGCCTTCTCACAAACATAGCCATAGCCATTGTCAGTGCTCTCACAACTCCTGTAAACAATACTCGTACTACCCTCTCTTACTGTACACCACACCCAGCAAATCTTATTGGCAAATCCCCACAGTCCCCTTTCCATGCCACGGATTCTCAAAAGATCTGGATGCGGCACGTGCCGTCCGCTGGTTACCGTGGTGTATGCAGACCCCGTAGCACAGGGGCACCCCTTCTACCCTTTCCACTTTCATGTTCTCAACACTCCCTCACTGACTGCTTTCAAAGAGTTACACATCCATCCACCAATCACATCCACAACCTCTACACCTAACCCTGCCATCTCACTTCAACACTTCAGATATACGCTTGAACTCGGAGTACATATCTCCTGTTAATGAAAGACATCTGCATCAAAAACGACTGTGCAACTGTCTAAGATTTCTATTTCCAGATTCATTCAACAAGATCTGCATCTAACAAAACATAGTACAGGTATGCTTCTATTTAGAAAAAAGTTTTCTTCAACTGTTTCATAAAATGCATATCTGAATATATAGCAGCACTGTGTCACTGTTTCATAAAATAAGGGAAAAGCAAATAAAATAGACCTGTAGATCATTTTTAAGTGGCATTTTGTGTCTGACAGTGTATGTTGGCAGCACATGCATACATCCCAACATCACCCATTCGATTGTATAGGTGCTTCATAAGTCATTTTTTTTCTTTGCATTCCGTCACGTCCAATACCATCGCTTCCAATACCACTTCTCCCATTATAAAACTCAAACTAGAAAACAAAGAAAAAAACACCAACGTACTTCAAGATTCGAAACTGTGACATGTATATCAAATAAACATATACAATGCTGTGCTTTTCAAAACATTTTTTTGAAGCATTTTTAGGAAAGTTAAAAAATGCCTATCAGCATTTACAGCAGCACTGTCACTTTTTCTTAAAAGTAAGTAAAAGCAGATCAAATAGATTTGAACACCTTTGTAATTGGCACGCAGTGTGCCGGTTTAATATATTGACAGTACATGTAAACTCCCTAACATAACCCATTCCAATCTTCAGCTGCTAATACAAATACAGTCATAATTATTTCTCTGCATTCTGTGACTTGTATTCCAACTTTCACAATGGGAAAAGTAGAAATACAAGTACCAGAACGCAAAAAACTAAAATCAAAGGACTAGATAAACAACTATGGATTAGAATGCATCATGTTGGCAAGTATGGATATACTCCTAACATATTAAACTTCCACACACCAACTTCCATTTAAAAGTGTATTACAAATCTTTTATTAACTTTTCTTCTCTTTTACAAAATGTTAGAGCTTCTGCAAATGCACATACACATTTCTTAACGTTCATGAAATTGCTCCTAAAAGCAACAATTTTTAACCGTCCACCAATTTTATTAACTTTGTCCCCACCACTGCTCCTTCCTTTATAAATATGAACCTTGCTTACTAAAAGTACCATTGCCACATATCCTCACTAACTTTCTTTTACAATTACAGAAAGGAAGCACATCACTGAAATCAAAAAACAAATACCCTTCGCATCCAAGAAAGGAAGTACATTAATGTACCATGTATATGTATGTAATTACAGCAGTACAGTTCCACTATATATTTCCCCAGACTACTCTTCATTCAAACCAACATTTCTTTCACTCTAGCCCATTATATTCCACAATTCACACGCTTACCATACCTATGTATACACCACCATTGCAACACCCACTCTGTTCCTCAAAACAGAAGAATCGCCCTACTGATTCCATCACACCACCACTGCCTTACTCACTAACCCAACACTGTCGCACCTCTGTACACTTACTCACAACCTTCCCAACTACACCTAATATACCATCTCACAATCAAACAGCAATTTTGTTCATCTCTACAATCACACCCATGCACCATACATGCATATACACTGCACAACTTCCAACACAAACTCTTTTCCCAACAGACACAACAAAATGGCAACTAAACAACAACTACGTAGAAAAAAAGCACACAAGACTAAAACTACACCATATAGTCTTCCATCTCTAAAACTATTTATAGAAAACATAAAAGAGCTAATAACCTCACTCAACAAAACTAAACCAGGCACGGCTAAAGAAGGTAAGGCCCTGCTTGCAAAAACAAAAAGGAAAAAACTATTATGTACAAACAAAAACAGACCTACCAATGAACCTATCCCTCTATCTACCAGTGTTAACATAGTCACGGTAAAGCAATCCAAACAATTATGTTGCAGAAAATGTTCCAGCGTAGAGTTCTTCACACTCTTATAAAAACACCTGAAAAGTCACGATCTACCCTTAAAAACGACCACAGGACACTAATCCTGCAAGCTCTAATTGACGTTGCTTTTCTTATAAAAATAAAATTGTTTATATTGATTTTAAACAGATTGAAACCACTAACTAAATTAGTCAATAAATTACAAAAAGTACTTCTAACCATGCGCAGTGTCAATATAGAGACATTTTCAAACGTATGTGATGTGAATGGATTCACACAAGCAGCACAGAACCATACTTCAATGAAGAAGCTTATAAACCAGAACAACTTCTGCAGTGAGCGCTATCCAAGAGCGCAGTGTTTCTTTACTTTCTTCTGCTGGAGGTCTGTGCAGGGAGGCGTGTGCACTGTGAGCCCCAGCTTGAAAATCACTTTCCTCCGCAAAGCGGACTACGAAGGGACTGACAAGGGCAGTCAGCAGTCCGCGGTGCCGCAGGGACGGAGAGACGGCAGGGGGTTTGACATTTGACACAGACTTCCCCCTTTTCATCTCTGCTATTTTGGCGAGCTTCCTCTAGTAAATACAGTGCGAAAGGAGTTGGTGGACGCTACAAGCATTATGCCCAACACGGCAGAGCAGGGGGTGAGTCTAAAGAGGAAACTCCCAGCAAACGAGCCCGAACCAAGAAACCTTCGAAGTGCGAAGCTGCTTCACCCCAGGCTGGCAAGTAGCCAGCAAGCCCCCTCTGAGATATTGGAACAGGCGGCCCAGTGGAGCCCTCCGTCTGATATGACAAAAGAACTCCACGCGGCAGTAACGCCCAGAAGTCGTGACAAAATACTGCCACAAAGAGTAAGCGTTTTCAACTTTCCTCCTATTGAACTGGGGGGTATGCCTGTGGGGAATAATTCAATGGGCAAGGGGGCTTTGGAATTCACCAAGAACAGCCAAACAAAATCTATGCTGTCCTCACTTCCAGACGCACTTGAGGGAAGTGGGCAGACCCCTTGCCCCCTCGAATCGGTTTCCATCGCGGACATAGCAGCCCACTCCGGAACTGCTTTCGAGGGAGATGGGATTCCCCACCAGCCCGCCCGCAGTAGATAGGACGCTGGAGCAGCTGCCTGCAATAGGGATGGCAGCCGAAAAAAAATGTTCTTGGCTGACTTGAGGGGGGGGGACTCTCAGAGCTTGGGAATCGTGGTGAGAAAGTTAAAATAATGATACATGCTGCGGGGGATTGGAACAGGAACTGGAAGATTTGAGGACTCCACCGGGAGGCAACGAGCCTCCTCCTCCCCTGCTCTACACTGTCCCCTCCCCATGCTCTACCTCCCTACGATCTGACCAACTAAGCTCAAAGGAGAAGGGTGGGCTTGGCGAGGGTTTAATTTTGCCCCAAGGTGACGGCAGGGCAGTCACCCCTAAGAGAACAACTCAAGCCGACCCTGCAGCTCGGAGCCAAAGCCCGCAAGCAACCCAAAAGCCTCCTACCGAAGCCATGCCCACAACTTCTTCCCCAACTCACCTTCCCACTGGTGCACCGATCGAAAAAGACAGCTTGGATGCTCCTTGCAAACCAAAAACACTGGGGAACTCTCAAATGCTTTCCAAAAGGTTAACTTGCCCAAAAGCACCATATGAAAGAGGGGCAGCGGGTGGGAAAAGACGACAACACACAAATGCTGTAATCTTAGATGAGCATTTCCTTCTGCTGGATTAAAGCTTGGCTCATGGAATGCTAGGGGCTTTAAGCACTTGACTGTTAAATCCGATGTAGACCTCTCAAGCTTCGACATATTGTGCCTACAAGAAACGTGGCTGATGGAAAAGCCTACCTTAGATTGCTATCAACTGGTACATTCTCTGGCATGTAAAGAACATAAGGGAAGACCTAGATCAGGCCTCATCGCCATCAGATCCGGAAGTGGCCTTAACCTGGTAAGGGTACTTAGATCCACAGAGTTTATACTGGCAATAACCATTGCATGGGCTCCGACCACAAATTGTAGGGGGAACAACTTCCAGGGCGAGATTCTGTTGGTGAATACATACAGGAACCCGAAACGGGTCTCCAATGACCACTTTATTACTCAAATGGATATCATAATTGATGATTACTTGACATCAAGTGAATCCAGCTATGTCATCCTAGTTGGAGACTTGAACATCGACCTAACTCAAGGACTACACTCGCCTTCGGGGAGAGCGTGACGATGGAACAATCTAATAAAATCAAGAGAAATACATAATCTCCTTCAGCAAGTCGGTTCCAAAGAGGAACTTCTACCCACTTGGGAGAGAAAAAATCAAACTGCCACCATCGACTATATTCAAGTCTCACGCAGCTTATTGACAATAAAGGAATCATTTGAGGTGACCAGGACTAAGCATAGTAATCACAACATCTTGATCTTCACCTGGTCTTCACCTAGGTTTGAACCTTGTTACACAACTCCAAACCTGGAAGTTAACCAAAGCGGCACAAGGTTAAGGCTACCAGCATCAGCAAGTATCCGACTCACTCGGATGTATGTGGAGGGAATATGTATGGATTCCACTGGGGCCAGACCATCGGCTGATTACGCAGCAGTGCTTTTAGTATTTGGACCCACTAAAGGAAAGAAAGCGCCGCAATCAAAACCACCTGAACACACATTTAACAAAGAACTGGTAGAACGAAGAATATGGGTGAGAAAATTAAAACGGGCAGCCGCAAATTCCAACTCTGTACAAAAAAAAGAAGAGGCTAATTCTGCAGTTAACAAATATAAATCCTGGCTGACGCCTCCAAGAAGATGTCGAGATCATGCTTCATACTATTTGTGGAAAGAACGCACAGGACTTTTGGTCCCTAATAAAGGGGGACGCAAAAGTGTTTAACCAAGCATTGCAAAATTCAATTGGTGACCAAAGATAGGAATCTCACTTTAAATCTTTACGGCGTATCAGTGACATCGAATAACTCCCAGGTAGCCGTATCTGAGAGTACCTGGTGGACCCCAACAGATCTCGAAACGATCAAATGGAAAATCAAAAAACGTAATGGTTCTAGAGCGGCGTGCTCTGACGGCATCATGAATTTTGATCTTAAGAAAAACGTGGAATCCTAGGCTGCCTTTATCAAAGAGGTATTTACAAACTGTGTCAAGCTTTCAGAGATTCCAAAATCTTGGAAGAAGGCGATCGTGGTGCCAATTTTTAGAAAGGGCTCAATCGACAATCCATCGAACTACTGCCCAATAGTGTTGCTGGACATGATAAGGAAGCTTTTCGGGGCTTTGGTTTTGGACAATCTTCAGACCTGGCTATCTACATCAGCCCGGTTCGACCCACTTCAGGGGGGCTTCGTGAAAAATGTCAGGACAACAGTAAACATTCTGGCAGCACATTGAAAGCCAAAGTATTTGAGGGCCGGCCAAAAATATACATGGCATTTATCGACCTGGTTCAGGCCTTTGACCGGATAGATAGATCTCTATTGTGGGCCAAACTACACCGTCATGCCTGTCCCTCTGAGATCTTGGATCCAATAAAGGCCCTCTATTCAAAAACCTCAGTGTGTGTACGCTTAAACAATCTGCGTCGTCTCTCTTCATGGATCGAGACAAAGAGAGGGGTTAAACAGGGATGCCTATTGGCCCCTGCATTGCATAATGCCTACACGGTGGACTACAAGGACTATGAGGATAGTTTGTTCATTCCCATTGACATTGGATGCAAGTAAAATATCAAGGCTGCTATATGCAGACAACATTATCCTCATGGACCTTACCCCTATAGGCCTACAGAGGCAGATAAACAACCTTGACGCTTACCTCAAAGAAAATCAGCTCCTGATGAACCTCGAAAAAACAAAAATAATGACATTCAGAAAAAACCCTAGGAATGTGGAGAAATTTGTCTGGTCTGTGGATAACAAACACATTGAAATTGTAAGTAACTTCAAATATCTCAGCATCATTCTAAGCAAAAGCAACAAGGAAGTGCCAATGCAGGAAAACGTAATGACCAAAGCCCGTCTTTTAATCTTCCAGTCCTGAGCAGTGGCAAACAAATTCGAGCGCTTCACATTGTCACCAATACTGACTTTATACAAAACGAAGGTTGTTCCCAGTCTGACCTATGGTGCAAAAGCGCTACCCAATCTACCAGCCAAATTTTTGGGCAAGAGTGGAGGGACTTTATTGGAAAAAGGTCCTTAACCACCCGCAGTGTCTCCCGATTGCACTGATAAGGAGGGAACTTTCACTCCAATCACTGGGTTCTATTCTGGCCCGTAACGAAACCATGCTTTACTGCAAAACCTTGCTACCTGCACCCCCACTGATCCTGAAAGCAATACATCAGGAAATTGTGGCAGGTTCCTGTAAAATGTTGCAAGACTGGTCCCTTAGGGTGCAAACACTGATACACTGGGTGGGCAGCTCCACTGAGGAACTTATCAATAACCCGGTAAAGGTAAAACAGTGCATCCTGGAGAGAGACTGGATTGACACGCTGGAAAAGGCTGCGGCTACAGAGTTGACACAAGATCTGCCCTTGATCTGGGCTAAAGTAAATTCACCAAAACCCTACCTGCTAAAATGTCCGGATAAGAGCTGTAGAGAGTCTTTTCTGAGAATCCGGCTGAACATCTTGCATACGAAGGAAGTTCTGTCGAGAAGGAAGCAGTGCAAAGATAATTCATGTAGATTTTACCTACTTCCGGAAGAGGTGGAAACTGTCAAACATCTACTGTTGCACTGCCCAGGGGTGTCGGTGCCCCACCTAACTCACCTAGGACACCTGTTTAAAAATGTGTACCTCTGTGATGAAAAGGAATGGTGGTTCCGGTTAATGAGCGGGGAAAAAACGACGTGGGTGATCGCGATGGTTGGCTTTTTTCGAGGTATCGGATTGATTACCTAAAGGAGAAAGGTCTTTAAAACTCACTCATCCTTTGTGCTAAATCTGGAAGGAGCCATTGGGAAAGATGAACATAGAAGAGACTTCAAGCGGGGAATTGAAAAACTGAAATCTACTTCTTGGGCGCCATCCTCTTTCTTTTTTTGTTGTTGTTTTCTACCATTTAGGAAATCTATCTTGTAAAAATTGTTTTATGCAATTAAATCAAGTAATAAAAAAATTAAAAAACAACAAAGAAAAACAATTGCCATAGACAATAATGGTCAAAGATATGAAATGGTGGAACAAATCATTATGGCAAAATAAACTCTTATAGAAAAAAGTCCCCAAAAAACGTTTAACCAAATGCACCATTCACCCAAACAAACCGTCCCAAAAAAGTCCCCAACACATTTTTTTATCAAATTCACCTTTCACCCAAACAAACCGTCCAGTGTACAAATGGACATGCAGCTCAATGTATAATGTATGCCAACTGTCCTTTAAATCTTTGACAATTCTTCAATCACTATGTGAAACTAAATGACAAAAGTAAAATGAAAACTTTACAAACCATAGACTCCTGTCCAGTGCGCAGCCACACTGTTCTGCGAGTACATTCATTAGCCTGCATTTTAGGAACTGCTTGCAAAAGCACTTTCCACCACATGAAAATGTTAGCCACACACCATTCAGAATCTTGTGCATTGACTATACTATGCAAAAGGTCCTGCTCTAGAACTGCAAAATTTAAATAACATTCTCTTACATGGAACAGCCAAAAAACAGCTTCAAGCAATAGAGCACATTCAACGTAAATAATTTGGAACTGAAGATGACTTAGAAAATTCTGTACCTTTTAGAAAACATTACAGAAAACCTCATAAACACCAACGTCCTAATACAGACACGCAAAAAAGAAATTGCTACGTTTCAAAACACATCTGCTGAAATACCAGACCAAATATGTGTCTGTTGCCGTAGAACGTTTTATAAAAAGAGCACAAAAATGTTAGATCTAGCCTACAAAATAGAAGACAATGAAGAATCCCAATGGATACAATTAGATTTATATCTAACAGCAGAAGTAAAATACAAAACAACTAACCCCTCAACAGTGTGCACGTACTACAACACAAAGCTTGACAATAACCAAATGCCATCACGTGCGATCACTAATAACTTAGAAATATTTCCACTTCCAAAAGCTCTCCAACAGCTTAACTTGTACGAGAGCATTATAAAACAATCAGTGCATCCATTTCAAGCCACAATACGCCTTCAACCAAAATCAACCAAATTAACTCCATCCGAGTTACTTAAGGGCATCAGTGGCAAAGTAGTATATTTACCATTAGATCTAAAAGAAAATGGACAAACTCTAGGAGTACAATGGCCAATAGATCAATCTTTGAACGTTAATGGTGTGCCAACAGAAGAGAAAATAATTTGGCAACTACTAGTCGACTCAAAGTTAGACGAGACCTACAGTATCTAAAACAAAACAATGAATACTACAAACCTATAAATATAGAGGAAAACTTAAGAGAAACTGCCCAAATATTTCAAGATTCACCAGTAACCCGCCATTTGAACGTGTAGATCCTGTTACTGCCACCAACATTTTAGACCAGTATTGTCACGCTCACCTGATTCCCACGGAGGCGCAGGTCTGGCTTCGAGTGCTGATGCTTCTTCAATGGTGAAGCGCAGGACTCTGAAGATGGACAGGAAGGGCCCCTCTACTCTGGCTTTTCTGGCTCGCAGGAATATTCCCGTGCGTGAAAAGGGAGTATTACCTACTGACGGAATAATGCTCAAGCCTCCCACTCCCTTCCAATCCTCCACGATACCCTTCCACGATTCCCCGTGAAGTCTCACCTTAGGGTCTGGAAGGATGAGTTCTCCATCCTGCTTCTGATGCAGGGGCGCGTTTAAACCCAGTTACTTCACTGGATTGAGGTTTGATGGGAGTTCAAAATAAGCTTGACTATTCAGGTGAGGCGCTGTAAGAGTTCTGTTGCTAGTTCAAAAGTTCAAGCTTAATAATAATGTTCATTGTCTTATTGCGGCAAGCGCTAATGCTTATGTCTTTTTCCCCTTAGGGGCCGGGGTTCGGAATGCCGGAGATATGGCGCCGACCCGAAGTGAAACGTGCAGTTCCAGTAAATGACAGGTAAGTTCTGGATGAGCGTTCAGGTAATGTCTTTGCATTCGCTCATTCAATGTCTTTGTCTTTTTTCCCCATAGGGGCTGGGGTCCGGAATGCCAGGAAGCGGCAGGACCCGAAATGAAATGGGAATGACCCAACAGGTAAGTCTTAGAAGGAAACTGAGCCTTTCCTATTCCCTTCCTTCTCTCACCTTGTCTTCTTGTCTTTTTCTCTCTAGGCTCTGAGAAGTGGGTGCGGATCCGGATGATCGCTGCTGAAGATGGAGGCGCTCAGGAAAGGTGAGTGAAATGCAGCGCTGCAGCGATCGAAGCGAAATACTTTTAAAATGATGTCTTCCCTTTCAGGATCGTCGGTGTGATGTCTCCGTGATGCAGCTTTAGCTGGTAAGGTCTTCTTTCTCCCCAATTCTCTCTTATCTCCCTTTGCAGGTGACCCAGGATGCTGACAGGCGTGGCTGAAGTCCAGATGCAGGAGCTGACACAGTGAGCGTCCAGCTGCGAGGAGCAGAACAACGCGAAGCGTGAGTTGCTGATCGGGCGTGGTTTAAATAGCTTTGGAAGAAGTTCCAGGTATGTATCCTTCCACCGATCAGGTATGTATCCTTCCCTGACCACACCCAGGTGGAAAGTAGTCCCACAGGTAAAGTAGTTCCATTCAGGCCTCAAGAGGGCCTGGATGTAGCAGCATGGTCTGCATCAGGTAAGTGCACATTAAAACACTTGAACATATGTCTAGCTTTATGAGCCTGGCGCCTAAGGCGCCAGGACAGGGGTCTAACATGAGCCTGGCGCCTAAGGCGCCAGGACTGTGTCCAAAGGGCCCCAGCTTGGGCCCGCTGGCACTTCCCTGTGGGGGAATGATGCCTGCCTCTGGGGTTGCTGGGTCGGACCTGGCTCCTTGGAGGTAGGCATCATGACAAGTATACAATTCCCCCACTACACTCCAAAGACACAATTGACGATGCATTAGAAACAAAGAATCCCCAATGAGCATATAGGAGAAAAGTGTATAGGCACATTATTTTCCTCTACTCTTTGCTACGGGAAAAGGAGAAAGATATGATGAAAGGCCCGTATAAATTAGTGAATCAGAATATCGCTCTTTACGAATGTATTTTGAAGACCCCAGATTCAGAAAAAATGTCTACATTTTCTACCTCCTCTTCGAAAGTGAACTAGCAACTCTGTTATGGAGTTCAACACACATTAAAACAGGCTCTAATGTTTAAACAAATTCTCTACCCAACTGTCTCAAAAAATAAGACAAAGATGAGGTTTTGCAGTCAAGTATCACAAGCCTCTTGGCAAATATGCGTGGTACAAAAGAATACTGGTTCTGACGTCACGCTGATGTTAATGGTATGCTAGGTAACTGTTATGCTCACCTGGTCTCTGCAGAGGCATTGAGGCACGGTTGCAGCCCTCCCTGAACTTGAATCACCCCCTACAGGCCTCTCCCTCAGTAGAAAAGCTGTGAGCGGTGGTACGTGGTGATACTGCTCCTGCGTGGAGATAACAGTGGGTGAGTGCGCCAAATCTGTGATTGTTATACCTCTCAAATCCTTCACCTCAAAGTACAGTTTCTGTGAGCATAACCGGCCCATAAAGCTCACCTGTGAATTATGGAAGATAAGCTCTCCGTCCTGCTACTTCTGGCAGGGGCGCGTCGAATGGGATCTAGTTCTTTCACTGATCCCTGATGAGGATTAGTCCAGACCTGCTCCGACTATGCTTCTCCTTATGATTGATAACTCTTTCTTGAGCTCTTGTGATGCTGTTCATTCTGTTTAATGTCTTTATATGTTGCTCCTATTTATGCACGCAATAATGTGTCTCTTCTGTTTTCCTCCCTTAGATGGAAATGCGGCCTCAAGGCAGCTGTGAGACACGAGACGCGGCCGGATGGAAGATGGATGCTACCACTATCTTCGACAGCAGGTAAGTGATGGTTTAAGGAAAAGCGTGAAGTATGGCGAAGTGCAACCTTAAACTGACTGTTTTTTCGATGTCTAACCTTGTCTTCTGTTTTTCCTTGCAGGCGCTGCTGTCGATGATGGAGCGTGTGGTGCTGCGGTGCCAAGATGAAGATTTCGGCGTTCCGGAAAGTGTAAAGATGAATACTTGGTTTGCCGAAGAGATGTACAGGTAAGAACAGCTTCCCCCAGTTGGTAAGTATGCTGGCAGGATGTCCAGGAAGCAGCTCTTCAAAGGTAAGTCTAACCTCAGGCGACAGTGAGCGTTACGCTGCTTGCAAGTGCAGAATAACGTGAAGCATCTGACTTGAGGATCAGGGCAGATTGTACAGCTGAGATCGTGGGCACGCCCATTAGGGCCGGCTGACCAGCCACACCCTGGCACTCCTAGAGAGTGAGTTCATGAAAAGGCAATCCATTAGCAGCCACACCCAAGAATACACTTAGGGCTGCTTAATGGATGGAATGTTCAAGGTTAATGCATCCTGCTTAATTGATGGAATGTTCAAGGTTAATGCATCTGAAGTGCTATGTCTATAATAAAAGATTTTTGGTGTTAGATGGATGTTCTTGTTTACTTTTGTGCATGAGCCTAGCGCCAAAGGCGCCCGGACAGTTTTCACCCAGGGCTCCTGTGCATGCGACCCCTGCATGCCTGAGCCCCTGACTTCATGACCATGACAGTAACCTAGACCCACTCACATGGTTTGTTACTTTAAGCTGTGCAGAGTATGCATGTGATTACTTGCACAACTTCTTACTCACTGCAAACCAAAATAAAAACAGAATAGATATAAAAAAAAACAGGAGAACTCTGTTCTCTTGACCCTGTCAATGTATCAAGATACTTTCACCATTACTTCATTGCCATGCTGCATTTTATCTGCAATAAAACTACCCCTCCGCATAGAGAAGTGCAGCACTTCTTTTGGAGAAAAGAATATCAATCCAGAGGAGCACCACATAGTCACATGTGTTTGTGGATGAAATGTGCTCGAAAATGTGGCCATGATAGTGACGCCACTGTTTTTACAGTTTATTGAAAAATACATTACCTGCGACATCCCTTCAGAAACCAGTTTGTGACCTACATACACAAGTGGTATGCTTCCAAAAACATAAATGTGGCAAATACTGCCAACGTAGATATAAAAACAAAGGAAAACACTATCCCAAATGCCGCTTTGGCTTCCCTAGACCAGTTTACAAAAAAGGACAAGTAAATAGCTTGATGTCTTCTGTTAAACGTAGCGTAAAAGGCAAATCCCCTAAAAATACATACAACGTTAAAAAGGATGAAGCATCCAAGTATATCAATGATTACAATCCAATCATTGCCCTCTTGTGTAATGCAAACATAGACATACCATACATTGCAGACGATTCCACTGCAGTTGCAAGATATGCTGCAGTCACCAAAGCTGAGAGATCTAAGCTAAAAGACCTCTGGGATGACATATATACTACCCAAACAGAAGTACTGCTTTGGAAAACATCTGCCTGTACGACATTGCCCAAAACTACACCTACAAAAACAATGTTTCACTAAATGAGACAACTGGCAAATATTCAGTTTCAACTTGTGAAGGAAGCCTGGTGAAACTCGCCAAATCCAGTAGCATCATATAAAGTTGTTTAACTCTCCAACATAGGGAACTGTAGTACATGGCCACACTCAAACTTGTTAAAACTTTGAGAAAAGAAAAATAATTATTAGGTGACTGACTCAATTGAAGCTGCCTCCAAAGCAAATGAAAGCAGCATAACAAATGACAATTTCAAACAATACAAACACATTTTGGACAATCGATGCCAGCAAGAGGGAGAAATTGAAGCTGAACTGGACAAAGACAATCCTGAGGGCAGTCAATCTTCCCTTACAGGAAGCCAACACCCTCTTGGAGAACCCCTCATTGTAAATTAAGCAGAAATAGCCATGATTGAGGTAGAAAATACCATGCATCAATATAAACAATCCGAGGAAGACTTGTCAGTGCTGGAATCACAGCTAAATGATGAACAACTCACCATTTATCTAGAAGTCACTCAAGAACTTCAACATGGTTTTCAACATGAAACTAAAACCTGTAGCTGTAAACATTATAAACATCTGCTCCTGTATGTAAGTGGTGAAGCTGGTTCTGGTAAATAATCAGCACATTTCTACACAATTTAACAAACAGCCCCCACAGGCTTAGCTGCCTATGCATAGGAGGTTTAGCTTTACATCGACTACTACTCCTCCCAGTAGAACACCAAACCAAATTAGAATACTACAAATTATCAGCAGAAGCTGCTACTAAAGTATGCAGAATTCTAAAACAAATGACAGTGCACCTCATAGATGAAGTAAGCATGGTTTCCAAACTCATGTTGGCTTTAATTCATCTCAGAATGCAAGAAGTCCTGAAAACCAACTATGAAGATCTGTCTGGAGGAAAACATGTCATCGTTTTCGGAGACCTCCTACAGTTAACACCAGTGAACGGTCAACCTATTTTCAAAACATTAGGCCACAAACAATGTTGCAATACCCTCGGCAGCATTGGAAATGTAAATCTCAGGAAACATTTTCACTACAGAAAACTAACTCAAAACATATGCCAGTCTACAGACCTCACCTATGTTAACATTTTAAAAATCATTATAACTGGTCTGCTTACTAAAGATGCAAACTCCATCTTAAATAGTAGACCAATCCATGAGCTGTATGGACGAAACACATCTTCTGATGTCATGAAACAATTGACTCAACACAATCTAAAATGTATGTCCTTAATTCCAACCCTTGCAAGCTGTAGTCAAGAAAAGAAGAAAAGAGAAAAATCGAATTGAGGTTGTGCTCACACCCTGCATTGTTTGTATGCCTGTAGCTTAAAATCAAATTTAGGTGGTGCTCACACCCTGCACTGTTTGTATGCCTGTAGCTTCAATTCGAATTTAGGTGGTGCTCAAATTCTGCTTTTCTTGTGACTATGCTGACTGGTCACTCCCTTTGCCCTCTGTTCTGTCTTTTTTCTTCTCCCTTACCCTTTCCAGTCCCGGTGTTTTCTCCCAGTCCTATCTCTATTCCTGTGTGCGCATCCTGACTACTTCCCCCACCCCATGCACTCAGCTGCCCCACCTGGTTAAGTGTACCAAACACTTTGCCCTTCTCTATGGCACTTTCTATCTCTCCTATCTTCACTAACTGCGTCTCTATCTTCTATCCTTCACCTCTCACTAAGTCTGGCAGGAATAAACTCCAGAATTACACATTGGGCTCCAACCCATGCCTGTCTATCGCTGACACCTACGTCAGTGCTTCCGCCAGAGAGAGACTCACCGACGTCCTCTTTGTGGTTCCTTCACCTGACCTATGGACTCTTCATATGGTTGCTCTGCTCTCTCCCTACTTTTCCTCACACATTAATGGCAGCACCTGCTGGGAGCTCACCCTTGCCTTCTCCATCTCCAGCGTCATCATAAATGTCTGTCGGAATGGGACCATCCTGGCACAGGGACCTCAATCCAACCTCCTACATTTTGATAGGCTCCTCCCTCGCTTTATCAACTTCCTACCTTCCTCCTCACAGGCTCCCTTGCCATCTGCTTCCACATCCTCCCTGGCTCCCTCCCATCCTCCTCACCATATGGCCACCCGCCACAGCCCCCCTGCCACCTTTAACCCACCTGAGTCCCATGCCTGCACTCTCCTCACTGACATCCCTGTCATTTCCGGTCTTCTGCCTCCTCCTACCTCTCAGGCACTCTCGCCGCTTACGGAGGTCACTTCTGTACCTACGCCCATAAGTCTCTAAAAAATGGCAACCTGCTCCATGTTGCCACGCTTAACTCTAGCTCTGCTATCTGCCACCTCCTTGAACTCCTGGATCTCAATGTTCTTGCTCTTACTGAGACATGGTTTGAGGACAGCTTTGTCACAAGTTTTGACACACTTCTCCCTGAAGGCTACAAGATCCTTTCCAAGCCCATGCCTAACAGGACAGGAGCTGGAGAAAACCTCATCTTTCTGGAGTGGATCCCTGTTTCTGTTATTCCCACTCAGGCCTACTATTCCTTTGGATGCCTAGTTTGCAGGCTCTCTCTACTGTTTCCTCTCTTGCTCTGGCCAACTTCTATCGGCCGTTGGGGCAGTCTTCACTCTTCCTCTCAGAATGGGCGGATCTGTCCTCTGCTCTCCTTTCCTTCTCTTCTCAACTCCTCCAGCTGGGGGATCTTAACTTCCATCTTGACTCTCCCGACTCTTCAGGACCTTTCTGCAACCTATGCAACTCTTTCTCTCTCCATTCTACCTTCAGGTCTGACACACACTCCTCTCCACAGACAACCCTCTCTCTATTCCTCTCACTACCTCACTCTCCTGGACTGATCACTCTCTTCTTCTTTAGCACCAGCACACCCTGCACCGCTGACCACCTTCAAGGTCTTCTGACCCATGAAAAGAGTGTCAGTGGCTGCCTTTGCCTCCACCTACTCTCCTCCTTCTACTCCTGTGGCTGACTCCCACCCTGACACAGCCCACTCTAACCTTCATCTTTCCATCTGCAACGCTCTCAGCATCCTTGCTCCTGTCATGAGGGTCTGACTGAAGCCTGCCAAAAAGTACAACTCTTGGTACAATTCCAATCTGGCTGCCCTTAAACGCAAGTGCAGAGCAGCAGAACAAAAATGGGGATCTTCAGGTGCACCCTCTGACAAACTGGCTTGCTGCATTCTTCAAAGGAAAATGCAGACTCTGCATCTGGTCCAATAAGAGAGTCCCTATTCAAGCCTGCATCGCTGAACTTTTCAAACTCTGCAAGGAACTGGGCAATCCTACTGCAGCTTCATCCTCTACTGCACCTACCCAGGCCCTTTGCTCTGCCCTGGGTGCACACTTCACTGCCAAAACAAAGGGCATCCGTACCCACTCATGCACCAACATCTCTTGGGCCCTCCTTGGCCGTACCCACCCCTCCCCCTCTTGTCTCCCCCCTCTCCCCTGAGCAGGTCTCTGGTCTATGAAAGCATCTTCCAAACAGGTGGTCCCCTGCCCTTCCAAAACCATCAATGACAACATTGACACCCTCGCTCCAGCCTTGGCAGACCTCTGCAACCTCTCCTTTGCCATTGGAGTCTTCACCACTTCTATCACACACTCTCTTCTGCACCCTCTGCTCAAAAATCCTTCCGAAGACCCTTCTATTCCGGCAAACTATCGTCTGATCTCTGTCACTCCTTCCCTCAGAAAACATCTGGAGAAGTTGGCTATCTTTCAGCTGTCTTTCAACTTACCCTCCACACTGAATCTGTTGGTTATCTCCATGACCACCAGTCTGGCTTTAGAGTATCCAGGCTCTTTTTTTTAAATTTATTTTTTAACTTTATTTAACTCATTTGCATTTGGGTTACAGACAGACATAGCTTTACATTTGCATTTTCTCATTACAATACTTCCTTGTCCCATTCAAGAGTCTTTACTGACACTCCTTATTTGTGTATCCATATAAAGCACTCTTTGCATTACATCAAATTTAAAACCTCATTGTAATTGTAGTTTCGTCATTGTTTACTCCTTGTTTATATAGTCTTGGAATGGACCCCATTTGCCCTTGGATCTACTCTTAGTTGGAACATTGCATGCATATTCTTCCTCTCTTTCGTTCACAAAAGTCAGTTCGCTCAGCCATTCTTGTATTGTCGGTGCCAGGTTTGTTTTCCACTTTAATATAATACATTTTTTAGCTATGATGCAACCCATATTAAATAATCTTCGGGTCTGAACTTTAGTTTTCCCAATATCTCCGAATAGGTATCTGAGAGGAAGCGTTGTTGGGGGGGGGGGGCCCAGGGGGGGGGGCCCAGAACATATGTATGGTACCTGCTCCTTCCGTCCCACATTTCATGCATTTATTTTCAGTATTAGGGGAGAACTTAATGTACACCAGAAAATATAATTGTAGAAGTCGGAGCCGCAAGTTGATCGAGACTTCTTTTGTGAGAAGGCAGTATTTCTGCCATTTAGATTCCTCTATTATAGTTTTATAGTTTTGGTGTCTTTTTCACATGCCAATCTAATTGTGTTGCATTTTTCGCTTTCATTTTGCACTGTGGCATATATTCTCGACGGTGGGCAGTCATAATGTCGACAGTCAAAATGTCGAAAAATAAATGTCGGAAAAAATGTCGACAAACAATAATGTCGACATTTTTTCGATATTTTTTCGAAATTTTGTATTTATTGTATGAATAAATAAATAAATATATATAACTAAGATGTGTTGAGTATGAGGGGTGGGGGTGTGGGGGGGGGTTGCAGGGGGTCTTGGGTGAGAGGGGTTGTAAATTAAACTCTTTTTGGTTATTTATTTATTGAAAAAATAAATAAATATATAATTAGAATGTGTTGAGTATGAGGGGTGAGAGGGTGGTTGTGGGGGGGTGGCAGGGGGGTGTTGGGTGAGGGGGGGTTGGGGGGGGACCCCCCCATAGTAAATTAAACTCTTTTTGGTTATTTATTTATTGAAAAAAATAAATAAATATATAATTAGAATGTGTTGAGTATGAGGGGTGAGAGGGTGGTTGGAGGGGTGTGGGGGGGTGGCAGGGGGGTGTTGGGTGAGGGGGGTTGGGGGGGACCCCCCATAGAAAATTAAACTCTTTTTGGTTATTTATTTATTGAAAAAATAAATAAATAAATATATAATTAGAATGTGTTGAGTATGAGGGGTGAGAGGGTGGTTGGGGGGGTGTGGGGGGGTGGCAGGGGGGTGTTGGGTTGGGGGGGACCCCCCCAATAGTAAATGATACTCTTTTTGGTTATTTATTTATAGAATAAATAACGAAATAAATATATAATTAGAATGTGTTGAGTATGAGGGGTGGGAGGGTGGTGGTGGGGGTGTGGGGGGGGTGGCAGGGGGGTGTTGGGTGAGGTGTTGATAGTTCTAAGTGACATTTTTTTGTCGACATTTTTTTTTCTAAAAAATGACTTTTTACATTATAAGTATAGGATGTCGACATTATTGTTTTCGAAATTTTTTTCAACATTTTTGTTTGTCGACATTTTTTTTTCGACATTATGACTATAAACCATTCTCGACAGTAGCCCCGTACAGTGGTCCCCTCGAGCAATCGGTTCAATGCATTCACTAGCCATCGGTTCTTGAGGGAATGACGGCCACTTGGTTTTAAAAGCTGCACGCATGCAATACTGCAAAACTCTTATCGGGCCACCACCCAATTTCGTTTTGAAGTCTTCTATGCTGACAAACCTACCAGCTGGGTAAAAATCCCCACATTTTAATTCTTTACCAGGGTTCCATGCTGTCTGGATGTCTATCGAATGAAGGAGGGAGCCCAGGGCAATTCCACAGCTGCGCAGTTACAATATGGGGCAGTCGTACCCAGCCTTTGATATATACGGTTCCATGCATTCACTGTGGTGCGCACAGGGTCATATGAGCATGAGTCTATGTAGTGGTCACTTATTATTACTAATCTAAGATCAGACTGGGAAGCTCCATAATGTTCCAGTTTCTTATGTGGTACCTCGGTGTATGGCATATACAAATATCCTGCATAGTGCGCTTGCACTGCTAAGTAATAGAGTTCGGAATCCAGGGCTGCAAGGCCACCGTTGTCGTACGGTTCAGTAATAGATTCCCACTTCATTCGGGCAACCCTGCTCGCCCATGTGAGTTGTATATCCCGTGATCGCAATTTGTTAAAGAAATTCCGACCCGGCCACAGCGGGATAGTGTTAAAGAAGCACAACAGTTTGGGAGCTACCACCATTTTCAGGAGTGAAATAAAGCCATATGAGTGGGAATTTGGTCCATAGATTAACTTTAACTTCTAATGTATATAGATATTTTTTGTGGTTTTGTCCAAGTAATAGTTTCTGTGTCCGCTACACCATTACCCCTAAATACTTAACAGTAGTCGGGTCACATTGTAATCCGTGGAGGGAGGTTTGCTGGTTCCCTTGTGTTGTCTGTTAATGGGACTAGCTCTGACTTGGCGGTGTTCATTTTATAGCCTAATATAGTGTCAATTCCCCATTTTCGTCTAACACTGGCTTTATGCTTGCAGTTGGTTTTTGACGATAAAGGATGGTGTCATCCGCATAAAGTGAAATTACCTGTGGGGGATTAGATATATGTATACATATGTGGCCATGCATGGTCCTTATTTTTCAAGCCAGCGCCTCGATGGTCAGAGAAAATGGAAGGGGCGCGAATGAGCAGCCCTGTCATGTACCCCTCGCCAGTGCAATGGGTGTTGAATACTTACGGTTGGTATTATCTGTGGTTGTTGGGTTTGTGTATAGCAGTTTCACGTAATTTATAAATCCACCCCAACCCGATTCTGCTGAGTACGCCAAATAGGAAATTACACAAGACCGAATCAAATGCTTTTTCAGCGTCAAGAATGACCGCCGCAACAGAAGCTTCCGGGTTTATCTGAGACATAGTCCCAAACAGCCGGCACAGATTTAATGCGGTTGATCTTCAGAGGATGAAGCCTGACTAATCGGCGTGTACAAGGGTGGACATGTGTGGGAGTAGTCTGTTTGCGAGGACTTTTGCAAATATTTTCATATCAGCATTTATCAATGACAATAGACGGTATGAGACCATGTCTGCAGAGGGTCTGTCCCGCTTCAGGAGGACTGTTATAACTGCTTCAGTGAGGGAGGCTGGGAGTTGACCGTTATGACACACCTCCTCCCATAGCTTCCGTAAGCAGAGGCTAGTATGTCCTTGTAAGTATTGTAGACTTCGATTCCCAGTCTGTCTGGGCCAGGGGCCATTCCAGAGGCTATTGCCTCTGCAATCTCCTCTGATGTGTTCGGGTGATTTAGCTGATCGACCGAGTCCTGATCCAGACAGGGCAAAGGGGTATCCTTCAGATAGTTTTCTACTTCAATCTTAGTTTTGACAACAGCGTTAGTGCGTGTTGCAAGTTGGGGGTTATTGGTTGGTGGCATGCTGTATGATAGCATTCAGAGTAGAAGGGATGTCATACGACGGATGTACCGAATCTGGTGGTTGATAGCCCAATACCAGATCTAGATGGCTACACTTACGCTTATCACCCTTAATGTGCAGGGATTGGGACACACCATTAAACAAAGACTGGTATTAAATCACCTGAGGGATATCCAAGGGGACATTGTATTTCTACAGGAAACCCACGTGAATGAGACAGAATCGAAGAAATTAGAACAGGGTTGGGTGGGAGTAGCGGCCCACACTCCATACCATGGCAAGCGTGGGGTCTCTATACTAGTTCACAAACGGGTCCCCATGCAAATACAAAATACTATTGCAGATAAAGACAGTCTATATGTCATCTTGCAAGGACAAATACACCACCATTCTATTACACTTTAAACATAAATGTCCCTACAACAGATCACCCCAGCATTCTTCACCCACACCTTTGCTCTTGGCGCACACCTCATGGGGAACCTGACATTTATGGCCGGGGAGCTTAATGTGGCTATCGATCCAACCCTGCATCGCCAGAGTGTTGGTGCTGGTGGTCTGCCAAAATTGAAAAGAAACATGTCCACCAAACATTAGTGATGGACCTGTGCATGTGGGGATGTCTGGAGATACATGCATGGAGCTCACAGGGACTATTCCTTCTACTGCCATAGTCACCAGAGTTACTCTAGGATCGATTACTGGTTTGTCCCAGCCAAAACCCTTCACATGAGGGATGACTGCGACATATTACCCACCACCATCTCAGATCATGCCCCGGTGTGGCTCAGAATGACCCTCCCCAATACTTCTCGCAAAACCCCACTGTGGCGGCTCAGTGTGAGAACACGGACATATCCAGAATTCTCAGAGCACATCAAACAAGATATTCACATGCTCTGGGCTACAAACTTAAATCACTCATACAACACACACACACCTACTGGGATACCTTCAAGGTCTTTATAAGAGGCCAATGCATATCAAGATGGTCATATAAACTCAAACAGCGGAAGGAAAAAGAAACACAACTGCTAACAGACCTTGCTACCCTTGAACAACTCTGTAAACAAAAACTCAATCTACAGGGCCTATCACACATACGCAGAGTTTGGACAGAAATTAGGCATATAACTTCTACTAGTGTTCAAAATCATACTCTAGTTGGCACCTACCTTGAAGGTGATAGACCATTACACCTAATGGTGCTTGCCCTGAAACAAGGGCAAGCCCCCCAGATGATCACCATGGTATGGGATAAACATGGGACCCCACTAGTCGATGATGAAAACATCAATGCTCGATTCGCAGAATATTATGAGGACCTATTTATTCACTACCCCTGAACCGCCCTCACACCTAAAAAATACAAGTATTTCGGGGGTCCATCGAGCTACCTAGGCTTACCACCACCCAACGGGATGCGCTCAGCACGCCCATCTCGCAGGCAGATATAGATTGAGTAATCCACTCCCTCTCCTGGGGTAAGGCCTCTGGGCCCGATGGAATCCCGATAGACTTTTATAAAAGCATGGCTGACGACTTAATCCCCAAATTAGAAGATGTGTTTGCAGTGGCGGTACGTCGGGGTCAGCTAACGCAGACGATGTTAGCAGCGAACATAGTGGTGTTCCATAAGAAGGGCCGCCCCCCAGATGAATGCAACTCATACTGCCCAATATCGCTCATAAAATCCGATGCAAAGATAATAGCGAAGTGCTTAATGCAGAGAATAGAGCTGGTTCTAACGCACCTGATGCATAAAGATCAGCACGGCTTCATTCGCAAAAGGCACTCATGGGGATAATGTCCACAGACTACTACACATTATGGCTGGTGAGTCAGGACAGGAGGATGTTGTCTTCGCTATTGATAAAGCGTTCGACAAAGTCCAATGGGACTTCATGTTCTTGGTCCTGGCTTAATACGGCTGGCATGGCTAATTTATTGACCTAATCGCTTGTTGTAAACTGGACCGACTGCCTCCGTGACTATGAATGGTACGATGTCGGCACTGTCTCAGTGACTAAGAATGGCACGATGTTGGCCCCATTTGTGCTCCAATCTGGTACTCGACAGGGGTGCCCCCGATCACCCTTGCTTTATTCCTTGTCCATAGAGCCGGTGGCAATTAAACTACGCACTGACCCACACTGGGAAGGCATACGGCGGGGGAATGAAGAACATCAGGCTTCTCTCTACGCCGATGACTTCCTACTTTATCTTTGCAAAAGCCCTGAATCTCTCCCAGAAGTCCAGTATCTCCTGCAAGTATATGGACGGGTACAAAGTTAACTGGGCAAAGTCTGAGATCCCTCCGTTGCAACAGGATATCCTATGGGATCCAGGGGGGGTTTCTCCCATTCGGCTCCAGCTGCATTATATCAGATATCTAGGAGTCCGAATTAGCACTCACATTAGTGAACTTCGGAACCTCAATTACCCCCATAATGTTGAGCGCATATGCCTAGACCTGATGAGATGGGAGACATTACTCCTTTCGCTAACGGGCATGGTAAACGCTCTAAAGATGAACTCCATGCCCAAACTTATACCTTGACATGATGATACCATCTAGTCCCACTCCCAAGACGTATAGCGATCTGCACACTTCCATATCCAGATGTATATAGTGGGGGAAGAAGGTGCAGCTACGTTGCGCTATCCTTCTAGTCACAAAGGCAAAGGTTTGGCCCTTCCATCTTGAAGAGCTGCTATAGGCAGCTCAGATCTGTTGGGCAAAACGGTGGATCAATAGCGATGACACCACAAGCTGTACGGACATGGAGCTGGCCTTGATGGCCTCCATTACCCCCACCAAAATATTAGCCATCCCTCCTGCTAATCTACCACCTTGGATTAAACTACATCTCATACTATATCTGACCATCACACAGTGGCATAGATTACGTTGCCAACAGAGAATCGCTACCAATGTGACGCCCACATGGAAGAGCGTAAGGGCACTTTTAACAATCGGTCACAAACACAAAATTCACCCCTGTCAAGATACACTGTGGTCGCAGGTTAGAATATTGGACCTGTGCAATGGTACTGACCTACTGCCTTTTCAAAATGGTAGTCGGCTGCTGGGCCTTGAGACCGGACACTGGCTCCAATATAGTACGCAATTGCCAGTGATAAGGCAATGTACTAAAGATGAGTCTCGCCAGGCCGCCCCAGCTCTGTGAAACTGGAAATGAACAGGATACATTCCCCTGCCTTTGCATATTCTTCTCGGAGTATACTGAATAATGTTTATGGGAACAGCACCCTGGCAATGTCCTGATCTACTGATCTCGACATCACCGTTGACGCTGGAGATATTTGAGTACTTCGCTGCTATCCCAGGGACCTCAGCGAACATCAGAAATGGGGAAATCCAATTTAGGATCATCCAACAAATGTATAACACCCCTGCCAGGATGGTTAGAATGGGCCTGGCACCATCACCCACATGCTGGCATGGCTGCACAGCCTTAGGCACGATGGGGCATATACTATGGTCATGCCCTAAACTCGGACCCTATTGGCAGATGGTCCAAAGGCAAATTTGACACATACCTGAAGCTGACCTACCACTGTCTCCCGACTTTGTTGTTTGGGCCGGACACAATGACTGGCACAAAAACAAGCTTACTCGAAGGCTCATTAGCATCATACTCTTCACCTCTCACAAACTCCTAGTCTTACAGTGGAAAGCAACCTCCCCAGCCTCTGTGGCACAGTGTACTGGATGGTTATCTATGACTATGAACGAAACTCATTCAAACGACAAAACTGAGAGAACACAGCTTGTGTAGACAAATTTTGGCAGCTCCTAGACCCATTTATGTAGGAGATCAGACTGTTACCGACATAGCCTACCCCGAACATATAAGGAAGGCCCAAACAGTAGGACTTGTCCCCACCACGCCTCATATTCATCCATTAGGATCCCTAGCTCCTCCCATTTTTGACTCGCATATACTAACCTGATCTACGCTTAGCTGCTATCCCTCCTCTCGTCTTCACAACCGAATCTGAGCAAGCCCTGTAAATGGGGGAACGAGAGGGGGACAGGCCCAGTTGGCCCAGGGGATTATAGGGAATGTTTTAGGACCATTGAGTCATATAATAGAAAGTATTATTGTTTTACTGTGTAATGTATGCGCATACTCTATAGAGCAGGGGGAGGCCCTGTTGGAATGTTATTTCTTGCGTTGTCCCAATTTCATTTGTTGATAAAAAAACAAACAGATGATGATTTTAGAAAAAGAATGCTGGGGGGGGGGGGGAAGCTGGCTGCTTTTTCATTTTTTTAAAAGCCTCTCGGCCTCTCTGCTGCAATGCACCATGGGAAATATAGCTATCAGTTTGGGAGAGGGGTGTACCCCCTTCTCTGTCAATATTTTAACGAATTCCCGTACGGAATAACCTGAGACCCCTCTGGTAAATCGAGTCCCTGCTTCGTGCCCAAGTTGGTTTGTACCTGGTCCAATTCTGTCCAGCGGTTTTTGCTGTGCTCTGCGCAGGCATTTTTATTTTTTTCCTCTATGGGTAAATGAATGACAGTAGGACGAAAACAGAGATTTCTTTTGCTTTCTTAATAACTTTTTCATTTTTGAACAAATCTTTCACAAAATGTCCAGTCTCTGGTCATTTGGGTGGAGACCGAAGGGGTGACAAATCCATCATGTAAGTCAAAAGTTATTAGCAATTCACCTTAACTATAGTGCCACGACTGCTGCACTCTAATATGACTGTATTATACCAATTTTAAAAAAGAACACAGCGATGGAAACGGTGACCCAAACCAAGCACAAAACAAGCACAGAGACACTTTGAACACCATTGACACTGAATGTCATTTTGGTCTGCAGGAAGCAGTTAAGTGAGGGATGGACTGATGAACTACGGTCCTCAAGCAAACTGGAATAACTCTATTATCGTTCCTTTTCAAGATTTCCCATCCTTCCTAGTCCACCCTAAACTCTGTGTATTTGTGTAATAAAGTTAGCTCGCCAGGATCCTATTTCTTGAGTCTCAAATTGCTTGTTGATAACTCCAGCCTGACAATTCCATTAGGATTTTTTAGCATTTCGAAGCTGAAATTAAACCAGCATGAAGCTTCATATAAAAGCATGACTTTACCAAACTTTGTGCTCAACACACACTGTCATGAAATGACAGGACCTGTTGGCTGTTTCAATACTTGGTCCTTTATGGACATTGCAAGAATTTAAACATGAATTTACTGAGACAATATTCAACTTTTGTATTGCTGATATTTTTCTTTTAAATTGTAACTTGTGCTTTGGAAGAACACTTTTTTTAAGAATTGTAAATCTAATGATTTATTTAGTTGCAGATATTTCAAGCCGGATAAGCATAGATGGGAAACCTGCCAAGGAGACAAATGACCCACATTGTGAGGATTTAAAAAATAAGTATGCATTTTGGAATACTAGCATCTGTGAAATGTTCTCTCCCATCCGAGATGGTAAGTATACAAATTCATTGTTTAATTGTTTCTCTATTGAACCATTCTATCATACCTTTATATTAATGTGTAGTGAACTGTCAATGCACCAGTAGCAGCAATCACTCTACAAGGTAATATATTTCAATTAGTCTTACTGGGACTGGGAGATGATTGCAGCAAATATATTCGCACATAGTCAACCCCAGAATTGCTTTGGTTCCCACGACAACCTGCCTGCTCCTCCGGTCAAGAGTGTATGGAATAAGTGAACCTGAACCTCTTGAAATGTTGTCGCTTAGCAAATGCGTCTCCCCGCTAAAATGAGCTCTACAGTCTCTTCCTATACTTTGCTTCATGGTTGAGAAACGTGGAAGTGGATGGTTTAACAAACGCCATCAGGTGTATAGAATTGGTTTGCTTATTACTGCTTGGGCATATTGGGGCAAAGAACCTCCCTGTACTCGTCCTCCAAAACAGTGATTTGGACTGAACACACAAGGTGCTGCACAAATCTCAGAATGACCATAAAGTACTGGCATAGCAGAAGTTAGCAGCCTTAAACTTAGAATTACTCTGTGGAGAAAGGATGCAATTGAATTTCAGGTGCAAGCAAAAAATCCCTGGGCAATCCCCCACTACACACATGGTACATTTAAGTCTTTCCCAGTGTAACACATCTTCTTCCTTCAGGAGCTTTCAACCATTATGTAGAAATGTGATACTCAATTCGCACAATCACTTACAGAGGTTATACATCTGTGAAGTTGCCAGAATCGGGAAGTCCTCCTCCCCTGATCCCACTTGTTGAAAGGAACTGGGTGAGACTTACCCCAACGCCCTTTTGTCAACTTTGGAACAAAAACAAAGGTATGCAAATGAACCCAGGTTCGTCAAACCCAAACTGGAAGAAAGGGCATCAATTGGAAAAAAAGTTCAATTCTGATGCATTCCTTGGGTCCATTTTCAGAGAGCTGATCTGATAGAATTCATGTGAAAAGTAATCACAAGGGTATCCTATTGAAAGAGATAGACAGCAACATCCTTTCTTATTGGCTCCCATAAATAATTCCCTGTAACCATCTTACAGATAGGGAGTAGTAAACAGAATTGATTTCGATAACAAACCATACAATCAACATATAAATAAAAACAGAGGAACCTTCATCACAGTATCAAAATACAGATTCCGCAAGAAAATCACAGCGATAATCTAAACATAACAGCATTTGTTTAGCAGTTTCACATTTAAAAACACAGTTTAAAACTCTGTTTTTAAACAATTGAACTGGTCGCGGCACTCTTAACATAAAAGTCAATTTTAGGCACCAACCACACTTTCTTCAAAAATTGAGACGATACTTTGCTTTTTGTAAATTTGAAAAAGGATGGCACCACTCTTGCAGGGGCCTGGCATGAGGACTCTGTCCCTTTGGTGCTACCTGCAAAAGACATTGAGGAGGCTCTCATGTCTCATAAATTAGGAAAAGCTCCTGGCCCTGACATGGTTGCTATCGATTGGTACAGGCAGGAAGTGGTCAAATGGATACCATATTTGTTAAAACTCTTCAATGCTCCATTAGCGGTCAATCTAGTCCCCCACTCTTGAACCCAGGCAGTCCATGTTCCCATTTTCAAGAAGGGAGATAGGTCTGTAGTTGGAAGGAGATCCCCGATCTCCCTTCTTGATGCAGGGAGGGGAGCTATTTGCAAAGGCGGTGTTGGGCCACTTGGATGCATGAATTATTGAAGTGGGGGACTTGAATCATCTTCAGGCCTGGTTCCAGTGTAACGTCAGCACTTCCAACCAAGTTATGAGCCTATACTTGATTCTGGAAAAATGTGTTACATTGAAGAGCATAAATATCTACACAATATTCATTGACCTTTCGAGCCTGCCTTTGATAGTGTGCAGAGGGCAGGAATGTGGCAGGTATTGAAGAGCATGGGTATTCCGTCTGGTATTCTGGGAGCAATCCAATCCTTGTATAGTAACAAGGCGGTAATCAGGTATGCACTGGATGGCCAAACAGGAAAAATAAAAATTATGTGGGACTTGGGCAAGGCTGCATCCATGCCCCCAGTTTATTTTGCCTGTTTTTTAATGGGGTAATTGATTTGATTCTGGCAAAGCCCACCAATGCACCATCAATTGCGAATGAGAGAATCCCGACTCTCCTATTTGCTGACAATATTTTCTTTTCCTCCCCAGAGGTCTCTGCAAGCAATTGGTTATTTTTGAAAACTTTTGAACATCCCAACTATCTACCTGACATTGCTCCTCCCTACCATTACTGAATGCTGTATCATACTCTGTGCTGCGACACCCTAACCTATGACAAGAGGCACTATAGAAGCGCAAGATAACCTAACATTGACCATCCAGCTTTCAGACACCAATCGCTATAAATCAGAACTGGTGGAGGCCATCCATCAGTGCTGATTTATAGCTACTTAAGAATGCTGTTGTCATTATGTACAGATACAAAAGGGGTTTTAATTTGGCATCATATGCAACACCATCAACCCCTAGCTCAAGTTTTGGAGAAATCGATGGTATGGCCATTGGAAGAGAGAACATCTTCATAATACCCATCTCTTTTTGCTCCAACTTCCTGAGTTCTGAGTATCCCAAAATCTCAGATCCATACGAGGCAGACAGGTTGGCACATGCCCTCAGTATCACAAGGCTCTGGAAAGCTGCATTTCCACCATAATGTTTCAGAACATGTTGTGCAGTTGCCACTTGTCTTTTTTAAATTAAGTAAAGACTTTTCAATGTGTTTTCACCATCCGACTCTTTCATCTAGTCAGACACCCAGATAGCCATAAAAGTCCATCTTCTCAACCCCAATGTTTACCAAGCGGATGGGGGGTAGATTTTCCATGTGTTACGACCGTACCATTAGCTTGGTCTTCGAAAGATTCATTTTGAGTCCCATACGACAGGTTAGGATTTCAAACAGGTTCTGTGGCTTTTGAAAACCCAACCTTGATTTGCTAATCAAGACCATATTGTGAGCATATAGTAGGATTCCCATTGTTTCCTTCCCAGGAGAGGGGCATTCATATCCAGCCTTTCGAGTTCTACTAAAATGTTATTTATGTAGAGGCTAAAGAGTGTAGGAGTTATAACGCAGCCCTGCCTTACACCCCTGGCCACTGGGAACGGCCTTGTCAAGCCTCAACCCTTGGCCAGGTGCACCTGGGCATAGGTGCTAGTGTGCAGGCTACCAATTGCAGCCAAGAGCTTTATCGGGTTGCCCAATCGGAATAAGTACAACCATAATTTCACTCTAGGAATTTAATCAAAATCTGTGCATAGTTCTATACAGACTAAATTTAACATTAGATTCCGGAGCTTTGTGTGCTTATCACAGAGAAGGGATAGCCTAAAGACCTGATCTATGGGCTAATAACCGCTCTAAAGCCTGCCTGCAGATCAGAAAGGACTTTATGGCTCATTCACTCCCCCAGTCTCCTCAATAATATTGTGCCATAGATCTTCGAGATAACATTGATTAGGGTTATGGGCCTCTAGTTTTGAGGTTCGCCCCCATGACCCCTTTTCTGAATATTGTTATGGGCTAACATCTGGCTGTACTTTATGTTAATGTACATTCGCCAATGAAGCATTGTTTCTTTTCTGTGCCAGAATTGTCTCTTCTAACTCCGTGAGAGATATATCCAACGTATAAGTGGTCAGGGATCACTCCACTGTAGGGTACGTCTCTCCGCTCGGTGGGTTAGCCACTGGGCCTTGGTAGAATGTGCTGAAGTGAGAGCAGCAGGCATTCTCTGAAATCGCCAGAGCAGTAAACAGAGGGTACTACAGTTTGAGCGGAAACTAGTTTCCAAAAAGCATTAACTTTCTTTATTTAATCTCATCCTGTTTCTTTTTTTCAACTGCATCTATTTTCTGTGTCATATATTTGTTCCTTATTCGCCTTATTTCATGAATGTCCTTTGGTCCTTTGATTTGAGAATTGGCAATCATTTGGGGTTATTAATTTGGCACTCCTGGTCATGCCACCCACTTTGTCACAAGCTATTCCTCCCACTGTTAGAAAAAGGCTTTGTTCATAATGGCGATAACACATAGACAACCTGTTCCGAAAAGTCGCTCGGGTGAAGATTGACCTGGATCATGTATTAGTGCTTCAAGTGTAGAGGTTAACGCTTCATACATTTGACCAATGTGATTTCTGTTAACCAGTGTCTGCCATGGAACCCTTACCCATTTCCAGTTCCCCTCCGAATTATCATAGTGATCTGCCTGTCCCTTGAAACCTGCAAGGGCAGCAGCAATTTGCATAAGGGATCGTGGTCTCCTGCAGCATGCTGAATAACCTGGAAATCAATTATCATTTTCCAGCTATCCACTTAAGTGTATGTAGTCTATCCGGAAACCAGGATTCCCTGAGTTAAATGGTGGTTTTGGGGGAATGTCATGACTAGAACCTGGTCATAACTTCTCATATTAGTTGATCAGAAAAAGTAGTACGGGTTATGATATGATATGGCATTTGTAACGCGCCTATACACAAGTGTTTCAAGGCGCAACGAGGCAGGGGGGGGAGACAGACAACAATCCTACTAGGCCAGGTGTCATTCAGATCGCGCAAGTGCAAGGGTAGAGGGGAAAGGGAGAAGTGCAAGGGGAAGGAAGAGGGGAAGTGCAGTACAGGGTTAATAGCATACAGGAAAATAACCGCTCGTGGCAAGTGCAGACAAGTGCTGGGAAGGGGGGCTGTAGGGATACAGACACAGTCCCGTAGTGCAGGGGGTGCCAGGGAGGCAGTGCAGGGGAGAGTGGCTGGGCCAAGGACTGAGAACAGTGAGTGGCCCAGTTGCAGATTCAGTAACTTTAGCAGGGGAGAGGGGGAGAGAAAGAGGAGGCGAAGAGGAAGCTTTTGAGCTGCTTCCGGAACCAGAGATGGTTCTCCTCTAGTTTCAGAGAGGCAGGAAGGCTGTTCCAGAGGGAGGCCCCTGCAGCGGTGAGAGATCTCCCACCAACTTGTTGCTTGGAGAAACGGCTGACCCTGAGGGAGTTGGAGGCAGATGAGCGAAGAGCTCGAGAAGGAAGATATTTAGGAAGAGAGAGTTGAAGGTATTTTGGCCCACGGCCCCAGAAGGCCTTGTGGACAATGCAGAGGGTTTTGAACTTGATCCTCGCAATCACTGGGAGCCAGTGTAGTGATTTCAGTCCTGGAGCGATACGGTCCCTGGGCTTGAGGCCAAGGGCAAGTCTCGCAGTCCTGTTCTGGATGAGTTGCAAAGGGCGGAGAGTAGAGGCAGGCAGGTTTAGATGGAGGCTGTTACAGTAGTCCAGCTTCGAGAGAACCAGGGCTCTAGAGACAGTGAGCTTCTGGGGGAAGGAGAGGAAAGGAAGGATACCTCTGAGGAGGTGTAGCTGGTAGTGTGACTTCTTAGAGACGTCGGATATGTGAGGAGAGAAGGAGAGTGTGGAGTCGAAGATGACCCCAAGGTTTTTTGCCTTGCAGGTAGGAACAGGAAGAGGGCCAAGGAGGCCGGCCAGAGAGCTGCAGGGAAGGAGGGAGTGGGTGTGCCAATTAGTAGAATCTCAGTCTTACTGGCATTAAGGCAGAGGTCATTGGCGGCACACCAGTCCTGGATAGCAGAAAGACAGTCGGAGATGAGGGAAGGAGAAGAGGAGGCCGAGGGTAGCCTGAAAATGAGCTGGGTATCATCCGCATAGCACTGAAAGTTGGGGCAGAGAGCGGCAATGCTGTGGCGAGAAGTGCCAGATACTGGTTGAATAGCCAGGGGGAGAGGTTAGATCCCTGGGGGACACCACAGGTAGAGAAAAAGATGTCAGACAGGAAAGACCCCAGTTGGACCTGGGAGGGTCGATTGTAGAGGAAAGAGGTCAGCCACGCCAGAGCCTGACCAGTGATACCCAGGTTATCACGGAGACGGTTGAGCAGGATGGTATGGTTGACAGTATCAAAGGCAGAAGAGAGATCAAGCAGAATGAGAACACATGGAATTTTAGAGTCCAGGTTCGAGAACAGGTCCTCACGGATGTTCAGGAGAGCAGTTTCCGTGCTTCTGGCAGCTCTGAAGCCAGACTATTGTTCATGAAGACTGCCAACAGATTCAGCATGGAGATTTAGCTCGGAGATGGTCAGTTTCTCCAGGAGCTTGCCCAGGAAGGGAGTGATAGAGATTGGACGATAGATAGCTGGGCAGGAGGCGTCGGAAGAGGGTTTCTTAAGAAGGGGGTGCACAAGGGAGTGCTTGAGAGGGGATGGGAAGACTCCAGAGGCGAAAGAGTGATTGCAGAAGTCAGCAAGGGCAGGGTTACACATAGCATGCTATGTGACGGGGTTACCTTCCACAACTCATCATGCTTTTTACACAAAAATGTTTATTTATGAACTGTTTCCATTTGCATGTTACCCAATAAAGCAATGTGGTGATTTTTGGTCATTTGCAAATTCACTAAAGATTCCAATTCTTCAATATGGGACAATAAAGCATCTATGGCTTTCTCATTGGGTCTTAAGTAGATATTAACAATGAAATAAAAACAGAGCGTCAATGTCCCATTTTACAGTTAAGATATCAGGGGAGTGAGAGCGGGCCAGAGTTTTGGGACCAGATAGAGTACTTTTAAAACATCTGGTTAAACCCCTGCTTGGGCGACCGCTGATCAATTTCATCGCAGGAATGTTGTAAGAGGTCTATTCCTACCTTTCTTCTGGGAGTAAAACCCATGTCACCTGAAGACGCATAATTTTATATTTGTCCAAAAATTGCTGCCAGTATTTGTCATCCCTTTTGCCCTTAACTTCTGCGATGTTCCACAATAGAAGGTTACATTTTAACTTGCCGGGCTTTGGACTCACCAGGGTGCATGCCTAGTGATATGATGCAACTACTTGAACAATCTCTGTGTACATGTTATTTTCATGAGTTTCACCCCATAGGACAGCCCATGCATGTTGGCCCCTATTAAAGAGCAGCAAGAGGCACATACAAAATGCACGCATAGACTACATCAGTGGCACACCTTGACAGATCACCCTGTCCCTATGTATTTACTTTGAGTAGAGTCCAGTTCAAGCTTTTAAAAAAAAAAATGTATAACACATTATTGGTTTTTAAATTTATAACAATAATGAGCACAAATCATAGATAAGCAGTTGTAAAAACAAACACTTTGGGAATTCCAGACAACGATATGGTGTGAATATCCGCTTTTGTGCGTTGAATATTTGAGTGGATTAAGAAATGTCCGCCTGCCATTTGTTCCAGATTTTCTGTGATTTAACCGGGCAGCCCGGTGCATTGTAGCTTCATTTTTTGAGTCCCATTCAAATGTCTGTCTACCAACCATTTATTAATTTTCATACTCTTGGGTTTCCCCTATATCATAGCAATGTTGCGTTTCACCAAAACAGTTGCGGTGGACAAAAATTATTTTTAAACGCGAGTGAAAGACATTTCCCTCCCATATCCCCAATAACAGCAACTTAGCTCATAAGGTGAAATCTCCCCCACACTTGTTCCCAATCTGTCAAGGATTGTCATCCAATAGCAACGTATCAGCCAGGAATCCCATATTATGTGGAAGAAACTTCTGTGAGGAGTCTGAAATGAGAGGCGGACACAGTTTAACATTTTCATTATGATACATCTTTATTAAAATAAAAGGGTTGGATAAAGGCCTGTGTCCCTATCCTAAAGGGTTTCCCTACCTACGGAACTAAAATTAAAGATGTCTTTGTCGAGTCATGAAAACCATATAAACTGCCCATGTGCCCAAAACATACTAATCTGACCCTTGCACTAAAACTGAACAAAGGGTACAAGAAACTGTCTCTGACGTATGTTTGGCAAAAAGTGTTCACAAATAAAGTAAGTAGACAAATCCAACAGAAACAGTCTTTTCCTATGGGAAACGCTTGGAACCAGAGGGTGGTTACCTTTACATGGATATTTGGGTAGAATGGCAAATAGTATTTTTAAAACAACCATTCCTTTGTTTCATTATACCAGGCTCAGAAAGTTCTTGTGCACATATGACCCATGCCATTTAGCTCTTCCTACATTTTCTTTGAACTGGGTTCACAAAAAGGATCTTGTTCAACGAGATGTTCCATATAAGGTTCTCTTTAACCTTTTTGGTATCTTGTTGGATCACCTGGTGTGCTTGTCCATCAGGAATCTTCCCGTGACCTCTTCAGGTCTGTGTATAGCCCTCTGCCAGGGCTTTGGTCTCAACATAAAAAAGGGTATTGAGTGGATCTTTTGGTATACTTCCCTGTCAGTAATCCTTGAGTAGGTTCTTCAGATCCCCCGGTATACTCTCCTGCCTGGTGTTTCCTTTCATCAACTTCTTATATCCCCTGGTATACTCCCCTGGCAGATATCTTGCCACAATGTCTTGTGATACCATATACTTTGAATGGATTACCTAGTATACTCCCCTGCCAGGTATCCCTTTCTGGCGGCTTTCAGAGCCCCTGGTATACTCTCCTGCCAGGTACCCCTGCCCCCAAATGTTCATTGCTGATGTGCTCCTTTAACCAGGACATTTTCTCTGTTTCACTGTTCTTTAATATAGCACAGTTATATTACTGCATTGTGCTTCCACTTCATTGGCTTGAGGTATGACTTGTTCCTGTTTTCCCCACATTGACATCTCATACATAGGGATTTCTTAAAGGTCTTTCCTTGTGCTTTATTTGGTCAGTATTCAAATATTCTTATTTGCTTACATGCCTGTCGGTACACCCCAGGGTCCCCGGTGGCTCTGGGCAGTCTTGCATGTGTCTTGCAGTATTCCCGACCCATGGCAAATTGCTTCCTCTCTGGGATGGCCTTCCTCACACTACAGACCCTCCTCATTTGCGGTCTGCTCTCCTCTCCTTCCTTTCTGAGCTGGATGGCTCCACAAAGCTCCTCGCAGCCCCTTGGCCTCCAGCTGCTCACCGAGAGTAGAAGTTAGTTCTGAATAACTTGTAAGCAGTGTCCGAGGAGATATTATCATGCATTTTGGAGGGTGAATCAGATCTTGGTGGTTCATATTTAGGTCTTCAGCACTTTTCTTGGGGGGTGTGGGAGGTGGAACAATATGCCATTAAGCAATGTGGTATGGATGGGGATCCTCAAGAGAGGAAGAGGAATACCATGCCCTGTCCGATGCTGCCCTGCTATTCTCCCAGATGTCGCCCTCCATGTGATCCTCCATCATATAGCTGCCCCCAAGGTCAGGATCAGGTAGCGGCTGCCGTCCTCTGGCCCCATGGAGAGAGCTCACCACCGGGAAAGGAGTGATGACACCATTGGATTAGTCACTTAGCCAAACCGCCTCCTCTTAAAGGCATACATGATATGCAATTAGTTGTCGTAGCATCAGCATTGTGGGCTAAGGCGTGGAGAGGGATGGATGGATGGATGGATGGGTTTGAAGTCCACAAGGAGCATGGAAGGGGCTGCTGAGATGATTCTTAAGGCGTCCGAAGAGACATGCCCCATGACGACCATGTTGGTGCAGTTGAAAGTAGAAGTAAATCTATTGGTGTCCCTACACTGGTTGGTCAATGTTATGTTATCTTGCGCTTGTATAGGTTATGGTGTCGCAGCACAGAGTATGATGGAACATTTGGTAATGGTAGGAGGAGCAAGGTCAGGTAATAGTTTGGATGTGGACATGCACTGTAAATAAACATACCTAGTAGTGATTGAGGAGTACATGAGACCCAAAAACAGGCTGTCATGGCCATCCCAGTGAAGAGTATGATACTGCTGCTGTATTCAGGAGTACAAATGCCCCTTAATGAATCTGCACTTACTGGGCCAGATACTCTATGGTTGTTTCACCACTAATCTGCATACTGCTAGCAGGTGAGCTGCTGACTGGAAAAGGTACACAATCTAACCAGCAATTGTTGAAATCGACTAAGCATTCCAATAGGTTGCAATTGGGCTATTTACAGAAGAAAAAACATAAGGGGAACCAAGTAACATGATGGCCAAATTGCCCACGATTCAAAACTTCAAATTGACTTTTTGTGCATGTAATATTTGTGTGCCAATATGTTAAAAATGATCCGACACACTACATTGTCGTTGTGCATACATTTCCAGCTTCTGCTAATTTGACCAGTTGCCAAGTGTACACAAATTGGTAAAACATCTAACCACATGCCCATGTTTGGCCATCTTCTGTACATTTGCTCAGCTGGAAAGTGCCTAATGGGAAAATAGGTGGCACGCATGTCCACATTTTCTTTATGAAATAATTTGCATATGCCGATTTTTGAACTAGTAAAGTTTGTGTTTGATGCCAACACATACAATTGTCAGAAAAGTTACATACTGAATGTAGTGTACTGGCAGAAGAATTGACTTTTTCTATTACTTTGCCATATGGCACGCAGATAACGGGCAAATAAGGCAAATGCATGCTAAATTGTCCACCATAAAATAATTTGCATAACGTCCGATTGAGATCCAGCAAAGTTACAGTTAATAAATTGCACCGGAGCATCATTTCTGCCAAATATCAAATTAAAATGCCTTTCTGCAAAGTGGTTTTCAAGTGTTATTGGTCCAATCTGCCTAAAAATGCACCACTTCACATAAAACTTTCTCTGAAGATCAAAAGAAGAGCCCGCAAATTCTTCAGTAAAATATTCAAGAGGATGCTGTCCAATGGAACTTCATGTTCTTGGTCCTGGCTTAATACGGCTTCCCTGGCTCATTTATCGACCTTATTCAATTGTTGTACACTGGACTGACTGCCTCTGTGACTACGAATGGTACTATGTCGGCACTGCCTCAGTGACTACGAATGGTACGATATCGGCCCGTAAGGTTTGGGCTTCAATCTTGTACTCGACAGAGGTGCCCCCTATCACCCTTGGTTTATGCCTTGTCCTTTGAGCCGGTGGCAATTAAACTACGCACTGACCCTCACTGGGAGGGCATACTACAGGGGAATGAAGAACATCGGGTATTTCTCTACGCCGAAGACTTCCTACTTTATCTTCGCAAAAGCCGGTATCTCGCCCACAAGTCCTATATCTCCTGCAAGTATATGGCCCGATGGCCGGGTACAAAGTTAACTGGGCAAAGTCTGAAATCCTACTGTTGCGACAGGATATCCCATGGGATCCAGGGATGGTTGCTCACTTTCGACTCCAGCTGCATTATATCACATATACAGGGGTTAGAATTAGCGCTCACATCGGTGAACTTCGGAACCTCAATTACCCCCACACTGGAGTGCATGGCTAGACCTGATGAGATGGGGAGACATTACTCCTTTCGCTAACGGGCAGGGTATACACTCTTAAGATGAACTACATGCCCAAACTTGTATACCTTGACATGATGATAAAATCTAGTCCCACTCCCTAGACATATTGCGATCTGGACACTTCCATATCCAGATATATATGGCAGAGGAAGAAGCCGCGGCTACGTTCCGCTAGCCTTAACGGCACAAAGCTGGACGGATGATTGGCCCACATTAGATTAAACTACATCCTATACTAAGTCTGACCATCACACAGTGGTATAGATCACGCCCTCAACAGGGAATTGCTACCAATGTGACACCCACATGGATGAGGGTATGGGCACTTTTAACAATCAGACACAAACACAAAATTCACCCCCGTCATTGATACACTGTGGTCGCAGGTTAGAATATTGTACCTGTGCAATGGTCCTGTCCTACTGCCTTTTCAAAATGGTAATCAGCGGCTTGGCCTCGAGACCGGACACTGGCTCCAATATAGTATGTTAATGGCAATGTACTACAGACGCGTCTTGCCAGGCTGCCCCTGCTTTATGAAACTGGAAATGGAACAGTGACAGGATACATTCTCCCGCCTTTGCATATTCTTCTGAGTATCCCGAATAATTTTTATGGGAACAGCGCCCTGGTGATAGCCTGGTCTAAGGATCTCGACATCACCATTGACGCTGGAGATATTTGAATACTTTGCTGCCATCCCAGGGACCTCTGTGAACATCAGAAATGGGAAAAATCCAATTTAAGATCATCCAAGGAATGTATAACGCCCCTGCCAGGATGTTTAGAATGGGCCTGACACCATCACCCACATCCTGGCGCGGCTGCACAGCCCTGGGCACGATGGGGCAAATAGTATGGTCATGCCCTAAACTAGGACCCTAGTGGCAGGTGGTCTACGGGCAAATTTGACAAACCCGACGCTGACCTACCACTGTTTCCCGACTCTGTTGTTTGGCCCGGACACGATGACTGGCACGAAAACACGCTTCCTCGCTGGCACGAAAACACGCTTCCTCGCAGGCTCATAAGCATCATAAATAATGATTGAGGAACCTTTCTGGTGTGGGTTTCCCAAGGGTTTGACCTCAGTGCCCTGTTTGTTTTAGTAATGTGTTCACTGATTTTCGGGGTGGTAGCAAAAGACTGTAACAACGGAGTTCCGGTTCCTCTACTCCGTTTTGGTTGAAAAACAATAGTGTTTTGGGTTACTGTTTCTCTTCTGCGCCCTTATAGAAAGAAAAAATATGTATAGCAAACTTTTTTCTTGATTTTGTAATAAATAGATATCTTTTATTCAAACATATTGTATCATAAGCATCATACTCTTCACCTCTCACAAACTCCTAGTCTTGCAGTGGAGAGCGACCTCCCCACCCTGGATTGTTATCTAGCACCTGCATACTGGAACGGAACGGAACGGAACTCATTCAAACGACAAAACTGAGAGAATACAGCCAGCGTAGACACATTTTGGGAGCTCCTAGACCCATTTGTGTAGGAAATCACGGACTGTTACCGACATACCCCACTCCGAACATATAAGGAAGGCCCAAACAGTAGGACTTGTCCCCACCACGCCTCATATTCATCCATTAGAATTCCTAGTTCCTCACATTTTTCACTCTCATATACTAACCTGATCTACACTTAGCTGCTATCCCTACTCTAGTCTTTACAACCGAATCTGAGCAAGCCCTGTAAATGGGGGAAGCAGAGGGGGACAGGCCCAGGTGCCCAGCAGATTATAGGGAATGGTTTAGGACCATTGAGTCATATAATAGAAAGTATTATTGTTTTACTGTGTAATGTATACACATACTCGATTGAGCAAGGGGAGGCCCTGTTGGAATGTCATTTCTTGTGCTGTCGCAATCTCGTTAGTTGATTAAAAAAAAAACTAAACCGATGTTTAAAAAAAAAAAAGAATGATGAGGGAAAAATGGCTGCTTTTTCATTTCTGAAAAGCCTCTCTGCTGCAATGCACCATGGGAAATATAGCTATAATTTTGTGAGAAGGATGCACCCCGTCAATATTTTAACTACCAGACAGAATAACCCCAGACCACTGGTTGGTTTGTACCTGGTCCAATTCTGTCCAGCTGTTTTTGCTGTTCTCTGCTCAGACATTTATTTATTTTTTCTCTATGGGGAAATGAATGACAGAAGAATGAAAACAGAGATTTGTTTTGCTTTCTTAATAACCTTTTCATTTTTTAACAAATCCTTCCCAAAATGTCCAGTCTCTGGTCATTTGGGAGGAGACCGAAGGGGTGACAAATCCATCATGCAAGTCAAAAGTTATTAGCAATTCACCTTAACTATAGTGCCACGACTGCTGCACTCTAATATGACTGTACTATACCAATTTTAAAAAAGAACACAGCGATGGAGACGGTGAACCAAACCAAGCATAAGACAAGCACAGAAACACTTCGAACTTCATTGATACAGAGGGTCATTTTCGTCTCCAGGAAGCAGGTAAGTGAGGGATGGTCTGACGGACTACGGTCCTCAAGCAAACTGGAATGACTCTATTATCGTTCCTTTTCAAGATTTCCCATCCTTCCCAGTCTGTTAAACCCTGTGTATTTGTGTTATAAAGTTAGCTCGCAAGTATCCTATTTCTTAAGTCTCAAATTGCTTGTTGATGACTGCAGCCTGACAATTCCATTAGGATTTATTTAGCGCTTCGAAGCTGAAGTAAACCAGCATGAAGATTCATATAAAAGCATGATTCTGTTCCCAAACTTTGTGCTCAACTCATGAAATGACAGGACCTGTTCGCTTTGTCAGTACTTGGTTCTTTATGGATATTGCCAGAATGCAAACATGAAGTTACTGGGACAATGTTCAACTTTTGTATTGCAGATATTTTTCTTTTAAATGTTAACTTGTGCTTTGGGAGAACACTTTTTCAAGAATTGTAAATCTAATGATTTATTTCGTTGCAGATATTTCAAACCGGATAAGCATAGATGGGAAACCTTCCAATGAGACAAATTACCCACAGTGTGAGGATTTAAAAAATAAGTATGCATTTTGGAATACTAGCCTCTATGAAATGTTCTCTCCCATCCGAGATGGTAAGTATACAAATTAATTGTTTAATTGTTTCTCTATTGAACCATTCTATCATACCTTTTATATTAATGTGTAGTGAACTGTCAATGCACCAGTAGCAGCAATCAGTCTACAAGGTAATATATTTCAATTAGTCTTACTGGGACTGGGAGATGATTGCAGCAAATATATTCGCACATAGTCAACTCCAGAATTGCATTAGTTCCCACGACAACCTGCCTGCTCCTCCGGTCAAGAGTGTATTGTTTTTTGTTTGTTTAATGGGTGAGGTTGATCTACAACATTGCCCTCTGGAATAAGTGGACCTCTTGAAATGTGTTTTAGCAAATGCGTCTCCCCACTAAAATGAGCTTTACAATCTCCTCCTATCCTTTGCATCATAGTTGAGAAACATGGAAGTGGATGGTTTAACAAACGCCATCAGGTGTATAGAATTGGTTTGCTTATTGCTGCTTGGGCATATTGGGGCAAAGAACCTCCAAAACAGTGACTTAGACTGAACACACAAGGTGCTGCACAAATCACAGAATTACCATAAAGTACTGGCATAGCAAAAGTTAGCAGCCTTAAACTTAGAATCACTCTGTGGAGAAAGGATGCAATTGATTTTCAGGTGCAAGCAAAATAAATCCCTGGGCAATCCCCCACTACACACATGTTACATTTAAGTCTTTCCCAGTGTAACACATCTTCTTCCTTCAGAAGCTTACAACCATTATGTAGAAATGTGATAGTTAATTCGCACAATCACTTACAGAGGTTATACATCCGTGAAGTTGCCAGAATCGGGAAGCCCTCCTCCCCTGATCCCACTTGTTGAAAGGAACTGGGTGAGACTTCCCCCAACGCCCTTTTGTCAACTTTGGAACAAAAACAAAGGTATGTAAGTGAACCCAGGTTCAACTACCCTAACTGGAGGAAAGGGCATCAATTGGCAATTAAGTTCCATTCTGATGCATTCCTTAGGTACATTTTCGGAGCGCTGATCTGTTAGAATTCATGTGCAAGTAATCACACAGGTATCTTATTGAAAGAGATGGAAAGCAACATACTTGCCTGTTGGCTCCCGTAAATAATTCCTGTAACCATCTGACAGATAGGGAGTAGTAAACCAAATTGATTTTGTAACAAACCATACAATCAACATATAAATAAAAACAGAGGAACATTCATCACAGTATAATTCAGATTCCGCAGGAAAATCAAAGCTATAATCTAAACATACCAACATTTGTTTAGTAGTTTCACATTTAAAAACACTTTTTAAAACTGTTTTAAAACAATTCAACTGGTCGCGGCACTCTTTCTTAACATATAGAAGTCCTTCATAGGCACCACACTTGCTTCAAAAATTGAGACTGGGCCCAGAGTCTGAATCACCTTCGGTTCTCAGAGATCCATAGCCTCGCAGGTACTTGTGATACTTTATTTTTTGTACATTCTAAAAAGGGTGGCACCACTCTGGCAGGGTCCTGGCTTGAGCACTCTGTCCCTTTGGTGCTACCTGCAAAGGACATTGAGGCGGCTGTCATGTCTTATAAATTCAGAAAAGCGCCTGGCCCTGACATGGTTCCTATCGATTGGTACAGGCAGGAAGTGGTCAAATGGATAACATATTTGTTAAAATTCTTCAATGCTCCATTAGCGGTCAATCTAGTTCCCCACTCGTGAACCCAGGCAGTCCATGTTCCCATTTTCAAGAAGGGAGATAGGTCTATAGTTGGGAGGAGATCCCCGATCTCCCTTTTTGATGCAGGGAGGGGAGCTATTTGCAAAGGCGGTGTTGGGCCACTTGGATGCATGAATAATTGAAGTGGGGGCCTTGAATCATCTTCAGGCCTGGTTCCAGTGTAACTTCAGCACTACCAACCAAGTTATGAGGCTATACTTGATTCTGGATAAATGTGTTGCATTGAAGAGCATGAATATCTACACAATATTCATGGACCTTTCGAGCCTGCCTTAGATAGTGTGCACAGGGCAGCAATGTGGCAGGTATTGAAGAGCATGGGTATTCCGTCTGGTATTCTGTGAGCAATCCAATCCTTGTTAGTAATGAGGCGGCGTTCGGGTATGCATTGGATGGCCAACAGGAAAAATAAAAATGATGTGGGACTTGGGCAATGCTGCGTCCTTGCTCCCAGTTTGTTTTGCCTATTTATTAATGGGGTAGATTCTGGCAAAGCCCACCAATGCACCATCAGTTGCAAATGAGAGCATCCTGACTCTCCTATTTGCAGACAATGCTGTCCTGTTTTCTCTTACTCCCCAGGTGTCTCTGCAAGCAATTGGTTATTTTTTGAAACATTTGGACATCCCAACTATCTACCTGACGTTGCACCTGCCTATCATTACTGAATGTTGTATCATACTCTGGGCTGCGACACAATAATCTATGAGAGGACGCACTATAGAAACGCAAGATAACCTAACATTGACCAACCAGCGTGGGAACACCAATAGCTATAAATCGGCACTGGTGGAGGTCATCCATCAGTGCTGATTGATAGTTACTTAAGGATGCTGTTTTCATTATCATGTAGAGATACAAAAGGGGTTTTAATTTGGCATCCTATGCAACACCATCAAACTCTAGCTCAAGTCTTAGAGAGATAGATGGTGTTCCCATTGGAAGAGAGAACATCTTCATAATAACCATCTTTTTGCTGCAGCTTCCTGAGGTCCGAGTATCCCCAAATCTCAGATCCATATGAGACAGACAGGTTGGCACATGAACTCAGTATCGCAAGGCTCTGGAAAGCTGCATTTCCACCATGTTTTAGAAATACAGCCTCTTTCATCTAGTCAGACACCCAGATAGTCAAAAGTCCACTTTCTCAACCCCAACGTTTACCAAGCGGATGGGGGGCGGGGGGCAGATAGATTTTCCATGTGTTTCGACTGTACCATTAGCAAAGATTAATTTTGAGTCCCATACTCCAGGTTAGGGTTTCAAACCGGTTCAGTGGCTTTTGGAACCCCAACCTTGATTTGCTAATCAAGACCGCATCATAAGCATATAGTAGGATTCCCATTGTTTCCTTCCCAGAAGAGGGGCATTCGTATCCAGCCTCGAGTTCTTCTGCAATTTTATTCATTTAGATGCTAAAGAGTGTAGGAGCTATAACACAGCCGTGCCTTACACCCCTGGCCACTGGGAAGGGCCTTATCAAGCCCCCACCCTTGGCCAGGTGCACCTGGGCATAGGTGCCAGTGTGCAGGCTACGAATTACAGCTAAGAGATTTATCGGGTTGCCCAATTGGAATAAGTACAACCATAGTTTCTCTCTAGGAAATTAATTGAAATCTGTGCATAGATCTATACAGACTAAATATAGCATTTGATTCCAGAGATTTGTGCATTTCTCATAGAGATGGGATAGCCTAACGATCTTATCGATGGACTAATCCCCGCTATAAAGCCTGCCTGCAGATCAGAAAGGACTGTATGGCTCATCCACTGCCCCAGTTTCCTCAATAATATTGTGCCATAGATCTTCGAGATAGCATCAATTAGGGATATGGGCCTATAGTTTTGAGGTTCTCCCATGTCCCCTTTTTTGAATATTGGTATGGGGTAACATCGGGCTACTCTTTATGTTAACGAACATTCGCCAATGATCGCACCCCCATACTCTTAATTCTGTAAGGAAAAGATCTGCAGGATCAGGAGCTTTGTTTCTTTTCTGGGACACAATTGTCTATTCTACCTCCTTGATAGATATATCCAACATATAATTTGTCAGGGAGCACTCCACTGCGGGGTGCGCCTCTCCTCTCGGTGATTAAGCTACTGGGCCTTGGTAGAATGTGCTGAAGTGAGAGCAGCAGGCATTCTCTGAAATCACCAGAGCAGTAAACGGAGGGTACTACAGTATGAGTGGAAACCAGTTTCCAAAATGATTTAACATTCTTTATTTTGGTCACTAATTTAACATCATCCCATTTCCTTTTTTTCAAATGCATCTTTTTTTGTGGCAATAATGTTGTATATTCCTTCCTTATTCGCCTTATTTCCTGAATGTCCTTTTGGTTCTTTGATTTCAGAATTGCCAATAGTTTGGGTTTATTAATATGACACTCCTGGTCATGCCACCCACTTTATTACATGCTATTCATCCCACTGTTAGAAAAAGGCTTTGTTAATAATGGCGATAACACATAAACAACCTGTTCCCAAAAGCCGTTGGGTGCATTTGACTTGGATCATGTATTAGGGCTTCAAGAATAGAGGTTAGCATTTCATACATTTGACCAATTTGATTTCTGTTAACCAGTATCTGCCATGGAACCGTTATCCATTGACAATTCCCCTCTGAATTATCATAGAGTGATCTGCATGTCCCTTTAAACCTGCAAGGGCATCAGCAACAAGCATAAGAGATCATGGTCACCTTCAGCCTGCTGATTAACATGGAAATCAGTAATCATTTTCCAGCTATCCACTTTTAAGAGTATGTAGTCTATCCAGCATCTAGGATTCCCTGAGTTGAATGTTGGTTTTGGAGGAATGTCATGACTAAAACATGGTTGTAACTTCTCATATTAGTTTATCAGAAAAAGTAGTACGGGTTACACGGAGCATGCTATATGATGGTGGTACCTTCCGCAACTCAACATGATTTTTACACAAAAATGTGTACTTATGAACTGTTTCCATTTGCATGTTAGTTACCCAATAAAACAATGTGGTGATCTTTGGTAATTTGAAAATTCACTAAAGATTCCAATTCTTCAATATGGGACAATAATCATCTATTGCTTTCTCATTAGGTCTTAAGTAGATATTAACAATGAAAAAAGAACAGTTAGAGCGCCAATGTCCCATTTTACAGTTAAGATATCAGAGGAGTGAGAGTGAACCAGAGTATTGGGACCAGATAGAGTACTTTTAAGCCATCTGGTTAGACCCCTGCTTGGATGACTGCTGGCAGATTTCTGGGAGTAAAAGCCATGTAACCTGAAGACAAATAATTTCTTATTCGTCCAAAAATTGCTTCCAGTCTTTGTCGTCCCTTCTGCCCTTAACTGCTGCAATGTTACACAATAGAACGTTCAATTTGAACTCACTGGGCTTTGGACCCACCAGGGTGCATGCCTAGTGATATGATGTGACTGCTTGAACAATCTCTGTGTACATGTCATTTTCCAGGAGTTTCACCCCATACGACAGCCCATGCATGTTGGCCCCTATTAATGCGCAGCAAGAGGCATGTACAAAATGCATGCATAGACTACATCAGTGGCACACCTTGACAGACCACCCTGTCCTTCTGTATTCACTTTCTTAAGAGGAGAGTCAAGTTCAATCTTTTTAGAATTTTTTTTATCACACATTGGTTTTTGACAATAATGAGCACAATGAGCACAAATCGTAGATAAGCAGCTGTAGAAACAAACACAATGGGAATTCGAGGCAATGATATGATGTGACTATCCACTTTCGTGGGTTGAATATTTGAGTGGATTAACAACTGCCGTCTGCCATTTGCTCCAGATTTTCTGTGATTTAACCGGGCAGCCCTGTGCATTGTAGCTTCATTTTTCGAGTCACATAAAAATGTCTGTCTACCACCCATTTATTATATTTCAGACTCTCGGGTTTCCCCTTTATCATGGCAATGTTGTGTTTCACCAAAACAATTGCGGTGGACAAAAATAATTTTAAGCGAGTGAAAGACATTTCCCTTCCCTAACCCCAACAACAACTTTGGCTCAGAAGGTGCAATCTCCCCCACAATCTGTCAAGGATTGTCATCCAAAAGCAACGTATCCGCCAGCAATCCCATATTCTGTGGAAGAAACGTCTGTGAGGGGTCTGAAATGAGATGCAGACCCAGTTTAACATTTTCATTATCAGACATCTTTATTAAAATAAAAGGGTTGGATAAAGGCCTCTGTGTTCCTATCCTGAAGAGTTTCCCTACCTAGGAAACAAAACTTAAGATCAGTCTGTGTCTAGTCATCAAAACCATATAAACTGCCCATGTGTCCAAAACAAACACATTGACCTCTGTTTGGGTATTCAGAGAGCAATGGCATCACAGAATCCACAGAGAGCAGCTAACAATTTAACTCTACAGAAGTACAACATTGGAGGTATTTAACCCCGAGGGCAGCAGTGGTTGCCTATCTGCCTCTCCAAATCTAGCGATGGCCTCCATGGAGGATGGCCCTGAAAATGAGGCCGAGGAGGAAAATAGTCTGCACACCAGTACTACGGCGATAGCTGACCTCCAATCATCAGTAGCCTCTCTACAATTTGCACTCAAAATACTTCTGCAAATGTCAGGGCGCATATTGACAAACACTAATACCATCACGAGGGCACTGGAGCTTAAGGACTTCCCTCGAGACGAGGTGGAAGTGAATCTTTCGGATGCAGTTCATATTGTGGAAGAGATGGAAGAGCCGGAAAAGATTATTGAGGAAGCCGCTGAGCATCCTGTACCTAGTGGTAATGCCCTAGATGAGGAACCTTCAGTAGCGAATGTAGAAGATCTAGAGATAGCACAAAGTCCTGGGACCTTTCCCACACGGAAACAACGTAGACTTGCCAAAAGGGCACTCAAAAACAAGAAAGCGTCAACGAGCGCTGCACTTCCTATCGCGGGACCCCAGTCTGCCCCTGAGTCTCGCTCCGAAAAAGCCAGAAAAAGACTGGCACGAGCGGCGGCTCGAGCTACTAAGGCAAAGGGGCCTCTGTCAGACTGGCTAGTACCGGGAGAGAAGTCTAGTATGGTGGATCTAGAAGAAGTCTCACGGGTGGACTCTCAGCAAGGCCTAGACTATAGTACTACTCTATATCCTGAGGATCTCTTAGGGTCGGGGGTAGTAGGAGAATCACCTGAGCCTACGTGCCCTGTACAAAGAAGCTCAGATGAGGAACGTAATTTGAATCGCATTTGTTTTATTAAGAATCTCTATCCTAGTGGAAAAATCCCTGGCTGTCACGTTCAGAGTTCTTAACCAGACTTCACTATATTCCTCAACTTCGAGTTATGAAATCTGATGACTTCTTGTTTATTGAACCCCTACAGGTGCCTAACTCCCATGTCTCTGCCATACATTGCACCTTTTTGGCTTCTGCGCAAATGATTAGAACATTTAAAGAAGAACAGATAGCGGTAGATATTGCCATTGACGTTGATCCGCAGGAGAGGGACTCAAATGAGGAAACGGAGGCTTTTGATACACAAGCCCCCACTGCCAAAGAACCCAAATCGGTGGCACTGGAAAATTCTGCGGTGACTGAAATACAACAAGCTCTTAAAACACTATTGGAAGCTCTCCCGCGAATTACACAGAACCATTGAAGTTTTTCTCTTATTTCGTGGAACTGTCAAGTCTTTGTTCATCTCTTGAGGCCAGAGGGATCAGTGGATTTGCTGTCAGAGCACAGTTGCATATGTCTCCAGGAAACATGGACATTGAATCCACTACTGCTTGATGGTTTTGTAGTATACCAGTCACTTGCCAAAAGGGGGGATAAGGGTCGCCCATTTGGGGGTTTACTCACAGGGGTGGTTAACACGGTCAACTCTCGGAAGATACAGTGCAAAGCTGCTGATTATCTTCTGGCAGTAGAGGTGGACTATCCAAATGAATATGGACAAAGTAGATTCCTATTGATTAACCTCTATAATCCCCCTGGAGCATTGTCAAGAGAACCACTACAAGAGGCTATTCAGGAGTTATTGTGATCTTGGACACAAAGGTCTGGTAATATAGCGGTAGTGGCTATGGGGGACTTTAATTGTCATATGATGGGCGATCACCTGGTATCTCCTAACCCCGTCCTGAGTGAAATATGCTTGATGACCCATGAGAGAAGGGAGAGTGAAGGGTTAGGGTGGTTACAACTGTTCGATACTTGGGAACTAACCATGATTAATGGTCGAACATTAGGTGATCGGCCTGGGAAACACACATGGACTAATGGCACATCGTTCAGCACTTTGGACTACATATTTATGTGCCCTGAAATGCAGTCCAGAGTAGCTGATATGAGTGTAATGCCCAATAATTGGAGCGATCATGCGTTACTTCTTTGCTCACTCCGCCTCCCTCTCCCCTCTGCCTCTCATTTGAATATTGGCAGTATTCAAACCAATTGCTCAGGATCCAGAATAGTCTGGTCGGAGAGGAGTATTAGAGCGGCCACAGAAGCACTTAAATCTCCCGCTCATTGGACTCTTCCTCACTTCGAACAGATGACCGCTAATGATATAGAAGAATGGATCCTGGGATTCTCGGGTTTACATGCCACTATAAAAAAGAGGCATATGCTAAAATTGGGAGGTACAACACTCCCTTACAATAAGGGTATACGTGATGCCAAGAGAGGGCTAAGAGCAGAGATTCGGGGTCTTAAGCACTTGTACATAGTGGGAGCCACTTATTATGAGAAAGTCAGAAAAGCCAAAAATACAAAAATAGAAACAGAGCCTGTATTAGGAACATCAAAACAACAGAGAGGAATAATAGAAATCAAAGGCTTGTCAAAACCATCTGCTCTAGAAACTCGCGTATTATATGGCTACTTTTGAATGAGAATAGTGAGAAGGTTAAGGGCCATTTAGTCAATCCAATTGGTGCGGAAGCATGGGTTAAATTTTTATTAGGTCGTAATTCTGGAGAGGCGGATGTTCCTAATATACCTGTAGTGAAGGCTCCTTTTCCCCCCGCCTCTTGATGTCTCAGAGGAGGCCATATATAATAAAATAGCCACACTGAAAGCTTCCAGAGCCCCTGGCCCTAATGGGCTGGCCAATGCAGTAATTAAGAACCACCCTGCTTTTTGGGCACACCTCCTCTCTATTCTTTTCAAAAAGGTCTTAGCCCAGGGGACGACTCCCCGCACATGGCAAACGGCTATTTTGGTGCCGGTGTTCAAAAAGGGTAGCCGCATTGATCCAAATAACTATAGGCTCCTCTCCATGCTTGATACCACGGGAAAACTTTTTGCAGCATTTCTGCTTATTGAACTGCAGAAGTGGGCAGAACAGTCCAGCATTCTTAGCAAATTCCAATGTGGTTTTCGCCGTGGCTTCTCTACCACTCATAATCTTTGGGTGATGGATACGCTTCAAACGCAGGCGCTTAGCAAGGGGCAGCCCCCGCTTTATGCGCTATACATTGATTTCAAGGCTGCCTTTGACTCCATCCAAAGAGTAAGGCTATGGACTAAACTAGAAACCATGGGCTGTCCGCCAGGTCTCCTATACTATCTAAGACCGTTGCATTACAATACTACGGTGTGCCTCAGATTAAACCAAGAGGGCAGTATGACTAGACAGGTGAGACAGAACAGGGGGGTTAAGCAAGGATGCGTAACGGCACCCCTGGTATACAATCTATACGTTTATGATATTCCAGCAGTACTTGCCGAGGCGAACAACTGCCCACCTAAAATTGGTGAAGCACCGTGCACTGTCTTAGCATACGCAGACGACCTGTTCATTTTTGATAACACCATAGCTGGTATTAGGCACTCTGCGATTACTTGATGGGAATACGCCAAGATCAAGGGCTTGACGATTAACCTAGACAAGACAAAGGTGCTCAGATTTATGAAGAAAAGAGTATCCCGAGTCGAGCTGTGGGTGTATAATAACAATATACTATATGCTCCATCCTATCGGTATCTAGGTGTTGAAATTGAACCGCTGGGCGACTATTCCCTGTGCAGACAAGGGCGTATAACCAGGGCGCAGCAAGTAACAGCACTAATTACGTCATTTACCTGCAAGCAGGCTGGTTTTACCCTATGGGGGACGAGACACTTATACATTCAAGTGTTTGCGCCCATGATTACGTATGGGCTTGAGGCCCTTACTTCATTCGACCTGGCCTGGCTACAAGTGATGGAGGGTAAATTCTGGCGACGGATACTAGGACTACCTCCGAGTGTCCCAATGGCCCTGATTAGGCTTGAGTTGGGCCTTCCATCACTTAAAGCACTGGTACTTAAAAAGAGGGCGGGTTTCTATCTTAAAATGAAGAGCAGTTCTCCCAACCCGTTATTGGCTGCTATACATCAAGAAGTGAGTAAAAAACATACCACTTCCCCCCCTCCAGAAAGATATAACTAAATTTCTTAGAGACATAGGTTGGACACATAGAGGGGTAACTGTCTCCCAGGACGTCTTAATAGCGCTTGGTAAAAAGGTAGACCTCTGGGATTGGTTAGAGAACTTCTCACACTTGAGCAGTTTAAAGTCTTTTTCCTTTGTTAAATATAGACTTTATAATTTTATGAAACCCCAAGCCTATTTGTGCCTCTGCCCTACCATAAGGCTCAAACGTTTTATTACTCTGTTTCGTCTGGAGCAATTACCCACTCTGTATAATTTAGGAGCCAGGAAAAAGATCCCTGCTATTGAGCGAGTATGTCGTTTATGCAAACTTTCTGAATGCCTGGAGACCGCTAAGCATCTATTGACCGAGTGCTCTATATTGGGTTCCTCAATTTCTAAATATCTTGGGGAATTTGTGCATGACCCGCAAACTAGATGTGAAAGATCATTCTGGCTCTATTGTACTAATACTTCTAACATGCATCTGTTCATTGCGCTGTATAATGTGTGGCTGCAGACTGAAAAAGTTTTGGGCGCCTTAATTTGAAACGTCTTAATATGGTGGGTTAACTATTAACTGAGTTATTCTGATTAGGAAGAGGTCCTACTTCTCTTACACAGTTAATGGGTTTTGAGGCATGGCGTCTCTGGTAGGGGTGTATAACTCTTGCATAGCCACCACTATGCATGTGCTAATTTGTAGGCAAGGATAATTTGCCATATATCATTGTGTATTTTACTTTCTTTTTCTCCTGAGTATTTTCGATGTATGTAAAGGAATTATTTATTGATGTATATTTATGCCTTATTTTAAAGAGTATATTTTTCTATGCAATTTGTAATATGTGTAAAGTTTGAATTATTTTCAATCTGTATCACATTAAAGTATTATTATTATTATAAAACAAACTAATCTGACCCTTGCACTAAAACTGAGCAACAAAAGGTGCAAGAATCTGTCTCTGGCTTATGTTTGGCAAAAGGTGTTCACAATTAAAGTAAGTGGACAAATCCAATAGAAACAGTCTTTTCCTATGAGAAACCCTTGGATCCAGATGGTCGTTCCCTTGCCATGGATATTTGGGTAGAATGGCAAAAAGTATCTTTCAAACAACAGTTCCATAAGGATTTAAAAAGTACCTCTTTCAAACAACCATTCCTTTGTTTCTTTATACCAGGCTCAGAAAGTTCCTGTGCAAATATGGCCCATGCCATTTAGCGCTTCCTAAATTTTCTTTGAACCGAGTCCACAAAAAGGATCCTATTCAATGAGATGTTCTGTATAAGGTTCTCTTTAACCTTTTTGGTATCTTGGTCGATCACCTAATGTGCTTGTCCATAGGGAATCTTCACATGACATCTTCAAGTCTGTGTATATCCCTCTGCCAGGGCTTTGGTCTCAACATAAAAAAAGGGATTTAGTGGATCTCCTGGTATACTCCCTTGTCAGTAATCCTTGAGTAGGTTCTTCAGATCCCCTGGTACACTTTCCTATGAGGTAGCGTCCCACAATTTCAAAGTTCTTGTTTATCTTTGAAGTGCCTGGTATTTTGATTGCCAGGGCTTTCTTTCATCAACTTCTTATATCCCCTGGTATAGTCCCCTGCCAGATATCGTGCCACAATGTCTTATACTTCCATATACTTTGAATGGATTGCCTAGTATACTCCCCTGCCAGGTAACCCTTTATGGGGGCTTTCAGAGCCCCTGGTATACTCTCCAGCCAGGTATCCCTCCCCCATCCCCAAATGTTCATTGCCTGATGTGCTCCTTTCACCGGGACTTTTTCTCTGTTTCACTGTCCTTTAATATAGCACAGTTACATTACTTCATTGTGCTTCCACTTCATTGGCTTGAGATACTACTTGTTCCAGTTTTCCCCGCATTGACATCTCATGGGGACTTGTTAAAGTTCTGCTGTTTAAAATTCTCTTTAGTATTTGTTTACGCAGGGTAACACTTGCTCCAACTTCCCCACATGGACAACTCATACATGGGGATTCCTTCAAGTTCTATCTTTGTACTTTATTTGGTCAGTGTTCAAATATTGTTATTTGCTTACATGCCTGTCTGTACACGCCAGGGTCTCCAGTGGCTCTGGGCAGACTCATATGTGTCTTGCAGTGTTCCCCTCCCATGGCAAATTCCTATGTTGAAGCTTCCTCTCTGGGATGGCCTTCCTTGCACTAAAGACCCTGCTCATTTGCGGTCTGCTTTCCGCTCCTTCCTTTCTGAGCCACGTGGCTCCTCGCAGCCCCTCGGCCTCCCGCTTATCACCGAGAGGAGCAGCCCTCTCCCTAGTCAGGTGTTGCTGCAGTTTAAATCTCCAGGTCATTAGTATGTGTTCTCAACAAGTAGTGTACAGCTTGATTTCTTGGTCTTTCTGCTCTGTATCACTCGGCTCATCTTCCTCATCCCAGTATTCTTGCAGTTATGGGAATGAAAGCCCATTCTGGATGTTTTGCATGGAAGTCTGGGTGAGTGCACTCAGAAGTCTTTAAGTACAAGTTAGTTCTGAATAACTTGTAAGCCGAGTCTGAGGCGATGTCATGTGTTTTGGAGGGTAAATCAGATCTTGGTGGTTCACATTTAGATCGTGTTAGGTCTTCAGCACCTTTGGTGGTGGTGGGTGAGGGGAGGTGGAAAAATATGCCATTAAGGCATGGGGTATCCTCGAGGAAGAGGAATACCATGCCTTGTCCGATGGTGCCCTGTTATTCTCCCAGACGTTGTCTCCCCCCCCATGTGATGCGCCATCATATAGCTGCCCCCAGGGTCAGGATCAGGTAGCGGTCACCACTGGGAAAGTAGTGCTGACACCATCGGATAAATCACATAGCCAAACCGCCTCCTCTGAAAGGCATACATGATATGCAGTTAGTTGTCGGGGCATCAGCATTGTGGTCTAAGGCATGGAGAGGGATGGATGGGTTTAAAGTCCACAAGGAGCATGGAAGGGCCTGCTGAGATGATTCTTAAGGCGTCCGAAGAGACAAGACCCATGACGACCACGTTAGTGTAGTTGAAAGTAGAAGTAAATCTATTGGTGTCCCTACACTGGTTGGTCAATATTATGTTATCTTGTGTTTGTATAGTGCCTCCTACCATAGGTTATGGTGTCGCGGCATAGAGTATGATCGAATATCCGGCAATGGTAGGAGGTGGTAGGAGGTTCCTAGCGATAGTTTTGACAGTCAAAGTTTTGAATGCCAAAAGTTCTGACACAAAAGTGTTGGAAAAGAAAAGTTTTGAATTTCTTTTTTTACCTTTTTTTTATGGGGGGGGGCCCAAACCCCTGTTTTTTTTATTTTTAAAAACCCTTATTTTACAATAAGAAATTAAAATAAACCCTTTAATAAAAAAAATACATTCAAAACTTTTTTTTTCAGGTCTTTTGTGTCGGAACTTTTGGCATTCGAAACTATTGTTTTGAAACTTTGACTGGACACCCTGGTAGGAAGGAGCTAAGTCGGGTGTATGGTTGGGAAGTGGACATGCAATATAAATAAATGTACCTAGCATAGTAGTGATTGAGGAGTACATGAGACCCAAAAACAGGCCAGCTTGGCCATCCCAGTGAAAACTATGATACTGCTGCTGTAATCAGGAATACAAATGCCCCTTAATGAATCTGCACTTACTGGGCCAGATACTGTATGGTCGCTGTACCACTAATCTGCATAATGCTAGCAGGTGAGCTGCTGACTGGAAAAGGTACACAATCTAACTAGCAATTGTTGAAATCAACTAAGCATTCCAATGTTCCATTTGAGTAGGTTGCATTGGGGCTATTCACAGAAGTCTAGCAAGTGCATAAGGGGAAAATAAGTAACATGATGGCCAAATTGTCCCTGATTCAAAACTTCAAATTGACTGTGTGCATGTAAAATTTGTGTGCCAATATGTTAAAAATGATCCGACACACTACATTGTCCTTGTGCATGAATTCCCAGCTTCTGCTAATTTCCCAGTTAACAAGTGTACACATATTGGTCAAAAAATCTAACCACATGCCCATGTTTGCGTCCTGGTGAAAATGGCCACCTTCTGTACCTTTGTTCAGCTGGAAAGTGCCAAATGGGAAAATAAGTGGCATGCATGTCCACATTTTCTTTATGAAATAATTTGCATATGCCGATTTTTGAACTAGTAATGTTTGTGTTTGATGCTAACACAGACAATTGTCAGAAATGTTACATAGTGAATGTAGTGTACTGGCAGAAGAATTGACATTTTCTGATACTTTGCCATCTAGCAGGCAGATAGCGGGGAAATAAGGCAAATACGTGCCAAATGACCACCATAACATTATTTGCATAACGTCCGATTTAGATACAGCAAGGTTACAGTTAATAAATTGTAAAGCACCGGACCATAATTTCTGCCAAATATCAAATTAAAATATCTTTCTGCAAAGTGTTTTTCAAATGCATTGGTCCAATCTGCCTAACAATGCACCACTTCCCATAAAATTTTCTCTGAAAATCAAAGGAAGAGCCCGCAAATTCTTTAGTAAAATATTCTTCTATTCCTAATCATGTTTTGACAAATGTAACAAGTCATGTGTGCTTTAATAAAAGCACTGCTTCGTAGTAAATTTCACATGAATTCAATGGAAGAACACCCCAACCCCTAAACCCTCAGTCAAGTGATCTTTTAATCCTGCCACGTGTTGACCAATGTTGCTGGTTTTGTGTTATAAATGCACCATTTTCCACAATGGATCTGAACATTTCTCGGTTGAGAACCATAAAATCCACATGTAATTTGTTTTAAATGCTACAACTCATGACCAATTTTACTGTCCAAACTTGCTTAATTAAAATACAACATGTGCCAATAAAAGTCTTGAAGATTTCCTATGGCAGAACTCCAAGAATTCTGTAATGTTTAAGTGCAGCCATGTTTATGATTAATTTTACTGGCCTTCAGTCTCTACAAACATCCTGCTTGCCACTTCATTTGTTAAACGTTCCTTGTAAACGCCAATTTACGGTCAAATGAAGTTAAGGACATTGTAAATTGCCTGAACCAGAATTGCACTTGGTCTAGATTACTGTTAATTCCTGCACATTAACATAGACTATAAGCAGTATTAAGTTTCTTTAAGGGATAATTTGTGTTCACTCCGTTTTCCACCAATAGAATGCTATGTCCCATTGAACAATGGATGTTGGTCATGGCTTTATTTGATAAACATTTTTGCTCTTTGTCTACAAAATTTGGAGACTCCTGGCGTAGGGCATGTAAGTTGTATGTAGTGGTATCTTTCAGTATCAGGCAAACAGTATGAATGTTGAAGGTTGAGGAAAGAAGTCAGTCCATCTTCCCCTAACATGTCCTTTGGAACATGGATATTACATCGGGCCTATACCATAAGCATGTCTACCTTGTTCAGTTCCAGTAGCAGTGCATTATGCCACAATGGCTGCATTAGTGTAAGTTCATCCCCCATCCAATACTTTTGTGCACATCCCTCCATGTCCGAACAGTGTGTTGTGTCAAGCTTGGAAGAGCAAAGTTCCCTTTCCCATCATACAGGAACTGGATCTGTTTAGCCCCTTTCATCCATGCCCTTTCGGTTCTAATCTGAGGCAGTCGAGGGTCACCGTGCAACCAATCCTTAACTGGCCAGTAATAGCGTTGCATTTTGGGTAGTCAGATAACTCCCTCCCTTACCGAGCGTTATAGTGTAGCTAGGGCGAAGCAAGGTTGTGCTCCCCCATAGATGTGTTCTGATAGCCGTGTTCCCCATATCAAATTCCAGTTTAGTGATTGTGAGGGGCGTTTTGAAGAATGTAGGTATATCTAGGTAACATCAGCATTTTAAATAATGCGGCCCTCCACAGTATGGTTATCGGGAGAGATTGCCAATGCTTCTCGTCTCGCTAAAATCATTCTGTAAAGTATTTAAATCCATTTTGCGTCGTCTGATGGGAGCAGTTGGGAGGAAGTGCAAGCCTCCCAAGTATATCAGTAGATTGTCTGCATATAGTGACACTTTGTCTTCGTGTTCCATTGGCCAGCAAAAACTAGCCCATGTTGGATCCGTTCTCAATCTTGTCGCTAGTGGTTCGATGGCCAAGGTGAACAGAAGGGGAGCAAGTGGGCATCCCTGTCTAGTTTCTCTTCCCAGGGGGAGAGATCTAGCGGTCGTCCCATTTACCCTGATCTCTGCAACTGACAGTTATCTATAATAATTACTCATTTATTAGGCGCTTAATACCAATTGGTGGTTTCTAAGCACATGATCAGGATTCGAACCTGTCTTGCACGGCATTGTCTTGCTCCCAAGAGTAACGCGCGTGAATCTTAAAGCAAAAGGGTCGAATGGAGGACCTTTCTTACAAAGCCCATTTGCACCAGAGTTTCCCATACAGTCCCAACCCGCTGAATCAAACGCCTTTTCGAAATCAACAGAGAGGAGGCCCAGCTATTCCTGAAGTGTAGAAGCCTGATCTGTCACCAAGTGCAACCGCCGAATGTTCATGCAAGTTAATTTGTTTGTCAAGAATCCACACTGGTCGGGGTGAATTAGTGAAGAATTGTCTTTTAGTAGGCAGTTGGCCAGGACTCTCGCTAGTACCTCAGCTTCCCTGTGTGTGAATAAGAGAGAGGTCTGTAAGAAGAGGATAGGTCAGGGGGTTTGCCTTTGTTTGGAAGGACCATAATGTTGGCTTGCTGAAGATCAGGAGGTAAATTACTGATTTCCCTACTCTGAGGGAAAAGAGCAAGTAGAGGGATCATTATTTTGTTTCCCTGTTTTTTTCCATAGCTCTACTGGAAATGCATGTGAGTACAGAGTTTTCCCAGAGTCCAGTTGAGAGATGGCATTGGCGATTTCTTCCTACTTAATCTCCATCTCCAGTCTGTCGTTTGGCCAGACTAGGCAGCACTAAGTTGTGTAAGAAATCTGGGCCAGTGGGTCCAACCGGTCTCTGAGGGGCTCAATAGAGCGTCTCATATTCTGTGAATGCTTTGGCTATTCCGGCATCTTCTGTCTCCTTTTGATATTGTCCCAACATGTCTGCTCCCCTGATCTCTTCTTTCCAGCCATGCAAGCATTTTCCCTGCTTTGTCCTGTGAGGTGTCAGAAATGCGAGACAAACCTGTAGTTTTCTCAATGTTTATCATTTATTAAAATAAAAAGCAGTGAGATAAACGCCTATCTTTCCCTACCCTAACAAGATTGGCCCTACCTAGCAAACAATCGCCTAATGACTAAAATTCTCTGATCCTCACACTAATAAAAAGTGTGCAAGGAATATTTGTCTGTCTTCAGTTGAACAAAACGGTGCAAAAGTTCAAACTTCTAGTTTTTAGAAAGTATTCCTTGTGACCATGGTTGGGCTCTCTGGTCCTGGGGCAAACGCATCGTACATTGATCAGGTGTAACACAATCCACATTCACACAAAGTTGGAGAACAAGATCAGAACTCCCACAGAATCGCGAGGAGCCACAGGAGAGGACTGACCCCCCCCCCCAACCTCTCAACAGAACTAATAGTTATCAATTTATCGACGCATTTACTATCCAGCGAAAAATTGTCCTCCATGAGACAAGCCTCTCGGGGCAGCCCCACACCGCTGCATGGCCCACTCATATAGACCCCACACCAGAACCATAATGCTACACGCCAGCCCTTCACACTTAGGATACCTTGTATCTTAATTCTGCAACTGCAACCCTTAAAGTATTTTGATGCACTTGATGCGCTCACAAAAAAAACCACCCAATTTGTCCATGCGCACCCTCAACCCCAGGCTCATGGGACCTCCCTCTCACCCCACACTTGCCAAACTCCACGCATCTATGCAACCTCAACCCTAGGGGAACTTCCAGCAATTTTGCATAATACTATAATGTGCTCGAACCAGCCCCTGGCTCTGTAATGCAGACCGGCATCGAGCACTCGCTGCTCATTCCCCCGACCACACCATGCGATTGCATGCTTGGCTGTGAACCAGCCCCTAGTCAGCACGCCAAATGTGTCTCAAGACCTTGACACTACACATCTTTCCTCCTCCACTTAGATGCTATTCAGTTCCTTATCCAAGGACCATTTTCAGCACACGCCCCCACCGGTAAGACCCTCCATACTCAATAATATTGGCTCTAGGCATCATGCCTACACTATCTAACCCATTCTTTCCTTCTCGCCCTTTGTGCAATCTCTCCTTGCGTCAATACATACCCACTCGTGTCATCTAACAATTCATCACTTATTTATGTCAAACTTTTTACATGTATATGTATGTCACACCACATTCACCAAACACCACTTTACTATGTATAGGACCATTATATGTACTTGTGTAACTTGATAATGTATGACTTTACAACCAACTGTTTTTTAACTACCAAATGACCACTCAAGGCAATTCACCACATCACCTTTTGGTACCCTCACCTCACATCACAGACTTGAAAAAGACCCATTGGTCGAAACACGTGTTGGCTTTTTTCTCATGTGGATGGCTACACTGGTGCTCTTAAGACTGTGGCAATCACTTGCCCATTCAAATCTATACTACACCCACAAACCCGTTTCCAGACTCATTTGCCCACGATGGAGGCGCCACTGCAATGAGTGAGAACCATCAAATCCAGCGCCAATATTAACTGGGTTACAGCACAAATTTTCCCTATTCTCAGCACACAGGACTTTGGGAGAATTGTCCCCCAAGAACCCTGGAACTGCAGCAGGAGGCACTACAGAATGTGTAACCAGATGAGCACAGGGATCTGTATTTCCTTAAAGCTCCCTTCCTCTATATTTACATATACTGCTGATAATGGGGAGCAATCGTGGTCATGGATATCAAGGAAAATGATCTGATGGTCTCTTCACTGTTGAACAATAGGGAAAACTATCAACAGTTGCCTGGTGACTCTACGACCAATTTAAGACTACTGATCACTGGGATTGTAGATAAGGCACTCTGCAAAAGCCACATTAGCCCCAAAGAAGCAGAATTTGTGTGCCCCCTACTCCCTAAAACCCAGGCATTCTATGTTCTTCCAAAGGTGCATAAAGGTATGTCTCCACCACCTGGCCGACAAAGGCACGTACTAACTCCATTTTAGAGCCCATTTCACAATTTGTAGATTTCTTATTGAAACCAGACGTCCCTAAACATACCTTAAGGACTCTACTGTTATTCTTAATTTGGTGACAGAACTGAAATTCGTTTTTCATTCCCAGATTCTGGCCACGCTCGACATCACTCTATACTAACATTCCCCAAATGGAGACATTAAGATTAGGTATTACAAGAACGAGTACCGACCAATGAAATTCCACGGTTATTTGTCCTCGAACTAGCGCTGATTGCCCTTACGTGGAATTTCTTTATGCAGTAGGAAGGACAGGGTTTCCACGTGTGATCATGGACTCTGTTCCACAGCACTAAAAGGAATAGAGAAACTGATTGTCCACCTGCCACGATCGTGCCTTGGCGCAGCGGAAATCAGCCAAGACTGCATCCGACCCAGTGTGCGGGGGAATGACGGCGGCAGTTCAGAGCCTGTAACACCCCCTGCAGTGAGCAGGCACTGAAGGCCCGGTGAGCCACAACGGCACAGACAGTGAGGTGAACCAGCACAGGTGACAGCAATCTCTGTCGGTAGCAGGCAGTGTGGAGGGAGCGACAAAACGACACAGCGTGGCGGTGTCGGAGCGGCACTGGTGGGCTTGGAGGAGTGCCGGTACCATCCGCCTCTTCCCCAATATAAGTCTGAGGTAAGAGGTGCTTAAAAGGGGCCCCCCCTTCTGGAATAGACCAACAAAAAAACAGTGAAGCAAACTAAATAGCTGCAAGGACTGGGACCAGCGGCTGTTCAGCAAACACTCCAGCCTCCTTCAATAATAGCGGAGTGGACATATATGTCAACATTGTGGTGACAGCAATACATCATCACCTGGTGTCTATTCTACTGGGGTGCCCCGATGTGGTGAAGGGGCTTGCACTCCCGTTGTGGGAGATGGTGGGAAAAATTCCGGATCAACAGGCAGCATCAACCAAAGTCAAGTAACCAAGCATTCATAACACAAAGCCTCAAAATCACTACCCCAGATCACCATTGTCCAGAGGCGAACTTACAGTACAACAAATTGGCCCAACCAAGTACAAACAAAGGTTATCCAGCCGGGTCATAGCCCTTGAACACGCCTGCCTGCGCCGGCCCGTCCTGGCCGAGGCACATATCAGGAACAATACCCTTGTGCAGTGGGAGGGAAAGGACACCCCAAGCTTTTTACAATTGCCCCTGAGGTGACTGCTCCAACCTTCAGAGAGTCATACGTGAATATCAGACTCATATCGGTGGCCAGAGACGACGCTGGGAGGGCATTACTGGCACACAGTGTGCTTGAAGGGATGCTGGTCGTTGTGATGAATTCATACAGCCCAAATATAGATGGCTCTAATGCATTCAACTGGGTCATGACACTACTAACCGGGTTTCGCACAGCCACAATCATCTGGGGAGGAGATCTGAACACAGCCCTGGACCCCCTGTGGGACAGATCAAGAGCAATCCTGAGCGGGATGTCCAGGCAGGCCTTCCAATTCAGGTGATCTGTACAGCATATGATCTAATAGATGCATGGAGACTCCGCCACCCAAGGGTCCGTTACTTTACATTCCACTCAGGAGCTCACGGCATAAGCTCTAGATTAGACTACCTGTTGGTGTCCCGGGAATGGGGGTTCAGCTAGGGAGACGGTAGTATTATGCCCAGAACACTCACTGATAACGCTCCATGACATTAGGATCCGAGTCTGGAGTGGAGGCAAGGGGGGGTTACTCCTGGAGATTCAAGTCAGGGGCACTCCAAGATCCGGTATTTACTCACGTATTGCGGGTAGAAATCCAGTCCTTTCTCTCAACCAATAGAGGATCTGTCTCCTCTAGTGGGATTTTATGGAAAACGCTCAAGTGCTAAGTCAGAGGGGTCTTTATGTCTAAGGATAATGGTATCCTGCGGGTCATTAGAATACGCTCAAACAGGAATGTCAAACACTAGCCTGCCTTCGCTGGGAACTCGATAAATTTAGGGCAAACGCAGATCGAGAAATCAGATTCTTGGCACAGGGACATCTAGTGGGACAATATGGCAAAGGCCAGAAGCAAGGCGCTCTCCTGGCACGTTTGATAGTAGCGGATAGATGCCCGCCCTTCGTGGAAAGTATAATGAACTCAAAGGGAAAGATAGTCCATGCCGAAGAGGACCTAGCGGAAGTATTCCGTGTCTTCTATCAGAACCTGTACAGTGCCAAATGCCTGAGAGATCCCGAAGCCCTACGCGACTACCTCAAAGAAACAGAACTATACTGGGTGGATGGGGTCCGGCGTGAATCCCTCAAACCCCTCACCCATGAAGAAATACTAGAGGCGATCAAGGAATTTCCAGGATCTAAATCGCCTGGCCCCAATGTTCTGACAGGAGAATTTTACAAGGCACTAGCACCCACCCTGGCACCACACCTTCTCTTTGTGTATGAAGAAGCCTTTGACAAGGGAATATTGCCCCCCACGATGTGCAAAGCCAACCTGATGATATTGCATAAGCCTTGGAAACCCCTGAAGATTGTGCCTCCTACAGGCTGATCTCGTTAATAAATGTGGACAATATAATATTTGCCAAAATCCTAGCCAGGCGGCTGCTCCCACTGATGCCGGGGTTAGTACTAGTGGACCAGGTTGGATTCATACTCGGACAAAACACGTTGTTCGGTGTTCAATGCTTCTTTGGGATCACCGAAGCCCTGAACCCCTCGATCCACCCAGTCGCAGTGCTCTTAGATGCAGAAAAGGCCTTTGACTCTGTCGAGTGGCCATACTTTTTCGCGGTGCAGCGATGGGGCTCAGGGTCATTATATCAAACTGGTTTCCCTGCTCTACACGAACCCTTCTGCCAAAATCATAATTGGGAGAGCGCAGTCAACGCAATTTAAAATGAAAAGAGGGACCAGACATTGCTTCCCGTTGTCAGCATTATTATTCGCCCTTGCGATGGAACCGCTGGCTGCGGGTCGAAGGGACCGACAAATTGAGAGAGGACTTACCCTGAGACTGCACAAGCACATTATATCAATGCTGATAATGTGGCTCTCTTCATTTGTCAAAACAACCTAAACTACCTATTGCTAGGCAGTAAGCCCAAATGCACTCCTACCGAATCTTCGTTCGGGAGTTAAATGTTGACTCTTAGTTGATCAATTGATACTCTCATGTGGAAAGAGTGTTAATTGAGTCTTGACTTAAACAAATTACAAAATAGAAAATACATAACATCAATAAAGGGTAAATCGGGCATGTAAGATCACTTATGTAACCAATTATACAGATCTGGTACTGACCAATACTTTTTGATACTTTTTAATAGACCTCTCAAGGTCTGTTTTTTCAAACAAATGAACAATGTACAAAAGAATTATTCAGACAATGGTGAAGCATCCAGGAATTCTCATTCCAATTAACAAACAGAGTATATCCTGGTTTGTAAAGGTACATAAATGCAACGAAAGCAGAAAGCAAGTAGCTCAAAGCCTAGCATTATTATTCACATCCTGTAAATGTTCAAAGGGACATGTATACATTTCATTAACCAATTGTAAACCAGCGATATAAATTTAACAAACAGCAATAAGTTCACTCTTGGGGTTTTGTATTGTGAAGTAACACCATTCAGGGAAGCCCCTAGGGAATAATATGCTAGGCTTTGAGCTACTTGCTTTCTGCTTTCGTTGCATTTATGTACCTTTACAAACCAGGATATACTCTGTTTGTTAATTGGAATGAGAATTCCTGGATGCTTCACCATTGTCTGAATAATTCTTTTGTACATTGTTCATTTGTTTGAAAAAACAGACCTTGAGAGGTCTATTAAAAAGTATCAAAAAGTATTGGTCAGTACCAGATCTGTATAATTGGTTACATAAGTGATCTTACATGCCCGATTTACCCTTTATTGATGTTATGTATTTTCTATTTTGTAATTTGTTTAAGTCAAGACTCAATTAACACTCTTTCCACATGAGAGTATCAATTGATCAACTAAGAGTCAACATTTAACTCCCGAACGAAGATTCGGTAGGAGTGCATTTGGGCTTACTGCCTAGCAATAGGTAGTTTAGGTTGTTTAGATATTTTGTCCCAAGTGGTCTTGTGACGTTAGCCCGCCTGCACCTGAAATTTCACCATAAAATTCATTGACATTATTTCTTTATTTAATAGTGTGAACTAACACCTTTTCTGTGCTTCTACTCCACATCAATTATCCTGATTTACATTAGCTGTGCATTCCCACCCCATAGTTCTCTTGTCTCTTCATTTGTCACCCAGAAATCAATCTAAACCCAGTGATCCGAGAAGTTGTCAGGTTTGGGGTGTTATCAGGCCTCAAAATCAACCATAACAAGTCAGTGGTGTTCCCCCAGAAGGAGTGAAGGCGTTTTGAGACTAGTTCGACCAACTCTGGGGTCAGGTAACCCAAGAATGCTGCTTTCCAGGAATCGCAAAGAATTATACCGGGGCAACTATGGGAAGGTCGTGGAAGGTCGTTGAAGCTCTCTGGGGCAAAATAACAGTGGCAACATCTTCCACTTACGCTACTTGGACGCGTCTCAGTTGTGAAAATTATTATATTGCCTAAACTCCTTTATCTTGTAGTCAATGTTCCTCTGCTCCTGCTAGGAGGATTTTTCTGACGATTGAGGGGCCTGATCTTGGAGCTACTATGGGCTGGGAAACCAGTGAGAGAGGCCCACACAACGCTTATAGAACCAACAACAAAGGGAGGCTTAACCCTACCGGACTTAGAATGCTATTACTGGGCAGCGCAGACACAATTCCTGGGATACTGGTATGCCATTCATTTTGTTAGCCCACATGTCCAAATTAGCGAGCCTTGTTGACACCCAATCTATTACGAGCAGTGGTCATAGGGGAGCTCCCAGTCCTACCACATACCCTAAACCTAGTCCTGATCACGTACAAAATATGGAAAAGTATGGCAAAGAAACGCAGCATCTCCAGTAGATATTTGCCCCTCCTATCAAAATACATTCCAGGAATACCCATAACAAGTGAGCGGGTATACTTGCAATGGGCAGACAAATTACGAATAGAAACTCTGGGGGATCAGTTTGTAGATGGCATGTTCTGTACGACCCAGCAAGCAAGGGCAAGGGGAGAGGAGTCTGCCCTCGATATATTTGTCTACTTCTGACTCCATCACACTCTTAAGTCCCTCTTCCCCTCGTTACCTGCACAACCACTAGCATGGCAGCTATTACATGAGGTCATTCAAACACAGGGAGATGTCGACTCGGAGGAAAAGGTGAAACATCCCTAGGTGATCCCATTGCTGATGAAGACTGGCACTACATACTGAGACAAACACAAAAGGTCTCTCTTACTTCTAGGTACAAGCTTGTACACTTTAACTTTCTCCACCAGGTATACCAAACTCTAGCCAGGTTACACAAGCACCCGTCAATCGATTTCAAAAACATGTACTAGATGTAATTACGCTTCAGCGAACTTCCTTCACCTTGCATGGGAATGCCCGAGAGTTAGCCAATTCTGGTCAGAGGTGATAGCCAAGACCTCATTTATTATAGGGGAACAAATTGAGCTGAACCCGCTTTTGGTGCTACTGGGATGCACCAAATCCCTGCAACCTGCAGTGAGGCGGTTAGCAGGACTACTATTGATCCTGGCATGCCAGAGAGTGGCTATAACATGGGGTAGAGGCCTCCCACCTAGCGTTCAGTTATGGCTCCAGGATGTGGTTATTGCCACGACATGGAAGCAGCGTTAATTAGCATCCTGCCATTGCATGCACTTCCTGCTTATCCTTCTTAAGCGAAGATCCATTGAGCCCAAGGCAAACATCTATTTGGCTTTTATGGATCTGGAACAAGCCTTTAATGGGGATACTAGGCAGCAGTTATGGTCAAAACTGTTGAGCTGGAATTGTCCTCTGGATTTGGTAGAGGCAATTATGGCTTTATACACCAATACCTCTGTACAAGTGAGATTATCGGCAACTGGCACCCTTTCTAGGAGAATTTACACATATCTGGGCCTGAAGAAAGGTTTCTCCCTAACCCCAATATTATTCAATCTCTACATTTCCGATTTCGGGGGGTCTCAACAGATGATTCGAGCATTTCCACCTAAAATCAATGGAACAGGTCTACCATGGGTCCTATACAATGATGATTCAGTCTTTATTGATCCAACTCCAATAGGCTTTCAGCGCAGACTAAAAACTTCATGGCCTATTTTGAAGTGAATAATCTGTGAGTGAATGTAAAAAAAGTCTAAAGTCCTAGTTATGTCATTGGCGCATAGGAAGCGCAGGGTGATATTCTCCTGGATGGCAGGTGAGGAAAGATTAGAAAGGGTGGAATCTATTACCTATCTAGGTACAGTAGTCAACCGATGTATTGATGAAAGTGCCCATTATATGATGCTACGGGCTATGGTAAAGAGGCTGGCAGCCCAGGGAGCTGCACGCCATAGGAGGTATGGGACCTTTTCACTTTTTCCCACATTCACTTTTTATAAGCAAAAAGTGGTGCAGATCCTAACTTATGGAGCTGAATCCATGTTGAATTTATCTTGGAGAGTATGTTGGATTTTGGAGAGGTACTTTTGGAGAAAGGTGTTTAGACTGCCCAATTCATTGCCGGTAACCTCTATCCGATTCGAACTAGGGCTGCAATCCATGGAGTCAGTTGCCGTGTGGAAAACCATTTCCTTATTTAGGAAATGCATGGTGTCCAACAATTCACAACGTTTTGACATTTTTAGACACTTGTATGTGAGGTTTTAGACTTGGAAAGGGAAATGAGCGGTCCATTTTAGGTAATGTGACATTTCATTAGATATGCTAACTGCAAACCCGGTAAAGGTGAAAGAAGGATGCAAGACCTGATCGGATTGCTACACAAGAGTCCAGAAAAAAAACAAGTTGACGAAAACATCTGCTCAGGAGAGAAGAGCGCTAAATGTGAACTATTTATGCAATGTCGCCTAAATTGTCTTCCAACAAGAGAGGTTCAACTGACAAGGAGGCAGATATTGGAGGCTGACTCAAATTGTAGATATTGTGGGTATTGTGGGGGTGAAGAATCTGTATTCCATATGGTGGTTAGCTGTAGAGCTTTGGTTGAAGTAAGGAACCCCTATCTCGAAGAGTAGGTAAAGTAGACACAATTCTTGCTGGCCTCAGAATGGTGGGATATGTTCTTAATCGGTGACAAAGCAAGTCTGGTTTTAGCAGTAATGACATTTATTGAATATACTTTTAAGGATTTATTAAGGATTGAAGAAGTGTAGCTTCTCTGAATAATGAACGTATCTTCTATGCTTTGGATTTTAAATGTCTGCTTTGCCAAGGAGTGTGGAAGTGTAAATGGTATTTATTTTTTGTGAATAAGATCTGCATTGTAATAGGTTTGCTTTTAATAAACCATAAACAACTAAACAAATAAATAATAAAACAACTCAAGGAATACTCAAACTACCAAAGAAGGTTCCATGGTTTTTATTGAGTTTTTCAGCAGGGAGCCAAGTCTGTTTCCCACTCTTTTGTCTAGATGTAGCGTTTCCACCCTTGCCTATTAATCCGTAACCCCAGGATAGTATTTACAGATTGTTGTCCTCTACTGTCTGAACTCTTAACAGCTTTCAATGACTACCTCAAGGCTTCTCTATCTATGCTGTCTGGAAGACTTCCTAAACTGACCTTACACTAGCGATGTTGCTAGTGGATTAAAAGCGATAATAGGGTGTGCCTTTCAGGCGTCCTGCCGGACTCAGCCTTCTTCCTATCATTCCCACATCTTCCTTTCCCTCCCTCTGCCTGATTTTGTTTCTCTCATTACTCGCCTTCGTCCAGCGCAATAGTCTGTTCCTTCTGCTCTCTAGGTCGCCACCTTCTCTCTCTACTCTCTCTCCTACCTCCATCCTTTGATGTTACTACTCCATCCACCAAATTGCTACTCCCACCTCCACAGTACTACTACTCCCCACTTTCTCCACAATCACACTCCCTTCACTTTCACAACCAGTTTCCATGAACTCCCTCCAACAATCTCACATACCTTGCACGTACAGTAATCACACAGCGCCACTTGCTCTCACCAACCAATAGCTTACCTTTTCTCAAATTCACTTTCCCACTAAAAATGCACCATACTGCCTCCTGCTGGTCTCTGGGTGGGCTTCCTCCTCCTCTGACTTAAACTGAAAAACCCACAACGTCCTGCTTCCTGTTGCCACTCTTATCCTCCCCCTCTTTCTCTGATTGGTTTACTGGACCTGGACATCTGGCCTGGTCTTCTCCAGCCGGGAGGTTTTACAATCACATGAAGTTACAAATAGCGGTCTAAACCCCACCTCTTTTCTCAGTGCAGGCTGCCGTGCTGCAGCAGTGGTGGCCCATTCTGGAAAGTGTCAGTTTGTGTTAGGGGACCGTGGTACGGTCAGCCACACGTTAGTGCAGTCCTGCTGAGTGGTTACCACTCCGCTAGAAGTCCCGGGTGGTCAAGGTCAGCCACAGAGGTTCGGCTAATATGTGCCACTGGTCGGGTGCAGTGTGCAGTGCCCGAGGAAGCTGCATAAAATCTTCAGTTCTTTTGCCTGCATCCTCTCTTGGTGTGGGCTCTGCGGCTATGATAGCTACAGGGAGATCGTGCAGGCACTAATGGGTTGCTGCCCTGTGGGCAGGCTCTCTGTATTGTTGATGCTTCTTTTGTGGCTGTAGAAAAGAGAGGGACAGCATTTTCTTCAGGAACTATGGGGTGATACAAACTGGTACTAGATATATATTAACAGGCACTTGGGGAGGGGACTGGGGCACTCTCAACTGTCAGCATCCCCCTCTGTGGGTGCGTTGGATAGTACCCTCCTGTATCTGTGACAGTACTGCCCCAAGACTAATAGCCTAAGAGAGCTTCCTTCAGTTGGTTAAAGGCCATTTGGATGCCTGTATCTCACTTGCTGTCAGGTTGGCTTTTTATCAGTTTGTTGGTTAGGGGTCCGTCTTTCTCTGAGAAATTTGATATGAACCTCCAATAGTAGCATGTGAGACTGTGGAAAGCACCTACACCCCTTTTTTGTGACAGGCCTAGGTGCTTTCTGTATTGCTTCCACATTGAGCTTCTGCGGTAGAACTTGACTGTTTCCTACTTGAAATCATTAGGTGGTTTAGTCTGGATTGGGCCAGGTGACATTTTGCGGTGTTTGCTGTTAGGCCTGCCATAGTTTAACACATTCAGCCATTAGATGCTTAAGATGGTCTTCCCCTATGTCACTGTAGATGAATGTCCCAAATCCAGCCAGTTTGTGGTCTTTCTGGCAACCATGGCTCAGAAGACACCGTCACAGGCTTTTTTCCTCCTCAAGATGGCGATGAATGTGTGCGCCAATCAGGAACAACATCAGCGGTGTAGTCTTTCCCTAAAATGACACCCGGAAGAACTCTGTGGCGGAGGATGCGTCTTCGTCACCAAGAGCTGCATATAGCTCGGCTACCAGGTGAGATCTCTGTGTCGCTTCATCTCCACTAAGCACTGATGCTGTTGTTCATTGGTTATTGTTCCGACTTCTCCCCTGGTCTCGCCCGCCCCTTGAGCTACTCATCTTCCGCCTCCCACTCCTCACCTGCTGGCTCTCTTCTTCCCTTTCCTTCCTTTCTGCCTCTCTTGTTCAGACTGCTTACCTGCTATCTGGGAGATTGCTACTCACAAGGATTCCGTGGCTCCTTTCCTCGAACTCAAATCTCCCGACTGTGGACCAGTAAAATTCTCCATCTACCTCTGGAGTTACACAGAAGGGTTTTCCCCTACGGGGGGTTTCTCCCTTTGGGCTTGGCCCATAGAGCTCCTTCTGAGTCCTGTTATTTATCAGAACTCAGGGGGAGGCTTACTGGGTTCTGACCTGCACTCTTCACTTATCTGCCATACCATCCAGCTTAATCTCAGGTCAGTCCTTGTAACTGTTAAAGTTGTTAGAATTACTTTTGTTGAGTTAGGCTCAAGCAAATGAGAAAATGGGGCCAGCACTTGGTTCATTAGTCTCTGGAATGTTCCTGGGGCTATATGGGGGCCGGATGGCAATGCTGTGAACTAAAGCAGGCCATCTGGACTTGAGAAGGTGGTCTTCTATCAGTTTCTAGATTTCAACAGTTCCAAGGAGGATACTATGTCCATGCAATTTCTGAAGACAGGGCCCTCTGTCATGGCCATTGGGCAAGGGCCCAGGCCTTCCTCACCCTCAGGGTCCATATGGACCCAGTACTGGCGCCTCTGGCGCCAGGCTTATAGAAAAGTGTGCTTTGCACACTCTGTGCCTAAGGCACGTGCATCAGGGTCGGGTGTGGCCATAGAACATCATTGGTAGGCATGTGCAAGAATCCCTGGGAGGGGCAATGTGGAGCAACAAGGCGGGGCCAAAGGGAGGGGCCAGAGCCAGCCTATTTAAGGCCAGCCCAACCACATGCCCCTGCTTCACGTTATTCTGCTTTGCAGCATGACCCTTACCGCTGTTCCTCAGCTCGGTTCCTGTTACCCCACCTCTGAAGACACCTGAAGCATGCAACTCATTCGCAGAGGGCACAACTTACCTGAGATCAGCCGCTCCATCGCTGAAGACGCACCTTACCTAATTCCAGCCTCTCCATCACTGTGCGCTCACCCTACTTGCTTTCCATCGCCATCGGAGCCTTTCCTCACCCGATCTGGACGTCCAGTGATGCGGGAGCTCCTCTTCTTTTCTTCATCTTCGCGTTATCTTCATCCAGGACCGCAGATCGGCCTTCGAGCATCCAGACTCTGCTCCATGCCGCCAAACCTCTCCTGCAAGGGAAAAAGAATACAACAGGTTAGAAATCTTATAGATAACGAACACTTGGCCGCTCCATACCTGAGTTTAGAACTCCATTATAACTGCCAACTTACCTGCTGATTTGAGAGCTCCAAAATCCTAGGGAATCCCCGGAACCACTCCACGATTCCGATCTACCATCTTCACACCTATTGGGAAGAGAAGAGACATTGTAAGAATAATTTTATTATTTACAATGAAGGTAAAAGACTCACTGCCAAAGACATTATAATAAACGAACAATAATCACAACAAAAGACTTGCCTTCCAAGTGGATTGGTCGTAGCCGGTCTGGATCGCCACTTCCTCGGGCCAGTGAAGGAACTAGGCCCACTCTACGTGCTCCTGCTGAAGGAAGCAGGACGGAGAGCTCAGCATTACAAAACAGGTGAGCTTGCATGGGAAAACTCTTGCGCACTACATTTTGGCACGAAAGGGTCAAGAGAATTTGCGACATGCCCACGCCATTCTCATTGCCGCTCTTCTCCCAGGGGCAAGATCAGCATCCAGAACAGCCTACACTGCAGCAGCTGGGGAAGATAACCGACACAGGGGAGCTAAGCCAAGGGAGGGCTCCAATCATGCCCCAACGCCCCGCAGAGACCAGGTGAGCGTAACACCTCTATGATCAGTAGGGGTTGTGGTGTTGTCTAGGGTATATATCTGGAGACAGCTTTTGTCAAATTGGACAGTTGGCACAGAACTGTTTGACTTCAGAATATACTCCAGGCCTATAGAATTGGCTGGGACGAGTCTGTTCGTTCTTCTCCAACCTAAGAGGACATCCTGTAAAGTTAGAAGTGGGCGAACTCCAACGCCTCCCCCTACAGAATTGCTTTGGTAGCAACAGCTGTTGCCTTCACCTTTAGGATTTATATCAACTTGATATGAGTCCCTCTTATCAAGAAAGTGTGGTGAATTCATAGTTCAGCTTACAACTTCTGACCCTAACTTTTTCTGAGGTTGCTCTAAGGACAGATCCGTCCTTTGGGGTTCTGCAAACTTGATGGAGGTGGGACATGGAAGTCCTCAGGACAGGGCTCTCTTCTTTTACCTCTGTCAAATTGCAGATACCGGCCTCCTTTCATTCAGTAGCCTATAGCGTCTTCAACTCTCTGGTCTCTGGTAATGGGATTCGTTTGCACAC